>NC_135579.1:27095481-27720481 GCF_965152235.1 Eretmochelys imbricata
ATTTTCTAATTTTATGCATTCTTCATTAGGCACATTGCTTATTTCCTTTTTGATGACCAAGAAGATTAACTCTAATCATGGGAAGTTCATATATTTATATTTGAAGCTGACATAAAAGCAAGCATGGTAACATCCCCAGATAAAGTGACTGACTAATAATAATTTCAGGCTATTATAATTGTTCTCTGAATTTCTGTTTGGTGACAATTTTTGTGATAATTACACACCATCAGTGTTCTAATGAACTATGAGACTCATAATGCTCAACATGATGCACAGGAGCTTAGAAACATGTGTCACTAGCAGCTTCACTGCAACTAACATACCAAAATGTAGGCTTCATTAACAGTGTCCAGAAAGACAGATGAATCCCAATCCTGCTTAATCCAGTAGTTAATTTATTGATTGACTTTAACAGTGACGGCCCTTTGGTGGATTTTTAATAGTTTCTAAGTTGCTTGCTGGGGGTTTAATAGACATTTGCTTCACTGAACTCAATAAATACAGAGTGCAGTTTGAAATTTTCCAAACTGAAAAGGAAACAACTAACTGAATAAGGTTAGAAGGTTTATGGTTTTTTTTTCTAAATGTGCCTTTGAACTAAGGTCTAAGTCAAACTAATTTTCTGTTTCTAGATAGGAAATAATATTTAGCTGAAGACTGTGTTTGCTTGTGGTTTTTTTGTTTTTTTTTTTTTGAGGGAGGGTTATCTACAACTTCCATTAAGACATTTATTTCATTGAAATTAAGTTTCAGAATGCAATAGCAGAAGAAAAAATTTGCTTTATTTAATCATACTTATTGACATGCTCTGGGTGAATTTTGAACAGTTTTATGCAGATACTGTATTTGTTTTAGACTATTACATTCACACTTAATCCAGGCTTTGGCTAACCTAAATATTTAACAATCTTTGGATAATCAATTTTTTCCCTTTTTAGTATCTCTCAATTTGAAAAAAAATTATAAGATGATGAAGTTTCATATCTTCTCTCATGGAATGGTCTGTCAAATCATAACTTTGAAACATAGAAAAGTATAAACTAGGGACCAATTCTTAGTTTAAGATACTTATAACTTCATAGTTGTATTTCTGGTTGAGTAGGAATTGCTACACAAAGTCCATAGTTATATAGAGGACTGTTTCTATGTCAATGAAGTAAGAAATATTTGTCCTTCCTCTGCCTCCCTCTTGTACCTTCCCAGCTAGGGCTTTTGTTTGCTCATCTCCATTCTCAATAGAGAAAGCTAACACCCAAATCTTGAAACAGAAGCCTTTTTAATTTCAATCTTTGAATTAGTTTCTAATCTAAATTTGTCACTACAATTTTTTCGTTTCAGTTTCCTTTCACTTCTGCTTCCTTCTGCTTGTTGTCCACTTAAATTTTGGGCAAGCACCTTACCACCTGCCTAACATACTTAGGTGATATAAAATAACAAACAGGTTGGATCCAAATCCACAAAGGGCCTACACTCTAATGTGAATATGGATAAAATCCTAAAATGACAGGTCACAAGACATTAGTGCAGTCAAAGCCACGTCTAGATCCTAGCCTTGAGTTGTCTGCAAATAGAATCCCCTACTGTATCCTAACCCAAATCCATACTCATGGACTTCCCTTCCTTAACTCATGTCTAGTTTTCAATAGTATTTCTTCTTGATGAATAACAAGAGACACGTGTGTGTAATTAGAATGCACATGTTTTCGAATGGGTTTTAGAACATGCTAACGTTTCCAGCCTAGCTTTCTGAACGGTTGTGCATGAACAAAGGATAGGTATCATCACTGGAGTCTGTTTAGATAGTATAAGTGAATCTGAGGGAGCTGTAGCTAGTTGTATTGCACGTGAAATAAACACAGAATATTAGAAATTGTTCATTAAAAGGGCAAATATGTCATGCTGGTAGAAGGTAGGTACAGATGTGCATGTGAACTGAGCTCTCTGGATGTTCCCCCTAGGTATAAATGGTTTAGAAAGCCTGAGATAGTCAGCTCACTGTAGGATTTCTTGATGCTCTTAAACTGTATATCACTTGTTCTTTTTCAGCTTGATAACCCAAGGAGAGTCTTTTCTTTGTTCATCATCAGTTGAGTATAGAGTTTATTTCACTAATACTGCAGAGAACTCAGGTCACTCACACACCTACCATGTGTTACTAATTTTGAGCCATGAACCAACTGCAAGTTACAAAAGAGCATTCCGGGTTTGCATTTGTAAAATATTTGTAGACAGGTGTATGAAATTATTTAAAGAAAACAGCTGACTTGGTTCTCTGACTATCTGTCACTCTGGATGAGCATTTATTTTAAAGATTCAAAAATGTTTCATTAAGGAAAGAGTGAAGGTCTCATCAACCAATTGTATCATTCTCATCAGAGACTTATAGATTGATTGAGATTTCTGGTGCTTGTTGGTTTTAGTCACCGAATTGCATGAAAACAGATTTTGTCATGCTGTTTCAACCAAATTAGAAATAAAAGACAAATGCAAAATGTTTAACTTTCACAAGGATTTGTGGTGGACCTGAGGAATGGTTTTGAGTCAGTACTTATGTTATCTCATCCAGTTTGCTTATTCCCTATTACATACTGTTCCAGTTTAGAAGTTTCTTCTTTTAGCAGTACTCAATATTGGATATTTTGCAGTAATGTGAGATGCTTTGTGTAACAATTTGCATAGTAGTACCCAGAATGCTTTTCTAACTCAGAAATTTCATAGCATTATTGGTGTCACAGTTCAACCAGTAAACCAAAATGTTTGAGAGATATTTAAGATGTACCTAATTCTCCTTGGAATATATTATAAGTTTTTCCCACTTACATAATCTAGCTCTTTGTTTTGTTTAACTGGAAACATTGTGGTCCCTTTGTTCCCTTGTGTGATTGTGGAAATTTGGGGGGAAGCATGTAATAAGAGGAAAATTGTCTATCTTTCTTCTTCCCTCTTTCTACATATACACACAATAGATATAATATAAATAAATATAAGATACCTGATCATAGAATCATAGAAGATTAGGGTTGGAAGAGACCTCAGGAGATCATCTTGTCAAACCCCCTGCTCAAATTAGGACCAACAGCAACTAAATCATCCCAGCCAGGGCTTTGTCAAGCTGGGCCTTAAACACCTCTAAGGATGGAGATTCCACCACCTCCCTAGGTAACCCATTCCAGTGTTTCAGCACCCTCCTATTGAAATAGTGTTTCCTAATATCCAACCTAGACCTCCTGCACTGCAACTTGAGACCATTGCTCCTTGTTCTGTCATCTGCCACCACTGAGAACAGCCTAGCTCCATCCTCTTTGGAACCCCCCTTCAGGTAGTTGAAAACTGCTATCAAATCCCCCCTCACTCTTCTCTTCTGCAGACTAAACAAGCCCAGTTCCCTCAGCCTCTCCTCGTAAGTCATGTGACCCACCCCCCTGATCATTTTCGTTGCCCTCTGCTGGACTCTCTCCAATTTGTCCACATCCTTTCTAGGGGGGGGGGGGCAAAACTGGATGCAATACTCCAGATGTGGCCTCGCTAGTGCTGAATAGAGGGGAATAATCACTTCCCTCGATCTGCTGGCAGTGCTCCTACTAATGCAGCCCAATATGTCATTGGCCTTCTTGGCAACAAGGGCACACTGCTGATTCATATCCAGGTTCTCATCCACTGTAATCCCCAGGTCCTTTTCTGCAGACTTGCTGCTTAGCCAGTCAGTTCCCAGCCTGTAGCTGTTCATGGGATTTTTCCATCCTAAGTGAAGGACTCTGCACTTGTCCTAGTTGAACCTCATCAGATTTCTTTTGGCCCAATCCTCCAACTTGTCTAGCTCATTTTGGACTTTATCCCTACCCTCCAGCATATCTACCTCTCCCCGCAGCTTAGTGTCATCTGCAAACTTGCTGATGGTGCAATCTATCCCATCGTCCAGATCATTAATAAAGATGTGGAACAAAACCGACCCCAGGACCAACCCCTGGGGCACTCCGCTTGATACTGGCTGCCAACTAGACATCAAGCCGTTGATCACAACCGATTGAGCCTGACAATCTAGCCAGCTTTCTATCCTCCTTATAGTGCATTCATCCAAGCCATACTTTTTAACTTGCTGGCTGATCTGCCCAGCCTTTAGAAATCTCCTAGATGAGATGGAAAAGTCTCCTTTAAGTCCCTGTATATATTTATATCTTAAAGATCCTACGAAAACCTTCACCCAACCCTAGAAGGCAGCGTGTATATATGTGTGTGGACAAGAGATGGAGGGTTTCACATTCTGGTGGACAGAGAATGGAGGTAGTTCTTAAATGTTAGAATAAATTCCTGAAATTTTGGATGCGCATCTGCAGCAAACCACCCAAATTCCAAGTTTTTAGTGGGGCAGTCATAGATAATATAAAGTTTACGTGGATATTGAATTATACATGCTCCTGAGACCCAAATAATTGACACATAAAGAATGATGGGGAGGAGATGGGGAGGAAATGGGGTAAAAAGATGGGATGGAATTCAAATATAGAGACAGAATGACCCTTTTTCTTCTTTCCCTCCTTCTCTGAAAAATGGTAGGCCCAAACTGTCAGGATATATTTGTGAACTACATTTTTTGTACATGTTTAAGCTGGGCAAAATGGCACTATGCAGAGGCATGTAGCTAAGACTGCAAAGTGATTTCTCATAACCAGCTGAGGTTTGCTCATTACATCACGTTGACTGGCATCAGTATGCCAATTTACAGCCAAAGGCAATGGTTGTCTAACTGTGAATTTGATTGCCCACTCTTTGATCAGCGTTACATCCACCCACCATTTATCCAGAAAGACACTAAGCAATTTCATTGTGGTTGAGAGGTAAAACTGAAAAGATGAACTGTGCACCCGCTCAAGTGACACCTTGTGAAGTGCCACTTATTGTGGTGATGTGATTTGGGCAGGCAGTGCAGTGGCAGAAGGTTTTCATCTTTGCAGGAGATAGGATATTTTAGGAAAAAGCCAGAGTGCAGTAAACAATGAAAACAACAACATAAACTCCAGGCTAGAATTATTGTCCCATGGAAATATCTCTTCCAGACATTTGAAAGCAGCCAACCTGAAGATTTTAAAGATAATGCCGATCCAGTATAGAATTAACCAGCAGAGGCAAATTGACTATTTGTTTGAAAGTACAAGTTTATTATGTGGAACCCTTTTTGTTTCAATTAATATTAGTGTTACCAGATAGCATGAAACAGGATTTACATTTTAGGAGCATCACTCATTTGTCCTAGAATTTGTTTTGTTACATTTATAATCATCATCCTTAAGTTCTTATGGCTCGATAGTCTTTCTTGGATTGAAACTGTGTCACTGAATGCACAGAGATATTCATGGTTGCTTTTTTGTTGCTCAGTGGTACCAGAACAATGACCAGTACCTGTGTAATTCAGTTTAGCATTTACTGTGTCGGGAGTATGAACATGCTGCAGCGTTCACTGTAAGGGGAGTAGGAACACAACAACTAGTAATATGAATGAACAGGCACTGAAAGCTCAGCCCCCTAGGTACTGCAATGTAGATGTATCCCCCAAAATGTCAAGTTCACCATTCATGACATTTCCCCCTTGGAAAGATACACTTTTATTGTCATAGGAACACAAGTGAAGGGCCAGGGAAATCAAAAAGGGAACTTCCCTGGAGCACCATAGTAAAAATGATGTGATTAGGTCAGATAAAGAGCTTTCCCCAACAATTTTGCACTATGCATACTAGCATACAGTATCCTGAATGCAAGAAAAGTGTGTGTGCATTGCACAACACTGCATGAGGTGTGAGAGTAATTTAAAAGACGATAAGGTAATTGTGGTTGAAACAGCATGTGGATGTTTTTTTCTCTTTGCTCAAGCTGAAGTCATTACTTCCTCATCCCATTCAGGATAATTATCCTGATTAATATAACTGGAAAGTTATTTGTTACAACCAATATTCATAAAAAAAAGTTTATATGAAGTAAGCTAAGCTCCAAGTCTTCTCATATATGATGGGAAATAATGCAACATGCCACTCTTGAATGATAGGAACATATATCATAGATGTATGAAACAGGAAGTGTAGCAGCAACAGTTTTAGAATTGTATTCAGATTTCTCCTTGCAGTGACAGTCACACAGCTCTCAGGAAAAACACCACTTTTCAATTGTCTCCACTGAACTTGTCACAAATATTACAGCATGGATGCCATCATACCCAGAGGTCAAAGGATGCCCTGTTTTTGTCACTTCTTAATTAATCATTGGTAGGTTGGCACATCTCTTATCAGATAATACTATGGAAGTGATTTACTTTACCTCTCAAAGCACATTTTCATTTGAAACTAATACCTCAACTTTTAACTTTCACTATCATGTAAAGAAAGTTGGATGGAATTGAAATTTACCATTGGATTAAAGTACATCAAGATTAATATATGAGAATCAATTAAAGAGAAAATGTCCATCCCACATTGGTATGCCCAAAATACCTTTAGATGCTTACTATTGGAGGGAGCTGTGTTTTTCTCCCAAGCATCATATAGGAAATGAATACTTACAAGAACTATACCATGGTGACAGACAATAGATGATGTGATTTAAAACTGCACAACCCACTAGTCCTGAGGTAGACGGAACATTCAAAAATACCTACCTATTGGTATCTAAGAGGAAAAAACTTCTATTCAAAGTCACTTCAGAATACAGGTGGCCAAATACTTTAAAAAATAATTGAACATTCATTTGAATAAAACATACATATTCACATTACTTTTAGCTGTTTTCCACAAACATTTGTGTCAAGCTTTCTGAAGTGACTCTGGATTGCCGACCTCAAGTCAGACTGTCAAACCAGGGAACAAACCCCCAGTGGATTGTATGTTCTATAATGAAATTTCACCAACCCAGTATCATCTGTGAACTCTTCAGGCACTATAGCAGTCTTGACACAGAGTCACAGATAGTCCTCCTGGGTACTCCAGTATATCTTTCCACCTTGACAAGTCTGCCTTTCTGACAGATTGTTCCTTCCACCAAAAATCACAATGATAATCAGGTTACTCACAGACCTAAAGGACCAGTCACTTACCCCAGGTCAATTGTACTGTAGGTCTCTCACCAAAGACAATGTTTGTAGTCAATAAATTAACTGAAGATTATTAACTAGGAAAAATAAATGATAGTTATGTACAAGGTTAAAGCAGGTCAACATATACACACACAAACAAGTTACAATCTTAGGTTTCAAAAGGAAATAGAAGTTGCTGAAATGTGCAAACTCTATATGCCCTTTAGGGCCAACCAAAGCTAAGCTGCTTGGGGATCCATTGCTTATGTTTAGAAATATTGCCCTCTCCAAATTCCAAAGAGCATAGTAATACAGTTCTTCATGGTCATGGATTTTTATAACCTCTCCCTTGAATTCAAACTGTGATGGAATGAAGATTTGTGCACATCTCCTCTTCATGGGCTTGGGGGAAGCCATTAACAAAATATTTTGCCCACTGATGTTCCACAATAGTTTATCTTGTGTCTGTAGGCCTCCTTTTGTTGGGCAGGAGATGATACCACTTGTGGTAAACAAGTAGTTCATGCTTGGTAATACTTCTCTCCTGACTATCCCTTATATACTACCTTATAACATGGGATATAGATATTATACATAACCCCGTTGGGGTTTAGAAAGCATAACCCCTTTAAATATTTTTCCTGAGGGGGGAAGTGCTGATTGTTCCAGAAGGAGGAAGTGTTATTGGTGGGAGGGGGAGCAGAGAAAGAGGGGTGAGAGCAACAGTGGGGGAGTGTCTGGAGCTCCCAACAGAAGGGCTGCAGCAAGCAGGCCCTCACAGAGTGAAGCAGTCAAGAACCTGCCTGAAGCCTGGGAGGGACAGAGAGGCTGATTGGGGGCACCCCAGGACAGGAGCCAGAAGGAGCACTGTTCCAGGGAAGAATCTCCCGAGGAGGACAGACCGGCGCTGGACCCAGTATCATTGCTTCCCAGAGCTGCATAGGGCTGTGTGTACTGGGGCTTGTGACTTTTCATTGGGAATAAGGAGGGAGACTGTTAGCTAGTTAAGTGGGGAGGTTGTCATGCTGTGTCTGTTTGCAGAGAGCGGCAGAAGAGGGCACAGGAGGGGTTTGCTGGGGGGAAGTTTACTAGTGCCAAAGATGACCAGGAGCACCTAGGACTCACCAGAGGACTGGAACTTTGCCCAGGACTCCTGAACTCTGTGTGTAGACACATTGCCCAGTGTCTACCCTTCCAGACTGTGGTACCACTAGGCCTGTGGGGCCTTGTGTTGAATGTAATCCTGTTTTACCACTCCCCCTATATTTCCCCCTGTTTTTTTCTCCTTTCATCCCTCTGTAAATAAACATTTCCCTTTCCTATATTCATTGTACTTTTCCAGTGTGTGTGTGTGTGTGTTCACTCTGCGGGGTTTGGAACAGGTACCCCTTGGGTGGAAGGGATTTTCCCTGCTGTGTTCCTGTGCGTGCCTTCTCTTGGCCAGAGCTGCCTGCAGAGCAGACTTCATCTTGGCCAGGAGGGTGCTAAAATTACATATAAGTGCAGCAACTCTCAAGCATTTTATAAAGTTCAAACACTAAACACATTCATGTAAACTTAACAAAGCTAAAATACTGTTGAGCCAGACTGGTTGCCAGCTATGCATTTGTCATTTTTCAGTGAGGCCTCTGGGCCTATGCATGAACTATCACCTGGTCTGCCAGTATCACAATTTGTAGTGTTTTCAATACTGGTGTGAATATATATGCACAGTGAAAGAATTGTAAATACTTGTGCAGCTGTGTCTGAGCCACAAGCAATTTATGTAAGCCTACCTAGTCCTCTAATGAAGGAGAAGAAACATCATCATGGTACATATATAACTAATCCTGCAGTGCCAACAGTAAATACCCTGAGCTATGACCATCATCATCATGGCAAATCCCAATGAAACGTAGACTCCTTCTAGATTGAGCCTCCTCTGGATCGATCTCTACTTATGTCCTTAAAATGATCTGGTTGGATGTTCACTTTATATCCATCATGGGCACTCTTATTGTGCCACCAAACCTTTTGGTTACCATGATTACTAACCATGTAGTGATCAGTGAACAGTCCTCGGAATTCATTTGTTTTCTATACTAATAATGTATCCATACCAAAAAACTCACTGAAACTGAACCAGTGCTGATGGAAGAGAATGCTGATTTTGGCTATGAATATCCTCACTGCTGATCTTGTCCTGCCACTTAACGCGGAGCTCCTGATGAAGACAATGGGAATTAAAAGCACCAACCCACTGCTCTTCAACCTCCACCCACATTTCACTGCCATGCAATGTATAAAAGTGGTTGTATAGATCCACAGCTTTCTGATAAGCTTGATGTCCCAATGTCTCCACAGAGACCACTGATGGGCATGAACATGGCTGCAGCTGCTCTTATGTGAGCATTCATATCTTTCAAACTTCCTTCAGCACTGTCAATGACGATCCCTAAGTATTTGACAATAGCCATTTGCTTAATATGCTGTCTGAACAGGTTAATACTAAGCTGGTTGTAATTTGAATTGGAGGCTGCTTTTGATTTTAATAGCCGAGACATAGTTTTATCTGGATTAATAACCATACAGACGTGCAGTGCTTCTTGCCCAACCAGATTAGCCATCAGCTGCAGTGATGCATCATGCCAAGCTGACAGGGTAATGTAATCAGTGTTTTCAGGATCTCAACAACTGCCTCCTCAACTAATCCATCAATCAAGTATTGCCAGTATTTAACAATGATGGTGACAGGACACAGCCTTGCTAAACTCCCGGGGAAATAAGAAACCATGTTACATATCTACTGTTAACTCAAACCCAGCTTGTATCACCAACGCTGTCTTCCCAGCCATGCTGAATCACCTCAACAGATCTCACAAGTTTGCTCAATACACTAATCAAAAGCCTGACAGAAGTCTATAAAAAGTGCTGTACGTAGCTTATTAAATTCAGCCATCTTCTCCAAAAGCTGTCTCAAGGTAAAGATCTGGTTGACAGTGGAATCAGGTATAAAGCCACACTAGGTAGTCTTGTCTTTGCTATCAAATGCCTCACTAATTTGAGACATTAACATGGAAGCAAAGACTTTTCTTGGGACCAAACTAAGTGGTCTTGTTGCTACATTTAGTCTTTATTGCCCTTTTTGACCTGAGGAAGAATAACCTCCTTCTTGCAGTCATCGGGGATGATATTAATGCACCATATGGTCTGGAAGAGCCTATGCAGCCAAGTACAACAATTTAGCCTCAGGGGTGCCTTCCCAGACTCAATTTATGGACTTTAATCAGGATCTCTTCTTCATTCAAGGAAGGTGGCTCCACCAGAACTTCCTGCCCCACCACAAACAAAAGCAAAAAGTGGACAATCAAGGAGCATCTTGAAATGATCTTCACATAGATACAACTGACTATGCAGACTCTGATGCTGCCATCCCTATTCTTTTACTGGACAAGCTGGAGCCTATAGTGGGGCACATAAGCCACCATGCAAGTCAGAAGGGGTTTATGGGGTACTGAACGCCCAATCAGTGCAAATTGAGATACCTGGAGCAGAAGGCAGATTCCTAGGGAGGGAGTCGAAAAGATGAGCCCATGCTCATTTGGAGAGGAGCAGACAGAGCGAGCAGATGTGGGACTCTCACAGTGGAGAGAAAGTTGGCTAGAGCTAAGGATTGGGAAAGGCTGGTGCCTAGCAGAACTCCAGAGGAAAGGAAAGAGTTTAAGATTGTATTGCCATAGACTTGTTTTGCATTTTGAGTGCCTTGAAAGTGATGTAGCCGAAGAGTTAAGTCCCTGCAACTCAGAAGGCATTGAAGGCTCGGCAGAGCAGCATAAGACCAGCTGGAGAGCAAAAATCAGAGTCTGATTGGGTTTGACTTTGGGATGTCATGAAGTCATTGTGTATGCTGAATGAAAGTCAGAGCAAATAGTTTGTGGCCAATCCATAGGCTGCAGTTAGGTTGCATAAACCATTTGGCAGTCAATTTTTGAGTAATGAACATATTCCTGAATGTTAAAGTCTGTCTGTGGATACTTTGTGAACAGAAAAAGAATGTCTTTGCTATGGACTTAGAATTATTGGCTAGGCTTCACTTCAGAGGCCCTTATCTGAGCCAAAGCCTTCTCTAGTTGGAAATTGTTCACTAATTCTTTCTGAGGGGAGTTCATTCATCTGTGCTGCCAGGGACCTGGTAAATCAAATGAGCTGGGACACTGGACAGTTTGATGCTATTTCAATTCTCAGTAAAGTACTGTGCATCGTTTTTTGTTACACAAGCAGGAATCCAGGAAAGGCAGGACACGATCAGTGCTAGAATGTCTGCTAGATTACTTGTTTCTCTGAGCACAGCTTCACATGACAGGTTCTGCAGTGGCAGGCTTAGTGATCTTTCTCTCTCTTTCTCTCTCTATTAGACCTTAATCTGGGCGGTGCTGAACAGCTCCATATCCCATTGACTGTGGATGTTCAGCACTGCTCAGCGTTAGGCCCATACTGTTATTTCCCCCCCTATAACTATACAAAGACTTTAACTCTCTAAAGAAAGACTGGATTTTTGTATGTGTGTGGTGTTTTTTCCCTCCACATAGAACTTTAGGGTCAAGTATTTGGAGGTCAAGTATTTGGAGAGCTAGAAGGTACTGTGAGTGCTTGTGATTACATTTACCACCAGTATAACAATGCAAATTTCAGCATATCCAACAGAAAAGGTAATCAGGTAGCCAAAGGAGAACAATTATCTTCCCTACTAATTGGCAAGTTCCTATTAACCTTTAATTAACTGTGAATTTTCAATGGGTCTGAATGATGTTGCTAGGCTTCTTGCTGGTAGAAGGTCATAGAAATATCTTTTTTTCCTGATTTCACAGATACAGTATAAATAAAATATAGGTGCATATAGGATGTATAAGGTCATAATCTTCATTTGCACTTTGAAGTGCATAAAGTATGAAAATATTATGCTGCTGAAAGGACTGGGGCTGCCAGGAGATTTTTTTCTTGTAGCTTCAAAAGAAAATTCAAATGGATTTACATTCTGAGTTTGTTTCTCTTGGCACATTTTTGATACAACCAGCAGCCATTACTTAAAAAGGCTCAAGACTGATTAGCATAGAGCCTATTATGCCTTCTTTAGATGCCATCCTACAGAATATTCCCTGTGGGCCAAAGGTTAAGATACACAGAAGAAACAAAACACTATTCTCCTGTGTGCCAAATTATTCAGCATTCTGGAGATGGCATCTTTTCAGATGTGCTGCTCCCTTTTGGTAATGGTTTACCATAGAAAATACAGTGAGGTATTTCATTAACCAGCACCCAAGCAAACAGATAACTGAGCATGCAAAGCATTCATTTGCATATACAGTTCCCTGTTTGCCATGTGTACATGCACATTCTGCATGTACAGCATAGGCAAGGATATTTGAAAAATTATCTGGCCCAAATCCCCTCAACCAGCACACGGATCAAGCATTGGTTGTTGTGAGGAAACCAATCCTCCCCTGCAAGCTGCAGAACACCCTGTTGAGCCGCTGTTTAGCTGCCAGTATGGCTACAATGTTCACCTCTGTAGTGCAGATGAGGTGGGAGATGAAAAGTCCATGGATCCATGCCTTCTCTGCCCCTCTCCTCCCTGGCCTGTTCCCACCTTTGGGAGTGCATACCATGGCATGCCACCCTCTGTGTGGCTCTTCCTAGACTTGCCCACACCTTGTAAAACAGGATCTCACCTATTCTGCTGCCAGGGAGATCTCTGCTCTGGAGAAGAAAGGGCAGTATTTAGAATAATTGAAGATTAGGGTTGGACGAGACCTCAGGAGGTCATCTAGTCCAACACCCTGCTCAAAGCAGAACCAACCCTAACTAAATCATCCCATCTGATTTGGCCATTGCCCATGAATTTCTACAGGTGTATTGTTTTTCCTACCTTGGGGCATTTACAAGATTCAAATCACGTTTACTAACAGGACACTGTAAAAAAAGAGTGTCAGGCTTAGCTGGGATAACTTACAACACAGCTCATAAATCACCAGGTACAGCACGTAAAGAGCACCTGCTATAGCTAACAAGGGGATTCTCACACCTTCTCACAGCGTTAATCACTACAGTGTGAAGTGACACCTGCTCACTCATTCACAGCTGTATGGTAACCCATTTCTTCTCCCAGTGATGATTGATGAAAACCCCTATGGCACTACAGTAATTATTTACCTGGAAAACAAAAGCAATATTAAGAAAATAGTTAATGCGTTTTAACTAATTATAACACACTTTAGCAGCTGGAAATGATGAAGAGACATAATGCCATGACACCAGCTGACTGGGGACCATCCGCAAGTACTTTGTTGACCATTGCTGGTCCACAGATCACAGTGTGGGAACAAGTGAACTAGCTTATTTACCAGAGGTGACAGCTATGTGAAATAACAAAACCTAAAACAAGATGAAAGCCATCTACCTTGTTTTGGGCCTTGATACAATAAGACGCTCATCCCAGCTGCACTGAAAGATTAAGGGAAATACCAATAAGAACCATCACCAAAATGACGGAGAATTGTAGGGCAAGACTTAGCCACTAGAAGGAGTCCTTTAACTTCCATGAATGAAAGAGAAAATGCACATCAATGGTAAAAATCGGATTTGCTTGTGTTCAAACAAAGCACTGACATGCTGGGATGTGTCAACAGACAGCATCCTATGCTTCTAATAACAAATTACCCTTCTGCAAAAAGCCAAAAAAAAAAAACAAACAACCCCAAACAAACATAAAACAAAAAGCAGACGCTATAGTTTCCTTCCTGCTCCCATTGAAGTCAGTGGCCATTGTATGACCAATTTCACCGGGAGCAGCACTGGACCATGTATGTTATGTTTCCATTCTCAGAAACAGTTAATATTTTCATTAAATGATGAAAATTGATATTTTTGGATGATAAAGATCAATTGAATGTTGAAAATGTAGTGATCTGTTTGACTCAGAGAGATCAAACGATATGAAGAATTTTAAATAAAATTATGACCCTGACAGCATTTGAACTCTACCTTTGAAATGTAAGAGACATACTTTAGCCACAACAAATGTTGGATTACTCTCTGCGTGGCAATTTTCCCCCTGTATAATTTACTTAGAAAGCAGAGAAGGACTTAGATGAACTATTAATGCTTACAGCTGGTCTTCTTCCCCTTGGAGTTGAATCTACACTTTGAAAACTGCTTTGCCTACCACCTAAGGAGTAAACTGTAGAGTAAGCAGGAGCATGTAGTTGCACTCCTCCAAGAGCAGACTAGGGACTATATTGCAACTCCAGGAGGTACAATATGTTTCTTGATCCCCTCCTTGCTCTAGAGGGTAAGTATGACTTTTTCCTCCACACTGATTTGGCTATATAGGCTAGTTTATTTGGGGAGAGAGCCAAGGGTCTACCCACTCCCCTTCTCAGGCTTCTGAGTCGCTGCAGGGGCTGATGAGCTTTAAATTACAGCAGTCTTCTTAGAGCAGCTCAGAATTCCCACCATGTTGTGTGCTGTGGTCCTACCCACTTTGTGATCAGTGGAAGGCCTCCTGCACTGGGATTTGTGAGGGCAGAAGTGTGGAAGATCTCCACTGTGCCTGAATGAGGGGTATTTACCCCAGGACCTTTCCGTCACAGTTCCAGCCTCTATACACCACTGGATGATCTGTTCCCCCTCTATCCCCATCTTAGACGTAAACTAAGACACTGTTACTAGTTTGGGATCCAGCTATCTCACATCATCCCATCAAACTCAGCCCTCTGACACTGCTGAACTCCACAAGTACAATACAGTGGGAGAGGCCCACATAGGTGCAGGGGGCGGAGCATTTTCAAGATCAGGATGAATGTTATGGGACATTTGCTAGATGAGATTAGGCTGTTTCGTCAGTAAAGACTCCCATCCAGAAGAAGAGAGAATTGTCATGCTCCATGGAACCTAGTGTCAAAGGAAAGAGGAAAACATTCTTGGGGGCTGGCTCAATTACTTTTCTTTCTTTTTATTTTCAACTTTTGTTTGATACCGAGGTACTAATATCCAGAGTGTGACCCCACCCCCGATTCATATTGAGTAGTGCCTCAAAGTAAAGGAGGATATTCATAGTCCTGAGATAATAAGCACCTTACAAATACCAAAGTGATAGACAGAAAGAGATCATCACCACTTAGCATCATCATTACCAGCCTTTCCTTTATAAAGGAAACAGTGCTATTTAGGATAACACAGTTGTGGACATGAGCTCCCAAACCATATCTGGTGAAATATGATTTAGCTGCACCTGCTCCTTTTTCAAGGAAGACCCAAAGATTATGCTTGATTGTTATGGCCTTGCTCCTGCACATGCAGATTGCTGCCCCCATACAGGCTCCAATTACTTAAGTGGGATTCCACATGAGTGAACTGGTGTGTATATAAGAAAGTTTGCTGCCAGGGAGACTCGTGCCTGAAGCGGAAGGGGCAGGATTTGCCCACCTGTCCATAAATTGCTATGGATGTATTGTTTTTACTGCCATGGTTCAAATCTTAGCTTACCCATACCATTGACTGCCATTCTTCCCTGACCACTTGGGAATGTATAGCTATATATAGAAACACGACATAATTAGAAGAATAAGATGGTCAGTCTTGCTGAAGAAGAATGCCTCTCTCCCTTAATTAATCTCCCACAGGGGATTAAAAGTACCTAGAGATGGACAGAATCCCTTTCTAATGATGCACATAGTCTGCACAGCCCTCAGCACTGAGAATGCCATCACGAATCTCAAGCAGTGGCATCTCCATGGTTTATGTGGCAAGAATCAGCTCATACCTTTTTTTGCCTTTCTTACGATAAGCTTAAAATGGGAACAAATAGTCTTTCTCCTCAAAGCTAATTAAATTTTTAAAGCCTCCTGCCCTTGCTGCTAATAAGCCTTTCACTGTCCGAAAAATTAGCAACATTGCTGCACTAACAGCTTCAAATCGAAGGCCCTTATTTGCTGGATCACACGGACACCAGCAGAGCCATTCACATCCGCAACACCACCTCATTTTTCCTGCCATTTGACACTAACCATTATTAGAAATGCACGGTTGGGCAGCAAAGGCTCTGAAAGTGGGTTTCTTGAGCCTTTTTGTCACAAACATTTGCACAATTCATCTCTTAAAAGATTGTGTGAATCAAAGTTCTTGCGGGCTTTTTCAGCAGCATGGGTAAAATTCTTTTTAAAGCTGTGTCAAAGCTTTTTGTGTCTGTGTATTATTACAGCAGAAAGTTCCTTAGAGTCTCCACTTACTCTGTACTTCTGAACATGCCATAGGTTTAATTGAAAACTTTGTTTTTCTGATTAAACCTGTGACTTTTACCGAGTTCTACACAGTCACGAGGTCAGATCCTCAGCTGGGATAAATCAGTGTAGCTCCATTGGCAATGGTAGTTTACACCTGCTGAGGATCTTGCTCACAGTTTAATATGAATTACCTCTATTACACAAACCAGAATGCCTTATGTGTTATGCTCCTAGCAAACCTAGGTCTTGCAGAGACTCATTCCAGTTTGGAGAATGAGAACAGAAATAAACACAGATTCATAAAAAAATGCTACTTAGTTGGGCATGTGATGGACTTCCTAAGGCATTGTTAGGTTTGTAGATATTTTTAGTGAATGCTTGACACAGAATATAATATAGTTTATAGAACCCCCTCTTCCATGAAACTAACAGAGCTCAACTCCACTTGCTGGAGGCAGAGGAGTCTGGGGACTGATTAGTGAACAGCAGCAGTCTTCAGATGTCAAACAGTAGTCAAAATAGCATTTTTACTCTAACTCTCCTTTCCTATGTGGGAATCTATGTGACCATACCTTATACAACAATATAAAGTTAACTTGGAACATATTAAATATATTAGAAATTGGCTAACAGATAGGTCTCAAAATGTAATTGTAAATTGGGAATCGTCACTGAGTGGGTTTGACTCCCAATGGGGTCGTGCAGGTATCAGTCCTTGCCCCATGTTATTTAAAATTTTTATAAATGACCTGGAAGAAAATAAAACAATCACTGTTAAAGTTTTTAGATGACACAAAAATTGTGGGGAATGGCAATAATGAAGAAGTCTCTGATTTAGAGAGATCTGGATCCCTTGGTAAACTGTGTGCAAGCAAACAATGTGCATTTTAATAAGGCTAAATGTAAATGTATACATCTAGGAACAAAAAACAGGATGGGGGACTCTATCCTGGGAAGCAGTGACTCTGAAAAAGATTTGGGGTTTATGGTGGATAATCAGGTCAACGTGAGCTCCTAGTGTGACGCTGTGGCCAAAAATGCTAGTGTGATCCTTGGATGCATAAAGAGGGAAATCTTAGGAGGAGTAGAGAGGTTCTTTTACCTCTGTATTTGGCTCTGGTGTGGCGGTTGCTGTAATATTATGTCCAGTTCTGATGCTCACACTTCAAGAAGCATGTGGATACATTGGAGAGGGTAAGAGAAGAGCCATGAGAATGATTAAAAAAAATTTAAAAACTCTGCCTTATAGTGATAGACTAAAGAGCTCAATCTATTTAGTATAACAAAGAGAAGGTTAAGGGGTGACTTGGGTACAGTCTACAAGTATCTACATGGGGAACAAATACGCAATAGTGGGCTCTTCAATCTATCAGTGAAAGGTATAACATAATCCAGTGGCTGGAAATTGAAGCTAGATGTGCAGTTTTATTTCTGTTTCAGAAAGCATCAAACAGCAGGTCAAAAAACACCAGCTAGCTAGTTTTGCTTTAGTCTATTCTGTTTTGGAGTTAGTGTTTTGAACAAATCAAGTGATCATAGAGCTGTTTTCTTTACATGTAACTCACACTCACTGAAAGTGCTGCATACTACGGGTGTTGGCTGAAAATTAATGAATGAATGGCAGTGATAGGTTGTGAAAATATCCTTTACTGGTAGCTATGATAATCTACCTTGGTATGGTTACCTCTCAGATAACCTTTCCTTTTACAGAAAGGATTAGTCTGAGGAAAAAATAACACTTTCTTCATGTACTTTGAAGTGAACCTTCTTCTGTTATGTAGGGCTGGTGATTGTCCTGAAGGGAAATAATGGACAAAGATGATACATGTAATATTTTACTGTAGTCTTTTTGTTTCATTCTTAAACTGAAAGAACATCTTGCACATCATAAAAACAGGTGTTCCCATTACCTACTAATATATTTGGTCCCAGTGCTCCATCAGACTCAGTGCTCTTATTGATATCTAATTTCATGTTCTTGGTCAACATTGGAATGCATATCAATCTCTTTTCAAACCCCGGCTGTACATTAACATCTACAGGATGGTTCATCAGAATTACCAGGGAAAAGTGTCAGGTCCTCAGGCCCACTGGCAATCAGCCAGTAACTGTTTGCTGTTATGGTGCAATGCTCCCAATGCTTGAATTGGTTTCTTTATTGGTTGAGTGAGGTAAATGGATATCCTTGTTCTGGAGACATGTGATTGCAGTTCTGTGAAAGACATTCTGAACTGGTCTCTTGCTTGTATGATGCTCCAGAATTCCTGCTCATGAAGATGATATAAGCTTCCTTCCAAAAAGCTACTTCATTTCTGAGCTCTTAGTAGCTGCTACTCCAAAAACATCAGAACATACAAACCATGACTTCCATCTTTATTATTCTGTTTCACTTATTGCTTTAAACTCCATGGTATCCCCTTCTTCCTCTGATTTGCCAGTACTGGAGATGAAACCAGTTAAGGGAAATCTGGCCTGACAGGCAAGCCATTAGCTGATATTTCAGTCCTAAATCACCTTTATATGCCCCCATTTGCACAACAGTCTGGGGGGAAGAAACTTCAGATTTTTCTCTGTGTGTGTGTGTGCATGTACGTGTGAGAAAATGATATGTTGTTTATTTATAAGGAAAATTGCCTTTATTTGGAGGAGTTCAACAGTGGCATTATATTACAAAGATGATCAAGTTTTTCTGAATTTTCATACAGATTGAAATTTTCACAGCGAAGTCAGTAAAATAAAAAAAATGGCAAAATTTTATCCCTTGTACACAATATGTGAGTTTGCAGCAGTATAAGTAAATCCTTCAGTCCTTAGTCAGCCGTCACTGTATCCCCTAACAACCCAATACTATCTCCTCCACCCCATTTCTCTGTGCAAGCTACTACCTGTTTGCCAGTAAAACTCAGCCTTCAGTTCAGACAGCACAAAGTAAATTAAATAACGTTTAAAATACACAATTGCATATTACTTATAATGGTTATAATTTATAAAAAAGAATTAACATATTAGTGCAAGGAGCTGAATAAAGGTTATTGTATGGGCAGATGTTTGCACTTATCTTACTTATTTGCCAGCACAAATACAGATTTAACTGTGTTTTTCTGTATTTTTTAATTTAAGTTGC
Organism: Eretmochelys imbricata; assembly: GCF_965152235.1. Taxonomy (NCBI): domain Eukaryota; kingdom Metazoa; phylum Chordata; order Testudines; family Cheloniidae; genus Eretmochelys; species Eretmochelys imbricata. The sequence goes on from NC_135579.1 coordinate 27,114,926, forward strand.
CATTTATTTCCAGGGCAATTGACATTAGAGCATTGTACTATGCTGTTTTCAAGCCCAAGAACTTAGCCACATATGATTCGAGAGCTGAAGGTGAGTATCTTTGCTTTATACTCCCCAAGCCTTCCAGCACACTAGCCTGCATTCTACATATCCTGCAACTCCAAAGCTCTAAAACACTCATCATTATACTTTTCCTTCACAGAGATTGAGCTACCATATTTCACTGTGCATGTACGTCATCCCTGAGAGGAGCCCAGGAATAGACTAATTGTGCCCAGTTATTACCAGTCAGATACCATCTAATGTAATTAGCCAATTTCTCTGTCCCTTAACTTGCTAATTCCTTGAAGATCTAATTTACATAGTAGTCCAGTGCAGGATAATTCCTGTAGTCAGCATACATCTGCTATCATGCACCTTGATTTAGGTTGCCTTCCTGAAGACATTATGCTGTTGCATCAGAACCAGGGTCTGGGGTCTCAGTGGGCAAAATTCCTATGGAGTTCAATATGGCCAGAATTTCACCCTAAAATCCTGTCTTTGGCTTCTCCTGAGTATGTGGTGGACCTTTGTAAGAGCAAACTTCATCTCTATGGGCCCTGTTCTTATCATAACTGGTTATTTTTTTCTCTTCCCAGATATTGGTGGTAGTTAGACTCACCAGCCTGGTGTTCACAGCAGTGTTGACCAGTCTCCCAATATCCTCCCTCTTACTATTTTGAAATCATGTGCTGATACCTTATCCTGCTACTCAGGTTTGATAAACTCGCTTCAGACAATCAGACTGTAGTGTGCAGTTTTGTCTATTATCCCTCCACTGAAGCTTTTCTTCTACTTGTAATTTTCCTGTTTTTGGCTTGCTTCTGAATTCCCTTGCTGGGTTTAATTCACTGTCAGTGATGCTCTCTGCACTAGCAGGAGCCATTGCACTGCACGCAGGACTCATCCCAGGGAAGCCAAGTGGTATGAGCATCATTTCTCTTGCTCATGGAGTCCACCAGCGAGGACCTTTTTTATTTGAAAAAGGACATTCGAGGAGCTCTGCTGGAGGAAGCTGCCCAGGAGAGGTACTGATTCAGCATATCCCTTGGATATGCCACCTCCAGGGCCAGTGCCATCTACGTTTGAAGATTAAGGCTACGTGGGGGGTCCCTCACAGAATTACGGGTGCAGTGTCTTGCATTGCTTCAGCTCCCACTTTTGGGTAGACTTTCCAAGCAGAAGCTGTGTAACACAGAGCTGAATCTTCCCACTGTCCCTGTGTTCCCTTCTTACCAACTTGTCTTCTGAGCTTCTTCTGCCTCCGCCTTTCAAATAGAACAGTTCTGTCATAATTTCTGCAATGCAGACTTCCCAGGAACTGATCAGACTTTTACCTCAGGCCCAGCGACATCAAAAAAGCATGCCTCCCAGTGGTTGTTAGTATGGAAGGACATTCTAAAGGTTCAGAAGATCAGTTTGAATAAGGACCTAATAATAATTCAAACTATCTGAACTTTGGAGGCTGTAAAAATCTTGAGATTTCCCTTTTCATGAGATTTCTGTTACCACCTGCTTTTAAGAAATCTGGAAATACCACAAGTGAGGTGTAAGGATACCTGGTTATATTTCCATTTCAGCCACTATCCTGCTGTGTGACATTCTGCAACATATTCAATCACTCAGAAACTCTGTTTTCTCTCCCACCCTTTGTCTATTTACATTGTAAGCTCTTTGGAGCAGGGACTATCTTTCACTATGTGTATGTATAATGCCCCATTACTGGTATCTGTGCATTGTGATATGAATAATAACAACACAACTTTCCTTTGCTTGGGCAGAAATATGGTATCTATGCACTACGACACACATAATAATAGAACTTTCCCTTGCTTGAGCCGAAAGTGCAGTGCTATGAGTATTATCTATTTAGAATCAGAAGGGTAGCCGTGTTAGTCTGGACCTGTAAAAGCGGCAAAGAGTCCTGGGGCACCTTGTAGACTAACAGACGTATTGGAGCATAAGCTTTCATGGGTGAATACCCACTTCTTCAGAATGCATGCATCTGAAGAAGTGGGTATTCACCCACGAAAGCTCATGATCCAATACATCTGTTAGTCTATCTATTTAGAAGTTATTTGGATGCAAAGTATCCTCAAACAACTGTTCAGCTCAGACTGAGTTTGGTCAATGTTTTGGGGGTTTCTTTTCTTTATCGTTCATTCATCATTGTGATTTACAAATGCTTTGTTAGAAAGAGTAAGTGCCCAAAACCTTATAAAAATCCTCAGTTGCCAAAAACAACACATTTTAAAATGACAGGTTTCAGAGTAACAGCTGTGTTAGTCTGTATTCGCAAAAAGAAAAGGAGTACTTGTGGCACCTTAGAGACTAACCAATTTATTTGAGCATAAGCTTTTGTGAGCTACAGCTAACTTCATCGGATGCATACTGTGGAAAGTGTAGAAGATCTTTTTATACACACAAAGCATGAAAAAATACCTCCCCCCACACTCTCCTGTTGGTAATATCTCCTGTTGGTAATATCTTATCTAAAGTGATCACTCTCCTTACAATGTGTATGATAGTTGGGCCATTTCCAGCACAAATCCAGGTTTTCTCCCCCCCTCCCCCCCCCCCCCGTACACAAACCCTCTCCTGCTGGTAATAGCTTATCTAAAGTGACCACTCTCCTTACAATGTGTATGATAATCAAGGTGGGCCATTTCCAGCACAAATCCAGGGTTTAACAAGAACGTCTGAGGGGGGTGGGGGTAGAATAGAGACTGGGAGTGACTAAGTCATTATGCAAGGTAACCTATTTCCCCTTGTTTTTTCCTACCCCCCCCCCCCCAGATGTTCTTGTTAAACCTTGGATTTGTGCTGGAAATGGCCCACCTTGATTATCATACACATTGTAAGGAGAGTGGTCACTTTAGATAAGCTATTACCAGCTGGAGAGTGGGGTGGGAGAAGGTATTTTTTCATGCTTTGTGTGTATAAAAAGATCTTCTACACTTTCCACAGTATGCATCTGATTAAATGAGCTGTAGCTCACAAAAGTTTATGCTCAAATAAATTGGTTAGTCTCTAAGGTGCCACAAGTCCTCCTTTACATTTTAAAATGTATAGAATGATATCAAAGGGAGGGAAGAAAAAACAGTAACTGGGAACCATACTGCTGCACAGTCTTTGAATGCACACTAATGCCAATACCAGACTTCCTGACCTCAAAGTGCCAAACTGGAACTTGACTGAAATCCTCACATCTTCCTAGTGTTAAAATCAGCAGACAAAAAACTGGAATAAAGGGAAAGTGATGACTTATCACGAAGGAAATGAGATGGTTTGATCCTAGCATTATAAAGCATTTAATAAGACCAGGAGAATGCAAGGTAAGGGGAAGGAGAACAAAGAAAGAGAGGAAAAGGGGAAAACAGAGGAGGAAACAAGATACTAAGAGAAAGACAAAAGAACAAAGAGTGCATGGGCAGGTAAGGAAGAAATAACAGGAAAGAAGATTAATTATGGAAGCAACAGTTACACTCAATGATTACTTCAGTTACTCTAGTGTAAATGGCAGCCGGTCATGGGATACTCAGTGCTCTGCCCAGCATCACTCTCCCTACTCAGCATTCAGATGTTGGTAAGAAGGCAGAGCATTTTGTGGCAGAAATCCAACAGTTAACACCAAAAAGAGCCTGACTGTGACCAGTTTCCAAATACCAGAACCACTGCTTTGATAAGGCCTATCTCACTCCTGGCTTCTTCAAGGCGGGGGGGGAGGGGGGACAAAAGAAAACAAAAAAGGCACCTTCTACCCAAACATGCACACCAGGAGCAAGGGAGGCTGGGAGACTGTCCCCATTGAGGGCATAATCTTTAATTGTGGGATAGCATTAGGATACCATGGTGATAGGCTCCTTGGATATGGTGGGACTGGACAGATTTTACAGTGCTGTGTGTTGTGAAAACCCAGTACCCTTTCATAGACAGTGGCCAAAACCTGGTGCTTCTGAAGAAAATGAAGACCTTCCGCAGTGCACCAAGTTAATTCTGTAGTGCTGTTTATGGGGCAAACATCCTTCCTCACTCTCTCTGATGGCAAAATTTTATGCCTTGAAACATGAAAGATATTGCTGGCTCCATTTTGTGTTTTCCCATATAAGCAAAATTGTAAGAATTATGGAAAGTACAATACAGTTTAATTGTTTTCCATTGTCATACCAACAGATGTATTTTCCTTCCGGTAAAGGTATATTTGTGGTTCTCTCCAGAGTATGTAAGAGCAGCTCTGTGCACTATCCATAGAAAATCACTGAGAGACATGAAACACATGCTCCCACCACCTGTAGGAGACCAAGCTAGAGATTCACACATTTCTCTCTGTGGAAAAACATTGTGTTGTTTCTAACTATCTCTAATAGGGCTCATTGGAAAATGTTTTTTTTTCTTTTTTTCCACATAAAAAATTTTGGCTTTTTTTGAAAAAAAAAAAAAAAAACATTCTTTTGGCCACAAACTGCCAGAAACAGATAATTTTTCAGTTTCCAGACAAATAGTTTTAGGCTGTCAGACACTTTCCATGAAAAAGGGGAAAAGCCCTTTTTCCTTTTCTAGAAAAGCCAATTTTCTGCTAAAATAAGCAAACAAAGCAAACAAAAAAGGGTTAACAATTTTTTTGACCAGTCCTAATCTCTACGGCACCTGTCCCTCAGGTATTTTGGTACCAACACACTTTTACAATACAGCAGTATTTTGTCCAAAGAACTGTACTCAGTCTCTCTCTCTCTTGTATTGTAACATACGTATATGTGAGGCTATTTCTCATTTTATAAGCTTTAGCTTATTTCTGAAGTTTAGCTTGAGGAAAATGTTACCAGACTGTTTTCCAGGGTTGTTGTAGCAGTATCTTGTGTTTTGCTCTGAGGGCAGTGAAATCCAATGTCAACCTGATTTCTGATGAGAATTTCTAGATCTCCAGTTGGCCCTTGTGAGCTTTACTCTAGGAACTGCTAGTTCTAGAGACCCTGTTGAAGTGTTAAAAGACAGGGAGAGGAAGACCTTGAGATGGCTATGGGACAGTCCTTTGATTTCTTTGAAGATTAAGACCAGTGTTAGGCTGCTGGAGGACTAGCCCAAGCAATTTAAATTTCTTTCATAGAGTTAATTAGGGAGCTGATAAGCCTTTGCATAAGAACAATTCTAGTAGTAAAGAAATAATTCATATTTTGGAAGGAAAAAGGAGGGGAAACACATCTCAAAACATTCTTGTTGGCCTTGTGTTACACTATAAGGTAGAATCTAGAGATGATAAATACTGGTTAGCCTGTATCCGATTTGCTACGAGCAGTTAAAAACAGGTGAGTGTGTGGCTGTAGGAGACTGCTGAATGTTACAGTACTCAGAAGAAATTTTAATTCTCATAAGAAAAACTAGCCATGTTAGGTGGTTTAATTTTCCCACAAAATACACATATACACACCTCTCCTTTTATTGGAAATTTTGATGACTAATTACTTTACTTCTACTATTGCTATTTCTTCCTCCTCCCCTTTTTGTAATTAAAAAAATCCAGTTAGTAGAATGAGAACAGATAAAGCAGATGCTAAATTGAGAGAAAACTGCTTTCCCAGTATTTGATAAATATGCTCTCTTAGTCTCTCCTGTGACAACTGCATTTCCCTCCTTCATTCCCTCTTCAGCAGCAAAATTGCATGCAGCTTATGGGAATGATCAAGGCTGTTTCATGATGAAAATTCTAATTTTGTGCATAGAATATAACACAAGGTCAGGAATAGGGATAAGTGCAGATGACAATATAAATTGTTTTTGAATACCATTTAGTTCCAGGGAAATCTGGGTCCTTAATTAAGACTGTGCTCTTTTTCATCTCAAGAAGATCTCACAGCCTCAAACACACTGCTACATGTTAGATTGTACATGGCATAGTGCTTACTGCCTCATTGCATTACCATTCCGTTTATGAAATTTATGTTCGGCAATCACTTCACTATGATATTTTATTCTCTTTTGAAATCAAAGTTTAATTCTGGGCAGGTGGCTGTTATCTGAGAGTAAAGGGGGACGGGACAGAAAAAATGTCTTCAGTTGTTAGAGTTTTTCTGCCACTGTTCTGTTTGACAAGGGAACTCTTTGCAGGTGATTGAAATAGTTCACTTTATGTAGGAAATTTATAATATTCCTGTCATTTCCTGCATGCAGATGACAAGCTGCTGCCAGCTGTATAGGATCATTTTCTGCAGCCTCGAGGACTGTAGTGATTCCCATCCATTCAAATTCTTCCAAGCCACTGGACTATTCCCATCTCCAGCATTTCTAGAGCCAGAGCAATTTGCCCTTATCACAACAGAGTTTCCAAAGACTTTGTGAATTACAAGCTGTTTCTCATGTTTACTGATGGACTGATATTTGGGAAAGGACTGAAATAAAAAAAAAGTGTACAGTTCATTTCCATTGGAACCATTTCTTTCTTTCTTTCTTCTGTGTACACACACACACACAGCTCAGTTTCTGAGTGTGAGACCTTTGGGAGAGGAAACTGAAGTAATTGAATTGGATTAGACAAGCCAGCAGAACAAAGTCACATTCCATGAGACTTTTCCAGCATTGAGTATATGAATAGTAATTATTTAAGGATTAGTGCAAGTCTAAGATGTGGTCCACTCTGAATACTCTTCACCATGTATAAACAAAAGCAAGACATAATATAGGCTGTTTAAGCTTCTTTTTATCTGTAATAGATTTGTTTTAGAGCTGTGAGAACTTGAAAAAATCCTGCTTGGTGAGTAAGTGCTCTCTTATTGTTTTTCAATAAAGAATTAAGCCCTTTAAGCTTACAATCCTAAAGAGAGCTTAATTAAGGATACTTATTCTTGCTTTAAATTATGTCCACTCCCATTTTGATGGCTGTTTCTTTGAAGTGCATCTAAGAAGGAGAGAGGAATATTTTAGAGTGACACGTCCAGCTGACATTCTGCTTTTCCTTATGTCTCCCAGCTTCACAGTTCTGTCCACTTCAGGCACCACTTGAAGGTGACCTGCAAAAGCTAAAATTTGAACAGATTTGGACCCAGATTTATTGGCTGACAGTTCCCCAGTGACCAGGCTGTTGAGAATATTCAGCACATACATAACATTTTAACTAGCCCATCATTAAAAATAATTCTCTTTCCTTTCCTACTGCTAACTCTAGATGTGCCAAAAAACCACCAGTATGTATCATTCTGTGACATCACACAAATCGGAAGGCTCATGGGTTGCAAGAGACTATGCTGTAACTTGTAGTTCATTTGGGGGGTGCTACGTGAAGTATCGGATTAGGAGATGGATTAGGATGACACCATGGCCTTGTCTCACTGCCCCTATTCTGGCTACAGTCTCTTCGGAAATGCATTTTTCTTTCCTTAAGAATGGATTGTTTTTGTTCCCAAAGGGCCTCTGCCATTGCTGCTCATTGTCTTCATTTTGCTTAATAAAGCTTGTGGCTTTACCACTGGTGTGAAACAGATGCAATAAGGTATAGTACCCAGACAGATAATTGAAGCACAGTGTTGTGTGTAGATGCTATGATGAAATCAGTGGCATAATGCTCAGGCAGGGGCTGAACAAAACCACACAAAACCCATTCCCTCCACTCCTTAGCTGATCCTCAATAAGCAAAGTGTTTTTAAAAATGTTACAACTTGTACACGTATAGAGGTTTTGGTGATTTTTGATGCTAGGTTCTAGAGTTGGTCAAACTGTTTGTTGCTAATAATTTATTTATTGGATTTGACTCTTTTTTTGGTTTGTGGAGTCCACAAATTGTTTCAATGGCTCAGTCCATGATTTGTAATTGTCAGATAAGTAACTTTTAGAAAAGTATTTCAGCCTACTGGTTTTCACAGGCTGTCCTCAGCTAGTGTCCTTCTGAGAATTCACCATTTGGAGTTCAGTACTCAGTGTGTGGGTTTGGTTGCCTAAATCACATAGACAGGTTTCTCTCCCTGATTGGATGACCTTACCCTTATAAACAGATGCAATGCCTGAGGAAATCACTGGGGCATTGAATCTGTCAAGGGACAGATAGGCTCATTTTCCTATTCCTTCCACAAAATGTACCCCCTCTGTCAGAGAAAGAATTTTTTATTGGCTTATTTCATTACTGTAATGAGTATACGCAGTCAGTCAGAACCAGAACCAATGTCATATATCTCATAGGACCAGCCACAGCCAACCAACCCATTTCAAAAATTCTAAAAAAATAAAATGAATACTTGTCAGAAATCAGAATCTTTCACAGTCACCGTGGCAGAAAACAAATAAAAACAAAACCATCATATTTTTTTTACTTAAGTCATTTTTAAGTCAAATCCAATCATTTATTTGAATAGTTCACCCAGCTCTTGACAAAGGAAACCCAGAGGTATTTAATTTATTTTATGTCTAATAACAGTTATGTTATTTTAAAGAGTAATCAAGTTTTCTTGACTTGATTTCCCTTTCATAAATACATATTCCCCAGTATTTTCCCTAAAGGTAAAACATTCCTGTTTTCAAAATGTATCTTACTTTTCTTCCTGAGAGTGCCTAATAGCATGTCTTTTAATTGTATGTAATTATCAGGTAGATTCTTTTCAGTCCCAGTGGTCATTTCCAACTGCTAGGTCGTAGTTAGGTCATGCACTAAGTAATGTAGCTGGAGCTATTACACAGTTTATAGTATCATAACAGTTTGTCCTCAACTAGTCTGTCTGCATGCTTACTAAAGGTAGCACTTTAGGGAAGCAGTAGAGGTAGCAGCTAAGATCTCTTGCTTTTTTTGTTGTTTTTGGTCTTTGTTTTAAACAAGTGTCTTCAAGGCAGAGAGAAACTTTGCTGAATAGTCATAGAATCATAGACTTTAAGGTCAGAAGGGACTATTATGATTGTCTACTCTGACCTCCTGCACACACAGGCCACAGAATCTCACCCACCCACTCCTGTAACAAACCTCTAACTCATGTCTGAGCTATTGAAGTCCTCAAATCGTGGTTTAAAGACTTTGAGGTGCAGAGAATCCTCCAGCAAGTGACCCATGCCCCACACTGCAGACGAAGGTGAAAAACCCCCAGGGCCTCTAACAATCTGCCCCAGAGGAAAATTCCTGCCCGACCCCAAATATGGCGATCAGCGAAACCCTGAGCATATGTGCAAGACCCCAAATATCTGCTCATTCAGATGCATGAGATGAGAGCTGCCTGTAGGTGCCAGACAATGAACATAATTGACATGCCAGGACATCCAGTTGCTGGCCCTGGGTATTCTGCATGTGGTTGGGACTGCCCAGCTTGTCACCTGAGCACAGGGAAGATACAATGTTCAGGTTGGCTGGAGGGAGGGAGATGCCAAGAGTGGGAGATGCAGACCCTCCATTGCTCTTAATGGGAAGGTGAGAGAGTACACAGAGACCCCTGACCCATTGAGCCACTGAGAGGGAAGAGTAAAAGGTACACTGGACCAAGAGTGCTCAGGAAGGGACTCCAGAAGGAATAGGTGATTACCAGAAGCAGATTACTTCCCCTCTCATGGCAGCTGTGCTGGCAGATAAAATTGGTGAGGCAGAGCAAAGGCTCCACCCATTCGCTGCCCACTTCTGCCAGCTTCCCAATCATCTGTGCAGGGGGAGAAATGCCCCGTAGAACTTGCTTCTCCTCCTCGCGAAGGAAATGAGCTGGAGGTAAATGAACAGGGAATTCAGAGAGAGCCCTATGTCAGAATCTTATGAGTAGGTGTCATTGAATGATGTTGCATTTAAGATCTACCCACTGTTTCAACAGGTATTTTCACCTGAGGGCCAAAGCCACATCACTTTACTCATCCAGTGGTAAGATGAGCAAGATTTGACCTTGTGATAGCAAAAAGCATCTTGACTATTATTTATACAGGGAGTCAGGCTTTTCTCAGTGCACACCTCAAAGTCAGCAGGCAACAGTGCAAGCACTAGCCCAGAGGAGCTGAGATTTGTTGTCGTGCTAACAAAGTTATGAAGCATGTTTATTTACACTGAAGCTAAGATAATTGCCTAGCTAGATGAAAGGACAGGACACTACCCAACATGTTGCACTAGGAACATGAAAATTATTAATAAAATGTTACAACCTTTCATTTGTGCTCCATATTGTAACTTGACTTGTTAGCTGGTGCCAGTTCTGATGAGTGAAGGTCTAAGGCACTAAAACTTTGCACCAACTCCACTTTGATCAAGAGATGTTTCTTCTGCCTGTATGTATCAGACTTTTGCTATAATTGGCCCTACCAATTTTCTTCACACTTCAACTGTGCAGAATATGTAGCACATCGGTAACAAGCTGTCTTGTGTTGATAACAAGCCTTTTTAATAAATCACTCATCCTTCCTATAATAATAAGATTTTCTGCTATATTTTCCTCCCAGAAGTTAAGGAGAAAAATAATTCTGCCAGCCGTATTGTCATTTTCTTGTCTATTATTTTGGTTTCATTCCTTTGTGGCATGACATGGCGTACATAACACGTAGATAGAAAGGAAAACACGCAATTTTTTTTAACACACCACTCTCACTTTCTGCCAGAATCAGCTCGAGAATGAAGTCATTGGACCAAAAAGAGAATCAGTAGGGGGAGAGAAGGAGTGGAAGGGGCAAGCAATGAGAGGTAAAGGAGTAAATGATACAGCATCAAACAAAAAGAGGAGGAAATAGACTATTAAAGGTCAAGTAGCATTTTCTTATTCTCAGAAGTATTACATTCCTTTAGCTTTCTTTTAGGGCTGTGGAAAATGTTCATGTTTATTGATTACCTATGTTTTAAATGTGAATATTAGGGAAAAAAAGTGATTCTGGTGGTCACAAATAATGGCAGATTGGCTGCACAGTTCAGCCATTGAATGAGCACAGCCGAAGTACAAGTTTCCCCATATGACCACAGTGTCCCATCAGTGTGTCTAAATTCCTACACAGATTGAATCTCTTCTAGGAAACTAAAAGGCAGTTCATTGCCCATGCTCAATCAGTGCCTCATCCAAAGCCCTTTGAAAGCAGTGGGAATCTGTCCATTGACTTCAATGAGCTTTGGATGTGGCTCTCTGTCTCCAGTCTCTCTGATGAGGTTGTCGATGAGACTGCCAATAAATACTAACTGGGATGATGGGTTTTGTGATGTGGTCTATTGACCACTAGATAGTGGATTGAGACACCTCCCTCCCAGGTGATCAATTTCACATACTCCATCAAAGATCTGTCAGACAATAATAACTTTTGGCAGCTGCTGAACTAAGATGGATTTGAAATGGTGACCTTTATTATTTTTAAATGTGATTTTAATTACAACATAGAGTTTATGTTTAATCATGTAAAACAACATGTTTTAACTTGCATTGCAAGGTAACAAGGATAGAGCTGGTAAACCGCGCTTTCATAAGAACACAAGAATGACCATACTGGATCAGACCAAAAGTCCATCTAGCCCAGTACCCTCTCTCTGACAGTGGCCAGTGCCACATTCTTCTGGCAGTTGGAGGTTTAGGGACACCTGGAGCAAGGGGTTGTGTCCCTGACAATCTTGGCCAATAGCCATTGAACGGCCTATCTTCCACAAACATATCTAATTCATTTTGACTCCATTTATACTTTTTGCTTTCGCAACATCCCCTGGCAACAAGTTCCACAGGTTGACTGTGCACTGTGTGAAGCAGTATTTCCTTCTGTTTGTTTTAAATCTGATGCTTATTAATTTCATAAGGTGACCCTTAATCCTTGCATTATGTGAAGAGGTAAATAATACTACCCTATTCACTTTCTCTATACGAGTCATGATTGTATAGCCCTCTATAATATATCACTGTTAGTCATCTCTTTTCTGAACTGAATGGTCCGTCTTTTTAATCTGTCTTTGCATGGAAGCTGTTACATCCTTCTATCATTTTCATTGCCCTTCTGTGCACATTTTCCAGTTCTAATATAACTTTTTTGAGATGGAGGGACCAGAACTGCACACAATATTTGAGGTGTGGGCACACCAAGGATTTCTATAGCATCATTATCATATTTTTTTCTTTATTTTTTATCTCTTTCCTAATGGTTCCTAACATTCAATTAGCTTTTTTTCCCTTGCTTTTAACTGATGCTGCACATTGAGAACTATGTACAACAACTCCAAGATCTCTTCCTAGAGTGGCAACAGCCTGTAATTGTCAGGATTAACTCTGGACCTGTTTCTAAAAATAAGCGTTACTTTCCTACCCTCCAGTCATCTGATACAGAGGCTGATTTAAGCAATAGTTTATATGCTACATTTCATAGTTCTACAACTTCATATCTGAATTCCTTCAGAACTCTTGGGTGAATACTGTCTGGTCCTAGTGACTTATTACTCTTTAATTTATCAATATGTTCCAAAACCTCATCTGTTGGCCCCTCTATCTGGGACAGTTTCAGAAAAGAATGGCTTGTGAATGGGGATCTAACCTGCATCCTCTGCAGTGAAGATTGATACAGATAATTAATTTACGTTCTCTGCCACATCCTTGTCTTCCTTGAATGCTCCTTTAGCAACTCAATTGTCCATTGTCCCCTTTGACTGTTTGGCAGTCTCCCTTGCTTCTGATATACTTAAAATGACATGCTGGGGGGGCTGGGGGAGGGGGGTCCTTAGCTAGCAATTCTTCAAATTCTGTCTTAGCCTGCCTTATTCTACTTTTTACACTTGACTTCCCAAAGTTTATGCTCCTTTCTATTTTCTCCACCAGAATTTGACTTCAATTTTTTAAAGGATTCCTTTTTGTCTCTAACTGCCTTTTTATCGCTGCTGTTTAGCTATGATGGCCTCTTTTTTTGGACCTCTTAATTTTTTGTGTGTTTTTTTTTAAATTTGAGACATATGTTTAGTTTGAGTCTCTATGACTCTATGATGCTGTTTTTAAATACTGTCCATGCAGTTTGCAGGTATTTCACCCTTGTAATTGTTCCTTTTAATGTCTATTAACTAGCTGCCTTATTTTTGTGTGGCTCCTCTTTTTGAAGTTAAATACTACAGTATTTTCCCTCTTCAAAGATGTTAAATTTAATTATATTATGGTCACTGTTACCAAGTGATTCAGCTATATTCACCTCCTGGACCAGATCCTGTACTCCATTTAGGATTAAATTGGTCTTTCTAATAAATAATTAAATGAGTACGAAAGAAAGGGGTAGTCAAACCAGTAGCTGACAATTTAGTGAAAATCCCCACGCCTTTTTTCCACGAGTAAAATATACTGACTTTTAAATATGAAAAATTGACTCAAACATCAAAACACATAAGGTAAAGTTGTCAGATATAATAAAAAATACACTAAGAAAAAGGTAAATTTATGTAAGAAGATATTGAAAAAGCTATTTATTAGAACTGATTGGATAAACTTTGATGGAACTGTATTTTGTCAGAATATGTGGTTCTGTCAGAATCAAAATGCATCATAAAACTGGGTCAAATTTTGTTTCAAAAGAAAACCTGGGGGAAAAAGATGTTTTGACTTTCTTGGAACAAAACATTTCTATTTTTCATTTTCAAACAACTTTTCATTTTGAATATTTGGGAAAAAAACTTATCATACACCAAATTTTTAAAAAGACAAAGTCTAGCATTTGACTTTTTTTAAAATGAAATGCTTTGAACAATCAGGTTTTTTTTTTCCCCTTCACAATTATCCTTCATGGAGAATTTTAAAAAATTCCAATTTTTCTTCCCATTCAGAAAAAAGCCAAATTGTGAAATCTAAAAATTGTGTGAAAAATGAAACTTTCATCCTCCATACAGCCCTAATATTTATAGATGAGGTGTTCCCTTATCTTTTTAATACCTCTATTGTGTGCCACAGGAGAAGATTCTATAAGTCATTAAGGTTAGGTTCCATTTATACCCTAATACTACAAGACCTGCCACATGCTTCATTTTGACTTTTTTTTTCAATAGTGTATGTTGGTTTAATTTGCTCAAAGCTACAGCTGAGTGAATGGCTAAGGAATGAGTTAGACACAGAATGAGTTAGAGCTAAAGCATGAGTTGGAGCTGAGTGAGACACAGCTATTTGTCTTATTGCTTCACCTTTGCAGGAAGTGTTGGCCCAGTTCCCTCTAAGCTGCCTATTAAGCCCTGCACAGGGGCTCAGGGCTGTGGCAGGGAGAGATGCCTCTCCCCCCGCACAGACCTGCCATGGCGGGGAGAGGCGCCCCTCCCCGCTGGCTGCAGCATGGACCTGCCCTGGACTTGCCATAGCCGGGGGAGAGGAGCCCCTCAGCCCAGTCCAGCCCTGCCAGAGCTGCCGCAGCCGGAAAGAGGCACCTCTCCCCTGGCCCCAAGCTGTTGTGGCAAGAGGGGGTTGGGGGGAGTCCTCTCTCCCCACTGCAGCCCCAGGGCAGCCTGCACCCCAAACCACTCATCCCTGGCTCCACCCAGAGCCTTCACCCCCAAAACCCCAGCTCTGAGCCCCCTCCTGCACCCAAACCCCTCATCCCCAGCCCCATCCCAGAGCCCTCATCCCCTCATACCCCAACCCTCTTCCCCAGCCCTGAGCCCTCTCCCAAACCCCTCATCCCTGGCCCTCCCCACCCCAGCCAGAGCCCTGACCTCCTCCCGCACCCCAACAGTCTGCCCCAGCCCTGAGCCCCCTCACACACTCCAAGCCCCTTGGCCCCACCACATGAATTTTGTTATGTGCACCGATATGAAGGTGATGTGTCACACATCACCTCCGGAGTGGTGCACATAACAAAATTAATTCTGCACATAGACATAAAAAATTAGAGGGAACACTTGTGTTGGGTGATATTTCTTTCTGATGCTGATTAGTTTTTCTTCTACATTTGGAGCAGCCCCAATGCCTTTGTGGATTACAGTACACACAAGTGTACACAAGAGGCAGCCACTGCTAGCACTCTGAAGCCCGGCCCATAGTGTTATCAGCAAGATATGGAGAGTCTGAAGTATCAGTGCTGGTACATCTTTTAGCCAGATTTTCAATGATAATTAAGTGACTAAAAATGCAGATAGGCACCTCGTGAGATTTTCAAAAGATGCTAGGCACCTAACTTCCTTTGAAATCAATGGGAGATTTAGGAACTTAAGCATTTTTTAAAAATCCCATGCCTAAATACCTATAGAAATATGACCCTAACTATCTGGGCATGGGCCTTAGGAATTCTCCTTATCTACCACCTTTCCTTTGTACCACTTCTCCCATGTCAGCCAATGGGTTTGCACAGGAAGAAAAGCTAAACAGATTTTGTTGAATTTTGGAAACCATATTTGCTTCCCATGATTTTATATATATAAACAGTTGTAAAGAGTTATGTTAATCAAATAGGTTTGGGATTTACTTCTTTATCTGCCTAAGAAGCTGTACACTTTAGGCATAAGTGAACTAGATGATAGTCTTCTCAGTGAAATCCAAGGCTTTAAGAAGCTAATCTTAAACTGATAGTTTAAGAACTGTTCACCGGACAACACTGGAATTACTTGTTGAATAGGTATTTCTTTGCTATGAAGCCTCCAGAGTTTGAGACTGAGTGGAGCTGTAGGCTTCATCAACTGTAAAATTTTAAATACAGACCAACACTGTAAAAGGAACAGAGGAAACTTAAAGTGCTGGGAGTCAGAACAACATGAACAGTTTTATACTGTATACATAATTTGTCTTCAGGGAATTAAGTGCTGATGGTTTCCAGAAATTGAGATTGTTGGTATTGCATGAATGTCAACCATGGGAAATTATGATATCTGTGCAAGATCTGGTGCATCCCAAGGGGAAGTCTCTTGTTCGGGAGTTCTGACATTTTAACTGATCTATTTTTACTTTCAGCTGTTTTCCAGTTATTAAACTGCAAGCTGATAGTACAGCATATATTATGAACACTTACTCTCACTAACAAAGGATCCATGTGCTCTTTTAGAAAACCTTAAACCCAGGATAAATTGGGGACAAATTTGTGGCAGAAAATTATATTAGAAATTCCTGAAAATAGAACATTATTTTAATTATATAATAGCCCAACTTGAAGTTAATAGGTTTCCTTTCCTTCAGTTAGTAGCTGTCTCTTTGAATAAGCATCCAAAAGTGTGTATGCTAATCTGTAGTTTACGATACACACATGGTCTGATGCACATTAAATACCAAAATGCACATAGCCTTAGAATAAACAATTACTGAAACTGGAGAAATGTAAACCCGACAGAGAAGCAGAGGGATCAACACTCTCTTCTTAAAAGTTAGGATGATGATAGGCATGAAGGAGATAAGAGTTTGAGATAGGGGATCCAGTGGCTGGTAATTAAATCTGATCTGTTTTAACTGTAGTTACTATAAATTGGAAGTACTAGCTTAAAATTGCAATATAATAGTAAAGCATGAAAAAGAGGAAATTGCATTTGAAAACATGGAAAACTGAAGTGAGGTGTCATCTCATTTCACCCCAGGTTTTCAAAAATGGACCAATTTCACTGAAAACCCATTAGAAATATTCTGATCCTCACTCAAAAGTAGATTTATTTTTAATTTAAAAAAATCTAAATTTGAAATATCTTCTGGATAAAAATCATCTTGCATGGGAAATATGTAGAAATGTTCATTTGTGGAACAGTCATGTTAGGGGAGGGCAAGGAAGGGAGGGAAATTTCCCTGTCATATAATGGCCTGCAATAAAATGATGAATATGTTTCTATACAATTTTATAAAATTATCATCATAACTTTTGTACAGCTCTACTGCATAACATTAATATTATGGCACTATATTATGTGTCACTCAAAGACAACTTGCAACTCTCGTCCAAAAAATGAAACTGAGAAAGAATAAAGAGAAATACCACACAGATTATTCTTCGAATAAAAGAAGGCCTGCCCTTCCACCCCCAACCCCCCCAGAAAAAAGATTGCCAATGCTTGTACAGCATTTTGTCAACAGTATATCAGTAGATGAGTATAAAATGCTTCCTTTTACAGGCTGTGATCTTGCAATGGGCTTCAACAGGGACTATTGCAGGGGCAGAGGTCTGAAGGTCATTGTAGGATTGGACTATACAATTGATTCAGTGCCCACTGATGTCAGTGGGATTTCTTCTATCGCTTTCAATAGACCCTGGATCAGGCCCATGGTGAGGTGACACAGGTTAAACAAGACTGGGTCCTTTTCTGATTGTCTTTTCCAGACCTCTGTGGCAATCATATGGTGGTATTGCTCTCTGAAGCTGGTCCTTTCTCTCTCTATGACATATGTGCCGTTTCACTTGTTTTGTCACTTGCAAATAAGTCTGTATCTTTCTCTGTGAGAATCTGCAGCACTACCTCATTAATCTTATGATCAAATTTCTTTACTGATATTATAAAGGATGTAAAGCCAACTTTGCTGGCATTTTATCTCAAATGCCAATAGCCATTTCTTCTTGTCTGACTTAAGCGTTCATGCCCTGAATCCACATAAGAATACAGAGAACATAAGCAGTTTTATCAGAGTAATCTCTGTTTTGATGCTGCTGTGACTATCTTTGACGAGACTGTTTAGTTGCTGTAGTACTGCATCGATTAAATCTCACTCGTCAAACAGGTGTAATGAGCGATCAAACTCCGAAGTATATGACCTGTGTGTTTTCAGATTTTCCATTACCTCCACCCCTTTCTCCATTTCTGTTTTCTTTGTATGTGGAATACAGTCACTGCTCTGCATTTCTTATTAAAACAGTTCAAAGCATCCTTGTTCTTTTTTTCTCACCAGACTTAAGAAACCCACTAACATTCCATAACCTTTAAAAGATATGATCTGTCTTTGTGAGTGAGGAAACTTAATAGTAGGAATACTTAAATATGCAACCTATAATTCAGTCTGACTGACACATTAAATCATAGCCTCCAACTGCACTGTTGCTCTTTAAGAAATATGCTACCCTCAGAAGAAACATAATTAATGGATGATAGAAATAAGACCGTAATATTTAGTTTGGTTGCAACAGTAAAGCACATTTGGGAAACATTTACTGGAGCTCAAAGAAGATGGATAAAAATCAATACTGCCTGTTGCCTACATAGCTGTTTCATTCTCCAATTGCCAACAAGCCATAAATTGGTGCTAGAATTAGAATTCTGACATATCATTAATCAGAGAAATAAATATGAAACAGCTTGATGAACCTTGCTATAAGAAACACAATTTCAAATAGAAAGTCATCCCATATGTGTCATTTCTTACCGGAGCTTTATGTAATTCAGCATATTGAATCATGAAGTCTTGCAAAAGGGATACCAGCAATGTTGACTTTATTTTTTTAAGAGGAAAGCTCTAAAGATGACATTTGTTCCACATCAAACAAATCAGTTCTGCCTTAATGTGGTTTTAAATACTATTACTGACGGAGGTGGGTTCCTACAGGGGCAGTTGTGCACTTAGTATGCCACTTTAAATATTTTATTTTTTACGTCTCTGTCTATCTTGATACAGCTGTCTGGTCCTTGTCCTCCTTTTTCTTGGCAAGGCATACTATCCTGATTCAATGCTGCTAAATGCACCTCTCTGATACCAGCTAAGTAACATCAAAACTGAACTTGGCTTATTGAAATGAATGGGAAATTTACCATTAACTTCCACAGGGGGCAGGGTTGATCTCACTTAATGCAGGCACTAATCCTTCTGCACAGATTTCTTGCCAGTTTGAACCACGACCTATTTTTTAAAGAGAAGTCAATATTTTTTTATTAAACTGCTACAATTCTGTGTTTTTAAGAGTATCACATCCTATATTGTTTTTCAGAAACAGGATAGAATATGGATACATAATTTTATTTAAAGAAAGCAGCACATTTCAGAAAACAAGCCAAATGACAGTAAAATGATGTGGGGAGGGGAAATGAATGAGTTTAAAGGCCATGTGAGCTTTGGTGTAAAGCTGTGGTCCAGGTTAAGAGAAACATTTGATGTTGACCTGAAAACAGAAAAATAAGTAACTTGGCTACTTAAGGCTAAATTCTGTCTACTCTTGCATGTTTGCAGACAAATGACAAAGGAGAACCTACTCTCTAGGCTTATCAAAGGGCAGCCAAATTCTTGATCTTAGGAATATCACTATGGGAGGAGGCATGCTGGCTTCAGACATCCTGAAGTGCATGGGATCAAGGACTTGGACCCATCCCCCTTCCATACTGACTGACATGCCAAGGTTGGTGCTGGAGGGAGTGGATGCTGCAACCTGCCACAGTGTATAGCAGTTGCTGTACCTGTTTGTAATTTCCGAGCCTCCCTGGAGAAGTTCTGCCCACGTGTGTCTTCCAGAAATCTTCCAAGCCCTGCCACTGTTACTCACGGAATACTTCCACTATAATAGAATTTCACTCTTTGCACCTTGCTGCCATAATAATCCAGTACAGTCTTTCTGTACTTCTAAATTCTTATGTTCAGTGCACTGTATGTATTTATAGGCTGATTTACAGAGGTGCTGAACACTTAGTACTCTCATTGCCTTAACTGAAAATCAAGACATTAAGTAATGAAAGAGGTGTACTAGTTAGAAGTTACTAATTGAAACTGTATTGAGACACCAAAAAAAAAAATCCCCATTTTTATCCCTACCAAGGAACTCATTCTTAAATAGCTTAAAAATTACAGGGGACAGGGTTGGGTGGGAGGCAACTGTAAAGTAGATATGTAAATACATTTTGGGGTGCTTGCATTCTGGATTCATAATGATCATGCTGTATCTCTCTGAGTAACTCTGAAGCACTGTTTCATCATACACATGTATGATGAGGAAGATTCTATCTGAAAGTTTTGAAGCAATTTTGCAGTATTTTCTCTCTCTTTTTTTAATTGGCAATAATCATCTCCACATAAAGAGACAGTTAAAGTTAACACTTTGGCTGCTAGATGGCTAGTTTTCTTACATAGCTGATGTCATTCACAGCCTGGCTGTGTACTAACAGATACCACAGAGGTAACAGGAGAAGTGTGAGAGCTATTGAATGCTGTGAATCTTCTCTGTGTATCAGTTTCAAAAACACCTGCACTAATCAGTGCTGAGCTGATCTACTCTGAAAATGGCCAGAAAGTGCTCAATAGTCTTTGACTTTTCTAATTTCTGTAATAGGAAAGAGCCATGGGTTGAGTGTTAAAATATAATCCATGACCATTCTGGCCCCAATCAAAATATGCAAAGTAATGTTTACAGATGGAAGAAATCCAAGATTTGACCAAATTTGTGAAAAGACAAATGTGCCATTTTTTTAACTAAAAAATTTACTAGGGCAAAAGCACTTTTTTCACTATCAAAAGCAGTTTTTCCATCTAGCAAAAAAATGCTGCAAGGTGCACTTTGTGGTCCTGCGCCTTCCAGAAGTTGGTTCAGTAAAATATATTACCTCACTCACCTTGTCTCTCTTTTTAAAAAAGTTATTGTTTGTTTGTTTTATCAGTGTTTTTTAAGCTGATAAAGTGGCATGTGGCACCAGTGGCTAGTGGGACTCTTAGAGCACTCTAGAGAACAGCTCCAGAGCACTGGGGGCCTGCAGTCACTTGGCGAATCCATAGGTGGTCTCATTGAAGTCTCTAGCAAAACTCCCAGTGACTATAATGGGGTCAGGATTTCACCCCATAAATCTCCCTACAGAAGTTGTTTTTTACTGTGTTTGAACCTAGCCCACTGAGGTTGACAAGGCCCACACCTTGATGATTATATGTACAAAAAATAGGCAGGAAGTGTTGCATAAATAAAAACCTCAACAATTTCCTTTTATATAGTGATACAGTCCTAGAGTTTAAGGCCAGAAAGGACCACCAGATAATTTAGTCTCACCTCCCTTATATCACAGGCCACCAACACAAACTAGCACCCACAAACTAAACCCAACAACTGAATTTGGACCAAAGTATTACTGCCCACAGGAGGCTAGACTATTATGTGGCAGAGGCAGACAATAGGATGCACCAAGGTGCAGCAATGCCTGAGGGAAATGGCAGGGGAATGGTTAAGTGTAATATTCCCAGATAGTCCTGGTAAGCCACCCACACTCAAACACTACATAAGAAAGTGGGAAAACACCCAAGGTCATTGCCAATCTGACCTGGAGGAAAATTCCTTCCTGACCACACATATGGTATAGACCCTGAGCATGTGAGCGAGAACCAAACAGTGAAGCACCCAAGAGAGAGAAAGCTCAGTGCTACCTCTGGCCCTTTGCAAGTTCCCATGTCAAGCTGATACTTGATACTTCTTGAGGAAGGAGACTAATAAAATAACAATACATTGGTGGAGGGAAAAAATCCCTTCCTAATCCCTGCAGTTTTCCAGCTGAAATCCTGAAGCATAAACTTTTAGGAACATAAAACAAGCTGGGAGTGAGCCTCAAGGTTGCTGAGCCCTGTCCCCTATCTTCACAAGCAATGCCACAATACAATGATTCATAAATTTGTCCAACTAACTTATTGTTTGCCCCCATAGCTCCTATTGGGAGGCTGTTCTAGAACCTCTTCCCTCTGATGGCTAGAAACCTTCTAATTTCCAGACTGAATTTCTTCGTGGCCAGTTTATATCCATTTGTTCTTATGCCATTTGTATCCTTTAGTTTAAATAGTTCTTCACTCTCCCTGGTATTTACCCCCTAATGTATTTATAGATAGCAATCATATTCCCTCTTGGTCTTCCTTTGGTAAACTAAACAAGCCAGACTATTCCAATCTCCTCTAAAAATATAAATTCTCCATTCCCCTGATCATCCTAGTAGCTCTTCACTGCATCTGTTCCAGTTTAAATACATCTTTCTTGAACATGGGTGACCAGAACTTTACACAGTATTCCAAATGAGGTTTTACCAGTGCCTTGTACAAGGATTGTCATAAATATAAAGGGAAGGGTAAACACCTTTAAATCCCTCCTGGCCAGAGGAAAAACCCTTTCACCTGTAAAGGGTTAAGAAGCTAAGACAACCTCACTGGCACCTGACCAAAAGGACCAATGAGGAGACAAGATACTTTCAAAGCTGGAGGGGGGGAAAACAAAGGGTTCTCTCTGTCTATGTGATGCTTTTGCCGGGAGCAGAGCAGGAATGCAGGTCAGAACTCCTGTAAAGGGTTAGTAAGCAATCTAGTTAGATATGCATTAGATTCTGTTTTGTTTAAATGGCTGATAAAATAAGTTGTGCTGAATGGAATGTATATTCCTGTTTTTGTGTCTTTTTGTAACTTAAGGTTTTGCCTAGACGGATTCTCTATGTTTTGAATCTGATTATCCTGTAAGGTATTTACCATCCTGATTTTACAGAGGTGATTCTTTTACTTTTTCTTTAATTAAAATTCTTCTTTTAAGAACCTGATTGCTTTTTCATTGTTCTTAAGATCCATGAGTTTGGGTCTGTGTTCACCTATGCAAATTGGTGAGGATTTTTATCAAGCCTTCCCCAGGAAAGGGGGTGTAGGGCTTGGGGGGATTTTGGGGGGAAAGATGTTTCCAAGTGGGCTCTTTCCCTGTTATTTTTGTTAGATGCTTGGTGGTGGCAGCAATAAGGTCCAAGGAAAAAGGTAAAATAGTTTGTACCTTGGGGAAGTTTTAACCTAAGCTGGTAAAAATAAGCTTAGGGGGTTTTTCATGCAGGTCCCAAAATCTGTACCCTAGAGCTCAGAGTGGGGAAGGAACCTTGACAAGGGCATTCATACTTCTCTATCTCTACTGGAAATGCTTCACATGATATATCCTCAGAGCACATTAACCTTTTTCACAGCCACAGTACATTGGTGGCTCATAATCATCCTGTGATTGACCCACACACTCACTGAATTTCATCCCAGTCTTCAAGGTCATCCAGATCTTCCTGTATAATATTCTGAATCTATTGTGTATTGACAATGTCTTTCAACTTTCTCGCATCAGCAAATTTCATTAGCCCACTCCTACTTTTTTTGCTAAGGTCATTAATAAAAAACATTGAATATGATTGGTCCCAAGACCGGCCCTTGAGGAACTCCACTAGTAACCTCCCTCCAATCCGATGAATCATTTTTCAGTTCTCCCCTGAAATACAGGTATGACATTAGCTGTTCTCCAGCCAAATGGTACTTCCCCTGAATAGACAGATTTGTTAAAAATCCTTGCTACCAGACTTGGAATTCCATGTGCCAGTTCTTTCAGTATTCTGGGATGAAAATATCCAATGCCTCTTATCTGAGCGCATTAAGCTCTTTAAGAGTTTCTTCCCCTCAAATATGGTACTTTCCATTTCTAGACACTCATTTCCATCAGCCATGCACATGTTCCATACATCATCCTTAATGAAAACCAAAACATTTATTTCCTATGACAGTTATACTTTGGGTGTGGAGGATGAAATTTCAAGAAAATCAGCATGTTTGAGGGGGAGTAAACATGGGTAATCCTGCACAGGTCTCCTTCAAACAAAGCACAAATATACATGCTATGGGCAGTGGAAATGGGGTCTTTGGGGATGGAGCTAGCTTTATCTCCATTATGAATTCTAAGATGGTGTCTACACTTGAGTCAGTGTGCAGAATATGAGTAGCTACATGCTGCAGCGGTAGGCAGGTTGTGTCCATGCTCATTTCAGCGTGTAGCTACATGCAGCAATGCAAGGCTATGGGGAAAAGCTCTGGGGAGAAGGAGCTCCTAGAGCCTTTCCCCACAGCCTCCCCACACCAGAGCCTATCCCTGCTGCTGGAGTCTGTCACTGCGACAGGGAAAGGCTGTGGCAGTGGGACAGTACACCACTAAAAATATCAGTGTAGACGTGGGAATCACTACTTAGGCACGTAGAGAGCCATGTAGGATATACACTCTGGGGATTCAGGCATGTAGCGCATTTGATGCTATCACAGTACCAGCAACTAATACCAGCAACACTTTTAAGTGACCATTCTACTGTTTATGGTACTCCATGAATGGTCCTGTTGACTTCAGTGGAGCTGCTCAAAGAGCAGTGTATTGTTCCATGTCGGGAAAGCTATCAGAACCTGGTCCCATACACTTAGGTAGGTCTCTATTAGCAGATGAAAGATATTTACGGAGTTAACAGTGAAAATCAATTAAAAAACCCATAACTCATTCTAAACAGATTCTTTTTCATTTCAGAAAGACAGGAATGTTTGCATTACTTGGCGATAATTAGATGAAGAGGAAAAAGAATTAAGGACATTATTAGTTGAACAAAGCACTGGGAGAATCCTATAGTCAACTAGGTGTCACTGTGACAAAGGGGAGAGGGGATCTGAGGGTCTAATGTATACAGTTTTAAGCCAAAATGAGAAATTTGGAGAAAGGTAGAAAAACTAGGTTTTTTTACTGTAAGTCAGCAGCAATGATTTTTTGTATTTAACCCCTTAACTGTATTATCTTACATTATGTATCCCACATGCAATCATGGAGAATTGTTATAAAAAGTTTTCTATAATAAAAAGAAAAGAAAAAGAAAATGACAATGCAAGTGGCTTTCCCCAGATTAATCATTTGCTGTTCCCTCTTTTCTACTGGACTCTACAATGAGTTTTGCTTTTAACATGTTGGGGGATTAATCCAGCATATCTCTCTGGCTTTGCTCTCTGTGATCTCGCAGGATAAACTCAGAATTAAATCCTCATACCCTTTCCGATGCAGGAGATAAGCCTTTAGATAAAATGTTATTTCAGTTGCTGTCTTATCCGGATGTTTGAGCTGCCAGTTAAATTGTAAATTAAAGGCTCAAAACTCTGGATTATGGACTCTAGCTTCATTATTAATGAAAAATATGCCCTTTTCACAGTTTGTCATTTTTCTTACAAACCCTCAAAAATATGGTAAATCTTTTTTCCGCTCCCTCTTTAACAAAACAGACACAGTAATACAATTTCCCCATTAAAGGACCAAGATTCTAGCATAAATAATTGCTTTCTATCTATTCAGTCCATTCCACTGACCAGCCTATGGCAATGAGAGGTTGTTTCAAAGTGCACTTCATTTTGGAATAGAAATAGAATAAATCAGAACTCCCTCATTTACAGTGTTTTGCATTGTTTGCTTCCCAAACTATAACCTGTGACCAGACACTTCACTAATGTGGTTAACTTTTGTACACAGTCTATCATTTTGCCATTCTTTTTGGCTCCTTTTCCCAGTTATGCAGTGGGAGTTTGTAATCTCAGATATTTCTCCACACTCCCAAATTAAGTCAATTAAATAAAGACAGATCACACTACAACACAGCTATATCTCTTCTGATGCCTTCTTGTAAGTAAATGTGTTCTTCATGGCAAGTTCTATGTAATTACCAGAGGAGATGAAACCCATCCTTCAGGCAAAATCTTGTTTTCTTATATTTTTGGTTTGATCACTGGATATCATGTTGATTTTCTATTTTATTTATGGTTAGAATGATAAATGAGAAGAGTCCTATTTATGCAGACAGAAATTAGTGCCCAAAGTTTAAATGTTGGTCACTGGTTTCCTTTTTAAAAAAGCTGACATCTTTAGTAAGTTATGGGTGAAAATCAAGTTGTGGTTCATTCAGATGCAAAGCTACAAAGAACACCTTTGGTCTTAGGAGCTAGGATAGAAATCTCCCAAGAAAAGTCTTGCAAGATTTACAGTACTTCTGACTGGGTCAGCTGCAAGAATAGCCTTTCACATGGCATTTCCACTTCTGGTCCCAGCAGAAATAAGTGGAGAGGTATGTAGCAATGAAAAACAAATGTCAGAAGAGAAGGGAAGTTTTTGATCTCTCCTCATCTGAACTGATTTGTCCTTCTGTAATCTCAACGTGAGTATAGTTAATCAAAGTAGCCCTGCATATATTTCCACTGCTGCATTACATATACACACCTCCAGTAGAAAAATATCCCCATTTCCCTTAGGCTGACAGCAGAATTACATTGAAATACTCATGTGTACACCTTAGCGTTTAAAGGTACCTTGTATATCACATCAGAGGTAAATCAAGTGCATGATTTGGTTACTTGCAGTGTTGAAGTATGGCTAGGTATACAACTAGGAGCCAACATGCATGAGGGTTTTAACCCACAATAGAACCACCATTCTGAGAAATTATTGATATAGATGGACTGAAACTACATATAACATTTGGCAATTAATTGTTGATGATGCTGGTTTAATCACAGAGCTTCTAATTATCTCCCCTCTGAGAAAGACTAAACAGGGCTGGTAGGCCAACTGACACATGACATTTATGGTTAGCTGGGCCAAAAATCTGGGAGAATTAACAAACCAGTTCTGTGTATATTGCTGTATATTTTATTAAGTCACAGAGGGTACTGCTTGATGTTACTATTGATTAGCTCTTTCTTGCTAAATGAAAAGTTCTTCACTGTCTGATCCTGCTCTCATTGAAGTCAATGCTAAACCTTGTATTGACTTCAATGAAAGTAGGATTGGTCCCCAAGGCAGAATGTCCACTGACCCTTACTTATGGGTCAGGTGTCTTTCCCTGCAGTTCAAGAGATAGTTAGAGTTGTCAGTTAGTTTGGTGCATCAGTTAGATGCATAACATTCTCATCCAAAATTAGTGTTGCTGTGTACTGTAAACCTGTTGTTGTGATTCAACCCATAGGTGGCTGTTCCTCTGCTTGCTTTATACACCCTGATCCTGCAAATGCCTCAACAGGCCCCTGCACCCATGCACATCACCATGGATGTCAAACGGGCTCCTGTGGGAGCAGGGGATGAATTTGCAGGATCATGGCCATACTTCTATGGTGCTTTGGGAGGAAAGGCACTATATATATATATTTACATTATTAATAACAGCTGAGTCTTCTACATAGGTGCAGGTGTGTGTGCATATTGAGGAATGTAACATGTGAACTACATTGTCAGTGAAGAGATATGACAGAGAAAATAAGATTGACAGAATAGAAACAACAAAATAAACCTCATCTGTCAGACAAAGCTTTTACAACCCATCCCTCTTCTGTGAGAAAGAGTGTGAGTTGTTATACAATCACATTGCCACCTTGCACCAAGGGACTCTAGTAAGAAAAGGTTGAATTTTCATCTCAGTGCTCATTTAATCCTAGGTGGTGCTCTGTTCATTCCTCAGGGCAAAAGAGAGTGAGATATTTTCTTTTTCTGTTTCCAGAAGATGGAAATGCAAAGAGTCAGAATATGTGAGGGAGTTTTCAGTAATGCATCTCAAAGATGGGATTTTTATTTGATAAAACAGGAATAACAAACATGTTAGATACATAGCCCTTGATCAAACAAAACAATAATGTTAAAAGGCAGCATTGGGCCTGATGGTTACAAAAGAAAACTGGAATTCAAGAGACCTGGCTTTTCTTCCTGACTCTGCCACAAACTCCCTATGTTGCCTCCAGCAAGTCTCTTAATCTCTCTCCTTTCCACTTTTTCCATCTTTAAAACTAACTTAATATACTGTCACAGATCCTAGCGATTGCCTCATCCTGGCCACCCACTGCTGTGAGGGGACTCCAAGCCTCTGTGCTCTGCATCCCAAGGGTGCTTCCAGCTCTTGGAGCCTAAAGAGAGTCCACTGCCCCCGTCTTGGAGTCCTCAGGCACACTTTCAGGGATCAGACCTATCTGGCACCACCTTCCAAGTGTTGGAACCTGCTGTCTTGTCACCTAGCCCCTCTGGGCACATAGCTCCCTAGTACTCGAACACACAGCCCTCTTCCAGAACTCCACCCAAAAGGTATGAAGCTTCTCATTTACAGTTTAACTCTTCCAAAGGCACCCAGCAGTTGTGAAGCAGTCCAAACACACATACGGTTTGTACAGCTTAACATCTTTATGCTCTTTTATCCTTAATCATTTAAATAAAGCACAGGAGAATAAGGATAATAAAAAACAATAATCATCTGAACCATATCTTTCACTTCTGATCTAACCCTTCTCTCAGGAGTCCTTGGGCAGCCACCTAGATACAGGAATGAAGGCAGGCAGGCAGAGTATCCCTGCCTCATGCAGGCTGATTTTCCCACACCACCTGACTTATTCACACCCTGTCTTTGGCCCCACAAAGTCTCAAGACCTTCTTGTCAACCACCTGGCTACCAGGAGGAGGAAGATGGAAGGGGGGCTACTCTGTGACTGTGGGGCCTATTTCTGATCCCTCCTCAGGTCACAATTCAGGGCAGAGTCCCTCTGGGCCATGTCCACTGCCTCCCTTGAGGCCTTCGAGGAGCAGTGGGCACTGTCCAGGGTTCTCTGCTCTGTGTCCCCCTCTGGATCTCTTGTTTTCTCCCTGTGACCCTCACTCCCATTCCTGTTTTCTTCATTTATTATCCCCTGAAATTATTTGATGCCTGGGTCTAGTGGCTCCTTCCCTTAAGTTAGAGTGGTGGGTTTAGTTATGGACCTGCCTATGTCCCAGCACTTCAATAGTGATGGTACACAGTGAGTGGTCTCTCCCTTATGGACTGGAGAAAATGGGCCCTAAGCATACCAGCCTCTGCCCTAAAAAGCAACAGTACCATAAGACAGGTGACACCCTTGCCAACTTCCCTACATGAGCACAAACCTCTGTCAGGCAACTTTGTTGCCAAGGTGAATTCACACCTGTGAAACCCGTTCTTCTGGGCAGGAACAAGTCTTTAGTCTAGAATGAATACATTTCCAATGGCTTACGAGTTAACTACCCTCCATTGTTATTTTTTTGCCACTATCCTTTGGACTTCCAACCGAACATGGAGGCAAACAGACCATAGTGAAAAGCAAAAGGTGGCATATTGAAAATGGAGTTGCAGCCTGCCAGAGACACATAGGGTTCATAATCTTATATACAATTACTAATTTGTACAGACATATTCCCATTTCATCTCATATACTTGCCTACCTTTTGACAGCCCTGGAGATCTTTTTGGTGAAAGGTTTCATGGGGGGTGGTGCTTATTTATCTTAGAATTTTTATTCCTCATAATATTCACTTGGTATTTAATATAAAATGTATCCTTTTAGACTGAATGTTGTCTAGAACAATTGATTCTTGAATAGATTTTTGGTGTGTGAATCAACCATCTAGTTGTTAGACATTAATAAATAAAAAGTCTAATCCGTTGGGCCCAGATCCTGGCTAGCAGCCTGAGTAATGGACCAGCCCAACCCCTGAAAATTTTCTGGAGCAGGGCCTGCTATCCTGATCCTCACCCATAAACTCTTTTTTTCCCCCTTTTCCCCAGGTCTATCTTGTAACAAAAGCACCACTAGAATACTATATACAGCAGTTTCTCCAGTTAGCTTGTCAGTCCAGTTGCAGTGACAAGTGGTTGGCAAACTCTCCAGGTCCCCTTGCTCTTCCCTAGCAAAGGTGTGTCTCTGCTCACGCTTATCCATCTACCCTAGAAACTCTCCTCCCAGGCTATTGTCTCCCACAGTCTACGCAAGCCAGTTGGCCCTGCCTCCCACATGACCATGCACACCTCTGTCACTAATTTCCTCCTCCTTATTCCTGACTTTAAAACAAAACAAACAAACAAAAAATAACGATGAAGGGGTTCAGGAGGGGAAGATTAGTCATCACTGTGGTGCTATTTCCAAAGTTAATCAAATCATACCCAAGAAGCAGCATCAGAAATGATCCTGAGAAGGGGTTCTGAAAGTTGGTGAGTACCTTAACGTGTGAGTGGAGCACAGATTCTGTAGCAGAGGTAATCACATGATCTCTATTGTTTAGACTGTATGTTTATATTTTGTCATGAATTCTCAGGCTTACACACAGATGCTCTGAACTGAGGGTGAAGAGGTTGTGGGGAGTAGAAAGGAGGTGCAAACTTTTGAATAAGCTAGGTACAGTGTAATGAAAAATACTTGAGAGTACTGAGTTTCCCACCACATGCTAGCCTTTCTTCATGAAGAATCTTTTTAATCAGCTGCAAGAAACTTTACAAAACACAGCAAGCAGGTTTTATGTCATGTAGAGCAGACAACAGCTTTCAACGTGCTTTTGTCATCTCAGTTTTCTGTTTTTGTTCCAGTTGCTGTAAATTACACAATAAGGAGAATATCTTATTTATTTCACTCACCACCCAGGCAGAGGGAAACTTTGTGATTAGAATGCATCTAACAGTGAGATGCCTTTGGTTTGTTGCCAGAGTTCTTTGACAAAGATGCTCATTTTCCTTACAAGTAAAACTAGGTGGCATATCTAAGAATAACCACAACGTATGTCCCTGGGGAAAACACGAGTTGCTGTAGAATGTACAAAAGCAATATACCCAAGATCGAGTCCTGCAAACTCTGATTTTTGCTTTCTTAAAATTGGTGCATTGTATTTGGAGACAAAATATTAATTTAGGTAAGGCTGAAAAAGCTGACATGTTAATTAATCCCATCTGCTGTTATTATTGTCAGGGCAGCTGCAATCTGTTCACTAGAGATTCAAACTCTGATCAACAAGCCCTTGTAGATTCACCTAAAAATAAAACTCTTTGGTTCATTATACCCTCTGCCCAACATTCTTGCATCTGAATTGTACCTTTAAAAATCAGTTTGTTCTCCTTAGTGTCATGTTCCAATTAATGAGATCTTATTCACCCAAGTAGTCCATTCAGTCCCATTGGACTGTCCAGATGAATAACTGCTCATCAGTGAGAGTAAAGACCACAGTCTGGACTTTAATCACTGTTTAGGTTTTTTTAAAGAAAATTTACACCACAGTTCTACATATTCAATCGCTAAACAGTAAAACAAACTCGCTAATGAACCACTAGCATGAGATTCAGTAAACCCACTAAAAATTTCACATTGAAAAAGGAAGGAGAGAGGCTATCCTGGAAAAGCAATGGAAGAAGTCCATAAAGAGAACGGGCCAAGTCCATCGCTGGTGTAAACTAACATTTATCACCAGGGATCAGTTTGTCCTAATTTCTCTTTTTAAAGTGCTTTACTCCAACTGAGTTTTAGTTTGCTTAATTGTGTTGGCATTTAAAGTGCAGATGTACTCTGAGGAGAGAGTGAAGAAATGACATCATGGGGCTTCATATTGATCCAGGTCTAATGACTTCCAAATCAAATTTGCTCAGTTTACAAAACAAAAGATATTTTTCTTTTTATTACTTGCTAATGCTGCAAACTGTAGCTCGATCATTTCTGAAGATCAAACTATATCTTTCTATCCCTTACCTCCAGATCAATAAATAAGATTCTGGAATCAGAATTTACATGACAAATTTTGTACATTTTAGGGTTTGGATAGCATGGAAAAGTCACAATGGTATAAGGCAAGGTGTGAATTTGAACCATTGTAGTTATATGTAATAACATCCCATGTGGACACCCTTGTTATTCTGATTTTGAGTGTCTTTTTTGGTTTAGTTTAAAGCTTGTTCAAAGCAACATAAGCTAAACTGAAAACAAAAACAAAACCACTCTTATACTGGAATAAGAGTGTCCACACAGGGAGTTATATATAATGATATCAGTTTAACTATACCTATATAACTGGTCAAACTTTCCTGTGTAGTCAACCCTTATTCTTATATGGCTTTATTAGGGTATTGAGATTAGTATCTCAATTACACTAATGTAAGCCCCAAGCAGAAAGTAGTCCTTTGTCTGCAAGGTAAACAGATGTGAGATGTTCCAAACATTGCTGGAAGAAAAGCAAGACACCAGGAATGTGATTTCAGTAGGCCACAATCTTATTAAGTAACACATCTGGGAACTATATAGCAAAAGTTCAACAAAATGTTTTTGGTTTTCAGCAACTGAAAACTAAAAATTTTCAGTTTTAAAGTTTTCATTTTTGTGTGGGTTTTGACAAAAACCTGAATATTTTTGGTGAAAATGATGGGGTTTTTTCATGAAAAACATTATTTTCAATGTACTCCCTTTTTTAAAAACCAAAAACATCTAGCTGAAAATATTTCTACCAGATCTAGCTGTCATCTAAATAGTTTGACAATGTATTGGGAAAACTGGGAAGTTTTACAAGGGAAAGAGTTCTTAACTTATGGCCTGACTACTTCAATGGGAGTTCCCAGTACTCAGAATCTTTGTAAATCAGTCTGCTGTTAAAACAAACAAAATCTAAAAGGTTAGGCCAACGTTTGCAGCCTGACATGTCTAAAGTTAAGCATCCAAATCGATGCACTGTAATAAGTGCCCAGTACCTTTGCAAACTGAGCTATTGATTTAGAGATACCCATGTGACGCTCGGTACCTCAGGAGAACACCCTGCACCCCCATGTTCATCCTTATAGTATGATTGTGTGGTATCCAATGCAGTTTGTCACATTGGGTGTCTTCAGAAGGCTCATGATGCACTGAGTATTGTTGTTATAGTAATGTTATAGGTTGTAGTTTCATGTATATAGTTATGAAGCTGAAAATGTGTCCTCATGACTTAAAACAAGCCCAGGCAAAACTCTCCAGGAGCAGAGGGGCAGTTCATACCTCATCAGGGCATGTATGGAACAAACCCAGCCCAGCCTCACAAGAACAAAGGATTAGGCAGCAACAAAAGATCTGTTGGACTCTTGAGTGAATCACCCCTTTCCTTTCCCCCCTTCCCTTGGTCAGTTTGGGACTACAATGAGGTAATGCTCACCTGACTCTGGGCTGGGGGATAAAACCAAGAGGGAAGAAAGGACATGATAAAAGGGAGAGATGTTTGCCATGCTCTTCCTCTCTTCCACCTCCATCTACAGACACCACACCAAGTGACTGAAGTGCTGATCAAAGAGGAGAGCCTGGCTGAAGGGCAACCATCCAGCTTGTGGTGAGAAGCATCTAAGTTTGTAAGGGCTCTGAACGTGTTAAGATCAGCTTAGAATGCATTTTGCTTTTATTTCATTTGATCAAATCTGACTTCTTGTGCTTTAACCTATAATCACTTAAAATCTATCTTTTGTAGTTAATAAATTTGTTTGTTTATTCTACCTGAAGCAGTGTGTTTGGTTTGAAGCATGTCAGAGACTCCCCTTGGGATAACAAGCCTGGTACATATCAATTTCTTTGTTAAATTGACAAATTCATATAAGCTTGCAGTGTCCAGCAGGCATAACTGGACACTGCAAGACAGAGGTTCCCAGGGTTGTGTCTGGGATCGGAGATATTGGCTAGTGTCATTCGGTTGCACAGGCCAAGCAGCAGCTGGCCAAAAGTGCTCACTCACATAGCTGGGGGCAGCTTACATGCTAGAGACTGTGCGTGAACAACCCAGGAGTGGGGATTCTCACAGCAGAGCAGGGTAAGGCTGGCTCCCAGAGTCGAAGTTTGGAGTAACCTAGCAGATTACCACTCCAGATAACACCAGGGGAATGTCACAACCCAATTATGGATTTTTTTTTTCATCTTTAGGCCAGAGATGTTTGGCTTTACATTTCTCACCAAAACATCAGCATTTTCCACAGGGAAAACAAAATCAAATTTCCAACCAGCTCTAGTTGGAGAATTTGGCAGAGTTGGTTAGGGAAGTTTGCACTGCCCTTACCTGCCCTATGCTGTAGTTCTTTGGATAAACAAAGGCCTGCTACCTCTCGGGATTTTGATTCACTAGCATTAAATTGAGTACATATAAATACATTTTAAAAGCCTAAACAATTATTTAGCCTTCTCTGAGGGCTCCTTCAGATTCTTGTTGGGAACTTATTACTTAAACAGCAGCCCTTCAGCCCTCAGGCATGCTGAGAGCACCCCATTGTGGTGTTTTACCTTTGGATCCTCATCTTCTTGTCCGTCTTCATTTCAAATGCAAAAGAAGAACAGGCTTACCCCTCCACAGGGTAACACAGCAACTGCTGCACAATCAAATTATTTGAATCTCAACTTTGGATCAGATTCTATATGAAGTCAAAGGAAAGGCCCACAGTGACTGTAATGTGCTTTGGATCAGGCCCTGAGAGAGAAGACATGAGACAGCATTTTTCTTTTTACCCCCAGGAGCCCAGAGAATCTTACCACCAGAGTTTACATCACAAATGAACAGCTTGCTGCCACTCTTATTATCTAACAAAGTGCATCATAGTTCTTGGGGGCATCTGTTATAATCATAATACAGTTATAAACAATTTTGACTCTATGATGAAACAGTGTGCAGCCATAATTACAGTCTGTGCATTGCATGCTTCGTCTCTGATTTATTCATTTGCCAATAAACCATTTTCAAGTGATAATGTTGTAGCTGTTACACTGTCACGTGAGCTGCTTAAATAGCAAGTGTTTAGCAGATATTCCAAAATCATTGTGGAGCATGCATTCTAAATAAATTCTTTGCAATTATAATGCTTTCAAAAAATCTGATATAAGCCCTAGGTAACAAGTTTGAGTTTTTCAAATGTCACCCATCTGCACTGATGAGAATTCGCTTATTCACTAGCACTGCCGTATTGTCTACATCCTCCTCCTGGGGTTAACTGGCTCATTTCAGAGAAACAGAAGGGGAAAGCAGGCCACTGCCTTAAATATATAGTATTTACAGTCCCCAGCTTTTTAAACAAGAGTGTTTTTTCCCATTCTTCACTGAACTAATCTCATTGCAGAAGACGAGAATTCATTCCTCACACCGCCCTCCACCCCTTCTTTCTTTTGCAATGAGACACACTTGCAGACAGGATTTTAGCACTCAACAGGAAAGGTCTGAATCCAGTAACTCTGATCTTTGAAGATAGGAAGCAGAATCTTATGGGAGCACATAATGGGTGGCTTTCAGTCGAATGATTAAGCAAGAGTTGAGAGATCTGATTTATTTATTTTTAAAGCATGAGGTGATTACAGGAAAGATGTTCGGAATGCTTTTATTCTGACTTTAATAACGTCAGGGAGAACTGAACTTCACTCTTAATTGAAGCTTCCCTTTCTCCAGGATTTCAAAGAGGGCTTACTAGACTGGTGTGAATAAATGACAGTCTAGCTGTCAAACACCACAGACCACCTTCATTTTGTTGCAGCCGGGTCATCCAAAAATGCCAACTTTTTATAAAAGAATCAATCCCCTGAAAGCACTAGATGGTTGTTAATAGATATTTTTCCCCTTAAAATCTGATTGGTTTGCTCTTGGTTAAGAACAGTTTCATCATGAATCACCGATAAAATGAAGGGCTGAGTAATTCACAGAAAGGGAAAAATATGTAACAGCATATGAAGATTTAGAATTGGAATTCAGATCCAATCACATTATGAACCCAAACACATTTTATTAAGTGATATCTAGAAAACTGGCAAGAGGATCTTGGCAGCATCCCATCACATTTTAGATGTATGTAAGAGAGAAAGGGAAGAGAGTTGTTTTTTTTCTTCACAAATCATAAGGGTCATTTGATCAGCTGCTCCTTACAGAACGGAGCGCATGCGTGTGTAATCAATATATATATTGCTTCTATAGTTGAGGTGTAAATTAAATTATATGGTGGCTGAACACTTTGAAAGTTGCCTGGTATGAGCTTTTCTAAGGTTCACATTGACAGC
Source organism: Eretmochelys imbricata (assembly GCF_965152235.1). Classification (NCBI taxonomy): domain Eukaryota; kingdom Metazoa; phylum Chordata; order Testudines; family Cheloniidae; genus Eretmochelys; species Eretmochelys imbricata. Next base: position 27,150,298 of record NC_135579.1, read on the forward strand.
ATGGTTGTAGTGCAGTGTACAATGTATAGCACAGATTGTTCTAATGTTTACAAAACAGTTCATGAAAATATGAAGTTAGTGCATTTACATTTTTTTTTAAAGAAATTTTTGTCTTCCCATCAAGAAGCTCAGATCATGATCATGTATAGAGAAGGAAGAACTGGAGTGGGTGAAATAGGAACTGTGTGTGTTATCTCTGTACCTCCCGTCTGAGAATCTTTATCCAAAAATTAAGCTAATTTAGAAAAACGTGGATAACTTTCGAAGTAGGATTTGGTTTGAGGGCTGGATCTGAACACCACCTATCTCTGAAGGTGTTCTATATCCAAACTTAGATTTGAATCTACTTTTTGCAAATGGCTCCTGGGTTTACAGTGAGCTGAATGAAAACTTAAGATCTGACCACATTCTTATTTTGGAGTATTCAAACTATTGACCTGATCTAAGCCCTTTTCTTGTCAACTGTTTATATATCTATAATTTCAGTTTTTTTGTGCACCTCTGCTTTTCTGGGTTTCAGTGCCAAAATACAGTGGGAGATGCTGCTTTCCCTGTATTTCTGGCCCAACGAGAGGCAGGAATTGCTGGAGTGAGAGAGCCTAAAAGCCCTATATGCTCTTAGTCATGCAATTTGTTCTGAAATGCACAATAATCCCATTAAGAAAAGGAGTACTTGTGGCACCTTAGAGACTAACCAATTTATTTGAGCATGAGCTTTCGTGAGCTACAGCTCACTTCATCAGATGCATACCGTGGAAACTGCAGCAGACTTTATATATACACAGAGAATATGAAACAATACCTCCTCCCACCCCACTGTCCTGCTGGTAATAGCTTAACTAAAGTAATCTTCAGGTTAGGCCATTTCCAGCACAAATCCAGGTTTTCTCACCCTCCACCCCCCCACACAAATTCACTCTCCTGCTGGTGATAGCCATTGACATCAATGAAAGGACACAACACTTCTCACAGAATCAGGCCCCACGTTAACTAGGCTGTCCCTGTTGGCATACCCATTATGATCCAAGAACCCAGTCTTACAAACCATTACTCATGACAATAACCCTATAGAACTTCTATAGGAGTAGCCACATAAACAAGGATTTATTATTAGGCTCCAAATTTTGGAGACCCCAGAGGTTTGATTACTATGAATAAATATCCAAATATCTGGATATAGCTGAATGAATCCCAAGCACTAAACCTTTGGAGACTCCTTTGTCACTAATAATTAGGTGGAATGATACCTGAAGTCCCAATCTCAATGCTTCTACAATCAATGGATTTTAGCACAAGAATTATATTCAGAAAGTTCAGCTCTGAAAAGTATTATTCACTTTGACTTCACTTTTTATGTTGGATTCCCCAGTGCCTGTTTCAGACTACACAGTGGTGATAGCTGTTGCTAGTGTCTTGGGCACATGAAGTCATTTCTATGTGTTGCAGAGTACGTATTAAACAATACCAGTTCTCATTATGGAAGTGTTAGAAATTCAAATCCATAGAGAGCTAGATAGATCAAAATATTGACTCTTTCTTCACTTTCGCAGTCTGTCCAAACATCAATAACAGTAGCGTGTGTGTGTGGGGGGGAAGGTAAAGGTAATACGTGGTGGAGGGAGGAGATGGTAGCAGTAGACTAATATAGCTTCCTTCTATCAGAATTCCAGAGTTTGCTTTAATTAAGATTGATTTTATCCAGGTGTTGTACATCCCTTAGCTAACAGAGAAGTCACAAGGGCACATCTTGCGCATTAACAATGTGTAAAGAAAAAAAATCAAATGCTGTTAACGTAGGAAGTCTTAGAAAATGTAGAACTATTAATATTTTGTTTTCAAAATCTAATCAGAGCCTTGGTGTAGTGAACACTAATATTTATGTTCCACTCCCATCCAATCTCCTTTCAACCTCACACCATGCTTGTCAATGCCCTACATCAAATACTGAATTTAGTTTACCCAAAACTGGAGACAGATTAGTACTGACATTCCTGACCCATACAGTCAATGCCCTTGTAGATAATTCCAGAATAGCTTTGCGTAATCTGGTAACCTGACCTACCTGATACCTGTCCTGAAGAAATTTTAGCTTACTGTTTATAAGGCATATTAAATTGTTGCATTCCCGGTAGAGCCAGATGCACAGTGTTTAACCATACAACAGCCCTATTATTAATTTGCCAGGTCCCTAAGGACTGGATATACAGGATTAGAGCTGGCTGAAATGTTTTGGTTGAAACTTTTCACCAAAATATACAGAGTTGAAGCAACAGAAACATTTCATGAATTCATGTTGACATCTCTAAATGATTTATGATGGATTTTTTTAAAAAAAAAAAGTCTTAATGTTTTGTTTCAACATTCTCAAAATGAAACTTTGATTTTTTTCTATTTGAAATTACTTTTTCAGTTCAAAATTTCCTTCATTTTTATTTTTTTAAAATGTTTAAACACAAAATGAAATGTTTGACTTTGGTTTGAATGAAATGTTTCATGTGACCTGAAATGGCATTTACTTTGTTACTTTACTTTGTCTGACAGCATTTGTTTTCGATTTTTCTGTATGGCCAGCAAACCAAAAAAGCAATTGTTTGGACAGCTCTATACAGAGCAATATCAGTGGTGCTGCCTGAGGGCTCCTCTATGACATTGAATAAAGACAAATACAAAGTACTTCACTTAGGAAGGAAAAATCAAAATGCACAACTACCACATGGGGAATAACTGGCTAGATGGTAGCACTGCTGGAAAGGATCTGGGGGTTATGGTGGATCAAAAATTGAATATGCGTCGACAGTGTGATGCTGTCGTAGAAAAAAAGAAAAAAAAATACTGTGGAATGTATTAACAAGAGTTTTGTAAGTAAGACATGGCAGGTAATTGTCCTGCTGTACTCAGTGTCAGTGATGTCTCAGTTGGAGTACTGTGTCTAATTCTATGCACCACCCTTTAAGAAAGACATGGAGAAATTGGAGAGCGTCCAGAGGAGAGCAACAAAAATGATAAAAGGTTTAGCAAACCTGACCTCTGAGGAAAGGTTAAAAAACCTGGGCATGTTTAGTCTTCGGAAAACAAAGATTGAAGGGTAACATAACATAACAGTTTTCATATCTGCAAAGGGCTGCTATAAAGAGGACAGTGACAGATTGTTCTCCATGTCCACTGAAGATAGGACAAGAAGTAATGGGCTTAATCTGCAGCAAGGGAGATTTCAGCTAGATATTAGGAAAAGCTTTCTAAATATAGGGGTAGTGAAGCCCTGGAACAGGCTTCCAAGGAAGGTTGTGGAATCCCCATCACTGAAGTTTTTAAAAACAGGTTTGACATATACCTGTCAGGGATGGTCTAGGTTTGCTTGGTCCTGCCTCAGAGCAGGGGGCTGGACTTGATGTCCTGAAGTCTCTTCCAGTCCTACATTTCTATGATTCTATACTGCAAAATTATACCATGTTTGAATGTGGTTAGGAAGACACAACCTAGCTGACATGTTAACTATGACTTCACAGTCAGGGTACACCAGGATATATGTTCAGTATCATGTCTGCTAATCATAGTTTAAACTTCAGAGTTTAACCATGACTTGTCCTGGTCTATCTTGGCAGTAAAATTGTGGTCAGTCTTCTATCAGTTGACTTGAGTCTTCACAACTACATCGAAACATGGTAACTTTTTGCAGTGAAGACAAATTCTGATGGGAGCAAACTTTTAACATGAGTCCTAAAATTCAGGAAATACTACTTGCCTCTTTGCTATGGAGGTATAGCACCCATGCATACACTGCTCCTTTTTAATTAGAATACCTTTCCCTTGTGGGTAACCTCCTTAGGCAAAAATTATGCCACTTCCAGCATCCCGTGAGGTAGGTTGCTCTCTAATCTAGCCAGGTGCTTGATTATCTTTGTAGCCCGCACCTCTGTATTAAAAGTGGTGGTGCTGGAGAGCCACCCACATTTTAGGATTCCAAGGATTGCATATTATTTTGTTTTCATAAAATGTATAGTTTCAGCTGGGATTTAATCGTTTCTACTTCTGATTTTCATTTCCTCACCTCAGGGCATCAGCTGTCATCAGGAGCCCAGAGCAGAGGAGATCTTTCCAAGGTCGTTACAGACTGTGAGTGAAATAATTTGATTTAGTGTTATTAGAAGTTGATTTTGCCACTGCTGCTGCTCCTGTTGTATGTAGCTTTTCTCTGGATAGAGGCATAGGTGCTGGAACTGGGGGTGCTGCTGCACCCACTGGCTTGAAGTTGTTTCCATCACCTACAGAGTTTACAGTTTGGTTCAATGGCTCTGAGCACTCCCACTATACACATTGTTCCAGCTCTCATGGATTGAGGGCTTTGGTCCCCTGTCACTGCAGCTCAATCCAGAATACTCATTTTAACAAAAAGAAAAGAAAAAATAAAAATATTTTTAGTAAGCGATGTCTTAATTACAAAGTACCTACAACTGTTTTATTGCATTAGACATTAAGCTCCACGGGAGACTTTTTTATCTGGCTAGTGATTGACGTGACAGATTAGAGCAACTCAGGATTTATTGTCTTTAGGATAAATAAAGTGTTAAAAATAAACAAACAAAATTCCTTTCAGTACTTGTGGAGAATAGGGAGCCCTCTTTCTTTTCCTGCCTAGGTCTGTAATCCTGCACTGAGGCTAGCTGAATTTAATAGCCTGAGAAATAAAATTAATGAGCAATGCTGAACCATTGCAAATAGATCCTGAAGGTCTGCTTTGACACTGCTACAGAGGGCCTGAATCTGACCTTTTTTCCTCTCCCTGTACCACAAGTGACTCCAAGTTCCTTGAAAATGAGGCTTAAGACTAAAGAAAAAGAGGCTTATGCGCTAGCCCGCTACCACTTTGTTAACTATTATATTGATGTTGGAAATTAAGCTGGTCTACCATCCTTACTAAAACAAGAGTGGCAGAGTGTAACGGAATGCTGACTCACCACTGCAGCGCCTCCTGCTGGTTGCTCCAGCAATTAGCTCTGTCCTAGCCATGGAGCGCCCTCTGCGGGTGGTGTCCCAACCGTTGCCTGCTTGGCAGTGTTGTCTGGGACCCATGTTGGTCCTTGGCTTGTGGTATCCTCTTCTGGACACAGCCCTCTGGCTGTTCCCCTGTTCTATCCCCACCCCCTTTCCTCAGTCTGCACCTACCTTCGTGGCAACCTGCTGCCCCAAAGTCTAGTCCCTTGCCTCAGGGACAAGGCGCAGTCCATTGGCCACACTTCTCCATGGTAAGGTGCAGTGTAAGGGGGGGACCCAGGCCCGCCCACTACTCTGGGTCCCAGCCCAGGGACCCTCTGGCAGCAGCTATGTCCTGCCCTCCTTCTCTCCCTTCTACTGCTCATGTTCCCTGGGCCACCTCCCCTTGACCCTTGCACCTTCTCAGCCCTTTCTTTCAGGGGCCTTAGCCTGGCAGGTATTAGGCTGGAGATTTCTCTCTGCTCCCCTGAGGCAGCCCAGCACTGCTCTATCTAACATGTTATCTCTAAAGGAAGCCAGTCCTTTTCCCTTGCTTGTCAGGAAGAGAATCCTGTCTTTGTTGCTTTGCAGCCTTTATATAGGGCCCAGCCTGGCCCTGACTGGCTGCTTCTGATTGGCTGGGTTCTGTGCAGCTGCTCCAAGGGCTGCTGTTAACCCTTTGTCTGCCAAAGTGGGGCAACTGCCCCACTACATAGAATGAGGGATTTATTATATAGTTTTGGAGCTGTTGCTGCTTTGCCTTGCAGAAGGCAGGCTAGCTGTGTTAGGGAACAGCAGCTTTCTGAGGTACATGGGGACATGTGGAATGGCTTTGGTTATGTTCTCAAAAGCACATGGAATGATCAGCTCTTTGTTCTCTGAAACTAGGGTTTGAGTAATATTTGTGTAGTCACATCTAGAATTTATAGTTCTGTGGTTCAATAGGATTAATTTACACATTGTTGGGTGTCCTGCTCAATCAGATTAGTTCATTAGGGCATATAGTAGAGTTTTTCTGGGGAGGAGGATGGATGAGGAAATGGCCATTTTGAAGTGTGTGTGTGTCGGGGTGGGCACTTGGTTCAAAGCTAGGAACCCCGCCTGACAATGGAAAAAGACTGCTCCTGCTTTAGAAAGGCTTTGGGTGGGAGCTCAGATTCCAGGGCCTTATCTAGTGGTTAAACCAGCAGAACAGAGACCTTCCCCCTAAGGAGGTCCCCAGGCAGTGTATGTAAGTGGGGAAATATAGCCTTTTAAAAAAATGTCGCTGCAGTTTAAACTGGGAGAGTAAAGCCAGGGCTTGCTAGGGCAGAGACTGAGCCTTGTAAAGTACAGAATTTGGACTGCATGAGCAGTCCATGTTTAACTCAACTCACTGTACTACACACACTGTAATAATCAGTTTAAAGTGTAAAAAGCAAGGAAACAAGGGAGTGAAAATGCCACTGATCTGAAGCTCAGTCAGGGCCAGTGCCCAGCAGCTACTGCAGCTGCTCCCCAGGGCTTGGCTTTATGCTCCAAGTTCAATTTGCAACAACTTCTCGAACGTGGTAGTCAGACCACCATATTGAAAGCTAGGAGCAGCTGTTTCCTGGCAATTAATCCTTTCATTCTAATTACCACCTTGCTCCTTTTTCACGTACATTCTGCATGAATTTTGTGACTAGCTTATCTAGAACTGCTAAAATCAGAAACCCAAGCTTAATACTTTTTGGATCTTGGGGCTAAGATTCACAAGGACAAATCTTTCCTGGGATCATATCCTGAGGTATCTATTAGTCCAGATTCTCCAGCAGAAACACACACATCTGAAGCTGTAGCAATCTCTATATTTTGGTTGCCTAAAATTTTCCAATTTAAAAAAAAAAGTGAGAAACTCTAACCCTCCATTGTCTGTGGCAGGCTTTTGAAATTCACCCCCCAGAGCTAGAGAAGTGCCTTTTCTTCGTCCCATAAAATTCCATGCAGGTTTAGCTGAGACATAAACATTTGAAAATTACTGTTTCTGATCAAGTGTTTGAAGTATAGAAAAATGATAGCTGAACATGAACATTGTAATCTAAGGCCAGCCCCATGCCACTCTCAAAGCAGGAATATCATTAAGAAACCTGTGAGCAGATATCCCTTCTGGGAGGAAAGAGGAGCAAGATGGGCTGGGCTTCCCCTATAGTAACATTCTTTGGACCCAGAACTCGACCCCACAAACAAATTTTTAGCTGATGCAGATTTTTAAAGGGCAAAGACAGCAACAGGAGCACTGAGACTCCAGACAAATAAACAATTTTATTAATTTTTCCATCTTCTAAGATCATCATGGATTTATTGACCCAAACTAACTAGTTTAAAATCCCATGTAATTACAGTGTTGTCTCTGCTGGGTTTGCTTTCAAATTAATTGCAGTCAATGTTGTGGCAAATTAATTGTGGGAAATCATTACAGATAAAGTGCAAGGTGCTCAATACTTTAAAACAATCCCTTCCTGCTACGCTAGCCAGAATCTGCTTGTCTGACAGACTTATCTGAAAATGCTGAAGGGTTAATAGCAGCCTCTGAAGGGCTAAGAGGACTTTCATTGAGTCACTCTTGACCAGGCAAATTATATCCCTATTCAGCATGTGTCATTTGCACAACTTTTCAGTGATTTCTTTCCCAAGGTAATAGGCCTAGCAGCTAGCTAGCTGGCTGCGCTGATGCTGTTGCTGTGCTTTGGCAGCTGTCATTTTGACATATTTTATGCTTTCTTTAAAGAGAGAGGTTGATTGAATGTGAGAAAAGTGGAACTTTGACAGGCTGTCAGAATCTCTCGCAGTGCAAACCTACCTGCCAGCTAACTTGTTTCAGGTTTATTTCAAAGAAGGTTTCCAGCACATGAACTTCCATTGCTAATCCTAGAAGTTCTTAAATCAGTAGTTTCCATTTTGTCAAAGTCTAAATTAAATAATTTTCACCTCAAATTGGGTTAGGTTCCAGGAAATCCAGATACGTCTGAGAGAGCAAAAGCATGTTCCCCTCTTTTATTCCCCACTGCCCCCCAGCTCTCCCTGAACGGGCTGGATTGATGGAAGGATAGCTGGTCTTCTTTACTACCTCCCTATTTTATTTCAGTCAGTTTTCCCCATTCATAAACACCTTTCTGAAATTAAAAAAAAAAAGTTCATGAATCCATCAGGAGCAGGCAAAAATGAATAGAAATGAGCTGATTTCAAAGATAGAGGCCTATGACCATCTTCTGACTTCATCCTCCAGACACTGTTAATCTAATTCTTTCAAAAATTATTTAAGCTCTTCCATTTTTCATCTGTTACTGTTGTGCCTGCGCTGTCCTGGTTAGTTTCTTTGCTTCACAAAGGACCATTGCATTATGTTTCCTTGTGTATTGTTTTCACTTTCAGAGGTGGCATGCATGAACTGTGCTTTTACAATAGTCTGCTATATTTATTGAGAAACATTTTCAAAACTGCCTCCAGAACTGTGTCCATAAAATTGGTGTGGACTCTTACTTGCATGCATAAAATTTTGCATTTGTACTTTGTTGAATTTGCAAAGTCCATAGTGTATATATCGATATAGAGTAACAACTATCATAAGCAAGGTAGTTGGAGGTGTTGCAAAGCTCACTGTATAATGCCTCTTTTGGACAGGCATTGATCTGGGTCCATATTGCTAAATATTCTGTTGCTCAATCTTTGCCATCCAGGTCAACCTGAGCACATGTCATTAGTGTGGAGCTGTACAGAGTAGTGAGCCAAGCAGATTTATTGACCAGTTCCTAAATAAGTAACGGGCCATGTTCACCATTGGCCATAACATGGTAGAAGTGACAAAATAGGTATAACTTATACTGATGTACAAAATGAGTGACAGGCCCAGGAAGCAGAAGGGACTAAGCAGAAGCAAATAACAGAATGATATATATTAAAGCAAAAAAAATCCTCTCTCTCCACTTAAATTGAGTTACAACTGAACCATCCCCAAAGTTCCTGTGATCAAATTTACTTAAACAGGATTAAATCTCATTTACTCCAATGGAGGTTGCACCTACTTTTACAGAGTTTGAAACTGGTGCCCAGAGAACACCTCTAACAGGTGTAAATTACACTCACTTTGCACATGCAGTTGATGCAATCTGTATTATTTTGACCCAGTTATATCAAAGTCTGTTGAGTTACCCAGGTGTAAATGAAGAGGAACTCCTTTGAGAGCAGAATTTAACTCACAGTGTAACTCTCACATCACTGCTGGATTTGTTCTTAAGCCTTTCTTCAGGAAACATTACTATAATCTACAGTGGGACACAGGAGAGGCACAGACCAGCTTCGCTTGGTCCAATCCATCTGATCCAATCAATCTGGTCTGATAGAGTATGTCTACATGCTGCTGGAAGCATGCCTCCCAGCCCAGGTAGACCGTCATGGGCTGGCTATGCTCAGGCTACATGCTAAAAATAGCAGTGTGGATGTTTTGACACAGGCGCTGACATGGGGTAGCCCTCTGAATACAAGCCTGTCCAACCCCTTGGGTCCATACTTGGATGGCTAGCCTGTGTGTCACCACACATGCTGCAAAGTCCATGCTGCTGTTTTTGGCATGCTAACTAGAGCAAAGAGAGAGTGTCTGTGTCTGCCTGGGCTGGGGGCACACTCACAACTTCAATGTAGATGTGCCCTAATTATCTTGTGTACTACTGTTTTATCTACCTGTTAGGAGCACAAGATACTAGGCTAAATATCTGAAGATAAAAAGACCCTTCACAGAACCCTATAGAAGCCAATTCTTTCGTGAGGGAGGAGTGTTAATGCATATGTAAACACGCATAACAACTCACCACATAAAATATTCCAGCCAAAATGTTATTGGTAGTTACTATGCTCAGCTGAAAGGGACATGAATACATAAGCAAAATGGTAGCTGGCTCAGTGACCTACTGATAGTGCTCTGAACTGTCTCCAGGGAAACATGCTTTTCATTCCTTGTTCTTACCTCTCTGGTCAGCAGTGCCTGTTTTTACTGAGTGCAGAAGCAAACTCACCTCTTAGGAACAGGGAGTGCCTTGGAAGGGAGTCCACTCTGTCTGATCAAAGTGAAGCTTTGCTGGGTTCAGAAGGAGGTGCCACCCAATCCAAGGTTAGAAGGGTGAAAAGTCTTAGGAACATCTGAGATAGGAAAGATACAAACCTACTAATCCATGTTATCTATGGCCATGGGAACCTTATGTGTAGGGTAATTTGATCCGACTGAAAGCCTCCTGCTCAGTGGTCCAGAGGATAGTGAGACACCCACCGGCCCCCTCCTGGGTGAAATTTTCTTCCCTGACTGAAATATGAAATATGAAATATCAGTTTTATGCTGTGTCCAGTAGCAAGGATCCCTATGATAAAGCACCTAGTTCCACTTAGACTCAAGGGCCTTCTCTACACTACACTTTTTTGCTTAGAATATCTTCCTGTTGTTACCATCAGTGTAGTTCCCTGGGTAGCCACAACTGTCAGAGCACTAATGTAACCAAGGCAGCCACTGACATTTTAAATACTGTTACCCAGACCTACACAGAGCAGAGATTAATTGACACTGTGATTACCACGGATGGTCACCTAGACACCTGGCAGTACTGGTGCTTCCACCTTTACTATCACAGGTAGTAGCATCGGTGGGAAATTTTAAGTGGAACAAGGCTAATGTGGAACGTGACGTCTGGTTAATGTATGAAGCTTTGACAACAGTGTGTGCATAGCAGTTGTAAAGGATCAGCAGTGTTCAGAAAGGAATATGAGCAAAATTGGGAGAAAAATGACCCCTAGGGGCTCGGTTTTAGGCAGTGTTGGGCACATTGACTTCATCAGCAGCTGTGGGAGCTCAGCTCTTCTGAAAAATCTAGCCATAGAGACCACAGTCTCAGAATCCAATGCATCTCCTCTAAGGGCAAAATTTGGCTCTGAGTGGACTTTGAGATTAAACCATAGATCTTAAAGAAAACTCAAACCTCATTGCTCCAGCCTAAAAGTGATGGATATGTTAATATTACTCAGTCTAAGCACCTTTTGTTATGTGCGTGTACATTGGCTAGTACAACGGAGCCCTCATCTCTGGCTAGGGTTTTTAAGTGCTGCCACAACACAAATATTAAATTAGAATATTAATATTTCATTTAGTTGTATTGAAAAATCTCCCTTTTTGGAGATATTTGTATTCTGAAATTATATGCAAGAAGCAGTTTCTAGCCATGAATTCATTTAGCTCTTGCTGTTTCCTTTCTTAATCCTACTTATATTTAACCACTATATTATCAGTTTTATTTAATAACATTAAGAGCTGACATGTAAAGAGTAGAGATACATTAAGAGAAACTATGCAGGCTCTACAAGCCTAGCACAAGAATCTATCTGTATGCAGACAGAATCCAATGCGCATACGAACAGGAATTGGCATAGAATATTAAGGACCATACTGGGAATGTGAGAATCTGTACAGAGTTTGTTTGAATGCTAATAAATCATGGGATCACTGTGTTTTCTCACCACTGGGGCTTGCTGCATAAAAAATCCACAGTGCAACACAAAGAAGTGTCCCATGTGCATCTCATGCTGGCTTAAACCAATGCAGTCCAGGCAAAGAGGTGAAGGATTACCTTCCACTCTAATATTTTGTAGGTGAGGTGTGCTATTAATTGTTTCATGTATATATGTGTAATGGAGCCTTAGTTTCATTGCTGTGAACATAATTCCTAAAACCTTTCTGCTTTTAGACTTAAACTGGTCTTTTTCTAAATAGCTCTCCCCACTACCTGACACGTGTGCTGTGTTTGTCTCCCCTATCATGCATTTTTCTAGGGCTGTCCACCCCTCTGAATCTAATATATTCAGACCAGGATTCATACTGAAAGGCAGGTTCTGCAGCCAGCTATGCAGAGTGGAACCACATGAGAGAGAGCTCATTTCCTTCACACCACTAGGCACAACTAAAGGCCACACCACTGTGTCCCCACCCAATAGCACATAAAAAGTAAAAGAAGAGCAGTGGAGGCAGAAATATGTTTCCAGGTGGGAATAGAATAGCCCAAGAATAAGAGAACTTTTCCTACCCCTTCCCAATTTTTAAGATTCTGCTACCAAAATGAACCAAAAAATTCAATGAGCACATTCTCTTCTCCCTCAGCTCCGTGGCTCTGGTATTCCTCAGATAGGGTTTCATTAAGATGGAACAAAGAGTAGCCATCCGACCTGTGAAACAAAAAGTGCTACTGTTCCATGTCTGCTCACAGCACCACTGCAATAAAAACAAACAAAAAACCAAAACACACCTCTGTCTCAGAAAAGGTGGCGGTAATTTTCCAGGCACACCATTCCTCTTTCCATGCTCCGGGCCAGGCTTTTAAAGGTAGGACCACTATTTCTCAATGGAGCAGGAAAAGAGCTGCAGAACATATAAAATAACTTGAAAAGGCTGTGAAAGACCTTAGGAAGTTAACACATAGAGCCTGGAGCCAGCTTCCTATCAGTTATTGGTTCAATATCATTTGTAGTCTGTTGAGATCCATAGAGAATTACATTAGGATTTTTGAAAAGTGAAAGCACTATTGCCTGTGTTCTGACATCACAAGGAGCTGGAAGGTTCCTGTTAAGAACTCTGTGGAACTGGAGCTATAAACCTCAGTTCAATCTAGCCCAATTGAATCCCTCATGCGAATAGAAGTGTTCCATCAGAGTAATGAAAACCAAGAAAATTAGAGCAACAAATTTCTTTCTATTTTTCAATTAAGGAGAAAAAAACTGAAAGAGGGAAGTGCATGAAAACTTGTGAGGTTGGCAACAAGGCAAAAAGGTATATGTGTGATTTATACAGACATCTGTGCATCTGCTTGACAGAATCTGCACGTTTGCAAAGAGAGATTCATTTAAAATTATAGGAGAAACACCTTTTTATACCCATTTCTGATGGAAAAAATGTTCTGATGATGATTCTATCACATGAATCCTCTTCCATGTATTTCATTTGCTCACCCAGACAGAGGAATGGGGTGAATTTTAAGGCCCCATCTATCTTTCTGATTTGCCAGTGTATTGTGGAGCAAAGGGGAAAAAAGGTAACCCAACAGAGAAGGAACAGTCACTGTTATACTATCAACTTAGTCTCTTGCTCGCAGTTAATTTTCACATTCTGTGCAGTGCTCCCATATTGTATTCCTTAGGGGTCTGAAAGATCAAGCGCCTGGTGTTTCTACTCTCTCCATGCGTACTTTCCAATGCTGTAATTCTAATTAAGTGGGGTTTTTTTGTGATATATCAAATAATTGTCAATTATGTTAATTAACTATGCTATTATAGTTTTTACATCTTTCACTCTTTCCTGCCTGTGCGTATGTTTAAAAGACAGAGGGAGAAAAAGATACATATACCTTAAAAGTAAACATTGTTTTAAATTATTGTTTTATTCAAAGATACTTTTCTGCATTTCATAATTGAGGTGATGTTTTCAATTAAAGCATTCAGACCCTGATTTTTTTCCCCTTCCCCTTATTTCTTTCTTGATTATTTTAGTTGCATAGCTGTTACAGGAATCCTTAAAATGCCGATTAAAAATCAGGGTTCAGGTTAGTCTGCTGACGTCAAAAGTACCTTGATACCACTTATTTCCTTCAATCAGTACAGTGCTTCTGACTATTGTTTGCTATTGAAATCTGTGCAAATATTTTACAGTGAATCTTGTTTCCACATAGAGGAAACATTTACAGCTATGTCAGTGTCACCTATAACAACAAAAATTGGTATATTGGTCTCTTGAGTGTTATGCCCTCAGCCCATCCAGGTACAGATGATTTATTGCAGTCCCATTGTGTACAAAAAGGATATCATACACATGATGCATCCTAAGGCTTGACAAGAGTTGCTCAGCTGTAGGTGTTAAGCTCCTCTTATCTGCATCTGGGTACAGTCTCTTTGAAGTAAACTCACAGATTTCACTTCATGCCTTAGGAAAGCAGAATACTTAAAAGAAGATGCTGTAGAGAAGTTCCCTTAAAAAGCCACGGGATGATCAGGCTGAAATTAGTTGGCCTTCAAGTTTTTTTTTTTTTCTGCATTGACACACGACTATCTTTTCAGTCCATTGAAGTGTGTTCTCTATTACCTATTGATACGCAAAATTAGAAACCCAGACAAGCAAATATTCTCTTCTGATTTTCCCATCTGTTTTCTTTCTAGCCTTCAGCACCTTGTAGCTTTCCCTTCAGCTCTGCAGAATAGCTTTTATCATAGCTGGTAAGGATGTAAAATTCACCTGACGCATTGCCTTCCCCATGGTAGTTAATTGACAATTGAATAGTCTCTGTAGGTGTCATAAATAAGGAACATTTAAAGAAGAAAATATATTCACCGGTAGAAATGAGAAACGGTTGGGTCACAATATGAGGAGAGGAACAACTGACAGTGAGACAGACAGACAGCTCCATAGATCCTGTCATCCCATTCTGCTCCTTGGATTTTGCTCGTTGAGAGAAATGAATTATTCGCAGGCAGCTGTATTATTCCAGAGGTAGACCATAAGCCAGATGCTTAGCTAATGTAAATCAGTAGTGCTGCATTTATGCCCGTGGAGATACACGAGCTGAGGATCTGGCCCCATGAAATTTACCTATAGATCCTGTTATGCTCCAAGTTATTGGGGCTGCAGACAGTGCCAGGTCAAAAAACCATGTCACTGCCTATCCCCTCTTCCACAGCCATGGAGGACTCTAGTTACTGTGGAAACGGTGTGAGCCCTTAATGGGACTTGGATGTGAATGGTTGGTGGGGAGTAATGGAAGGGCTTCACAATTTGGGGCACCTCCGTGGCAAGGTTTGGAGGAATAGGCTGAGCAGGGAGTGTGAAGTTGTATCTGCTGCTGTGCTGTGTATGTACTATAGTGCAGATCTCCAACAGTCATTGTCTCCTCCTCACACTACACAGACATGGGTCCTGCAGGAGACAATACTGCAAATGTGGGTGAAGGCTTAGGAGACCTATTTACTTCCTCCCCCATCTCTGTGGCCAGAGGAACCACCCCTGTGTCACTGATTATATTGGGTAGTTGTCTGTCTTTCTTGTTAGAGGTTGCTGATGTTTGTTTCCAGCACATGGCATAGCAAATAGAGCAAGTAATAGGATACTTTTTATTAATATAACAATTTTGATCTGTGCATATTTCTTGCATGGTGAGTTTTTGGTATTAAAAATATCTCATCTAATTGAAGGGCATAAATTGTTAAAAGGGCATGCATGTAATATATAACACCTGAAAAACGGAGAGCTGCCATACACAGGGACAAAGACTGAGAAATTCCATTGCTTGATCTCAGTGGCTTTTTGATCATATTACGTGGTCTCTAATTTAGAAAATTACGTGGTCTCTAATTTAAAATAGCTGATATTGTAATGGGCAAAATTCCAAGAAGTTTGGTTCAGATTACCTCAAGTGTCATTACAAGCCACAAGCAACTGAACATTTTTGTTATAGGTTATTAGGGGTATTGATCTGGAGTAAATGGAAAAGAAGGACTAGAAAAATAAGGTGCTGCCATACCTCTTGAGTGCCCTGATCCAAGGGGATGTGTTTTATATTTAGCCACATGATTTGATTTAAGGTATCTGGACAAGAAAACCATCTTCAAATAGCTATGGCACTGTCCTGGGGGAGTGAAGGAATGATTTAAGGGCCTATTTGTTTAGTTTTCTCCTTCCAGTTCAAGTTTCCCCTACCGAGAACTCCGTGCTAAACTTCATGTCTTCTGCTGACATCTGGAGCAAATTAAAACCCCAGAGGACTCTGATTTCTTGATAGCAGTGAGTAAATGATTGAGAGCCTTTGGAACTTTTATTTGCATTTTAGTTTTTGATGGAAAGATAGTTGTGGATTTTGTATTTTATTAAGAGGAAAATTTCCCAGCTTCATATCCAAGCAGGAGCATTTGCAGCTAATTTTAAATCTTAATCCAGGGATATAGGTGCTAGGGCTGGAATTGCTTATTCGGGGATGAGTCGGGGAAGGAGGGAGAGAGAGAGAGAGAGACCTAAAATGAAACCTTTGAGGTTTGGAAGAGTTCTATTAATGTTATTTAAAAGAGAAAGGAAGGTAGAGAAAGGAAGAAAGAACATGGCTTGTTTGCACTTCATAGCTTCATTCAAGACTAGAATTAACAACATACAATGAGTCTGCCCTTGCAAAATTCCCAGTCTGGATAAACTAGAAGTACTAAGGCTCTTTAAAGAGAAAGATCCAGACATTTGGGGATGGCAAGGCATGAGAATTTTTGAATGTTTACCATAAACCAATCCTGTTGAACATTTGCCTAAGACAACGGCACCTGGTTGAACCTTACAGTAATATCATCTGATAAACTAAAGAAGACGTAATATTCTCAGTGGTCAATTTCCAATTGCTTTCCTCAGTTCCAACCTTTCCCTAACTTTAGGATCCTCTTATAATCCCTTATGTGCTGCATAAGGCCTAAAATTTAACCTTTGAGGTTTGGAAGACCTCTTCTCTCATGGGTCTCTAGCCCAAGCCCAGATATCTACATTGCAATTTTATGGCCCCGCAGTCCAAGCCCACTGATGCGGCCCAGTTATGGGTTATTGCCGTGTAGACATACCCAAAAGGTTCTACTGGAATCATCAACACAGGAATCATCCACACAGGAAAGACTGAATAAACTGGTAAATATATTTATAACCCTAACAAATGACAGGGAAAGAGGGGGAGAGAGAAAATGAAAAAGAGAGAGAGAATATGTGACATTCTGTTACAGCGCTCACTGCTATAGCGCTCACTGAGGAATCTAAGAGGTTGAGATCCCACAGTGAACTCTATTCAGCCTCCTTGACTTCCCTCAATTCCAGTAGATCCCTAAGCAGTGGGTCCTGTTATAATGCTAGGTTTTCTTCATGGGTGCAGGAGATCATTGGTGGATAAGTACCTAAGAGACAACCCTATACGCAACCATATATATTATTTTTCCTGCTCACCACAGCATATTTACTTTCATATTACACAGTCTATGTATGCAGGAGCCTCATCAGCACAGACCCATCCGAAACTGAAAAAGATTCATGGATTTTGAGGCTGGAAGAAACCATTTGATCATCTAGTCCGATCTCCTGTGTAATGACAACAGAAACTCACACCGTTACACCCCTGTCACTGATGAACATGCCTCTAAAGGGAAGGGAAGGTTTGGGGAAAATATTTTTTTTAATTTAAGCCAAAAATTTAATCAGTTAGCCAAGGAGTACTGCTGAGAGTCAGGGATAGATTAGTGTTTGTTCCTGAAACTGCCTCGTGCATAGCTAGTTATTCCCTTTCCTCAGAAATTTATAGTCTTGCACTCTCAGTCAGTGCTCAAATAACATACCGTCTGTAAGCTGTACAGGGCATAGGGTAGGTCTACCCATATGACTGTGCAATGCCTAGCACAATGGCACCTCTGGGTCCTACAACAATACAAAAAATAAATTTCCGTCATATACAGCTGCCATTTTGGGGAGCAGAGCAAGAAGCAGTATCATAGGCAGCTAAATCCTAGTTCATATATGGCTTTCAAAATAAACACCAGGGTAAAATTCTAGCCCTATGAAATCAATGGGAGATTAGTAATTGACTTGAATTTGGCCACAATTTCACCCCAGGCCCTCAAAGAGGAATCTGCATTGGATCAGGAATTAGAGTAATGTGTGGACTATCTGTGTGAATCTGGATTGGGAGGCCATCCTGGGTTTACTATGTTAGCAAATTAAAAGGGCAAAACCCCAGTAGTTAAAATAAATGTTGTATAGAAGTTGTCACACTGGATGAATGTGTTAGCTTTTATCTTTGGAAGCCTTTGTTTCCTGAATAGGTCACAAATGAAAATGAGTCTTCTGTTCTCATCCTGGCCTCCCATTTGTTCACACCATAAAATCACTGCACAGCTTAGTACGGTTGGTAGTTTCTATTTAAAAAATGCCCAGACCAGGAAAAAAGGTCATGGCTGCAAGTTTGCTATGTGGGAAAGCTCCCATTGTGCCTGATATAATCATTGCTACATTCCTCTCAAACAATAAACCCAACCAAAATATTTTTAATTCAGTGTTACAACATGCATATCGTCACACATTAGGTATATTAATTAAAACAAAATGAACATTCCTAGTTATGGTATTTAGCGAGCCCTGGCAAAGAAATCTTGGACAGAGACAATAAAATATTTTTAAATCACTTGAAAAATAATGTACTTGTTAAAAATATAGGGTGTCTGGGAACATTTTCATTGCTTATATTAAACAGATGAAATAGAGCTGGTAAACCAATGATGACAGACATTGTCAACTATTATTTGAGTAAAAAAAATGCACCACTTGCAATATGTCATTTATTGAAGATTTTTACAGGAAGACAGGTGTCACTACCTGAGTGCAGACTATAAACGCAAACTGTCAAGTGCCTGACTTTTACAAAACTCTTCCTCTGCCCTACAAGCCTGTATTTTCATGTAGCTTTATATTATTTTTCAATCAATAAAACTTGAGTGTAGCACTTACTTGTTGAGAGATAAGATTAAGTTCCACAGAGTTTTCTCCAAACAGTATTCTACAAAAAGTTCCCATATGATGACTATTGATGTAGGCTCTTATGGTCCATGCTGTTACATGATGTGGAGGTGTTGGAGGGCCACGTGTAGAGGAAAGGTAATTCCCTTAAGCTATGGGGCACAGAAAATGTTATTTTATTTGGGGGCTATGGTTAAAAATAATAAAATAACTGCTGAGTATTATTTTTACATTGCCTAATTATTGTAGCAGGGACAGTTCCCTTATAATTCACAGTTTGTTTTCTTCATCCCAGGAAGGGTACAGCCAGGTCTTGGCTGCTTGAAGTCCTTCTCGTTTTCACAGAGCATCAGCTGGCTTTTGGTAGCTAGGATCAGGTTGAAAGTCTCTGCTTCAGGGAGGTTCTGTCTCCATTCTACCCTGGCTGGGAAGTGGTTCAACAAGGAAGATTTCCTCTTCTTGTGAAGGGGAATTTTGTGTGTATGGGTGAAGATCACGTCTTGCCTTCTCCCACTATTTCTGCCGCTAACCTGACTATTCCCCTCCTTCTTTCACAAAAGTTACTCACCCTCTTTCCCTGTGCATGAGGACTTCTGATCTCCTCTCTATAGGGAGACCTAGGATACGTCCAGTAAACTGCTATTCGTCAGACTCATGATTAGCTTGTCTCTCCCCCTTTCCCCAACAAAAGTTCCATGTGTTCTTTTCACACAGAAAGTGGGGAGACCAGACATTTTTCAGATATTTAAGATTTTTTTTTGTTATGGTTAAGAAAAGGTATTTTAATGAGTAGTTTTGTACCATGACTAAATATGTCTACTTTTAGTAAAGGGAGATAAATGAGCTTCTGTTCCAAACTCACTGTTTCCTTTATTTCTTAAACCAACCAGTCCCCAGTTGTCTACATCCGTGTGAGCCCCTTGGGTTTACTCCAAGGGCAAAATGGAGTTATGGCCTGGCAAAGGTGAAGAGTTTGGAAACCACCATTGTATGGAACATGTGCCACTCTCCAGCTAACAAAAAGGGTGTGAGAAAAAAGCATAATTTATGCCACATGAATTTATGCCTATCAGCGTGGTCATAGAAGGGAGCTGAAAGCTTTCAGCCAATGAATGGATGACAGCTCAAACAGCTGTGCTACCAGAGGTGGAGAGACATCTAGAACCAGGTTTGTTGAGTGTACACACACAGACCTCAGGACTCAACTTGAACTGGAAGGTTTCCCTCCGATCTGTGCCATGCTGCTGCTGCCAGCCTCACCTTCATAAGGGGAAAATAGAGACAGTGGATTTTGGGGAGCTCAAAAATTGTGGTTCCTTGAAGCTATTTTCCTTCCACGCAGTTTTATGTGGAATTGTGCAACTGACCCATACCAAAAGCAGCTGACTCTCCCCTTTATGCTGGTTCAGCTCTGCTAGCTGGCACATTGCTGTGGGGAAGAGCCAAACTCTGCCAATTCACCACCCCCCTCCACCCAATGTCTGTTCACCTGCACGAAGTGAGCAGCCCTGCCAGATTCTTCCCTGTGCACAGACTGTTGATATGGACAAATCATAATCTAATCTTTAATCTCTTTGCATTTGTTACCCCATCTGTAAAATGCGGATATAGAGCATTTACTTACCTACTTTACAAGGGTGTTATGGGTCATAATTCATTATTTTTGTGATAAGCCTTCAGATCCCCTACTGTTCCACTATGAAGTATTTGAAACAATATGTATTATTAATATACCACTGGGATTAAGCAACAGGCCTGAATTAGAACCTAGTAAAATCACTCTGTTCCTCTTGATAAATGTGCTTCTTTTGTAGAAACGAGGAAACACACCAGGATAAAGAAGAATCACAGGCAGTGCAAGATAAAAACCTCTAGCAGATCTTGACCCAGTCATCTTTGATATTGCAGCTCAATGTGTTACCGTTAGACCACTACATCACATAGTGTGAAGGTGTGAGTTTAAAGACCATTGAACACTGCAAATTTGCCCAGTCCATCACACTTAAAGAAATACCTGTGCTCAATATATTTGTGCTGATGATATACCGTTGGATTTCACTGTTCTGTAGCCTTGGGACTTACCTAAGATACTGTAGACATAATTAGGGCTAAAATCCCTTAGCTATCTTTTATGTTGAGCATGTATTTATGCTAGAGGATGAGCAAACAGAGAAGGCTGAGGTTGGGTTTGCCACTTTTGGCAACCTGTTCCTAAACTATCCCCCATGCTCCAGGATGCAAAACTTTTCTTAGCGGGCACCATGTCATGAGAACATCTTATTGCAGAAGTTTGGGTTCATATGCTGCAGGCTGGGATGGATGGTTTGGACAGGTTTAAATTCCAGCACAAAGCATCTAATCATAATCTGTGATAGTATTTTGACCCTGTTTTTGTCTTACATGTCACTGCAGCATTCACCTAGTTTGGGCCACATGTTTATCTCCTTTCTTCTCCTTGGAGTGTACAAAGACTATCTGAGCAGCACTTCATAGTCCTCTTTTATATATTCCCCGTGGAAATTTCATTAATTGTTCTTGGGACTATTGAGTCCCATGTAGAAATCCACAGACACCATTTGAAAATTCTTGAGATCAGTTGAAGTTTCCAGTTGGGATGCCATATTGTTTTGTACATCATGCAGCTGAGTACATTTAGGGCTAGATTATACCATGTCAGCATAGCCCTCTATTTGGGGCAGTAAAGAGTGAGTACACACCAGAATGAGTAATGGAGACATTCTGACTTAAAGAGGCATGATCTCTATCAGAGTTCCTCAGTTCACTCACTGCTTCATCCCTTTAAGGGATTCAGAGTAGCAGCCGTGTTAGTCGGTATCCGCAAAAAGAAAAGGAGTACTTGTGGAACCTTAGAGACTAACAAATTTATTGAGCATAAGCTTTCGTGAGCTACAGCTCACTTCATCGGATGCACGAACTCCAAAGAGAGACTGCTGAATTGGAATTAATTTGCAAACTGGACACCATTACATTAGGTAGTAGGAGTGGATGTGTCATTACACAAAGTAAAACTATTTCCCCATGTTTATTCCCCCTCCCCCCACTGTTCCTCACACATTCTTGTCAACTGCTGGAAATGGCCCACCTTGATTATCACTACAGAAGGTTCCCCCCAGCCCTGCTCTCCTGCTGGTAATAGCTCACCTTACCTGATCACTCGTTACAGTGTGTATGGTAACACCCATTGTGTCATGTTCTCTATGTATATAAAATCTCCCCACTGTATTTTCCACTGCATACATATGATGAAGTGAGCTGTAGCTCCTGAAAGCTTATGCTCAAATAAATTTGTTAGTCTCTAAGGTACTCCTTTCCTTAGCCACAAGTACTCCTTTCCCTTTAAGGGATGCAGCATATTCTCCTCTACATTGGCCATTGTGTAGCAATGGGGACAGAACTATGGCTCTGCTTACTGCCCACCCCCTCTTGGGCAGTGTGCTGCTCATTGGGAGCACCTTGGTCACAGCCCTGTGCTTTCCTCAACACAGGTAAAGCAATTCTGGCCAGCTCTTATGCAAGGTCCTATGCTATCACTGACTTTATCATTCCTTGTCCTTAGCAGTGAAGTGAAACCTTATCTAGCGCAGGTTTCTTTAAGAGGTATCTAATATCTGTTAGTACCTGAGAGCCGTAAGAAAAGCAAGTAAATACATTATGGAGTCTCAGAGAAATGCCCAGCAATGCACACTGCACTGTTATCTTAATTTTTCTACAGGCAAATCTACAGGTAAGTTTTCCCTCAAACATTTAGGCCTAGGTGTTTTTCTTATTGAAAAGATCTGCATGCTTTCCTTGCAATTCTTTTCATGTATATAAAACTACAGCAGTTCTCCTTTGAGTATAGCATATATAGATCCACACTTTTAGGATGCACATGAAGTAAGCAAATGCAGCCAGTGCTGAACAAAATATAATGACATTGCCAGTTACCCTCATTGATCAGTGGACTGCTATCCCTTTGTGCTACTAAAGCTTATGTCAATAATATGCAATACAATACTACCTGAGTTTGCATAGTGTTTCTTCTGCTAACTATATCCCAAAACTCTTTACTGAACCCAGTTGTCAAATACTGATGTCCTAACCAGATTTCCAGATTTCATATTTGTATACTTCTATTGGTACTTAGGAGTTTAAAAACCTGTTTTAAACATTTCAGCTTCTGATCTGAACAGCAAACTGCAGGATTAGGATCTCCAAGGGCTCATGATTGAAAACTGTACTTCTGGAGCTGCATTACAGAGAAGAGACGGTGTTTAGAGTAAATAGGGCAGGACATTTGCTCTAGTTAGTTTTGTCCACAATTAATTAAAGTCTAGTCATGATGTATTTCTGTGCTGTATATTGTACTTGGAAGGTTTTTAACTAGCTCTAAAGTATCATTCTGTACCTTTACCAGTGGGCCTGCATTCTTTGCACTGCGCTTATGAGAGTGTGGAAGGAAATCAGAGTGCAGTCTCTGCAAAACAGAGGTGATAAAAAACTATGGGTGATAAAAGCCGTGGGCCAAGTTCACTGCTAATGTAAGCAGATACAACTCCCCTTTGCTCCATAAAAAGCTAAAAGTTAAGATTTTAGACAGATTCTCATGGTGCTGATAAAAGCACTATCTGATAGCCAAATGCTAATACCATTTAACTTAGGTAAATGCCAGTGAACTTCGTGAAGTTGTATTAACGTAACTGAGATCAGAACTTAAATTCTTCATCAAAAAATTGTTAGTAGCAAAAAAAAAAAAAAAAAAACTTCATAAAAACTAGAACCTGTCTGGAAATGTTGAGAGTGGAAAGAACTTAAATTAACTGTCATACAGTTATTGGGTGAATACAGGGATAATTAGATGAAATTCTACAGTGTGCATTTTTAGGACATACCTGATGATCTAATGGTCTCTCCTGACTTTAAAAAAACTATGAATCTATGGATAATTATCCACAACAAATAATATGACCAGCTCCATTGGTGAATCTTAGAAAACTTTTTTGAATATTTGGGCTGAGTTTCACATTTCTAACATACCCTAACACAGATGAGCTTTGTATTTGGTATTGAAAATATCACAAGGCTGTGATAAATACTCAGATGTGGCCCCAATAGCAAACTGAGAATGAATTTGGAAGGTATCATGGAGAAAAAAGTGGTTTCCTGATGTGATTTAGAGAGTTGGTAGTCGATCTGCACAAATTCCACTTTCTCAAATAACTTCTCAAAAACTTCTACAAAAATTAGTATTTGCACTTTTTCATACTTGTGTCAGATTTTATGGTTATCCATGCTGGTCTTGCCCCACAGGATATTAAATAATACTAGTCCTCAAGCAGCAAACGGAAGAACTAATTGTCGTTCTTCTTCTATTTCATCACTGCTGCTGTAATTGGAAGTTATCTCCTTATAATTGCATCTTTAGTGAGTAGTAATTATAATTCTTATCATTAGCTTTTACTTTTAATTAGTTTTTTTTCTTCTGATAAATACTATTTTTGCACGAGTTTCTTGTCTGACTTCAGAGCACGCAGGAAAAAAAACACAGAGCAGAATATATTATTGTTGTTAAATGCAAAATAAGACTCTGTTTAACTAATGTGAAGATAATAACACAATCAGCAAAAACTGGGACGATAAAGAGGGTGTAGTTTGGGAGTAGATGAGACATGTACAGGAGGGTGGAGCTTTTATCTTAACTTTCATCCAGTCCACACAGGTTTCCAACTAAATTATCTGTGACTAAGCATAATTTAAAATTTGTTGCAGTCAAACTGAGTTTTAAAACACAGGACTTAAGCACATGCTTAACTCTAAGCATGTTATTAATATTAATAATAATGATCATGTTTGTTAGAGTAGTGCCTAAGGACCAACTAAGAATTGTGCTAGGTGCTGTCCAAACACATGGTGGCAGACAGTCCATGCCCCAAGGAGCTTACAATCTAAATAGACAAGACAGTCACGGGGAGGCTGAATGGGGTAATCACACAAACAAGTGACCAATAGGATGGCACAAGTGTCATGGTTGTGTCACAATTTCTTTTCATGAGATCACTTACAGACATTGAAAAGGTGATAGATAGATTAGATTAGATAAAAAATCAGATCAAGTTTTGGAGTTTCAGAGTTTTAGTAGTTTCAGAGTAGACAGAGTATATGGGGCTCCATTGCACTTTTAAACAGATGGAGCACTGCACTGAAGAATGTATAGAGTTGTAATGTATTGCCAATTAATAATACTTTGATATACTCTATGTTTGAATTCCAGATCACCCACAGCTCCCATTTACTTCATATGGAGTTGTGTGCGCAGAGCACTGCTTAAGAGCAGGACCAAGAAAATCACATTTTATCCTCCAGAATTTGTCATATAAACTGTCAAGACCTTTCCTAATAATCTGGTGCACTAAATAGATGTATAAAATCATTTTTTAACATTTTCATTGAAAAACACAGTCCACCTGTGTGCAGAAATTTGCATTCTAAATCAACTGATATCTTTACTTCAAATCTGTTTTTCCCGTAGATAAATAAAAGCAATCTGTGGATGCAAAAGTTTCATTTAATAAGAAAAAGCTGTTTTTGAGTGGTCTCTCTACAAAGGAGAAAAACACATAGAACGATCAAAAAATACCAAACTTTTGTTGTTCTCCTCTGGCTTTTGAAACTCTATAGTTTGCCACCCCAAATCATATCTATATAACAGTAGATATAGATAACTTTCCACTTCCAGACTGAAATATTATATACCAAGATTTAGCCCTAGGGCAGTCTTTAACTGTGAGTTATAAAACCCTGAAGAACAGGGATTTATAATGGAAATGCTGACACAATTTTAAGTAAAGCAGAAAAAAACCCTCAAGAATACAATGTAATTAAAGCAACAAAAGTCCAGAAAACAGTATCTAAGCAGGTCTTCTTGACAAGTTCTTGCAGTTTTTTTAGCTTTACAGCTTTAACAATAACTTTCTTTTTCTTTTTCTTTTTTTTTTGGAATGGAAAAAGAGAAAGCGAGAGCAAAATAGCAATGAAATGTCTGAAGATCTGCATTTGAATCAGTTGGGTTTATAGTGATTGCTTAGGTTATATGAAAAATCCATGAAGGTCATAATGACATTTATCTCATTTTAGAACTGATATATGCTATTTTTATTTCCTTTATACATTGCACATTATTTTTAAAAAAATCACTGTTGAATTAAAGCACTTGCATTTGGCTTTTTAGAGCATAACAAACTTCTAAGGAAACATAATATCAGTAATTTAATTGATGCTGTCTCACATTAAATAACATAATTGACCCAACCTAATTTAACTAAAATTAAAAACAAAACAAAAAACTAGTCCAGCTAGTGTTTAATTTTTGGAAATAAAGAAATTTCAATTGCAGGGACTGAACTTGTACTCGTTATGCACTGAGAACACCCATTGATGTAAAGCAAGAGTTTAGCAGGAGGGGTGGCAGAAGTAATACGGGGTCCATTTTCTATACCAGCTACAATCTTTCTCCTTATCTGCACAGCTTTTTTTCCAATACAGTTAATATATCCTCCCAAACACATCAATGATATACATTGTCATTATGTAAATAATTTACCTGTAAATGTTATACATATCATTAGGTGTCTAATTTACAGTATTGCCAACCCCACATGTTCAGAATTCACAATCAGGCCAAAAATAATTAATGATTTTTTAAAAACATTACATTTGAAACCCTTTCTGTTTGCTTTGTGGCTTTTGAACTCGTAGGATGCACATTTTCAGGTTTTTTTTCTGCAACCACGAGAGCTAGAAACAAAAAACAAAAACCCTGAGATTTTGACATAGTCATGTGATTCCACTATCTTGGGATTTCAAGAAAACACCAAATATCACAAGAGGGTATATACTCAGGACGTTTCTTGTCATATAATGTTTTAAAATAACTTATGCCCACGTCAATGAAGCAGTTGGGTGTGTGCTTAAATTTAAGCATGTGAGTAGTGTAGTTCCACTAAAGACTTCAAGATAAGCATATGCTTAGGTGCTTTGTTGGTAAGTACCTGACTCTACAAATTACTCCATGTATGCAGATCTTCCTCCCACACAATGACCACTGAATTTATTTTCACATAGAATAACTTGCTGGATTGTTGACATAAAGGCTGGAGAGATGGTTTTGTTTCTATTTTTAAATTGTAGCAGTCATGAAAACTGATAAGGTATTCAGCACCTTATTATATTTCATCTATTGCACCTTGGCACATATTTTGTATGTTTAGGCCCTGATTATGCAAAAACATACACATGTGAGGAGAGTAATTCCATTTCACATTTTCAAATATATACATGGTTTCAATTAGTCAAAGTTTATTGGCAAATGGCACTGAGGTCTGGAAACACCTTAGTAGCAATAAAAAACTAAAACATCCTGTTTACCAAGTTTACCAAGATCATCTTCTCATTTCCAGATCATGCCTTATTAGTCCATTTTGTCTCATAATATCATGAAAACAACTTATAACACATTTCTACACACAATAGAAATACTTTGCAACATAGATTTTTCCAAGTTATACTATGCAGGAGAGGGTCAGTTGGAAAGAAAGAATTAAGATAAGGGAGGAATCTCAGAGTTTGTCCCTTGCAGGTTCATATGTTTTAGCAAGTACTCTCACCATCCAGTCATAGTATTTTGGAAGATGCAGCTTAAACGTTTGCTTTTGTTTCATAATGATACTTGTGAAGGCCACATGATTTTGTGAGAACTGGTTCACTATTAATCATTTGGTTTTGTCTACAATAATAAATAATAATAATATTGATTATTTCAAATATGACAAATACATTGGTGTCATCTGAGACGTCAACATAGAGATACAAGTGATTAAAGTGTGACATTCACTAGATTTAATGTATTTTATACCAGGGGCTGCAAGGAGGTGATATAAAGATTGGTTGTATGTTTGTTACGGGCTTTCCCTATAATGGAGGTCTTGTCAGCTAGAGGGATTCCAGCTAGTCACCACTCTTTGCATCAAGTGGCTCAAAGGAATTGGAGGAGAGCAGAGAATCTGGCCCATAATCTTCTGTTGTGATTCTGATTAATTACATGCTTTTCCATTGTGCTAGGAAAATCTATAGACAACCCATGTAAATAAATACTTTTTTTATTTCCTTTATTCAATTTTCTTCATGGACATTTTCAAAACAAAATGTATGTCAGATATACCCTATCCATAGCAAGTAAAATCATCAGAGGACATATTTTCTATTATTTGATTGATTATAAAAAACACAATATGTCTAGGTTTATATTCTCCATGCACCACTAGGGTATCTGAGCACTTTACAAAATATTTCTGGTCTACACAGAGACCTGATTCTTCCAACTCCTCTGGCCCACATCAGAGGTAGATAGTCTCTGTAAGAACTTAGTATCTCTCTCCGCGGCCTTACATTCTAGTTCTTCTCTCTCACTTTCTGAGAGGAAACAAAGTAATGTTCCCTGGGTTTTTTTGTGAATGTGTGTCTTATGGGAAGGCCAAGTCAAAGAGTTGGATTCTGCATCTTGGCTTTGGAGTGGTCAGGTTTGTTGTCATCCTTAGCTCTTGTGGAATGGAGGAGTTTCACTCTCATCGTTGGTCACCAAAAAGTCTCATTCTCCCATTCCGCTAGCCTTACCCATTCTCAGAGCTCCATTGACTCTGATGACTGTAGCTGCCTAGGGAAGCTCATTGAGAGCTTTGAACACCAAGATGAAGACTTAACAATTGAGTTAATATTCAAACAGCAACCAGTGCAGGGATCTGAGTCCTCTTTGACATGTGTGTGTCATTGGGTTGGCAGTTGTGTTTTGCACTAGTTGGAGGGTTGGGTTTTTTTTTAATGGCTGTGATTAAGTTGCAAAAACCAAAGTCTGAAATCAAGAGTGAATGGACCCCCATAGCCAGTTCTGTGTTTGACTTGATGAGATATTCTTTTCTGGCCAACCTAATGTGGAAGGAGGCTGTTTTGGTTGCTATTTGGTGTCTAATACCAAAGAGTAGTCCTGGAGGACTCCTGGGCTGCATACCATTGTTATGATGGTGGAGCAGTCTCCCTCTGTTGAGGGTTTTGGGATAATATTGCCTAGTTCTCCCCACTAGCATTGCCTGAGCCTGACAATTTCCAACAAAGATCTGACATAGACATTGAATTGAGGGGAAGGAGGTAAGAGAGACTGGGGGAAAAGCTCTAGAGATGATGGAGCCTTTAGTCAACAAGGTGGTCAGATGCCCGGAGATGAATGTTGTATGAAAATAAAGAGACATATTGTAGGTGCTCCAGCATCAGACACATCTCTAAATAAAGAACACAATTATTATAAATACAGGGCATTGCCTCAACATTCTTTAACTTGGGCTGGTCATAAACCCCCCTTCCCTTTTTTTTTTAGAGTGCATGGGCAGCAATTCTGTATAAGACAAACATAATAGGTTTATGACTAAGACATATTCCTGCCTATTAAACTGGTTGGGTAACTAAATGTTACCAACAATTGTGAAGGAAGGAGGGGAGAAGGAAAGGAGATTAGTGGATGCTTTTTATGCACTATTGTAAATCAAAATAACTTTGATTTGCAACCTGAAATTTAATAGCATAATGTATTTTGTAAGGAGAAGGCGAATGATGGAATAATTTTGTTTAAAAATCTGTTTGTTTGTTTTTCCACATGCCCATTGTTTTTATTTGTAGCACAGTTTTAGTTCATAATAGCTGGATTAACAGGATAAATTATAAGGCTTCAAAGAAGCCCATATTTTTTATCAGGTCACTAACCAAGGAGGGAAGAAAGATTCAATGGAAGAAAAAAAGCTGTAACAGCTTTATAAGAGCTATTAGGTTGTGTGGGGGGTCAAAAAGTGTCTAAATAGGCATTTACCCAATGGACCTGAGCCATTATAATATATTGAGTAAATAAAGTGTGCCAGAATACTCTGCATACATTGCTGGATAAATTATATGCCTTTAAAATCCTTTTACATTTACAAGAAATATTATGGTACTCATTCTTTAATTTAAAAGCCTCAATCCTGGACTGCATCTCAGCTGTGCTCAGCACAGGAAACCCAATGACTCAACTGGGAAACATGATTAAATTCTGCTCTACCAGCAGGGAGCAGATTGGACACTCCCTGCTTGTTGAACAGATCTCGAGCATGTCCCCCGCTTGATTTCCTGGGTCTCCGGCGTACATTTTGTAAAGAATGGCACTAGTTTGTGCACACAGCTGGAATATAATGGTTCACTTCCTGACATCAGTCCAAAACTCTGCCCCAGACTTCCTGCATGATCTGGGGCAAGTCAAAAAGGCTGGTGGGTGCTGAGTGCCTTTGTAAATCTAGCCATTAATCTCACTGTGCCTTAGTTGCCATTTGTAAAATAGGGATGATAATGTTCTTTTTTTGCAACCTTGTCAACTCTTTGGCCAGGAACTGTTCCATTCTGTACATTTGTGTATTCCAATAACAAATTGGCCCTAAGCTCAGCTGGGGCAACTTCATGCTCTTGTTATAACTAATCAGTTAATCAGTGATAACACAAACTGCAGACACACCCCAGGTTTTTCTTAATTGTATACTTATTATGATGATTATTTATTTATTTATCTTAGGGTTCTGTTCATGTCCTTAGACTCCCTTAGACTTCTGGCAGTGAGTTAGCACCGGTCATGCCGAAACAGGGGATGCCGGACAAAGAGCTGATACGAGGGAAGCACAAACAACATGGCCAAATATTGGGGCATTTTGGCACCCTAAGCACTGGGCCTGGAAGCAGAAAGAAGGGATAAGAGCAGTGGGAGCCACACAACACAAGGAGACTGCACACTGGTGCTTTCTTCACTACCCCTAGAAATGTTTAAGGCTGGCACTGCCTAGCGAAGAACAGAAGCTATCACTGGGGGTACAGAGGGAAAATCTGTGCATCAGCCCTTGCTATGCTGAGGATAAAGGTTTGTGCCCCTCCGTGTGTAGGAGAAAGGCCCATATCCTCCTAATCAGGGCAAGCAATGCCTTCTTTTGGGGTGAGCAACGCTGCGAGCAGTGCTAGCAGGCTGTCTTTGAGGCAACCAGAATGCAGCTGCTCAGCAAGAACAAACAGTTCCACCATCACTGCCTCCTGCATGTGTGGGAGGGATGTGGAAGGAGTCTCTTTGACTCTTCTTTCCCACAGTAGCATCCTTCCACAGGGCCAGCTGTGACTTGGCCCCTAATGTGTAAATAGAAAGGCAGGGAATTAAGGAAGTCAAAGTTAGGACTAACATCACATCCCTACTGTATCTCAGGCTTGTCTGTTTGTGACAGCACAGCATGAGTTCAGGCCAAAATGTCAGGCTCTGCTTTGAATTTCTTACCTTGTCAGTTTGTGTCACACCTTTAAATGTAAAAGTACCTAGTCTTGAATTTAATGATATACAGGCTGGATTCTTCCTGTCTGTGGCATTGAAGGGGAAAAGTTATTTTTTAAGAAGTGCTTGGGTGTCTGCATAGGAAACATGTTCCACTGTGGGGAGAGGGTTATGGCAATGCAAGGACCAGACAGTCCAGGGATCTGCTGTTCCACACAAAGGTCATAGGCATTTTGACCCTGGTAGCTGTTAGCACACCTGTTCCCCTCCATTTTTGAGCTGCACCCTACCCCCTCCTCTTTGGAGGGGGAGGTGGGCCCGGGGAATGAAGAGGGTACCAAGCTGGAGTTATTACTGAAAGGAGCAGTAGTAAGTGCCACAGCAAGCTGGCGTATGATTTGCTTGCAGCTGCATTGACAATTTGCTGGTTTAAGCAGTTTTTCTACTCCCTTTTCAGGGGGTAATTCCCCCGGCTACACATAATTGTATTTACAATAGACTGGGAAGTCTTTCTCGTGGTTTAGAAAGTGGAGGGGAGCAATGCTACTCTTTCTATACTTACCAGCCATATTTGGGTGATAACTGAGTTTGTTTACTTACCTCCATTACACAGAACAAAGGGGAGCAAGTAGCCCATGATTTCAGTAATCTGCGTGTATGAAAACTAAAAGGAAGTTACTGTCCACTTAAAAATTATAACCTACGCAGGTACCTTATTATTACACATATTATTACACTTGTTCTTGAGATAAGTACAGTCAAACATCTTAATAATGGCCGCCATCAGGACTCAAGAATTGTTTGATCATCATAACATTTGATCATGATTAAAAGTTCAGGTGGCTGGTAAATATAATCTAACTACCAAGCCACACATCTAATGTTCACTTACACACTACCAGTTCACTTAAATTTTTGCACTTGGATAAGTCTTGTCACACAACCCCCTCCCCCATGACACCTGATTTACTTCTTAAGTAATTTAAATTAATGTACAATATAATTGCATCTCACTGTTACTTTGTTTCCCTGCCACCAAAAATCTGATGTATGTATCTACTGGTTGCCTTTTATCATATACTTAGATTGTAAGCTCTTTGGGGCAGAGACTGTCTTTTTTTACAGTATCTAGCAGTGGGGCCCTGATCCTTCACTGGTACTTCTAAGAACTACCTCAGCTTAAATAATAATAATGGTAAATATTAAACTACTTTAACATTCCATTCTTCACATGAGAAAAAAAAATAAATTGCAATGGCTTCCCTTTCTCTCTGCCTAAAGAAGCTGATTGCAAATCTGAATGCAATTTGCATAGTAGGGCAGGTTTGCAAGTAGCACTAAATGTTTTAGGCAGCTTGCCTCCTGTGACAGAGTGAATTAATATGGAAGCAATAGGAAATCTCCCAGGGATTAAGTTTTTGCCAGGCATCATCAACTGTGGCTATGTGTATGTAAGTGTAGGTGTCACTAAAGTGAAACCACATTTTAAATTATTAGTAGACCATGTATAGTTTTCAAGATCATCAGTGTTTTAAGATGATCTATGTGATGTTTTAGCCAATTACAAAAAGGTTTTAAGACCTTTAAGACCTATAATGGTGCCCTTATGGAATGACATGTATGTACAACAGGGATCAAAATCAGCAGAATTCTATAAAAAATAAATGAGGTCATATGTACGGAAATTATTCTACTCAAAACAACTACAGAATTTCAGAGAGAATATTACTTTTCCTATAGAATTTTTTAACCATCCTATAGAATTTAGTAATTACATCCATGAAGGAAACAGAAATCTACAGATTGGTTTAAAAATTCTTTTAGAAGGCTATTTATTCTCTAACTCTAGAGAACTTCTTTATAATAGCATATTTTCCTTATTCAGGCCCGTGGACACAGAAAGGAGAAGGTTTAGTGGTTGCAGTTTTATTCATTGCATATGCTGCATTTGTACAGTTTTCAAGTAGATGTAGTGTGGCCTCTCTAGAGGACCAAAGTATTAAAGTGCAAGATGCTGCCTAGATCATCTTGGGCCACCTTTTCTCTCTCTACGCATTTCCCTTATATTGTTCCCCTCTCTGATAGTAGGGTTAACATGAAGAATGCAAAATAGAGAGGTTATAAGGAAAAAGGGTAAAAATATAAGATGGGAGGTTGTATGTATGTTGGGGAAGAGGGGGAGGGGAGTGTAAGGCGGGAGGTATCCACAGATCTCTAAGGTATTCATAATGGTTTGGAAGATAAAGAAAAAGATAAAGAAAATGAGGAACAGAGGGGGGTCAACTGACTTGCCCAAAGTCAGTCAGCGAGCTAGCTGCAGAGTGAAAAAACAACCCAGGTTTTCTGATTCCCAGTTCTGTGCCCTATTCACTGATCGCCCTGTCTTCAGTGTGACACTATCAGCCAGGTCGTTGGCCCTGGGAAGGCTGCTTTGTACCACTCATACAAAACTGCCTTAAAATTGGCCCAAGTGGACAGCTGGAGGTTCTCTTGATATCAGTCAGTCCCCATGTGGCATAGAGCTAGACTAGCAAATTCTACATCAATCCTTGGAATAATACTTAGTATAGGAAGGTGCTTGGGTGGTGTCCGGGGAAGAGGGAGCTGCAAGAGCACCCACTACTTTGTTGATCATTGATGGCCACAATGGCCCTTCTGCCTTTACAATCATGAGTAAATTAGAGCAGTCCCAAGACTGTTCTAATTTATCCCGGAAGCAACTAATTCCCAGCAGGCATGGGGACAGGTATTGTAAATGTATAATAGAGCCGTGTTTGTCTCCCACCTCTCACGTCCTGCACTAAACATAATTTTAGTTAAATAAGAGGATCAGGTTCCAGGTTCATTTGCCTGACTTCTCTGCTACTGAACAGGAGTCCAAATGGGTTGCATTGTCCCATGAGTTTTCTTGCCTGAATATTCTAGTTTGATCATCTTCTGGCTCATCTATGTTCAGATACTCAATTGTAGAGAGTGGATTTTTTTTTCTGGAAATCAGTTCTTATTTAAAAAATGCTCATCAATGCCTCAAGTCAAATTTAAAATAACTTTCAATTGATTAGTTATGAATCAAAATTTCAACCCCGGCACATTGTTGTTTTTATCTTCAAGTTTAATAGCCATGTTCTACATTGTATAAATGATTTAAGAGCATTAGGATTTTTTAGTGACTATAAACTATATTGCTAGTAGTTGTTAAATATTTATAAGCCTACTGTTAAGAACAAATCATTTTCTCAATCTATTTCACTAATAGAAATTATTTATAAGTACATCATTAATTATTTAGGTTTTCCTGGTATTATATTTGCATTAATAATTTAAATGCATATAATTATCTATTAAATCACATAAATATGATTTAGCTTCATTTATTGTCTGAAACGCAAACAGCAAGTCTATTGGTGACTGTAAATATATGAAACAAGATACCCTTCAA
The DNA here is from genome assembly GCF_965152235.1 of Eretmochelys imbricata. NCBI lineage: Eukaryota > Metazoa > Chordata > Testudines > Cheloniidae > Eretmochelys > Eretmochelys imbricata. The sequence continues at coordinate 27,184,642 of NC_135579.1, forward strand.
TAACAAGCTTGCATGCTTGCTACAACTCATGACAGTAACCTGCTGAGCTAACATACCAGCTTAATATCTGTGGTATGTAATTACTGTACCTGTGAAACTTTTTGGATTCTCAAGTCTGGAATGTCTTTTGTCCACTGGTTATTGTGATAGTACAAGTAGCCAGCGGCCATAATACAAGTTTCTTTATACTGCTCACCAATTATCTCAATACCACCTGAGGGAGATTACCTTTTTACAGAGTAGGTAAGAAATTGATTCACACTATAGGGCACATTGGCCATCTCCTCATTAAAAGCTTCAAAGAATACCACAACTGAACCAAATGTATACTAGTGTAGCTTCACCCCATCAGTTATAACCCATCCCAAGGGTAACTCTCCTTTTCTTTTTGATTTTGTGGAGCATACATTCGTACATTTCAGTTTGAAACTAGTCTCAAATTATTTGATATAGCATTTGGGAATGGTAGGAAGATAAGATTCATGAGTTTCTTGCTATATAACATGCCCTGCTATACAATACAGTATATTTGAGTAACCAAGCTGCTGATTTCTCATGAAGTTGTGTCTTGTACAAAACATAATTATATGACTAGCAGAATGAAACCAAGTTCAGGTCTTTATTATAGTTACACTAGGTTCAAAAGCCTATCATTATCCTTACAAAGTCTTCTGGCAATTACAGTTCCTCACCATAAAACCTCAGTTAATATAGTCTGTCTGTTATTATCAGTCTTTTCCTTAGCAAGGACTCCTTTTGTCCAGTCATTCAATAGCCCATTTGTGCTAATTTCCCAGCAGTCAGGTCTAAAATCTTTTGATCTTGCAGAAAACCTAGAGCTCATTCTCCAGGAGACTTCTACCTGGAATTGGAGACACTATTTTTTCCTCTTATTTTTCATCTGGCAACAGGAGGTTTTAAGGGTCTAGATTAACTACAGTACTTAGCGCTTTGGTTTGAAACAATTTCCCCCCTTTTTAATGTTTAACTTCAGCAACACAGCTTATGGAAATATTCCTTCTGGAAACATTATTAACAGAGACTTTCTTCAACCGTTTCCAGCTGCCTGAATGCACTTGGGCATATTCTATATCCAAAAGTAAAACCTTCTAGCAGATTTTAATAGATTAGACTTTCCAAATAGGATTTACTGGGAACACCGAGCCCGTTAGCAGGTATCTGCCATATGCAAATGACTTGTCATTTTGCAGAAGTCTGGACAGGCCCTTCAGACAAAACCAGAAGGAAACTGTATAGGCATTGGGTCCCAGCTTTTCCTAACTGGGTCCTAACTATGCGTCCCAGCTTTTTTCTAACTGGTCCCCTTCAATACGCCCACCATTAGACCAAACCATAAACTCTCACACTCCCTCTCTGTTCTCCCTCCTTTATGGACCTGTTTTCTTTACTGATCCACAACTGTGGGTGCATGCCTCCACGACTTGCAGTTGCATGTGGGTGTGGTCAACCTGATTGCTGTAAACAGGGAAGACTCTCCCCTCCCTTCTTCCTGTGTTCACTATGGGCTCTGTAAAACCCTTTACAAGGCATTAATAGGGTTGCCAATTTTGATTGGATGTATTCTGGGAGATTTCATCACATGACACAATCTTTAATTAAAGTTTAACCTTTAATTCCTGGAGACTCCAGGCCAATCCTGGAGGGTTGGCAACCCTAGGCATTAATAATATTTTAGCATGTTCTCAGTAGCCACTGGATATTTTTCCCGAGGGTCTTAATTTGACATTGTAATCATGCAAACTTTAATTAGACACTCTCTTAAGACCCTTTTTATTCTTTTAACCTATTTCCAACCATGCTGGTTTAGGTTACAAGTGAGAGTAATTTTAAAGGCTTACAAAGCAACAGGACCCAGGGGGGCACTTTTGGATAATGTGAACTACTGTGCATAAGGAACAAAGCTGATGTTAACATGTATGTGTTTTTAATTTGAGGATTATGTTAGAATTGAATCACAATCTCCAAGGTGAAGAACAAGTGCTTTAGCGGAGTACTTAACCTTAGCTGTGAAAGTAACGGTAATTAGACACACTTGTTACCAACATCCCAGCACTACATATGCTATAGAATTGTTATTTTCAAACAATGGTGTGTGGCCACTCAGAGCTTCTATCAGTGTTGACTAATGTGCAATTGAAATAAGAGGTCATCTTATCAGCTGAGAACATTTTAATTGTGTATGTCTCTATTCCCATCCAGAATTCCCTTATGCCAATGCCTGTCAATGTCTTCCTTTGACAAGCGTTTCTTTGGTGAACACTGAACTGTGATCAAATTTGTTGATGACTCCAAAACCAGAAGAGGGATACACATGTAGCAGGACAGGGGTTAGAGCAGAGTGAGGTGCAAACAATGGGAGCAAAAATGTTGTGTTCATAAATGTTAAGACCCACATCTAGGGAAAATGTTTGATTGATTAGCACAAATTCAGAAGTAATGGGGGACACAAGCAAGTTTTCATCCATCACAATAGAGGAGTTTATTTTCTCTTGTTTCCTTAATACCATCCTTGTATTAATTTATACTATTAATTTATTTATACTAGAATTGCTGCTGGGAAACTGGGGGATTAGGAGATTGGGAAGGGCTCAAGATGTGGGCAAGACCGTAGTGTTACTACTTTGACCACTAGGACTGCTCACTTGTGAAAAGTTTTCCATTTTTATTATCATCTTGTCCCCCCACCTCAGCCCTCTCTTATTTGTCTGTTTATGCACCTGTTGCATCTTGTCATAATCCTAGAGTATAACACTGGGCAGAAACTGTATTTGTTTTATTCACTTGTGCAGAAGTAACAAAATGGGACCTGGATCCTTGATTAGGGGCTCTAAGCACACCAATTAGAGGTGAATGATGGTATTTTTTTTCCAGTCAGATAGTTTATCCGCCTGAAAATGCAATTTTGGTTGAATGTGAAACTGTTCACCGATGTGATATGAATGTGCCTAATAAATTTGGCCCCAGTTTGTTTGTTTATTTTTCTGGATTGGATACACACACCATTCATAAAATGGCTAGAGGAGGGGATGCCTCCTTTAAAAGATTGATTCCAGTGGTTAACATACTTCCCTCTACCTAATACTGTATGTCACAGATATTTGATCTTGGGTTACCTACATTGCAAGTGAGTGCCCCAGCCACTGGGCTGTGGGATATTTTGAGACAAGCTTTTCTCAGTCTCTCCTGTTGAAGGTACTCACAGTTGCTGTGTATAAATAATTAATCATTGGAGCACAGGCTTGAATTTGGGCTCACCCTCCCACAGTGAATGCACTAACCACTGGACTATAGGGTAGCTGTGTCTCTCTCAAGCTGTCCTGTTAAAGTGGTTCCTCTTTGAATAAAAGGTATGACTATTCATTGGACCACGGTATGAGAGTGTAAATGATTCTATAGCCTGGGGGTTAGGGTACTCACTAGTAGAAGGACACCCAAGTCCCTGTGCCAATTACTGTTCATTTATTTATAGATTATTAAAATTCAGCTTTGTTCAGTTCACTGCTTTATTTTTATTTTTTGTAATTTTTGATTTTGGTGTGTTCCAAACTGATTGATCTTTTTTTAACTGCCAGTGAACCAAAACAATCAGTTATTCATACAGCTCTACTATCAATATAGATAAAATTGTGTGTGTGTGTATGTGTGTACATTTGCTTCTTCTGTAACTTTTAAATGTATACTGTAATTTCACACATAGTTTATAGTAATAACTTCCTTTTAATAACAATGTAAGTGAGAAGTCACTGTAGTATTAGTAAGAACCCTGCCCATCAAAATATGGGCCAGATTCAGATACCTTTACTAATTTTATGTAGTACTTGACTATGTGGGTAGTCCCATTTCAGTCAATGGAAGTACTTCTGGAACATGGTCTTACTGAATGTAAGGATATAAGAATCTGGTCCTGTCTAAGAAGATCCTTTGGTTGAGGATGGTAGAGATATACTGCATCACATAGTATCCATGCCCACTAACTCTAGATTTTTGGCTTCATTTTCCTATGCATAGATCTGTGTGATGATGAGGCCACAAATTCAGTATATGCAACATTGTTAGATCTAGACACATGCAGAGAAGTGGCAGATTGGAAACAGCTCTCTTTTATCAATAGAAATTTTGCCCACAATGAACTTTCATCCAGTATGCAAGTAGTTAAAGATTTAATGCTCCTTAACATGATTAGGCAAAATTTTTAATCATCAGGGAGATAGTCCTAAATGCCTGATAGACTGAAAAAATTCAGCCTTATTCAAATGTCTTATGATTACAATTCTCAGTATAACCTGTTATATGGGTAGGAGGCCTCAAAGGCTCTGGACACAAGCATACCAACAAGTGGGTTCCAAAGTCAACTGAAGTTCCTCAGCCCTCTTATGTCATCTTAATGATGTGTGCAGAATTTCGAAACTGTTCTTACAGTCAATTTTCAGAGTAGCAGCCGGGTTAGTCTGTATCTGCAAAAAGAAAAGGAGTACTTGTGGCACCTTAGAGACTAACATTTATTTGAGCATAAGTTTTCGTGAAGTGAGCTGTAGCTGACAAAAGTTTATACTCAAATAAATTTGTTAGTCTCTAAGGTACCACAAGTACTCCTTTTCTTCTTACAGTCAATGTATTTTGTTGAAGGTAAATCACTAGAGTAATTTCAGAATAGAAGTATTAAGAGAATATTTAAATCTGAGGTGGGCCTGAAGCAACCCCCCCGATACGAATAATCCTAACTGATTATGATGAGTATAGATCCAGGCCCAAACCAAAATCCTAGATCCAAACCCCTCTGAACATTTTATCCAGATTCAGATCCACACAAACTCACCTCTAGTTTAGATAAGAATTGTCAAAAATGAGCTGTCATTAACATACCCAGTTTACCTGGCTATTTGGCTAATTAGGTTGCCTGGCTTTCCTGCTGTCCCTTCCCTTACCCTACCACAACCCACTGCCAGAAAAAATAAGGTTGTGGGAGGTTATAACTTCAGTATCCAAACACAGTAGGCCAAGTACTTTCCTGGTATAAGTGAGAGCCCACTGACAGTTCTACCATGACTGTCTGATCTGAATGGTGCATGCAGTGTCGGTCCAGGATATTAGAGACACAAGGTGGGAGAGGTAATATCTTTTATTGGACCAACTTCTGTTGGAGAGAGAGACAAGCATTTGAGACACACAGAGCTCTTCCTCAGGTCTGGAAAAGGTATGCTGAGTGTCACAGCTAAATGCAGGATGGAACAGATTGTTTAGCATAAGTAGCTAGCACATATTCTAAGGGACCATTCAAGGTAGAGTGGCCCATTAACACCTCTGCAGCCATAGGGCAAAACCATAGGGGGTTAGTGGGTTACAAGTTATTGCAATAAATTACAAATAAATAAACAGTAAATGCTACTCTGAAACCTATAAATCCAGGGTCTCTGTTCAGTCCATGATCTGAATGGTGTGTAACATCTACAGCATCCAACAATGATCTCATGAGAAACCCTCTCATTTGGTTTCAGAGTAGCAGCCATGTTAGTCAGTATCCGCAAAAAGAAAAGGAGTACTTGTGGCACCTTAGAGACTAACAAATTTATTTGAGCGTAAGCTTTCGTGAGCTACAGCTCACTTCATCGAATGCATGTAGTGGAAAATACAGTGGGGAGATTTTATATACACAGAGAACATGAAACAATGGATGTTACCATACACACTGTAACGAGAGTGATCAGGTAAGGAAAGCTATTACCAGGTGAGAGAAAGATAAAGGGAATTACTTTTCTAAAGTAACCAGTGGAGGTTGGTCCATATAAAAGATATTACCGCACCCACCTTGTCTCTCTCATAACCCAGGACCAGCATGGCTACAAGAACACTGCAAACAATAGAATACACACATAACCTGCTTCTTTAAACAGAAGCTGGTGAACACTGTGCACAGACAACTTACTCCCTCTGTGGAAATCTCAGCCAAGGCACCACCGCCCAGGCACCAAGAAGCAGGTCTTTTGTGATCTCTGTTTCACTAGAACTCTCCTGTTTAATATGCTGTTCACTTTTCCTGCCTCAGCTCCCCCCTGAGTTTTACCTTGGAAACCCCTGATGGAAAACTCCACCTTCAGGACCACATGGTCTAGAAAGGTGGTCTGGCCATTAACTCTCCTGTGCAGCTGTTTTTGCAACCAAAGTAACCTAATAGAAAGGTTTGGTTACCCATCCAGAAAAAGGAGAGCGTTTTAACTCACAGAGACTACTTAATAACTTTAACTCTTTCTATGGAAGGTTTAATACCAAGTGTTGCTCCATCAATGACTCATAACATGCATGACATTGCATTTTTTGTCATAAAACTTTTCTTTATACTTGAAAGCTGAGCATATTTGATATGGAGTGACTGAGAGACAATAAACATGGAATCCCACACTGCTGTTTTAAGTCACTTTTCAGAGTAGATCTGTACTGCCAGTGAAGTGCTTTGAACATATACGTCATCTGATTGGATAGCACCATCCTGCAGAATAAACCACTGTGCTGTCATAGAATGACACTTAATATAGCATATAGATGGCTATCCTTTCAAACTAAGGGTAAAATGTACTAAATGTACTTATTTTGTGTTGTTGCTGATACTGATACACTTTGTTAAATAATTAGAGTTATTGGGGGAACATTTAATGTTTTTTCCTGTGATAACTTGGAAACTTTGTCCCATGTGGCTCAATCTTTCACTCTTAATGGAAGACAAATTCCCAGTGACTAGGAAAGCTGGTTTATAGATCTAATTCTATTCAAGATATATAGCTGTACAGTCTAGCATTCTCTTTTAAGTCTTTATCACAACCAGAGTAAGAAGCAGATATCAATTTCTCAGATATCAAACAGTAAATACTGATAAGTCTCTGAATAAAATTAGGAACTATGAGGAAATGCAAAAAAGGACATATATAATAATAATGTCTTACATTTGCATAGAACCTTTCATTCCAAAGCATATTATGAACAATGTAAAGTACATGCTGAACTTCACTGAAATTCAGCTACTGTTGGACCGGAGGGCAGCAGCTAGACAGATAATCAGTGCATAGTATGTTGTACAACAGTGTGGAAATGGACACTAGTGTACATTCCACCTCTTATGAGAAATGCCATCTGATCCTTAATGTCCAGGAGCAAACAGGACCTAGATCGTCAAGGTCTTTTCTGAAATACTCATATCAAGCAAATTGAATGGAACTTCATGTATCTTTCTTGAAAGGTTGAAGTTCTGAACTTATTCCTGATATAATCAAAGTATGCACCATGACTCCTGCACAAATATGAATGAGTGCCATTTGGGTTTTCCAGTGGTAATAAGACAAGTATTTGGAAAGAGAAATCAACAAATCAAAGATTTACCTTATCCAGTGAATTGCCTTTTAAATGTAGTTTGTATATAGTTTGCTTGAGGTATTGCTCAAAAAGAAGGTTTTATGATGATTTGAGAGTTATGGATCATTGTTATTGTTTGCTTTCAATGGCAAAATTAACATTTTAATCTGAATACTACTCCCAATACAAAATACTGTAGCTTGATTTAATGAACACAGTTTATAGAATGAAAATAGCTTCCACCTGAAGTACTTAACGGAGCTTATTTGTCTCAGTCAGTATTTAAAAGCAAGTAGAATTGGCACATGAAATTATTCTGTTTGGAGATCCACATTCATAGCCAGTGTAAAGTCAAACACTCCGTGCAACAGACTAGCTGAATTTAACAAAAAACTGTGAATTACTGCCACTGATGCTTGATTGCATAAATATCAATATTTATACTTCTATAAACTATGTTTATGGCACTGTAATTGATGAAGCTATTAATACTACCTAGACTTAGGACTTGCAATTATATTGCTATAAACTTTAATTTATAGTTATCATAATGGTCTTTAGCACTCAACTTGAGGCCTGAAAACATATTATAAATCCATAAAGCAAAGGTTATTTTGCACCAAAGTGTGTTCCCATTTTTAAACAAGAATTTGTTTAATTTGCAGTTATGGTTACAATTTTTTCAAATGCGCTTTTTCATTTTGTTTCTATTTGTTTAATTCTAGATACATGGAATGATCTTCTTTGTGCTTTCTATAGCACACTCAATAGAGGGGAATAAATGTGTGTCAGGAACCTCTTCACTCCTAAACAAACATTATGATACGTGTTTGATAGCAAGTTTTCCATATTCATAGCCATTTCTTCTGTGTTATAGTAATGTTACCTAGACTACACTGGTTAAAGAACTCACCATTCTGAGAAGTGTAGTAATACTTTACTCAGTAGGGTCCATGTCTGTGCCTGTCTTCTTATGGGGACTGGTCAGGAAGCAATTTGGATAAAATAAGTATTGACCCAACACTTCCTCAAAACACTGAGCCAAATCCAAATCTTTAGCAGTGGTGAGCAACCTGTGGCCCATGGGCCACATGCGGCCCATCGGGGTAATCTGATTGCGGGCAGTGAGACATTTTGCTGACATTGACCATCCGCAGGCACAGCCCCTCGCAGCTCCAAGTGGCCGCAGTTTGCCATTCCCGCAGGTTGCCCACCACTGCTTTAGAGTTTGTTTTGAAAAGGTTTTGGGAATTTTTACTGAATAGCTCTGCACTTTGTTTTTTCTACTGTTATATAGAAAAACTGAAGCAAGAGAAGGGGTTATTCTCAACATATTTCTGAAAAGTCATGTCAATCTGATAAGAGTGCCTCTTCTAACAAGATTTCTAAATCAAAAATGTTTGAGTAGGTTTGGTTAAGCTTGGTGCAAGTATATGAATTCTGAATGCTTATCTGAATTAAATATTTGATATCTGGCCCTTTCAGAGAGTCTCTCATCAGTAGTCAGTGAGAAGATGTCATATATGTCTCATTGGGTGATGGAGTTCCCTATTTGCCCTGGGGGCCCCAGGCAGAGTAGATCCTTTCTTCATGGAAAAGTAGAGTGCCCCTTGAGCAATATTATCCCTAGAGAAGCCCCATAGTTGCAGATGGATCTGCGCAGGGGAAGGTGTTCTATACTGAGGCTGTATTAATTTTCAAAGTGATCCATTCTGTGCTATGGACTCCTTTTTTGTGGATTCCAGGGGAAGTGAGAGACTCAGCTAAGGTGGGCTTCAGTCCTATGCATGTTTTTGTTTACATTTGTTATGTTTTTTAAAAATATCTCTTGAAGCCATTTAAAGGGTCCAACACTACTACATCTGTTCTCCACAAGCTATTTCTGTTCTCAGAACATGGAAATATCACAAGAAGAACACAGCTCAACAAATAGTTCCATAGGGAGTAGGAAAGGAGACGAAAAACATAAATGCAAATATAAATACTGAGTTATTCATGTTTGCCAAAATACTAAGTTATTTGTGTACAGACATACAGCCCTCATCAAAATTACTATATTGAGCACTCAGTGAGGATGTCCTTCCTTACTTTTATTATTTGCACTGTGGTTGTCATAAATATAAAGGGAAGGCTAACCACCTTTAAATCCCTCCTGGCCAGAGGAAAAACCTTTCACCTGTAAAGGGTTAAGAAGCTAAAATAACCTTGCTGACACCTGACCAAAATGACCAATGAGGAAACAAGATATTTTCAAAGCTGGGGTGGGGGGGGAATAAAGGGTTGTCCCTGTCTGTGTGGTGCTTTTGCCGGGACCAGAACAGGAATGCAGGTCAGACCTCCTGTAAAGAGTTAGTAAGCAATTTAGTTAGATGTGCGTTAGATTCTGTTTTGTTTAAGTGGCTGATAAAATAAGTTGTGCTGAATGGAATGTATATTCCTGTTTTTGTGTCTTTTTGTAACTTAGGTTTTGCCTAGAGGAATTCTCTATGTTTTGAATCTGATTACCCTGTAAGGTATTTACCATCCTGATTTCACAGAGGTGATTCTTTTACCTTTTCTTTAATTACAATTCTCTTTTAAGAACCTGATTGCTTTTTCATTGTTCTTAAGATCCAAGGGTTTGGGTCTGTGTTCACCTATGCAAATTGGTGAGGATTTTATCAAGCCTTCACCAGGAAAGGGGGTGTAGTGCTTGGGGGGATATTTTGCGAGGAGACTTTCCAAGTGGGCACTTCCCCTGTTCTTTGTATAACACTTTGGTGGTGGCAGCATTTAACCTAAGTTGGTAAGAATAAGCTTTGGGGGTCTTTCATGCAGGTCCCCACATCTGTACCCTAGAGTTCAGAGTGGGGAAGGAACCTTGACATGGTGGCAGAGCGGTGGGATTAATTTGAAATCATTTTGAGATTTTTTTTTTAACCAGAAGCACAGAAGGATTTTTAAAGATTTTAAAGGGTTTTGTAAAAGGGGACAAAGCAACAAGCATAACAAAAGGGAGCTTGCTTTTGTGAGCTGGAGTTTCTCTACCTAAAGGCAGGGTAGTTAACCTCCTGCAGGGAAATTCACAAGTTTTTCACAGACCTGAATAGGTTTTGGGGTTTTTTAGCTAAGAGCAACTAGAGGCTTTTTCTGTCTATTTGCCTGGAGACAAAGGTGTTAGGTTTTTTTTTAAAAGGATTTCTCTGTAGGCTGACAATCACTATCAAAGAACATCTGTATCCGCTTACAGCACAACCTATTTTTTTTTGACAAGCCAAAATTTTGTTTGTTTTATTTATAACTCTCGGGTGTAAAGTTAGTTAAAAACAGAGAGGCAAACATGACAGAGCCCAAGGTAGAAACAGCCAAAGAGGCTTCCCACAGGAGAGAACTGGAGGCAGTAAAAGAGGCAGAAAAAAACCAAGAGGCTGCCCACAGGAGAGCTATGGAGGCAAATGAAAAAGAAATGGAGGAGAAGCAAAAAGAGTAAAGGTAAGGGCTGAGCGGAATCTACTGGATAACCCTAACAATCCTTCCCCAATAATACACAAATGGGAGCGACTATGTCCACAGTATGATGAATCCAGTGATATTGCTGAATATTTTTTCACCTTTGAAAGACTGTGCACTCTCCATAAAATTTCTGAAGCTCACAAGATGACCACATTGGTTGCAAAATTGACTGGAAGAGCTCTGGACATGTTCAATAAGATGCCTATTGATGAGGCTTCTGACGATAATAAGTTCAAGGATTTGGTTTTAAAGCAAATTAAATTCAAATTACTTCTGAAAAGTACAGAGTAAAATTTTGAACCCTTAAGAGAGGGTCTGGACTAAGTAATGTGGCTTATCTAAACCAGATGAAGGATCTGTTTGATAAATGGGTCCAAGGAAGGGTGTCACTAGCTTTGAAGGAATGTGTAATTTGATAGCTCAGGAGCAATTCCTGAATATGTCCAAGGAGGAAATAAAACAGTATTTATGGGATAAGGAAATAGACTCAGCAGAGTCTTATGCTGATCGATACGAGCAGTCCCAGACCACCAGAGAGGCGGGGCAAGCCGGAACAAAATGGGTGAAGGGAGAAGAGAGGAACAACCCTGGTTGCAGTTGGAGTGCATACCAGAAGGGACACCCTCAGACCACACCCTACTACCGGGGGCAGCCCAAGGCCCCAACTACACACCAAGGAATATTCCAGACACCTTATCGTCCTGCCACACCGTTCTCCAACAATCCACCTCGCCCCAGTGACCCGTCAGCTGGACGAAGTTTTAAATATAATGAGCCGGGGCATGTGAAGGCCAACTGCCCCAAGAACCCCAACAGATTACAGTTCATTGCACCGGAATCACACCAGAGGTCCTCAGGCCCAGATACCTCCCAGATACCCTCAGAGCGCAGGGAAACGGTGAGTGTGGGCGGGAAGAAGGTCACTGCGTGGAGGGACACCAGAGCACAAGTGTCGGCTATCCATGCTTCCTTAGTGGACCCCAATTTAATTGACCCAGATATCCAAGTGACAATTCAACCCTTCAAGTCCACCTCTTTCAATTTGCATACAGCCAAGTTGCCTGTCCAGTACAAGGACTGGTCAGGAACGTGGACTTTTGCAGTCTATGATGATTATCCTATCCCCATGCTGTTGGGGGAAGACTTGGCCAATTATGTGAAGCTAGCCAAGAGGGTGGGAATGGTCACCTGCAGCCAGGCTAAGCAAGCCGTCACGCCTAGCTCTGTTCCGGAAACTTCTACCAGGATCCAGTCAGAGGTGATGGAACCGGACCCCATGCCAACGTCTGCAACAGCAGTAGTGGATCCAGTCACAGAGACCAAGACAAAGCCAGTCCCAGAACCAGAACCGGCGGAACAACCAGCACCAGACCCATTGCCAGCACTGAATCCAGTACTTGCAACCCCAACACCAGAGGGCCCCACCGAACCTGTACCGGCAGCAGCCGATAACCCTACACCAGAGGCTCAGCTGGAGCCTGAACCCCAACATAGTGCACCAGTGGAGAGCGGTTCACAGTCAACGGACACAGCCCCATCCCCTACATCACTTCCAGAGGGACCAAGCCTAGGTCCACAATCCAATGAGGAACTGATGTCTCCAGCATCAAGGGAACAGTTCCAGACCGAACAGGAAGCAGATGAAAGCCTCCAGAGAGCTTGGACGGCAGCATGGAGCAACCCACTGCCTCTCAGCTCTTCTAATCGATCCAGGTTTGTTGTAGAAAGAGGACTTTTATACAAGGAAACTCTTTCTGGTGGACACCAGGAAGACTGGCATCCTCAGAGACAGTTGGTAGTTCCAACTAAGTACCTGGTCAAGCTCTTGAACTTAGCCCACAATCATCCTAGTGGCCATGGTGGGGTGAACAGGACAAAAAACCGTTTGGGGAGGTCATTTCACTGGGAGGGAATGGGCAAGGATGTTTCTACCTATGTCCGATCTTGTAAGGTATGCCAAAGAGTGGGAAAACCCCAAGACCAGGTCAAAGCCCCTCTTCAGCCACTCCCCATCATTGAAGTTCCATTTCAGCGAGTAGCTGCGGATATTCTGGATCCTTTTCTGAAAAAGACACCCAGAGGAAAGCAGTACATACTGACTTTCATGGATTTTGCCACCTGATGGCTGGAAGCAATAGCTCTAAGCAACACTAGGGCTAAAAGTGTGTGCCAGGCACTAGCAGACACTTTTGCCAGGGTAGGTTGGCCCTCCGACATCCTCACAGATGCAGGAACTAATTTCCTGGCAGGAGATATGGAAAGCCTTTGGGAAGCTCATGGGGTAAACCACTTGGTTGCCACCCCTTACCATCATCAAACAAATGGCCTGGTGAAGAAATTTAATGGAACTTTGGGGACCATGATACGTAAATGAGCACTCCAATGACTGGGAGTTGCAGCAGTTGCTTTTTGTGTTGCAGTAGTTGATCTTTGCCTACAGAGCTGTACCACATCCCAATTTAGGGTTTTCACCATTTGAACTTGTATATGGCCACGAGGGTAAGGGGCCATTACAGTTGGTGAAGCAGCAATGGGAGGGATTTACACCTTCTCCAGGAACATTCTGGACTTTGTAACCAACATACAAAACACCCTCCGAACCTCTTCAGCCCTTGCTAAAGAAAACCTACAGGATGCTCAAAAAGAGCAAAAAGCCTGGTATGATAAACATGCCAGAGAGCGTTCCTTCAAATTAGGGGACCAGGTCATGGTCTTAAAGGCGCTGCAGGCCCATAAAATGGAAGTGTCGTGGGAAGGGCCATTCATGGTCCAGGAGCACCTGGGAGCTGTTAATTATCTCATAGCGTTCCCCACCTCCAACCGAAAGCCTAAGGTGTACCATATTAATTCTCTAAAGCCCTTTTATTCCCAAGAATTAAAGGTTTCCCAGTTTACAACTCAGGGAGGAGATGATGCTAAGTGGCCTGAAGGTGTCTACTACGAAGGGAAAAGTGGTGGTGGCATGGAAGAGGTGAACTCTCCAGGACCCTTGGGCATATGCAGCGACAGCAGATCAAGGAGCTGTGCACTAGCTACGCGCCAACGTTCTCAGCCACTCCAGGACTGACTGAACGGGCACACCACTCCATTGACACAGGTAATGCTCACCCAATTAAAGTCCAACCTTACCGGCTGTCTCCTCAAGCTAAAACTACTATAGAATGGGAGATCCAGGATATGCTACAAATGGGGGTAATCCTCCCCTCTCGCAGTGCATGGGCATCTCCAGTGGTTCTAGTTCCCAAACCAGATGGGGAGATACGTTTTTACGTGGACTACCGTAAGCTAAATGCTGTAGCTTGCCCAGACAACTATCCAATGCCACACACAGATAAACTATTAGAGAAACTGGGATGGGCCCAGTTCATCTCAACCTTGGACTTAACCAAGGGGTACTGGCAGGTACCGCTAGATGAATCCACCAAGGAAAGGTCAGCCTTCACCACACATGTCAGGCTGTATGAATTTAATGTACTTCCTTTCGGGCTGCAGAATGCACCCACCACCTTCCAAAGACTTGTAGATGGTCTCCTAGCGGGATTAGGAGAATATGCAGTCGCCTACCTTGACGATGTGGCCTTATTTTCGGATTCCTGGGCAGACCACCTGGAACATCTACAAAAAGTCCTTGAGCGCATAAGGGAGGCAGGACTAACTGTTAAGGCTAAGAAGTGTCAAATAGGCCTAAACAAAGTGACTTACCTTGGACACCAGGTGGGTCAAGGAACTATCAACCCCCTACAGGCCAAAGTGGATGCTATCCAAAAGTGGCCTGTCCCAAAGTCAAAAAAACAGGTCCAATCCTTCTTAGGCTTGGCCGGATATTACAGGTGATTTGTACCGCAATACCGCCAAATTCCCACCCCACTGACAGACCTAACCAAAAAGAAACAGCCAAATGCCGTTCAGTGGACCGAAGAGTGTCAGAAGGCCTTTAACAAGCTTAAAGCGACACTCATGTCTGACTCTGTGCTAAGGGCCCCAGACTCTGACAAACCGTTCCTAGTAACCACAGGTGCGTCCGACTGTGGTGTGGGAGCAGTTTTAATGCAGGAAGGACCTGATCAAGAATTCCACCCTGTAGTGTTTCTCAGCAAAAAACTGTCTGAGAGGGAAAGCAACTGGTCAGTCACTGAAAAAGAATGTTACGCAATTGTCTACGCTCTGGAAAAGCTACGCCCATATGTTTGGGGACGGCGTTTCCACCTGCAAACCGACCCTGCTGCGCTACAGTGGCTTCATATCGCCACGGGAAATGACAAACATATTCGGTGGAGTTTAGCTCTCCAAGATTTTAATTTCGACATCCAACACATCTCAGGAGCTTTAAGAAAGTGGCTGATGCACTCTCCCGTGAAAGTTTCCCAGAATCAACTGGTTAAAATCATCCTTGAGATGTGGAAAATATTGATTAGTCTTTATATACTCGGTAGTATATTTAGAGGTGCATGTGTCTTATTAACTCTGTTTTCTCCTAGAGCTCCAGAAAGAAATCACAGCCACCATTTCACGCTATCTGTGATTTGGGGGGCTTGTCATAAATATAAAGGGAAGGATAAGCACCTTTAAATCCCTCCTTGCCAGAGGAAAAACCCTTTCACCTGTAAAGGGTTAAGAAGCTAAAGATAACCTGGCTGGCACCTGACCAAAATGACCAATGAGGAGACAAGATAATTTCAAAGCTGGAATGGCAGGGAAACAAAGGGTTCTCTCTGTCTGTGTGATGCTTTTTCCGGGACCAGAACAGGAATGCAGGTCAGAACTCCTGTAAAGAGTTAGTAAGCAATCTAGTTAGATATGCATTAGATTCTGTTTTGTTTAAATGGCTGAAAAAATAAGTTGTGCTGAATGGAATGTATATTCCTGTTTTTGTAACTTAAGGTTTTGCCTAGAGGGATTCTCTATGTTCTGAATCTGATTACCCTGTAAGGTATTTACCATCCTGATTTTACAGAAGTGATTCTTGTACTTTTTCTTTAATTACAATTCTCTTTTAAGAACCTGATTGCTTTTTCATTGTTCTTAAGATCCAAGGGTTTGGGTCTGTGTTCATCTATGCAAATTGGTGAGGATTTTTATCAAGCCTTCCCCAAGATTCTCTCAAATCTTGGGAGACAGGCCAGTCCTTGCCTACAGACAGCCCCCCAACCTGAAGCAAATACTCACCAGCAACCACATACCACACAACAGAACCACTAACCCAGGAACCTATCCTTGCAACAAAGCCCGTTGCCAACTGTGCCCACATATCTATTCAGGGGACACCATCACAGGGCCTAATAACATCAGCCACACTATCAGAGGCTCGTTCACCTGCACATCTACTAATGTGATATATGCCATCATGTGCCAGCAATGCCCCTCTGCCATGTACATTGGTCACACTGGACAGTCTCTTCGTAAAAGAATAAATGGACACAAATCAGATGTCAAGAATTATAACATTCATAAACCAGTCGGAGAACACTTCAATCTCTCTGGTCACGCGATTACAGGCATGAAAGTTGCTATATTACAACAAAAAAACTTCAAATCCAGACTCCAGCGAGAAACTGTTGAATTGGAATTCATTTGCAAATTGGATACAATTAACTTAGGCTTGAATAGAGACTGGGAATGGCTAAGTCATTATGCAAGGTAACCTATTTCCCCTTGTTTTTTCCTACCCCGCCCTCTCCCCCAGACGTTCTTGTTAAACCCTGGATTTGTGCTGGAAATGGCCCACCTTGATTATCATACACATTGTAAGGAGAATGGTCACTTTAGATAAGCTATTACCAGCAGGAGAGTGGGTTTGTGTATGGTGGGGGGTGAGAAAACCTGGATTTGTGCTGGAAATGGCCCAACTTGATTATCATACACATTGTAAGGAGAGTGATCACTTTAGATAAGCTACTACCAGCAGGAGAGTGGGGTGGGAGGTGGTATTTTTTCATGCTTTGTGTGTATATAAAAAGATCTTCTACACTTTCCACAGTATGCATTTGATGAAGTGAGCTGTAGCTCACGAAAGCTTATGCTCAAATAAATCGGTTAGTCTCTAAGGTGCCACAAGTACTCCTTTTCTTTTTGCGAATACAGACTAACACGGCTGTTACTCTGAAGCCTTCCCCAGGAAAGGGGATGTAGTGCTTGGGGGGATTTTTTGGGGGGGAGACATTTCCAAGTGGGCACTTCCCCTGTTCTTTGTGTAACACTTTGGTGGTGGCAGCGTTTACCTGCCTTACCTAAGCTGGTAAGAGTAAGCTTCAGGGGTCTTTCATGCAGGTCCCCACATCTGTACCCTAGAGTTCAGAGTGGGGAAAGAACCTTGACAGTGGTAGGACCTAGGAGCCCCAGTCATGGCCTTAGAACCTCATTGTGGTAGGCTCTGTACAAACACAAAACAAAAAGATGGTCCCTGCCCCAAAGACCTTACAAGTGAGGTGTAAGACAAGAGACCACAGATGGAGGCAGACAAACAGGGGAGGAACAATGAAACAATATAGGTCAGCATGATAGGGAAAAAGTATCAAATGTACATCAGAAGGAAAATAAAAAACAAAAAATGCATTCAAGGCAGTTTAACTTTTTTACCTTTTAGAGTAGAATAATATTTCTTGGTGTCAACAAGGAAAAGATTTACACCACAGGATAAGATGCATGTAAATGAGACACTTGCTTCTCAGGAACTGTCTCTTCCCAGTTGGTTAGGCAGCTCTGGACATTCTACTTAATTCAAAGGCTGCTGGAAAATTAGAATATAAAGAAGATGAATGTAAGGACCATTTGCACAAAAGTTGGTTGTGTACTTTGAAAAACAATCCTACATTATGGAGGGTCAGAAATACTTTGTGTAGTGATGGTGCAGAAGTGTGTGTGTGTGTGTGTGTGTGTGTTTGTGGGGAGCCTGCAAGCAGCCCATACCATTAAAGAGACAACCATATTTTAGCTGGGTGCACTGAGGATATGCAAGGGAGGTGTATCAGCTAGCAACATGAGCTGTCCCAACTTGGACAGGCCCAATAGGAGGACAAAATATGGCATGTCCCCTCTTATCCACCAGACACCACCAACAGGAGACCAATGACTGCATCTTTTCAAAATGTACCAAGAATATCAGCATGGTTCTTGAGACAACATGCCTTGTCCAGCATGCCTTTGCTACCTAAGTGGTGCGTTCCCTCCCCCCTTCTTGCACAGCTGTGGATAGAGGCATAATTCAGCCGTTTAACTCTCTTTACTGCAGAAATTACAGGCCAAAGCCAACTTGCCTTACCCTGTCGCTCTCCACATGACTAAAATGAGCAGGGAAGTTCCAGCAAAAGGCTTATGCACATGTGGTATCAGTGAGCCGTCCCTTTCCTGGGGTTTGACTTCATTACCAAACGTAACTCAGTCTAAACATAGATTCAAAGATTCCAAGGCCAGGTGGGACCATTATGATTACCTAGTCTGACCTCCAGGGCATAGAACCTCCCCAAAATAATAATCCCTTATGAATTTGAGCATATTTTAAAAACAATTAATCCAATCTTGATTTAAAAATTACCAGTGCAAGAGAATCCACCATGATCCTTGATAAATTGTTCCAATGATTAATTACCATCTCTGTTAAAAATGTAGACCTTATTTCCAGTCTGAATTTGTCTAGCTTCATTTTCAAGCCATTGTATCTTGTGATAACTTTCTCTACTAAATTGAAGAGTCTATTATCAAATATTTATTTTAGAGTGTGATCAAGTCACTTCTTAACCTTCTCTTTGTTAAGATAAATAGATTGAGCTCTTCATGTCTTCCAGCCATAAGATCGTGTGATACCTGCCAGATTGAAAAGCTCATTATTAAACATTTGTTCCCCAGGTAGGTACTTCTAGACTGTAGTGAAGTTACTCTTTAGTTTTCTCTTTGTTAAGCTAAATATATTGAGCTAAATATATAAGGCAGGTTTTCTAATCCTTTGATCATTCTTGTGGCTCTTCTCTGAACCCTTTCCAGTTCATCAACATCCTTCTTGACTTGTGAACACTAGAAATGGACACAGTATTCCAGCAGCAGTCAAACCAGATTCAAATACAGAGGTAAAATAACCTTTCTACACCTACACAAGATTCCCCTATTTATGTATCCAAGGATTGTATTAGCCCTTTAGGCCACAGTATCACACAGGAAACTCATATACAACTGATTATTCACCATGTCCTCAAATGTTTTCCAGAGTCACTGCTTCCCAGGATAGAGATCCCTTCTTGCAAGTATCATTTACATTTTTTTCTAGATGCATACATTTGCATTTGGCTTTATTAAAAGGAATATCACTTGCTTGTACCCAGTTTACAAAGCAATTTGGATTGCTCTGCATCAGTGACTTACCCTTTTCATTATTTACCACTCCCTGAACCTTTGTGTTATCTGCAATCTTTATCAGGGATGATTTTACATTTTCTTCCAGGTCATTTGTTAAAATGTTAAATAGCGTAGGGCCAGGAACAGATCCCTGTGGCCCCCTTAAGAAACACAGAAACACTCATTGATGACCTATCAGTAAACCAGCTTTTAATCCAGTTAATGTGTGCCAAGTTAACTTTAAATGATTCTAATTTGTTATTCAAAGTATTACAGAAGTCTAGGGATATTATTTCAAAGCTATTACCTTTATCAACAAAACTTTTTATTTTTTTTAAATGATATTATGTTAGTTTGTCAGAATCTATGTTTCTTCAGAGTTCTGACTCAGCAAACATCAGCAAAAGTGTTCCAGATGATTCAAACTACCTCAGTGTGTCTTGCTAGGGGAGGCAGCTTCCTATGTAATTCAGTATCCCTTTGCTCACCAATTTGGCAAATTTTCCCTTATCACCCCTCCCCTTAAAGCAAAACAAAACTGAAAAATTCACACTTGCTTGCCAGGCAGGTTTCTCCCAAATTCTCACTGCTATAATTAAAAGCTACATTTTGTTTAAGCAAATTAGGAGTTACAATAAAGTGGAAGGAACATGAGAAATGAATAATTAACATTGTATAGACTTCAGCATCATAATTAAGATTAAATACTGCATATATTCAAACGAGATTAGCACAGCAATTGAAAACTGAAATGTGCTCAGTGGGAGAGCCTATGCTGCATTTGCTAAATAATGTTTTATGAAGAGTATTCCAAAAACATTAAGCATAAGGTTGTCATATATAAAATGATTAAAATTTTATACAAAAGGAGCTGTAATTCTGGTAAATGAAGCAATTTCATTTCCCTGTTGCTTCCACCTTTAGGAATATACTGTAAATGGAAATTGGCTCAATGTGGAGTCTTGCTAAATAGACTATGAATGCCCATGTATGAAGTTAATGAGCCTTGGATGCCTCTCTCTCTTTCATCCCAGAGCATCTTTTCTGACACGGGGAACAGTACAGCATCACCATTCATTCCTCCATTAAGCTAAGCCTCATGAAGAATTCTATCATTCGAACTCGCAATATGTGTGGCCGTTATCCGAAATCCATTACCATTTCCATTTTATAGGCCTGATAGGCCTGGGTCAAAATCTGTAGAAATCAGCATGATTTGCTGGACTGTTTCTATAACAAATGAATTTTGGATGTAATGCCAAGTTAGGCCAATCCATGCTATTCAGCTCATGAGAATGCCATATCATAACCCGCTGGCCTGCTAGGAAAAGATATCAATGGTTCTACTGTATTCCACTTGCCTTCCAAGGCTAACAAGCTTTGACTGCTTGGATTTGAAATCAGAGTTTTCCTTCTGCTAGACAAACTTGCCTGAAGAGGCTAAGCAAGCCCTGTCTGCTCCGGTTTTGAAGTTTTGCTTCTTTGGATACCTGCATTACTTTTTGTTTTTATTCTGTAGTTTTTAAATCACCGATTTCACTACGATT
This sequence comes from Eretmochelys imbricata, assembly GCF_965152235.1. Taxonomy (NCBI): domain Eukaryota; kingdom Metazoa; phylum Chordata; order Testudines; family Cheloniidae; genus Eretmochelys; species Eretmochelys imbricata. Next base: position 27,205,368 of record NC_135579.1, read on the forward strand.
TCCACAGAAGACTCGTGTTTTTTCTTGTATTAACACTTCCATTGTCTTAAAGTCACATTTAACAGGGTACAGAGTAGAGAACCTGACTCATTTTTCCATTGTTCAAGATCCAGGGGTTTGGGTCTTTGATGATTTTGTAACCAATTGGTTCAGATATTATTCTCAAGCCTCCCCAGGAAAGGGTGTGTGTAGGGCTTGGGGGGATATTTTGGGGGAAGACATCTCCAAGTGGTCTCTTTCCCTGTTCTTTGTTTAAAACGCTTGGTGGTGGCAGCATACTGTTCAAGGACAAGGCAAAGTTTGTACCTTGGGGAAGTTTTTAAAACTATTTCCCCATATTTATTTTCTCACACATTCTTGTCAACTGTGGAAATGTCCCACCTTGATTATCACTACAAAAGGGTTTTTTTTTTTGTTTTTTTTTTTTCCCCCTTCTCTCCTGCTGGTAGTAGCTCACTTTACCTGATGGCTCTCATTACAGTGTGTATGGTAACACCCATTGTTTGCTGTTCTCTGTGTATATAAAATCTCCCCACTGTATTTTCCACTGCATGCATCTGATGAAGTGAGCTGTAGCTCACGAAAGCTTATGCGCAAATAAATTTGTTAGTCTCTAAGGTGCCACAAGTACTCCTTTTCTTTTAACAGGGTAGTAAGCAGTTGCCCCATCCTATCAGTATCACTTGCTTCTGAAGTGTTATCCATCCCCACTGTGACAGGTCCACAGTGGATAGTACTTTTTACTGCCTCCAGCTAATGACATAGGTCCCAATTCTGCAAAGTACTTAAGCACATGGTGAACTTTAAGTACATTAATAGTTGTATTGACGTCAATGGGACAACAAAATGCTTAAATACTTCACAGGAGGCATAATGGAGAACTTGGAACTATTATTTTTATGAATATCATACATTCCTTTGTGCATGTGTTTATGATGTGTTACTTACTATGGAGTTAGATCAGAAGAGGGCTGTTAGGAGAACTAAGCATGGCAAGCAACATAATGGCATAGATAAGGAACATACCAACAAACATAATAGCCAGGTTAACTGTGAAGAGACAAATCCTAAACCCCATCTCTAAAGACACAGCTGTTTTCAAAGGCTGGAGCTCAAAAGACAAGACGAGACACTGATCAGTAACAAGATCCTCCCAGCAGAAAGAGAAGGGGTGGGGGGGATTGTCAGCTGCTGCAGGCTAGCACGGACTGACAGAGCCAGGATCTGCAGCAAGTGGGATGTAATATGGTTTTCAAGAAAATGGAAGGCACCAAGGCTAAGTCATGTTCACCTAGGAATTTGAGGGAAATTCCAAACATAGAGAAGACAATATGTATATAGGTTGTTTGGTTGTTTGAAATCCATTTCTCTAAGATTTATTTTTGGTAAATAAATCATATTTTGTTTTAAAGAAGCTGCTTCTGTGCGGTACATACTGTTACTGTCCCACAGACTCCTGAAGGGAAACACTTGGAGGTGCCAAGCCCATTGGGCTTGGTAGATATCATAGTTGGCAACTGTGCAACCTGGAGACCCGGTCCAAGAGTGGTTGGATTATAGGTTGTTCCCCCCCCTCCCGAGAAATGGAGTCATGGGCTAGTCACTTGAAACGGGTGCATTCAGATGACTGGAAAAGGGTTTCAGAAAGGACAGCCTTAGGGACTGTGACAGTTCTTAGCTCTTTCATACATGAACTTGTAGTAGCAGAAGATTGTTGCTGAAGACCCTGGGTTCAAATGCTGCTGACAACCCATGGTGAAGGTTCCTTACATTAGTTGGATTTAGATATCTGCAGAAAGCTGCAGGATAATTCCTGCTGCTTCACTGAACTCAAGTTCCTCCCCTGAATACATTGTGGGAGTAGCCTTCTAAAGAGGAAGGTATTGTCTGGAATACTCAGATTTTCAGGTAGGATCCTTGCACAGTCAAGATGGGAAGAAGGCTGCTGAGTAGCTTTGATTTTGCTATATTTAATCAGGGCTGATATTACAGATGAGTGATGTGGGCGACCACCAGGGTGAGGGGACACAGTGGTCAAGAGGGTGATAAATCACCTCAGCAATCACAGCAGCGGTGGTGTTGACTCATTTGGCTCCCCGGAATGCAGCACAGCTGCTGGGGTCTAACACAGGGAATGAGGGAGGGGAGCTGCCATGCCCGACCTGACTCAGTTGTGGGGGTGCTCAGGAGCCACAGGACTGTGAAGCTGCTGCAAGGGTCCCCTCTTTGGCTTTTCTCCTGCTGTTGCCACTGTTGCCTTGCACTCACGCTGGCTGCCAGGGGCTGCATGTGGCTACATATCCTCGATCCCTCCCCAGGACATGCTGCCTCTGCAGCTTGACGGCAAGCGGGATTCAGGAAACCCAGAGCCTCAAGCTGCAGGCAGTCTCTTGCCTCGCCCTGCCCCACTCACCTTTCACCTGCTGCAATCCAGATGACAGTGGGGAACCCACCTCTGTCTGAGCTCAGTGCTGAGCGAACACCTCCCTGCCTCTTCCCAAGAGATCTTTTCCCTCCAGCCTCCCACACAGAATCTGTCCCCAGATTTGTCCCTGTGCCTGTTCATCTAGGGAATGGGTGATCAGGGGGCAGCTACACACCACTGCAAAGCAGAAGCAGGGGAGTGGAGGAGGAAGGAGAGAGCCTTTTAGAGAGCCAGAGCCTCCTAGCTCTATCCCAGTCCTGTGGGGAGGATTCTCCTGTGTGGAATGACACTGCAGACCGCTAAGGGACAGGAGGCGGTCTCAAGGGCACCTGGGCAGGTGCAGCCAGGGGAAGGGCACCAAAATACAAGTTTGCCCAGGGCGTCATTTTCCCTAAGGCTGGCCCTGTGTTTAATAAACAAAAAAATATTCTGAATAAAATACTAGAACAATACAAAATGTAACAGGGCACACATTAAATGGATTAAAAACTGGCTAACTGATTGGGCTCACAAAGCAATTATAAATGGGGAATCATTGAGTGGTTGTGTTTCTAGTGGGGTCCCACAGAGATCAGTTCTTGGCTCTACGCTATTTAACATTTTTATCAATGATCTGGATGAAAACATAAAATCATCACTGATCAAATTTGCAGAGGACGCAAAGATTGGGGGTAAATAATGGAGAGGACTGGTCACTGATGCAGAGTGACCTAGATCTCTTTGTAAACTAGAAGCAAGCAAACCATATATATTTTAATAGAGCCAAATGTAAATAGAAGAGAAGGGTAAGGGTTGACATGATTAAAGTCTCCATTGTAAACAAATATTTAATAATGGACTCCTCAATCTAGCAGAGAAAGGCATACCAAGGTACAATGATTTGAAGTTGAAGCTAGACAAATTCAGACAGGAAATAATGTGTAAATTATTAATAGTGTCAGTAATTGACCATTGGAACAGTTTACCAAGGGTCATAGTGGATTCTCTATCACTGACAATTTTAAAATCAAGATTAGATTCCTTTTAAAAGATATAGTTCAAAGTTCAAAGTTCTAGTTCAAAGAGAATTATTTTGGGGAAGTTTTATGGTCTGTGTTACACAAGAGGTCAGAATAGGACAGTGGTCCCTTCTAGCCTTGGTATCTCTGAATAAGGACTGAGAGCTCAGGATGATGTACAATCCAGCAATCTCACCCCTTTTTCATCTGCTACAGAATTTGGCAGGCTTCTGCATGCAGTGCCAAGGCAGGTTTCTGTTAGCAAGCTTTACTGTTACCTGTTGCCCAGCTTTTAAAAATAAAAATAATAATTAATAATGTATCTAATAGCATCAGCCTTGCCAGAGCAAATAGAGGGGCTGCTTAAAGACAATTAAAATAAATATATTAAAATACCTTTGTTGTTAACACAAATATATTAAAACCGGTGAAGTAATCCATTGAAAAGAAGGGAAACAAATGATCAGTAGTGGTTATTTTAAATGGAGATTTGAAAGGGGGAGTTAGCTTTTTTAAAAGTAGAGTCAGATGAACTGACCTAGTTTAATTTAATTAATCCATTTAGAATCATGCCTTTAGTTAATCCAGCACAACTTTGTGTGTAGAGTAAGCCTTAAGCAGCCAAATTAAACTATGGTCAGAATCACAACTGGAGGCCCCAAAGAATACAAAACATGATGGACAATGTCATCTTTTAATTGAGGCCATTAACTGAGCTTTTTCATATGACACTGATAAGCCTTTTGGTGTGGATTTAATTTTTACTGTTAAATTTATATTTTTTAAAAAATGTGTAAGGCACTGTGATATTACCGAGGGTACAATCTGGACGGCTGAACAGCTGTGTCTCCTTAAATCTCCACCTGGGATGTCTTTTGCACTGCTTTGCTGTGAGAACAAACCATTCCAGGTCGTGCTCACACATAGTCTCTAGCATGCAAAATCACTCCTAGTGAAATATATGAATGCTCTGGCCAGCCATTCATGAATTACATACAGAGTGACATCAGCCAACTCCCAGTCCCAGACTTGTCCCCAGAAATGTGTGGCTTGTACTGCCCAGGTCTCTCCTTTTGGACAATACAAGCTCATAGAAAGTCCATCATTTCATCAATAGAAAATGATATGCAACAGCCCTATTATCTCAAATAGAGGTTCCCAAACACTTCAATCCATACTCACACTGGTTTAGGTAAAACAATACAAGTTTATTAATCACAGAAAGAAAGATTTTTAAGTGACTACAAATAATGAGGCATAAAGTAAGAACCGGTTACAAAGAAAATAAAAGATAATATGCAAACTAACCCTAACTTAGCAAGCTAAATGGAGTCAAAGCAAAGGTTTTATCTCACCATAAGCTTACAGCAGTCTGTGCTGGCTGAAAAGCCTTCCAGCCAGAACCCCTCCCCCCGTTCAATGATGCTTCCTTTGTCTTTCAAGCGTTGTATCTGCCATGGGTAAAGATGGAGGAGAGAGGTGATTTGAAGGCCACTGTTTCTTCTTCTTGTACATTCCTCTCCTCTTTGAGGATTAACTCCAGCTGGGGTTCAGGCGATAGCCAGTCTGTTTACACAGAAGATCCCAGCTGGTCCATTGCCAAACTGTAAAGTTCTCACTCACACCCTTCTTATTGTCAAAGAATGGCTGTTTCTCTAAGTGATAGTCCATAATAGTTCATGTGATTACCTTGATATCTGGCTGGCATGCCAGTATGTCTTTGTCTCTGAAAAACTGGTCTGAGCCTGCTTTACTTCAATTTGGAGCATGTTATAGCAATGTTATACAATGGAATCATATAACTTTACATACAATGTTGATATACATATGTTACCAGGACAATAATGTTCAATAGATTATGAGTTTTCAAATGATACCTCACAAGGCACACTTTGTACAAAATTTATCATAATCTTCTAAAAAGGGTGAACACGTGGTACAGACTGTCACAGACACCCAAAAGTGACAGAAATGGAGTTAAAGTTATGGATCAGAAAGAACAAGAAAATTATGTGGCCTCATAAAGGAAACTCAGGTGTCTTGGCATGTATGTACTTGCAACTCCTTGTCTCAAGTTTACAAGTTATTAATGGAAATCACTTATAAAATCAGTAAGGAAGAAATTCTGGTTTTTGGCATGGAAAATATACTGACAAAATTGCCACATAAACTTGTATAGGAGCTGCAGCTGTAGCTCCTTATCCCACTGTCCTGGTCCAGTTGTTACAGATTTGGTCAGATGACTCAACAACAACTCTACCCTCCCTCATTAGTTATGTAGTCCCAAAATGACCTTCAGAAGTGAAAATTCATTTAGCACGTGCATAGTCGCCTAGCCAAGCGATGGCATCTTCAGTGGTGTGAAGCAGTTCTTCTAGGCCACCGCTGAACCTAGTCAGCAGGCAATCAATGTGCATCATCATCTGTGCTGTGCTGCAGCTGCACAAAGGGCTGTCATGAAGGCCCCAGCGATACTGGTTGGCTGCACAGAGACCTTGCCAGGTTCCAAACCTGTTCAACAAGGACCATTGGTGATGGGGCAGGTCAAAACCAGGTGGGCAAATTGTGGGGTCAGCAGTGGGGGATTGGTTGGGGATTATAACAGATATCCCATTCCTCTCACCAGAGTGTTTTTGTCCTAACATCCTGGCTTGGCAGATGAGACCATAATGGGCAACGTGACAGCAAATGTGCAGCTGGTGGTTTAAAAAGGCGCGTACTTTCTCCAGTAACTTGCCAGTGGCAACCGCTCATCTGATATGAGGAGGAGCAATATTGTTCAGAACTGGAAGCCATGGGAATGGAGTCGGATGCAGGGTGCCAGAGATTATACACATGGCAGCATGTAACTGCATATCCACCAGTTTGGTGTGTGATGATGGACTCCAAACTGGTGTGCAGTACTCCGACACCGAATATGAGGTGGCAAGAGCTGACGTCCGCAAAATTGGAGCACAAGCATCTCATAACGAACCTGCCAGTTTGCTAAGAAAATTGTTGCATGTCTTAACGTTAGCTACTCTCTTTTTCAGGTGGGTAAGGTAACTCAGTATACGATCTAAGGTCACACCTAGATAGATCGGTTCTACTTCATGCTTCACCTTCTGACCATTCAGATAAACATTCAGTTCTCGAGTTGCGCTGGCGTGATGAAGATGGAACAAACTGGAGACTGTTTTCATGACACTTGGCTGGAGGGGCCAAGTCTTAAACTAGTCAGCTAACTTTACCGTGTCCCAGTTTAAGGTGGCATCAAGCTGGGTACCACAACAGATGACATCTGTGTAAATGAACTTTCATGACTTCATTATTGGCAGGTTGTGATGTAAAGATTGACCAGTGTTGGCGAAAGCACAGAGCCCTGGGGTAACCCATTGCTCTTTCATCTCCAAGCACTCGTCTTCTCCCCAATATGGACTCTGAACTGCCTATCGCAGAGGAACAGTTCGACGCTGCCTGTGACCCAAGGTAGCAGGACCCATGATACCTTCACGAGCAGGCCAGTGTGCCATACCATATCACACACAGCTGTTAGATCAATGAAAACAGCGCCTGTTTTCAAGTGTCTCTGGAAGCCATTTTCAACAAATGTGGTCAGCATAAGTACTTGGTCGCCTGTGCTACAGCCTCAGCCAAACCCAACTTGGTCAGGGCTCAAAATTCTCTCCACATCGGGTAACGTGCACTGTAGGACCAAGCGCTCCAGTGCCTTGAAGCACACTGACAATAGTGATATGGGATGATAGCTTGATGCTTGACTTGGGTCCTTTCCAGGCTTTGGGAAGCCAATCACTTTTGTGATGTGCCATATCTTCGGTAGCCTACCTTCATAATGACCCTGGTGAAGAATTTCACAAGCCAAAGCCGAGCACGGGGTACAAGGTTTTTCAGGAATTCTGGAGATATGTTGTGATAGCCCGCAGTTCTTCCACACTTGATGCTACCCAGTGTCTGTTCCAGCTCTGTTATAGTGAATACTTCTGGGCAGCTTCTGATCTGATGTACATGTTTAAACTTATGCCATTCCTTCCTCACTTGTCTTCGCACCTGTTTCTCCATTGTGCTCTGGCCTCTTTAAGTAGGTGTCCGGCTACCTGGCAGGGTGTCACTGAGGGTCGGCAGAATGCAAGTGGCTGCTGTGCAGCTCCAAAGCATCAGAGCAGACTCCAACTCTTGAGGCTGGAGCGGGTAAAGCTCATCCTCTCGGTCATCTCCTCCCATCTGTCATGGTGATCAATGAAAATAAAAACATATCATGAAAATGTTAACACAAATGTCCTCAAATATACCTTACAGTCATGTGCAAGAATCCTATATAACCAAAATAGCCTTGCTTTCCTCAGCTCCCATTGACTGGGAACAGCAAACCGTGGCCACTGGGAGCTGCGGGTGGCTGTGCAAATGTAAACAAATGGTCTGGAAGCCCGCCAGCAGATTACCCTGATGGGCCACGTTCTGCCCGCGGGCCACAGGTTGCCCACCACTGAACTACAGCTATACTCCAGTGATCTCATTCTGATTTTCCCTCATGCATAGTTTCCACAGCACCTTGAGGTTTGTCCGTGTAAAAGTCTGAAACTTTCTGGGACCCCAGATATTCATTCTGACCTAACTTTATATTGGTTACGCATCAGTGAGAATTTGCTGTCTAGAGTTCTCTGAGCGGTACGTAGTGATATATCTGTCATGCCTCCCTTCTTTGTACTTCACCTTTAGCCAATGTTAGAAGTCTCTGTTTTGTCAGCGGGGAAGGTGGGGCGCTGCTGTAAGGCTGCTCTCAAAGAGTGAGAGACACATACAACTGTGCTTTCTCACAGAGATCATACATTAGTTCTTTGTTCTTGGTATTGTCTTGTTTTTTTCCAAGCATCTCCCTTATGAAAAATAAAAGTAACCTAGACTGAAAGTACATATTGCTCTGTGTGTCTGGAATATATAATATGCCTGTCTTTCATATATATTGTTATTAGTGGTTTATACTCTGTGTGCTGGGAGCTTTGCAAAAACGTTGCATTGCTGCTGTTCTTCAGATTCCTTATAGGGCTGTTGTGATGTGTGAATCATTAATTATTGTAAAGAACTCAGATCTTCCACTGGAAGGCACTGCAGAAATGCAAAGTGTTATTATAATTTTAGCTATAATAGGCAACCAAGGATTGTTGTTGTGCTTTTTCATTTGGTTGGTTTTCTTGGGAGCTTTTTTGTCTTATTTAGTGTTTTGGAGGTTTCCTGAACACAGGATCCTGTTAAAAGTCTGTATAAAGGTTGAAAGGGAGAGAGAGATTTGTTGGACAGTTTATGTTGTTTTTTAATCATACACAGTTTTTAACCCATACTTTCTCGTATTTGGCCAGCTCAAAGGATCCTTGTTGTTGTTTCTCCTTTCATAGTGTTTCTGATGGTTTAACTGCTCAAAATGGTGTAAGAAGCTTCTGTGTGATTCTGATCGAGGGTTCATGCATATTACAGCCTATTTTGCTAATAGGAGGCCATGGAACTGGGTATGTAGAAAAATCAGATTTTGTGGCTTATGAATTTCATATTTTCCCATGGGAATTCCTTTGGCATTCAGAATATAAGGCTGAGATTTTCAAAGCTGCCCAAGAGAACTGAACATATTAGGAAGCCAGAGAGTTTTGGTGAACCAGATACCTAAATCTTCATTTTTTTTCTCTCCTTCTTCAATCATGTGTGCCATGTTCTCTTAGGGCCTGATTCAAAGCCCATTGAAGTAAATGGAAAAAATGGCTATTTACCTGAAAGAACTTTGGATCAGACCCTTAATTCCTGGCTCTCTTATGGTTTTTCAGCTCACAAATGCTCTCTACATTCTCTTCTTTGTCCTCTTTCATCTTTTCTTTGCCATTTATTATTCTCTTTTGGGCATCTCCCATGTTTTCCTAGCTCTCTGGTGTTCCTCTGGATCTTCTCTTTGCTTCTTTGGCTGCCTTCCATGTTTTCTAGCATTCTGTGTTGTTCTGCAATGCACAAAAGGGGTATTGATATGTACTCAATATAAGAAAAAGCAGTGATGATGAATTTATACATTGTCCAAACAAAGGAGGAGTCTATTTAACCTGTAAATCATTTCTTTCCTGCAAAGAAATAAATTTCTGGAATATTATTTTAGAATAGTTTGTTTTATATGATTTACATACTAAATCAGGCTAAATGCAGCATACTAAATGCATCTCAAAGCATTTACAAATAATGAGCTAGATATGCATACGGGTATGACTGTATAGGCAAATATAACAGTAAGTAAGGGTACAGTAATACAGTGGTCATACTTAAAAATGTTGATATTGCTCTAGAAAATAATTCTACCTCAGTGTTTTCAGTATTCTCTGTAGTAAGCATAAAGAAGTAGAGAGAATACTATAAATAGCACTGATTGAATAATCTATGGCAAATAATATTAATTGTGAATTTAGCTTATTTTTCTGCTCAGAAATCATTTATGAACAGACTTTTTTTTATTAAACTATTGGCTGAAGAGTTTATACAGATGGATCTCAGCCTGTGTGCTGTTTGCAAATAATCTCTTTGACTATTTACTTATCCTGATTTGTGGTGTGTGATTAATCATATAGTACTGTTTCTGGTTTCTGACTGTATAGCTGAAACTTTTGAAACAGTGAATTTCAGCTAGGGAATCTTGGTTTTGCATTCTGTTGGATGTGAACAGGGATATTCATACAAAGTTTTCCCCAAACATTTGTGCAAAAAAATAGTTTTATCTTGCAAATGTTCACAAATAGTGAATAACAAAGGGTGCAAGCCTGGCTGAACTAAGCCACACCTTTGCATCTTGAACAATTGTTCAGAAACATCATTTTGTAGTATTGGACTAACTCTAACTAGAAAACCTGAGAATATGTTACCTAATTATCCACTGCAAAATTGGAATGTTTTTAACAGCAATAAATGTGCCTTAGACACAGTCTGGATGTTAAGAGTTGTTCTGTTCGGTGAAGACAAAAAAGAACACCAGATTGTTTTTAAAGAATCACAAGGGGATAATTCTCATCTGTTAGGCTGGTACAACTTCATCACGTTGGCTCAATGGTGACTCACTGGTGGGTGGCACTGTCATAAATGAGAGGTGAATTTTACCAAGATCTTTAACCAGCATGTGGAACGCCTTCAGGTATGAACAGAAGAGTCCCACAGACATGTGACAACTAAATGTTAGTCTCAAGAGGTCAGACTGTTACGAGCTGAAGTGCATGACACTGGAAGCCCAAAGAAATTAAATGAAATAAAAGCCTTGCCATTGTACGAGATGCACTGTTTGTCTGGCTATGTAGAATCCCTCCTCAGGCGCTATGCAACCAGCACTCCCAGCTATCTTCGAGACACCACTGACTTCCTGAGGAAACTACAATCCATCGGTGATCTTCCTGAAAACACCAGCCTGGCCACTATGGATGTAGAAGCCCTCTACACCAACATTCCACACAAATATGGACTACAAGCCATCAGGAACAGTATCCCCGATAATGTCATAGCAAACCTCAGCGGCACTGCTATGGGTATCCGCATGGCCCCACAGTATGCCAACCTTTTTATGGCTGACTTAGAACAACGCTTCCTCAGCTCTCGTCCCCTAATGCCCCTACTCTACTTGCACTACATTGATGACATCTTCATCATCTGGACCCATGGAAAAGAAGCCCTTGAGGAATTCCACCATGATTTCAACAATTTGCATCCCACCATCAACCTCAGCCTGGACCAGTCCACACAAGAGATCCACTTCCTGGACACCATGGTGCTAATAAGCGATGGTCACATAAACGCCACCCGATACCGGAAACCTACTGACCGCTATGCCTCCCTACATGCCTCCAGCTTTCATCCAGACCATGCCACACAATCCATTGTCTACAGCCAAGCTCTACGATACAACCGCATTTGCTCCAACCCCTCAGACAGAGACAAACACCTACAAGATCTCTATCAAGCATTCTCACAACTACAATACCCACCTGCTGAAGTGAAGAAACAGATTGACAGAGCCAGAAGAGTACCCAGAAGTTACCTACTACAGGACAGGCCCAACAAAGAAAATAACAGAATGCCACTAGCCATCACCTTCAGCCCCCAACTAAAACCTCTCCAACGCATCATCAAGCATCTACAACCTATACTGAAGGACAAGCCATCACTCTCACAGATCTTGGGAGACAGGCCAGTCCTTGCTTACAGACAGTCCCCCAACCTGAAGCAAATACTCCCCAGTAATCACACACCACACAACAGAACCACTAACCCAGGAACCTATCCTTGCAACAAAGCCCATTGCCAACTGTGTCCACATATCTATTCAGGGGACACCATCATAGGGCCTAATCACATCAGCCATACTATCAGAAACTCGTTCACCTGCACATCTATCAATGTGATATATGCCATCATGTGCCAGCAATGCCCCTCTGCCATGTACATTGGCCAAACTGGACAGTCTCTACATAAAAGAATAAATGGACACAAATCAGACTTCAAGTATTATAACATTCAAAAACCAGTCAGAGAACACTTCAATCTCTTTGGTCACTCGATTACAGACCTAAAAGTGGCAATTCTTCAACAAAAAAACTTCAAAAACAGGCTCCAATGAGAGACTGCGGAATTGGAATTAATTTGCAAACTGGATACAATTAACTTAGGCTTGAATAAAGCCTGGGAGTGTGTCATAAATATAAAGGGAAGGGTAAACCCCTTTAAAATCCCTCCTGGATAGAGGAAAAATCCTCTCACCTGTAAAGGGTTAAGAAGCTAAAGGTAACCTCACTGGCACCTGACCAAAATGACCAATGAGGAGACAAGATACTTTCAAAAGCTGGGAGGAGGGAGAGAAACAAAGGATCTGTGTCTGTCTATATGCTGCTTTTGCCGGGGATAGACCAGGAATGGAGTCTTAGAACTTTTAGTAAGTAATCTAGCTAGGTATGTGTTAGATTATGATTTCTTTAAATGTCTGAGAAAAGAATTGTGCTGAATAGAATGACTATTTCTGTCTGTGTGTCTTTTTTGTAACTTAAGGTTTTGCCTAGAGGGATTCTCTATGTTTTGAATCAAATTACCCTGTAAGGTATCTACCATCCTGATTTTACAGAGGTGATTCCTTTACTTCTATTTGCTTCTATTTCTATTAAAAGTCTTCTTGTAAGAAAACTGAATGCTTTTTCATTGTTCTCAGATCCAAGGCTTTGGGTCTGTGGTCACCTATGCAAATTGGTGAGGATTTTTAACAAACCTTTCCCAGGAAGTGGGGTGCAAGGGTTGGGAGGATTTTGGGGGAAAATACGTGTCCAAACTACGTTTCCCAGTAAACCCAGTAAGAGTTTGGTGGTGGCAGTGGATGTTCCAAGGACAAAGGATAAAATTAATTTGTACCTTGGGGAAGTTTTAACCTAAGCTGGTAAAAGTAAGCTTAGGAGGTTTTCATGCAGGTCCCCACATCTGTACCCTAGAGTTCAGAGTGGGGGAGGAACCTTGACAGAGTGGATGTGTCATTACACAAAGTAGAACTATTTCCCCATGTTTATTTCCCCCCCCCCCCCCCCCGCTACTGTTCCTCACAGGTTCTTGTCAACTGCAGGAAATGGCCCACCTTGATTATCACTACAAAAGGTTCCCCCGCCCCCTCCCCCACTCTCCTGCTGGTAATAGCTCACCTTACCTGATCACTCTTGTTACAGTGTGTATGGTAACACCCATTGTTTCATGTTCTCTGTGTATATAAATCTCCCCACTGTATTTTCCACTGCATGCATCCGATGAAGTGAGCTGTAGCTCACGAGAGCTTATGCTCAAATAAATTTGTTAGTCTCTAAGGTGCCACAAGTACTTCTTTTCTTTTTGTGGATACAGACTAACACGGCTGCTACTCTGAAACCTGTAAGTAGTTTTGTGATTCTAACAATTTATATGATTAGCATGGAAAAACCCCTTAATTAGGCTTTAAAAAAACCCCTCAAAGATGTTTCTTTCATGACAAATATATCCCTATACTCCAATTAAAATCAATAAGGAAGTTACATATGTAAAAAAGTACAGCAAAATTATGTTCAGACAAACTAATGAAAGGAAGGGTTATAAGCCTAAAATGCTACTGTGTCTCTACCATATTTTGTTTCAGTGTTGATATCTTCTATTTTTATACAGTATATCAATTGCTATTATAAAGATATATCAAAAGAAAAAGAAAGAGAAAGAGAGAGAGAGAGATGAGATTATGATGTGTTTCATCTGCTTTATTCTAACTTTCAGCTTTCTATTCATATTTAATCTTTAATACTGAGTGATTGGCATCTGTATTTTGCATTCAAATGTTCTATGCCTAGGGAGTGCTGGCTCAATTTTAGCTCTGAGCTACATCAGGACATGCAGTTCAATATTATTAGCTATTGGTGCATTGAAATAGCCTAATAACTTCTACTTAGTGGCATGGTTGGTGGTAGTGCATCATGTTGCTATACAGAGACTTGAGGTTTTTTTATATGGATTTGGAATCTCAGGCACCATACTGGTTGAGAAAAGATGCAGTGCTGAAGTGGTATGCTCATTATCTTAGAAGGAGATTGGCAGCGCTGCAGAGGGGCATGGGCTTTGGATTGGCAAATAAATAGTGTTTTAAGCGAGTGTGAAAGAAAAAGTGCTCTCTGCTTTTTCAAGCAAGTGATAAATACTGAGAAGGAATACCCTATCAGTGGATAAGGATAAGGGTAAAAGGATATTGCAGATGGGACAAGGGAATGGCAATGACTGACATGACAAGCTACAGTACAAATACCAGTTTGAGTGTTCATCACCTTACATTCCTACCCAGCAAGAGCTCCAACTGAAATAAATAAGGCAGAGAGAATAGAAAACTTGTTACCTAATTTACAAGGAAAGATATTTACAAAAATATTAAAGGCATCTTTATAAGCTGAATGGGACAGTGAGAGATGATTCATGCCATCTGACTGGTTAATGAACATCCTGTCCAAATTCCCCATCCAAACAAATTCAGATTGTACCATCCATAAAAAAAATCAACATCCATATCCCAGTTTACTTTCTCCTGTCCGCCCCCAGTTTATAACAGTAATAAAGATAGCAGAACAGGTTATTTCATGCAGCTGCGATTTTCCAAGCTGTATAGGCCTGGAAATATGCACTAAATCAGGAACACACAAGATGATTGTTATGTGGACTTTTCAAAAAGATGACTTAGCTGCATGCAAGATGACTGTGCACTTTGAGGAAAGAGTGCACAGTTCTTGTACATTGTGGGCATTGTTTTATTAATTTAGATGGAATATATGGGCCCAAAGAATTAAAAGGGTTAACAAGACCCTCTCCCTGTCCAACATGAAACCGTAGCTAAAGAAAGTTTGGGGTTTGGTAGACAGAGCCCTCAACCTGCTTTGTGCCATGACAAACCACTAAAAAACCGTTTAACCATTTATAAAAGATACTGAAAAAAGGAAAAACAGAATAAAGTGTTAAATAAGGTTTTCATTATAACAGCACTCCTTGTTCCCTTTCTCTCAAGCTGGACAGTCTTCAGAAGGAAACCCCCCATGTCCAACAATCTTTTAAATGGTAATTATCTTTTTGGGGGGGAAAAGAGAATAAGTTAATGGAGATGTTGTTGCTGTTCTTGATGTTAAGTCCAGTCCTGTTTCCTAGAAGTCAAAACAAGACAAACACACACAAGACAAAAGGGGACAGAAACAAATAGCAAAGATGGAAAATAAAGCTTCTGTCTCTGATCTTGACTCTCACTTGCAAACTCAATGCTGGAGAAACACAGGCACAACACGTGGATTTGAAAGCCACTTAGAGACCTGGCAAACTTGTACCACCATCTGGCTGGTTAAGGCATTGCATTTAGCTTCCTTTTTCTGGTACCAGGCTTACATCAGTGTTGCAAAAAATACAGCCTTGGTCAGCTAAACTATTTTTAATAGTTTAACTTTTATTTTTTATTTTCTATAACATAATATTAGCCACATTAATTTAGTTATATATTATATTATATTAACATTTATGTCAAATATAAGCTTGGTTTGTGCTTAGAGTTTTTATGTACCCCTGTTAAAGTGACTGCTTGATTATTCAGAGCCACCATAAGGCTCAGGGTTTCTAAAAATTGCTTTTCTTGTGCCCCATTCTTGCTGTGGTTCTGAAGGTGCACTGTCATTTTATTATTTATTGTTATTAATTATTATCTATATATTTATTTATTTTGCAGCTTTTTAGCTGTTGCCTTATTATTGAAAATAGAGATTCAGGGTCTCTTCCCACTATCCTGCTTCTGACACCACTTTGAGTCCCAATTTTATTTATTTATGTTTAACATTTATAACAATTTTTGTTTAAAAAGTCAAAGTTTGTGAAAGCATAGAGACACCCAAAGGGTTAACTAACAAAGTTAACAGCACCACCAGACAATGGCTGTCAGGCAAGGGAAAGAGCGTTTGTGTCAGCTTTAAGAAAAGGAGTACTTGTGGCACCTTAGAGACTAACACATTTATCTGAGCATAAGCTTTCGTGACCTACAGCTCACTTCATCCAATGAAGTGAGCTGTAGCTCACAAAAGCTTATGCTCGTGAGCTACAGTTCACTTCATCCAATGAAGTGAGCTGTAGCTCACGAAAGCTTATGCTCAAATAAATGTGTTAGTCTCTAAGGTGCCACAAGTACTCCTTTTCTTTTTGCGAATACAGACTAACACGGCTGCTACTCTGAAATGTGTCAGCTTTGCAGCCTTGAATGAAAAATGTGGATGGATTTTTACAGGAATATTTTAAGCCAATTCATTTCACAAATACATTTTCTTTTTAAATAGGTGTTTTCTTAAATCCTGCTGTCCCTTGCTACATTGTTAAGAGTTTATTGTGAGAGAACAAATACATATTTTGAACTTTCTCAGCTTAGCCTTGCCAGCTAAGCCTTTCAACCTTTTTTCCTAAAATGATTTTACACTCCTGAAATCTTTTGTGTAAATTGCAAATTATGAGCAGATGACACATTTAAGTTGCTTTCTAAATTTCTAATTTAGAATTTATTAATTATTAGAATTAATTTAGAATTTCATTTCTAAATAGCAATTTTTATTTTATTTTTATACTTTTAATATGTGCTTTTACAAGAGAGATCTTTTTTTTTTTTTTTGGCCTGAGCTTTGATAGCTGCTGGATTCTAACGTTTTGTTTTACTGCTGCTTTTCCTGTCTTACTTTTCTTCTGTGTCTGAGGTTTAGAAAACTGACTGTTACACTTTTTTTCCCTCTTTTTTTGACAGGCAGTATTTTTTTCCAACTTACTAGGTGTTTTTCACTTTTTTTTTAATACGTCTGTTGTTTGAGCTGACTAATGCCTCCTGCATTGCTCTTAATTATTTTTTACATAACTATACCCAGGTTACATTCCCAGCAGTATATTTGGAAGCAGTTAAGCCATATAGAAATTCCTATTTTCTTCTTAGTGATTTTGACTAAATCATTCATAGTCCAATAATTCAAATCAGATTGTCACTCTGCCTGCAGTAGACCACACAATTGATCATTCACATACACATTCAGTGGGAAGGACCCATTTCCTTGAGAATGCCTGTAGAGGCTTCTGGAGAGAAAAAAGCATATAGCGGTGGTAGTTGTTACCACCTGACCTCTCCTTTGCAGGATTTTTTTATCAGTAATGGTTTTACCAAGTGTGACTGCACTGATCTGAGTTATACTGCCAAACTGGGTTTCATTATCAAACCAAACATTCTTTTCTTTAAAACTTTTAGCTTTTTTTAACACATTCACTTTTTAACTATTTTTACAAACCCCAACTTTTTCTCTCCAAACTCTGCATTGTCATTTGCACAAAATCTTTTTTTAACTTCTCACTCTCTTTTCTTAATTACTTACTTATTTTTCACATTTCTCAGCTGAATGCTTTCATTGGCTTTAAGTTTATCTTTTTTATGTTTTTGCACTTATTTTTTAGCTTAGTACACTTGCTTGGAAAGATTTACTCACTAAATATAGTCCTTGAAGGATAAATGCTTTTTACTTTGGATTTGGTAA
Source organism: Eretmochelys imbricata (assembly GCF_965152235.1). Lineage (NCBI taxonomy): Eukaryota > Metazoa > Chordata > Testudines > Cheloniidae > Eretmochelys > Eretmochelys imbricata. The sequence continues at coordinate 27,222,866 of NC_135579.1, forward strand.
CAGACATTGGTAACAGACATTGTTTTCTCCACGACCTTTCAGGAATCTTTACCATTTAGTTTGTTTCCTTCTGTACAACTTTCATTTGCTTTTTATGCTTTTTACATTTATTTTTTTAAGGTGGCACATTTTGTTTGTAAAGTTTTAGTCGTGAGAAATAATCCTTTTGAAATGGCTGTCTTGATTTGGGCTTCCTTTACCTTAGGAATAACCCTCTCCCACAAAAAAAAAAAATAGTATTTTTTCTATGGCTGCCAATGGATCCTATTTTATGGCATTTAACACACTTTTTCTGTGCTTTACCAATACTTTATTATTTATGCATTTAACAGATCTCTGCTGTGCTCTGCTAATCATTTTTTCTTGAAGACCCTCTTCACCTGGTCCCAGTCTCGCATAATACTTCTCTGGAGAGGCCATAGGATCTGTCTTTAGTTTTAACCTACTTCTTCATCCCATTCCATTTCTCTTAATGCTTGGTTGCAACCCCCACACTAAGGGGTATATAGGTTACCTGATTCAGATGAGTGGATCTGAATCATGACACCACTATGTTGGGTTTGTCTCTGAGGTCTTAGCCACTCAGGAGCATGTTGGGGTGGCTTCTAAGACCGTATCCATTCAGTAGCCACTGAGACCTTGCCCATTCAGTTCCCAAGAACTCAGCTGACTCCAAACTCATGACTGAAGTTTCTTTATTGGCATACTGTCAAACTACACTTGAGTTGATCAGGCTCAAATATAAAGGGTGGGTACAGGGTATACCACACATCCAAAGTTACACAACTAACCTCTTCCTTTCTATACATTTACACATTACATTGCATTTATTATACATTGTATCACAGGTATTGGGATTGGCCTGGTTATTTTGTAGGAACCAATACCTGTACAGCATGCTCTGTCCATGCACTGTCCATGTACAACTTACTTTTTACTTCATCTGTATGTTTCTGACTTATATTATCCTTTTTCTCTTGTCCATTGGATATGGTTCCTTGGTAGCTCCCCATTATCTTAGCTAGTAAAAACATTCTGTTTCCAGTTTGCTGATCCCTTTACCTCCCTAATCCTGTCTACCACGAAATGAAGTCTAATGACTCATGCCAAGCCAGGTTTACACTCCCAGTTAGCATAAATTTATAGGCCCAATTAACTCAAAAGAACTGCCATTTTGAGTCAGACCAAAGGTCCATCAAGCCCACTATCCTGTCCTCTGACAGTGGCCAATGGCAGGTGCACCAAAGGGAATGAACAGACAGGTTATCATCAAGTGATCCATGCCCTGTCACCCAATCCCAGCTTCTGGCAAACAGAGGCTAGGGATACCATTCCTGGCCATCCTAGCTAATAGCCATTGATGGAACTATCTTCCATGAATCGATCTAGCTCCCTTTTGAACCCTGTTGTAGTATTGGCCTTCACAACACCCTCTGGCAAGGAGTTCCAGAGGGTGACAGTGCATTGCGTGAAAAATACTTCCTTGTGTTTGTTTTAAACCTACTACCTATTAATTTCATTTGGTGGCCCCTTGTTCTTGTATTATGAGAAGTAGTAAATAATACTTCCTTATTTACTTTCTCTATACCACTCATGATTTCATAGACCTCTATCATATCCCCCCTTAGTCGCCTCTTTTCCAAGCTGAAAAGTCCCAGCTTTATTAATCTCTCCTCATACGGAAGCTGTTCTATACCCTTAATCATTTTTGTTGCCCTTTTCTGAACCTTTTCCAATTCCAATATATCTTTTTTGAGATGGGGTGACCACATCTGCACGCAGTATTCAAGGTGTGGGCATACCATGGATTTATATAGAGACAATATGATATTTTCTGGCTTATTATCTATCCCTTTCGTGATGATTCCCAACATTTTGTTCAACAGTGAGACCTTGAGTTTAGGCACCCTAGAAGGGTTTTCAGATCTTGAGAGGGGGGGAATATACGAGGATATAAACACTGGAAAGTTAAGACAGCATGAAGCATGCCTTGGTGTTGGGGAAAATGGCAAGCAGGAGTTTGCTCACTCTTCCTTCTCAAGGTGTAGGCAGATAGCACTTGCATTGAAGAGGTGCGATCCACTCAAAGAGGTTCACGCTCCAATTTAAGATATGCAAAGAGTGCTCTGTGGAAGCAATGAGTGGCTTTAGATTCCTGAGGGTACCTCAGACTTTCTCTGGCTCTGTTGGGATGTGAGTATTGCTCTTGGGAAAGAAGACATCTCTGGAGTTTGGCATGGGGAACAGACTGCTGTCTACTTAGATCCTGCCATTTCTTTGAAATGCAGTCCCCCATGCTATATAAGGAATTCTTCCCTAGTGAGCCATCCATGGAAGCTGCAGAAATCTGAGGTCCCCTTTCTAGTTTAGATCTCCTGTTGTGCTCAGGGGTGTGGAGGATGAGCAGCTAGACAGATGTCAATGAGGCAGAGCCTATCTCTGCTTTCCAGAGCACTGCCCTGTCACCCATCAGGAAGCCTTTTTCAGAATACTGGAAGTCTGAATCTGAATTGAAATAGAAGTAATTGTGCAAGAATGGTGTCTGCCCATCTCCTAAGTAATGACAGTGAACTGGGCAGAGACAGCACCATCTCTACACAAGAGAACAGAGCAGAGGGGAAGCTTGGCTCCTCCATGAGGCCATTCTAGCTAAGCCTCATGTGGAAAAAAGATGTTGTCTATAGGAAGTATCTTCGTGGTGGCATCAGGTTCTTACCATAACACTCGGACAGGAAATAAAGTGATGAGTGAGATCCATAAGGGAAAATACTGTGTGGCATAACAAACATAACATAACCTAATATATATTCCAAATAAAGGATGGATAATTTAACAGTTGATACGGAGAATATCCTCTCTTTTATGGATTTTTCTGTACATTGGCTTCCACATACTGGAAGCCAGTTTCTGCTGTCAGTTACACCTGTGCGTCCTCATTGACATGAGAGAATGTGTCATGGGGCTATAGTACAATAGAATTTGAAAAACAAATAGTTTCTTTAAAAAGGGAGTTAATACATTTGAAAACAAATTACAAGGCAATTCTTCTTTCAATCCCCACCCCAACCCCCACATTAATGGTATTCTTTATAAACAATTTGAAGGGATCTTACTTGAATCAGCTTATACTCAGTTGGAATTTGCTTTTAATAATAAGTTGAGCTTTAATAAGCTGGTACCTAGAGTTTGTGCCATGCTGCTTCAAAGAGATAGCAAGGCAATGGGTAAGATCAAAGAGACATGGTCATGGGATCTTAACTGCCAGACTGAAGAAGAAACAGAGAATTATACTAGGACAGTTTCTATTTTTTTCCTGTATATAGAAAAGAATGATTCACTTCAATTTTCTACAAAGAGTTTGCACCACTCCTGTAGTCAAGAACTTCCTTTTTCTTCTTTGGCAGAGATGTAAAATTCTGTAGACTTCTTTATTGAACTGAATATGGTTCTCATACTCACTGGGAGACTACAGAAAGCTGGCAACATACACTGTAGCAAAACTGAGAAAACAGTAGTATGTGCTTATTATGTGTCTATCAAGTATTTTTTTTAAAACCCCCTTTGTTAACTTTAAAATGAAGAACTAGATTTAGTGCCCTGTACAAATCAGCCATTGCTGCATAGTTTTGAAACATTGGGAAAACTGAAGCGCAGGATCAAATTAATACCTAAGGTAAGCAGGTTCAAATCCATATACTTCAGTGCAGTGTTATCCACTTATCCCAAGGTTCAAATAAGTACCAGCATGCTTGAATAAGCGAAATTTTTCAAACAAATAGATTATTCACTGAAAATGCAGATTCAGTCAACCGAAAACTATTAGCAAATTTTATATGAATTTGCTGAATAGTTTCTTCCAAAAAATTATTTTGAGGGCTGGATTCACAAGGGGACTAAGGAGCCGATCACAAAACAGCTGGGGAACAAGGTGGTAGTACTACTACCCTCTTTATAACCTTGAGCCCAGTGGTTAGGGTACTCACCTGGGATGTAGGAGACCTGAGTTCAATTCCCCCTGATGTGGAAGAGAAATTTGAATGTAGGTTTTCAGTATTACAAGAGAATGCCTTAACCATGGGGGTATTCCATGGTGGGGCTCTCTCATTCTGTTGAAGCTGTTCCAATTCATATAAATAATTAAATAGTCATTGGAACAGGGGCTGTAACTTGGATCTGTAACTTGTACACCAGCCACCAGGCTATAAAGTCATTCCCACTTTCTCTTTGGCCAAATAACATGGAGTGGGGGGTTGAAGACACAAGTTCAAATCTCTGCTCCATATCAGGCAGAGGGAGGGGTTTAACCAGAGCTTCTACATCCCAGGCAAGTGCCCAAACCACTGGGCTAGAGGATTCCTTTGTGAATCAAGCCCTTCATTTCCTTCGATTTTTATTTTAAATATTCCCAGAAATGAAATGTCCAGTGAGAGTCGCGATCGGCTGAACCTGCGGAGGCGACGGGTAAACAAACCAGTCCGGCGCTCCAAGGGCTTTCCCTGAACAAGCGGCGGACCGGTTTTGAGAACCACTGATCTGGACCATCCCTGACAGGTGTAGTAATAGATATGGGTCTGTCCATTTGGACACAGCTTAGCTCCTTTTCATACTCCTTCTAGTAAATTGAGAATGGGCCCTATAGTGTTATCAAGAGTACCGTTGAAACCTCAACACTTGGGAGTGACTGTGTATGAGAGTTTTCCTGTAACATTTGTGTTGAAGAACTGATTTAAATGCTCTGAGATTAGATACAGGTATATATTGTATCGGTATATTTATACTCTTCATGCATTCAAAGAGGTTTTAAAGTTGGTATAGGAAACATACTGCCATGGATACATGAAGGATATGGTGCATTGATAGACCAGTTGCTCTGATAACAGCTCAGGTAGATAAACCCAAGTTAGCTTTAGCTTGAGTGCACCAGTAGTGAAGTTGCAGGAGTGCAGGATGGAATCATGAGTAATTACCAACAGTTCTGGATGGGCTAGTACAGCCCACATGAAAGTGTGTGCTGCCTCAGCTTCATTGCTCCGGTACTTGAACTAGCTAGATTAAAGCTATCTTGGGTATGGCTACTGAAGATGTATACACCCTCTGTGATTACAGTATAGAATATACCCTTATGTTTGTAAGTAGATTGGTGTTTACAAATTTAAGGCCAAGCAGATTTCAGAGTGACTATTAGGTACATGACAAAAGTAAGAAGGTTCATTAAACTGAACAGTAAGAAATCCTTAATATCTTAAAAATCATTGCAAAATAGTTTGCAAACCTTGAGAATTATGGTGTCTCATATGATGTCTCATACTGAAAATACACATTATATACAATAGAAGCTTATTTGGTTTTTACATGTTAGGAGAGTAAGAATAGCATTTAATTAATTTTGAATTTGCATTGCATAATTACTTGTTAATTAATTAATTGCATTTACTGAAATTAATTGAATTTCATTTCAATTTAAACCTAACAGCTGAACCATCACCATCACTTATCAAGGCCTCAAAGCTGCAACCTGTCACTTTAAGATTAATATTCCTGGTTTACACAGGTGAAAAGATAATAGGTCCTTAATCTTCAGATTATGAATAAATTCTGAAATTGAGGAAAGTGTTTTCTGACCTCTTGTTTTTATCCCTCCACCTGTTTTAATTAAAAAACAATTATAACTTTATTCAATAAATAATAATTCCGATTCAAAGTACTGCTGTTCTGTGTATTCCATCTGTGTTTCACTTCTTACATAGTCTCCAATTAATTTGTGGACTGGACTATATGGGTGACAATCATTGTGGGCCCTTCCTGAGATAGCCACGGTACTGTTAATTTATTCTGCCCCAAGGAGTAGAGAAAGCCATCGTCTCCCTCAGGTGCCTCATGTATACAGTCTTTAATTCTGTTATTCTACTGATATGTGATGCATGGTAATTAGACCCCCGAACACTCGCAAAAACCTGCCTCACAGTCAAGCTTTTAGAAAAAAATCACTACCCTCCGTAGCACCTCTATATTTTTGGTTTGATAACAGATATCTCAGGGACTACAGGGGCCTCAAGGTGCTGTGAAGGAGTATCTCATTCTCCTACCCCCAAATTTGTCAGCAAAATTACTGTAGGGATCGGCACTGCAGAAGATGGTGGGTGTCATGGTTCTTTGGGGTGCATAGCACTGGTGGCAGTTCTTAGTACTATGCTACCACTTAAGCAGCACAAATGAAATACATCGTGACTATATACCTAGACAGATACCCTGCTCATAAATTGGGATTGAACCCCAGACCTGCAGCAGCAAAAGCTCCTGTCACTGAGCTAGAGAAGTAGTTCCCTTAACTTTGAAAGCATAAGGCTGAAATAAGCGCTGGTGTCACCTACTAAAGGGAGACCTTATTACACACACTAACCCACTGTGTTACATAAAGAACCAAGATTCAGGCTGGTCTTTATACAGATATGCATGGGGATAGTAACCTGTGTCATCTCCTCTCCACTGTACATCCATGCGAGAGCAGACAGAATTTGTCACTTACATTTTCATGACAAGGATCTTCAAATTCAGTTTCATTAGGAAACCCAAATGACAATTAGCTTCTACTTCCTGACATTTAATCCCCATGCTGAACATGCCAATGGAGGGCATTTGTTTTACTGCATTGTGGCTGCCCACAAGAAAGGCAGACACTCTGTGTGATGGACATAAAGGTGTTCTGTAATACTTTATTAATATTGTATATTGGCATAGTTAGTGAGAAGTTTACTGCATTACTATGTTTGATTAAATCAACAGGGCTGTTGGGGGAAAAAGCAGGAAGGGAAACATTTGTTCAACATGAACCACCCTATGGCAAACACTTAAGGGCTGTTATGGGGCAATGGGAGAACCCTGGGCTTTGGGAATATTGGCTCAATCTCCTGCAGAGCCTACCAGACTGGTTTGGACAAACAGGAACAAAAGCCTGGGAACTGAAAAAGAGAAAGGAACTCTGGCTGGATAAAAAGCAACTCTCTCTATTCAGGAGGGAGGCAGTTGTTGGGGAGCTATGCAGACTGACTTACTGCAGCGTCTGAAGCTGTGAGGCCTGCCTAGGCTACCATGAGGGGATAGTAAACCTACAGCCAAAATATATATGCATGTAGAATGCTGTTTAAAAATCTCTTTCTCTAAATACTTTGTTCCTACTATTGAAATTGAACAGTATCTTGGGTTTAAGAATGCTGTCTGGTTACTATGCTCACTTCTGGTCACAGACTCCTGGACAGAAGAACCACAGGTGCCAAACCCAGTTGGACCTGCTGGGTAAGACCGGTTGATACACAATGCTATGTAACCCAGGGCCCAGTCTAAGACTGAGTGAATTGGAGAATTCCACCCCCAGAAGGATGAAGGCTAGAGGCCTGACACCTAAGGGAGATGCACTCAGAGAGGGGAGAGAGGTGCACCTAGCCCTGCAACAGGGACAAACTGATTTTAACCTGTAAGTTAAAATGTGACCAGTGATATGTACTTACAGAGCTATGTAATGAGCAATACAGGTGCAGTTTTCCTATTGATAGCATGATGCTAACCTGACGTTACTCTATAATTCCTGTTGCATTCACTGCAGGATTGTATTCAGAACATATACAGAACAAACACCTAAGCCCAGATCTACTTTGACTTCGGTGGAACCATTACATCAATGGAGGAGCTGGCACATTATTGTTATTAAGTTTACTTTGAATATTTTTTTCACATTTTATTATAAACTATGCCACACCTTCTTGTTTTGCAACAGTTACAATAGAACACACCTGGAAATATAGTGTGCTGATCCACTATCTATGTTATTACATGCAATCATGCCAAGGCGGCAAAAATAAAAGATGCACATAACAATAAGATTCACTTAGCAGCTGCTTGTATTGAACATGTCTGATTATCTCTTGTATTAAAAGGTTTTCATGGGCTTTGATTTTAGCTTCAGTAGGGCATCTCTGTCTTTTATGAGATCCAAATTATTCCAGTTATTACCAGTTTTAGAAAAATGTAAGTTAAATTACAGAAATAATCATATGCTTCTGCTATTTATTTTTCTCATTACAAATCATATCACAAATACAGTAATCTATACCTCAGGAGCATAGGTATCGCCTGATGTTCTTATCCCCAGGTAGCATGGCTATTAGACTAATTGCCCGGCAATTTAAAATATAAAAGTACAGGGAAGGATTTTGGTCACAAAACCATAATTAAAAAGTCCTTTCTAAATCAAAAAGGTTGCAGTTAACAATTCCCACTTTGAGACTGGGACTTACATGACTTCTTCTACCATAGTATCCAAGTACCTCCCAAATATTTAAAAATAGATGAGTAACAATCTCCCACTCTTCCTTTTCCAGCTTGTAGGTGCAATAGCTTGATTGATATACTGGGTTTTCTTTGTTTATGTTTGTGTTGTCAAGTGAGTGGGTGTGTTGTTTGTGTTTGAGATAAGAAATTATTTAGGAAAATATAATTTAAAACAATTAGTTTAGCTTTTATTTCTGACAGGTTTGCATTTTGACCTATGGTCATTCTTATCTCCTGATGTCTAGGCTTTTTGACCTTCTGCTGTTGCAATCACTCATTCTCATGAATAAATTGTTTTGATACTTCTGGTTCAAGGCTTGTGGAAACCATTCAAGGCCATTTCAAAAGAGAGAGACAAATCTTGTCAAAACCAATCTGCCTGGGTTCAAAGGCCCTCAAGTTTGAGTTCAAATGAAAATGTTTTTTCCGTGGCCAAAGTTTGGATTCCTGTGAAGCAGCCATATTAAAAAATGCTTTAGGATTCTCTCTTTATTTTCCTCTCTCTCATATACACACCCCTTCCCAATTTGAACATGTTATAAATTTTAATTTCATCGATCACCAAGTTTTGTAGATATGCAGATAGAGCAAAAATTTAATCTGTCAGTTTGACAAAATGCTCATAGATGTGAACAAAATTTGGAGGCTGATGGCAAGCACGTTCAAGCCTTGAGTTGACTATTTCTCGTCCCTCTATTCTTTACTCCACAAGTGCCAGAGAGTTTGCACCTTGCAAGGTATGGAACTACTCATACTCAAAGGTAACCATGTCTTTTGCTTAAGTCTTTTGCTGGATTGAGAACAAGGTGCTCAGGACTTTGCCAGATTGAATCCTAAACATCTACATTTTGGTACAAGCTGATTATATGGACTAATGGAGCAACAACCATTAGAATGGTGTCCATTAATTCCCAAGAAATATCCAGCACTGAAATAGCTATTCTTGGAATCAGCAGAGTATTTCATTTGACTATTTAAGTTAACCTTTTTTGGTTTTATGTTTTGTCCTGTGACATCTTGTTGTGGTATAAAGAAGTATGGGGAATAAATTTGTCACCCAGTCCTGCTTCTCACAGATAACACTGTGACACTTGGAGAATACAAGTGCAGCTTGACACTTCATCTTGTAACCCAGTAACCCTATCCCATTAGTAATGGGAAATTATTTGGATTCTGGTAACAACTGACACCCTCCCCACTCCCCCAAAAATAATCAACAACCATCAATGGAGATGTAAAGGGAAACCACTTGCAATCTGACCCCGCCACAGACACCAAAAGAATATTGTAGAATGGCTGATAGCAATTCAGCCCCCAAACGTCAATGGGAAATTCTGGGAAGAACTCAGCATCACATACACAGTTGCCCTTGCACACAGAGCCTGCATTTCATTATTTTGGGGTATAGATTTTGCTATATAGAGATCATTAATGCCTTGAACTTCAGCCAACTGAAACAGATGTCTGGTTCCATTCAGCCTGCAATATTCATCAAATACAATATGTCTGATTTTTGAATATTCCATATGGACTTTTATAAGTTGCACTCATATAAAATACTCAGTGGGTCATTATTAAGTTTTCCCCTATGTTCCTATTATTTTAGCAATATATATGAGGATCAGTCTCCCTAGAGCCACACCTGCAACTGTGTGTCTCCATGATTATGGTATTTATTCTCCCACCTCACCCTACGTGCCCATGTAACTCTTGTTAATGTTAATGGGTGTTACTTACACACACACACTGACAGGAGAATAGATACTTAAAATTTCAGGATCCCACAGGATAAGACATACAGTACATGCCAAACCCTGACATGCATGCACTTAAGTGGAAAAGATAAGGATGTGACCCTTAGTAGCTATCTTAGAAATCCAAATCACTTCAGGGCATGCCTCTTTACTGTCATTCATCATGCAGGACGACCCTCATATTAGAGCCAATTCTACCTCCAGCCCACACAGACCTTAGCTCACAATGGCTATCCTATAAAAGTTAAATCATTGAACTGAGGGGATAGAAAAGGATACTGATGAAAAAGAAAATAATGGCACATAATTTAGAAATCCCTGCACTGTTATTATTCTTGTGTTCTTCTCCAGCATCTTTATTCCATCTTTGGGTTTTGGCAATTGCAAACAGTGTTAGTAGATTAGATGTTGCTTGATTAAGAAAAGTTATCTAGTCAAATTAAACATGAAATATGTTTGGACCATCTCGCAACCAAGGAATGAGAGAGAGCACCTGTGCAGTGGAGATGCTTAATCTTAGAGCACTTTGACTAAAGTCTGACTGCTTGTGCTTTCAGTTAATTTAATTCTTCAGACCCAGTTTCCTTTAATGTGTCTCTGTCACAAGTGGCATTCAAAGTGCAACTTGCAAAATCCAAAAGAACATCACAAACACATGACAAGCCAAAAGTTTCACAGTTTGCACAAAAGAGAGATGCCAAAGAGGACAGTACATTGTGTTGCCAGTGTTGTAGTATGTAGTAAAATGAAAGAAGAAACATGTCACGTGCTTTTTATGCTGATCCCACTGAAGTCAATGGCAAAGTCCTGTTGACATCAATGAAAACAGGATCAAATCTTTAGTGTGACCAGTTTCTCCTGTTCAGTTTTTCACCTATCAGATCAGTTTATCTATCAAATTAATTATCTCCCATCTATCACCATATGCTATTGATGTTTTATCCACATTCTCTTCTAAAAATATAAGAGTACATCTTTTTAAAGTTCTGAAAGAAAAAGCACATGTGGGAACTAAAAATATTTCTTTGTCTAAAAATACAGTGAACATAAGAGGATAAGAATGGCCATATTGGGTTAGACCAAATGTCCATCTAACCCTGTATCCTGTCTTGCAACAGTGACCAATACCAGGTGCCCCAGAGGGAATGAACAGAACAGGTAATCATCAAGTGATCCATCCCCTGTTGCCCATTTCCCAGTTTCTGGCAAACAGAGGCTAGGGACACCATTCCTGCCCATCCTGACTAATAGCCATTGATGGACCTATCCTCCATGAACTTATCTAGTTCTCTTTTGAACCCTGTTATAGTCTTGGCCTTCACAACATCCTCTGGCAAAAAGTTCCACAGACTAACTGTGTGTTGTGTGAAAAAATACTTCCTTTTGTTTGTTTTCAACCTGCTGCCTATTAATTTCATTTGGTGACCTCTAGTTCTTGTGTTATGAGAAGGAGCAAATAACATTTCCCTATTTACTTTCTCCACACCAGTCATGATTGTATAGACCTCTATCATATCCCCCTTTAGTTGTCTTTTTCCAATCCCAAAAGTGCCTCTCTCCTCCCACCCCCTCAATTGCTTTTTTTCTTTTCAACGATTGACTTGGGGCCTTAAAAATAGCCCCTAGTTCAGGTTCCTAACTTAAAGATTAATGCAGAGTTTCAGTCGTGTTTAGTCCAAAAATGCTCAGCTGGCTGGCATATCCCCTGAAGAAAATTCTCCACTTTGGAAGGTGTTTGATATCAAGGGATTTGATCCTGATCAATGGGAGTTTTGTCACTGACTCTAATGGAAAAAGGACTGCGTGCACTGATTTAACAAAGCCATTCTCTGTGAGTGTAACCTGTCCACCACTCCCTTTCCATAAGCCTATATTAAGGATCTTGCATGTTGTGGCACATGTATGCTTCTAGAAGACAATAAAGGTGCAATTCTTAGTGTTACTAGAGCAGCCAAAGAGAGAGTCCTATCGACCAGTGGTTCTCAAAGGTGGCCTGCCTCTTGTTCAGGGAAAGCCCCTGGCACGCCGGGCCAGTTTGTTTACCTGCCGCGTCCCCAGGTTCGGCCGATCGCTGCTCCCACTGGCCACGGTTCACCGCTCCAGGCCAATGGGGGCTGCAAGAAGCGGCATGGGCCAAGGGACATGCTGGCCACCCTTCCCGGAGCCCCATTGGCCTGGAGCGGCGAACCGTGGGCAGTGGGAGCCGCGATCGCCCGAACCTGTGAACTTGGCAGGTAAACAAACCAGCCCAGCGAGCCAGGGGCTTTCCCTGAACAAGCAGCGGACCGGCTTTGAGAACCACTGCTATAGACATGCGGCACTGTTTGCTAGAACTGCTTTTGCAAACGAATGAATTGGATTGTTTAATAGCAAGCCTTAATTTGCAATCTTTGGGACATACCCTTCTCTCGATCCACTTTAAGTTGATAGGAGCTATGTGCACAAATTAAGCCCCTTAATGATTCACTTTTCAGTATTTACCACAGACGATCATGCTAGTTTCAGGGGTTTCACTATTTAACCGCAGCCCCAGCAGAAGATCTCCTATTGGTCAAGTTAATAGAAGTCATTACTTCACTTGTTATTTGACTACAAAGTAATGATTTGCAGCCATGGTAACTTCCAGCAAAGTCTTGAACTGATGCTAAGGATCAGGGATAAGAGTTCTCACTAGATCAATGCTTAAACAATAATTCTGATGCCATGATGCTTGTATTTGTATTGTACAAAATGTTTTCATGTATAATAAAAGAATACAGCAATGTTCATATAAACAACATTCTGAACAGGCTAGCTTGTGTATAAATATATCAATAGGTGGCTTTGGTTACTCCTCAGGAGCAAACTCAGAAGCTAAGTGGATGCTCGGCTTCTTTACAGGAAGATGCTCTTATCAGGCACATACTACCAGTAATGGATTGCAGCCATTGGTATATCCATAGTTTTTGGAAAATATCTCAGTACTCAAAGCTGGCACTTCTTAGGGAGCAGCCTATTAAATTTCTTATGTCTTCAAGGAATACCATAAATCCCTTCTAATTTTAAATATAAATTGTTTTCTTAAATCAAATATGGAATTCCCTTCACAGAATGCTTGCAAATGCAGGTATTCTGTTTTCACAGCTTGAGACAGAAGTTATGGTAAAGCAAACATATTTAAGATGTTAGAGAAACTAGTTACCAGTTTGGATGGAAGGGATAATGACAATAATATTAATAACATTATGTATTACTTATATAGAACTTTCTAATCAAAGCGCTTTAAAAATTGGGATAAAACACTTGTTCACTTTTTTTTAACAGATAAAAATGAAGTGGTAAAGCGATTTGCCAAATTTCATACAGCTAGGCATTGACAGAGTCAGGAACAGAATCCAGGGGTGAGATCCTGGACCTAAGTGGTTGCTTAAGAGGCACTCAGAACTTTGTTTAATTAGCTACTATGGGATACACAAACACATAGTAAAGTTTAAGTTTCAGTAGAAATGTATCCATTTTTAAAATTATTGTTATTGTATTGTACAGCACACTCCAACACTGCGGAAATAACCATCATCCTGAGAAAAATGCCTCTGACAGTTTCTTCTATTTAATGATAGCTAATACTGTAGATATGCTTTCCTATATCAAAGGCAACACATCATTTGCTTTACTTTGTAGTGTCATGAATGGCATTTAGTTTAAAGTTTTCTGTCTTTTGTAGCATTCGCAAGTGATTTAATTTACTCATTTTGCAACAAGAGTCGCTATCATGACAGAAAAGTTTATGTTCATAAGTGACAGATTTCTATTAATACTGAGGTCTCAACAGGATTTTTGAGATAGTTTCTGAAATATTCTGTTGCATGTAAATACATTCATTTGTAATCAACAAGTTAAGTTAAATAATGTAATCAGAAAGTAAAGTTCATTCACAGTATATTTTATGTGTTTTTAGAGCAGTAAGCTTTATCATAGAAGTAACACATTGTAGGAGTTATGGCTGGGACTCCATGGTTAAAGTTCTAACTAGCTTTTCACTGTACATGATCTATGTTGAACCACTCTTTAACATCCCTAAACTGGGTTGACAATTTCTCCTGCATGTTGTTCTGAGGGGTGAAGATATAAACTTCAAGGTTAACTTAATTCTAATAACATTCAAATAAGAAAGTTTGAAAAAAATTAGACTTTTTTTTGTTTTTTGGAGGTCTTTTATTTTAATCTTATCTCAATAGGGTGTGGTTCTCTGAACTCTAAAACAGTGGTTCTCATATTTATTTGATCATGCGTCCCCTCTTCTTTGTATAGGTAGTTGTTTATGTTCCCTCCTGGCGCCTTGCCAGCAGCTGCTGCTCTCTGGCTGCCCAGTTCTGAAGGCAGTCTGCTGGTCTGCTCTAAAGGGCTAACCATTAAGCATTGTTTATTTGGTTGTCCCTAAAAGAACTAGCATCTCTGGGCATTATTACAAAGGTTGCAGGATTAAGTTTAGCATTATTCAGTACAGAATTCTAAACCTTTTAAACTCTCAAGTCACAGTGAGATTTATAAATTTTGAATAATTAAATCTGCACATTTAAGCATTTGTTTTAAAAACACACAGAACAAACTAAGCATTTAGTCTTTTTTTCATTGTGAAAACATTTCTGAAAATATAAGCTGATTATTAGAAGAAAAATTGGTCGTAAAACTTTTCCCTAGAAATCACAGGTTTTTCGGGGACTCCTTCAGTCACTCCCACTACATATATACAGAATTACAATAAGACAGATGTAAATTAGTTGATATATTAGCCAGAGAAAGAAGGACAGAATTCATATGTGGTTATTATAGAATTTGGGATGGTTTTATTACATGAAAGAGGCAACATCTATGAGTGAGCTGATCAAATGTGCACAAATAAAATCTTTTTACAACACCACATACCACTAAGATTCTTGTGTGAGTCTGTTTCCCCCTGCTCCCCATGCCAGAGAGTAGGAGGGCAAAGAGCCAGGCTCCAGGTGTCAGAGCTAGCTAGCAGCAACAAGGAATTTTTCCCCGACCAAAGTGTAGGGCAGCAGTACCAGGGAGGGTGAGGCCCAACTGGAGCTCCTTGCACCTGACACCCACCCAATACCATGGACATCAATGATGATGGAACATTTCTTTTCTCAAGTCTGAAACCAGGACATTCTTTCCTGTCTGATGATTGGCTGTTTGGTCCCTTTCCTACCAGCCTCATTGTCTTTGCCCACGGGCTTCATTCCAGCATTCCCTCCCTCCTGTATCTCTTCTCTCCTACCCTCTGTCCCTGTGAAGCTACGTACCTTAGAACCATGAATTAAACTGTAGAAGCCCTAGAGAACATTAAAAATAAGTGATATATTTTAGAAACTTTTTCCAGTTATCTCAGATAGCTTCTCTATATACTATCAGGACATTATGCTATGGCCTGTTGTCTGAGTAGGCTAGATGTTTGAAACTGGTCCATAAACATCCTTGCTTCGTATGTGGATGAAGTTACATGGATGAAGATACATGGATATGGCTACATTCACCCAGAGGAAGGTGGAAACTGCACATCCTTATAACAGTGGGGGCAAATGCACCCAAAGAGCTATTCACTTCTGGAGCAGAGCATGTGGTGTTTCCTGGAGGGTCTCATTGAATTTCCACCAGCAGAGATTAGCGCCAGAATGCTCTCACTGACAAATCCTTGTTAATCAACCATTATGCCAAGGCTACCCAAAAAGTGGGCGGTACTGAATGGGGAGGAGGTGTGACAAAATCAACAGGGGTGTGCCAGTGAGACTTGGGCTGCCTTGCTACAAAGCAGCTACCCTCCTCCTACTGACTTTACAAAGCCAGAAGGCAGCATAAATCAGAACTGATATATACGGGCACACTGGCTTTCCACTGACTTCCCTGGAGCTACTCTTGATTTACACCAGTGTAGAGATCAGAATGGGGCCTGCAATGTATACAACATGCACTTTCAGTAAATATAAAATATCCTCTTATGCCATGAATGATGGAGAAAATCAGTGTCTTAGCGCTTGGATAATTTTCTACCTTGTTTGAGGAATTACTGCCATCGTTGGGAGCTTTAAGTACCTAAATGGCCTCAGGCTAGGCTTGTAAATGTAGACATGTCTGTGTCACAAACTCTATTTACCTGCTTATGCGCATCATTTTTGTCAATGAGCCATGAAAATGTGTGGACTCAGAAAAAGAGATACTAGGAACTGATAAAGTTAAATTCATGCAGTAATAAAAATGGAATGCTTTGGTCTCTTAAGAGATCATCATGGTCCTTTGCAAGGAAACCTAAAGTTATATAGTTCCCAATTACAACGGCTTTTCTGTGTATTTCAATACACAGTGGAAAGAAATTTACAATCCATGATCCAAAATAATCGATAATATTTATTTTATGTTCATAGAATCATAGAATATCAGGGTTGGAAGGGACCTCAGGAGGTCATCTAGTCCAACCCCCTGCTCAAAGCAGGACCAATCCCCAACTAAATCATCCCTGCCAGGGTTTTGTCAAGCTTGACCTTAAAAACTTCTAAGGAAGGAGATTCCACCACCTCCCTAGGTAACGCAGTCCAGTGTTTCACCACCCTCCTATTGAAAAAGTTTTTCCTAATATCCAACCTAAACCTCCCCCACTGCAACTTGAGACCATTACTCCTTGTTCTGTCATCAGCTACCACTGAGAACAGTCTAGCTCCATCCTCTTTGGAACTCCCTTTCAGGTAGTTGAAAGCAGCTATCAAATCCGCCCCCATTCTTCTCTTTCGCAGACTAAACAATCCCAGTTCCCTCAGTCTCTCCTCATAAGTCATGTGTTCCAGTCCCCTAATCATTTTTGTTGCCCTCCGCTGGACATTTTCCAATTTTTCCACATCCTTCTTGTAGTGTGGGGCCCAAAATTACACAATACTCCAGATGAGGCCTCACCAATGTCGAATACAGTGGAACGATCACGTCCCTCAATCTGCTGGCAATGCCCCTACTTAAACATCCCAAAATGCCATTGGCCTTCTTGGCAACAACGGCACACTGTTGACTCATATCCAGCTTCTTGTCCGCTATAACCCCTAGGTCCTTTTCTGCAGAACTGCTGCCTAGCCATTCGGTCCCTAGTCTGTAGCGGTGCATGGGATTCTTCCGTCCTAAGTGCAGGACTCTGCACTTGTCCTTATTGAACCTCATCAGATTTCTTTTGGCCCAATCCTCTAATTTATCTAGGTCCCTCTGTATCCTATCCCTACCCTCCAGCATATCTACCTCTCGTCCCAGTTTAGTATCATCTGCAAACTTGCTGAGGGTGCAATCCACACCATCCTCCAGATCATTTATGAAGATATTGAACAAAACTGGCCCGAGGACCGACCCTTGGGGCACTCCATTTGATACCGGCTGCCAACTAGACATGGAGCCATTGATCACTACCCGTTGAGCCCGACAATCTAGCCAACTTTCTATCCACCTTATAGTCGATTCATCCAGCCCATACTTCCTTAACTAGCTGGCAAGAATACTCTGGGAGACCATGTCAAAAGCTTTCCTAAAGTCAAGGAACAACACGTCCACTGCTTTCCCCTCATCCACAGAGCCAGTTATCTCATCATTGAAGGCAATTAGATTAGTCAGGCATGGTGAATCCATGCTGAGTGTTCCTGATCACTTTCCTCTCCTCTAAGTGCTTCAGAATTGATTCCTTGAGGACCTGCTCCATGATTTTTCCAGGGACTGAGGTGAGGCTGACTGGCCTGTAGTTCCCCGGATCCTCCTTCTTCCCTTTTTTAAAGATGGGCACTACATTAGCCTTTTTCCAGTTGTCCGGGACTTCCCCCGATCACCATGAGTTTTCAAAGATAATGGCCAATGGCTCTGCAATCACATCCGCCAACTCCTTTAGCACTCTCGGATGCAGCGCATCCTGCCCCATGGACTTGTGCTCGTCCAGCTTTTCTAAATAGTCCCGAACCACTTCTTTCTCCACAGAGGGCTGGTCACCTCCTCCCCATGCTGTGCTGCCCAGTGCAGTAGTCTGGGAGCTGACCTTGTTCGTAAAGACAGAGGCAAAAAGCATTGAGTACATTAGCTTTTTCCACATCCTCTGTCACTAGATTGCCTCCCTCATTCAGTAAGGGGCCCACACTTTCCTTGACTTTCTTCTTGTTGCTAACATACCTGAAGAAACCCTTCTTGTTACTCTTAACATCTCTTGCTAGCTTCAACTCCAGGTGTGATTTGGCCTTCCTGATTTCACTCCTGCATGCCCGAGCAATATTTTTATACTCTTCCCTGGTCATTTGTCCAATCTTCCACTTCTTGTAAGCTTCTTTTTTGTGTTTAATATCAGCAAGGATTTCACTGGTAAGCCAAGCTGGTCGCCTGCCATATTTACTATTCTTTCTACACATTGGGATGGTTTGTCCCTCAATAAGGATTCTTTAAAATACAGCCAGAGCAATTTTAAAATATGCTAAATCTCTCTACTGATTGGAAACAAATAATAATATTCTTTGTGATTTTTTTTGTGACTATGTGTTTTTAATATATCAAGGGATAAAGAAAGGAGGGTTGCAGGCATTTTTCTTTCCAGTGCTGAATATTTATATCCCTCTGAAAAAATATCACATTTCTATTGAGATATGCTGAATGGAAACGAGCTCCTCTGTTTCCAAGCAACATCCATCTTTTGGTGTTTGCATTACTCCACTCTGTTTCTAAGAGACTATTGTGCACAAATTGATAGCACGTACATGGATGACAAATTGTTTTTCATAATGTAATCACAATACATCACATGTTTTGTTTTGATGCAAAGTGGCATTTAATTAACATGTGCTACATTTTAAGGGTGCCCTTTTCCCTGAACCTACTTGGCAAAAGTGATACACCTAGAAGGCAAACTGCTACAATATGTGCGTATAACACAACACTGTGTTAATTCTTCCTTCTGTTAGTGCTGGCTGTGTGGATATAATGTCCTTTTGTTCCTCTGTTTCTCCTCTGTCCAGTAATACAGGTCCCAATCCTGCAATTAGATCTGTACAGATAATACCACCTAGAGTCCCTGATGCAGGTTCAAGGGTCTACTCCTGCAGAGCCCCGCTGATATAGGATCTGCCCATACAAATCAGCTCATAGATCAATAACCCTTACTATACTATATATGTTGGATAGCTACATGAGACTTATTGAAAGCATCTTGGTCAGTATCTGGATTAGGGGTAAGTAAATATACTGAATATTTTCCTTTTAAGGAAGTTCATGAAAAAATATTAGTAATATGCTTCTGGGACATTATTATTTATACTCCAGAAGCACCTGCATATGTGGTATGTGTGGGCACTATACCCTCGCATCTTGCAGAGCTAGTCCCTGCAACAAAGATCTTACAATCTGAAATCTCTATTGTGTAAACAGTTATGCACATGCTTGACTTAAGGCATGTGGGGAATCTCATTGTTTGCAGTGAAATGCCTATTAGTCTTAGAAAGTTAAGCACTGCAAAAAGGTATTCATAGGGACAAGACCCTAGTTTGGAACTATTCTTTCCAGTGCTGATATTTTTGAGTTTATATTCAGGGTAACTGCTCTGCCAGGAATGTTCTTTCTGCTGTGTTGATGAATGCTGTGTCCATGCTGTTGTATTTCCAATCTATAAACCATACCCATATCTTTTGGTCACTTAAAATTGTAACCATGGGTCACTGCAATACAGTATATGTGGATTCAGAGGGCACCTTCTGTGCCAGGACAGACCCTTGTATCATTTTTGTGGCTCCTTAACCCCCATGCCTCTATTAGCTTTTTTCACATGCTTCCCTGTTTTGAGCATTGTGATATACTAGTTCCCTGAAAAAACTAATCAGACAATTGGAAGTTGTGATCCATGAGTTGTACTTTTAGCTTATTTTAAGTTGAGGCACATGTCCCATAAATCCTCTTTCCTATTTGGTCTGTAAACTGAATGTGCTGCAGTCCCCAACATCTGATTCCTGGGTGTTAGGCAGTTTACCTTTCCCTTTGCCACCCTCCACCATCTCCTTTTCTCTTCTGCCCTAATGCCAGTCTTTGGTTCCCCCAGCCTGTATCCAATAACTTTTACTCCTCTTCTAGCTGTCTTCCTTTCCTTGCCTTTCCCCATCAAGTCACCTACTTTTGCTGGTATCCCCCACCTCCATTGCAGGGGCTCAGTAGTTCCAGGAGGTTGAACATAATATTTCCTTTGAGAGGACCTAGTGACTCATTGTAGGATTAGTGTAGTGTTTTGGGATGAGAGTAGAGGTTATTCTAAAGTTTAAAGCTGCATTCTGAGCTGTCAAGGATGTAGAGAGGCCGTGTTACATAGGAATCTCTGGGGAAAATTCTGGCTATACTGCATCTGGAGACTGCAGGAGAATGTATGATGCAGTAGTAGCTCCACTTCCTTGGGAGAAGGTGCAGCATGCAATCCCCTCCATGACTGGTAAGTGTGAGTGGGAGATTGATCATGGTCCCCCTCTCATACAACCATCTTCCCCTATTCTAGAAAAGCTGTATTCCTGGCACACTAGCTATGCACACTGCAGCAGGCCTTTGCTGTAGAGATTACAGAGCCCCATGTGATTGGGGTGAACACAAGAATGACTTTATTTCCTGATTACACAGTCTCTTACTGCCTTGCTCTATGCCCCTGTCACCTGGGCTTCTCCCCAGCTCCAAAGCACATGCTGCCATGCCCAGTCTTTTGCAAGGAGATTAATTTTCTTAACAGAGGTTCGCAAACAAACAAAAAAACCAATCTTTTAGCTCATTCCTTAGGCTCAGGCTTCAGGGCCACCCCTCCCAAGGGTCTCTGGCACTTCTGCTGCCGGCAGCTTCCCAGCTTTGCTCCCTTCCTAGAGCAGCAGCCCGAGGCCTACTTCTCTGAGCCCCTTGCTCCAGAGGCCAACCACCAGAACTAGTCCCATTCTGGTGTAGCTGTCCTTCTCCATGGCACAGCCTATCTCAGTCAGTCAATCTCCAACTGCCCATTAGCAGCCATTTATAGGCCCAGGAATAGCCCAGCCCTCTGTAACTGGCTGGATTGGACTCACCTGCTCTGGTCCGCATAGCTGTGACAGCCCCCTAGTGACAGTTCTAAACTTTCCCAACTAACACCACATCCCTCTTGCTGAAAAGGGAAGGATGAACAGCAACATATAACAGAAATAAAATAGCATTACAAAAAGGGGATAAACAGCCTTATGAAGGACAGAATAGACTGTGTGAACCTTCAGCCTCGTGTCTGGCATTTATTCTGCCTTTTTAAAACATCCAACTACTAAGCCTCTGACTTTCTTGAATTCTCAAGATCTTATGTAATCCTCCAGGAATCCAGGATACCATCTTTCTGTGGCTCGCTATCTCTTCACAGGAAGAAGGTCTGGAGGGCATGCTGGCAGTTCACTGTGGGCAGATAGGGTGTTGTTCACAGGTTCAGTCATAGGTAGCAATCAATGTGTACTAAAGATCCACCTGGTGACATACCACGATGACAATGGTTCCAACAGATTATTCCTGTTGATACACTGACTAAATAGGATCGAGGTGTCCTGGCACATCCCTGCACTGTCCTCTTGTCTTGAGATTCTTTCACCCAAATGTGGTGTGCTGGATTCCAGCGCTCCCAAGGATTTGACTCTATGGCATGTGTCAAAGTCCCTCTTCTGATGGGTTTTATATTGATCTTCCTTCTTCTGTAGTCTCTGGAAGTTAGGCTATAACAAGGGTTTCATTGG
This sequence comes from Eretmochelys imbricata, assembly GCF_965152235.1. Classification (NCBI taxonomy): domain Eukaryota; kingdom Metazoa; phylum Chordata; order Testudines; family Cheloniidae; genus Eretmochelys; species Eretmochelys imbricata. Next base: position 27,244,692 of record NC_135579.1, read on the forward strand.
GAAGGTATGGCTGGGATAGTTCACTTCAACTTCCTTCCCATTAGCAGTTCCACATGGCTGAGCACGGCTTTCACCCTGAGCAGTAAAGGGAGGGAGAGTCTCCTCTGTGTTAAGAGAGCAAATGGCTTTGCATTTGATCAGCTGAATGTGGTATTCTCCCTCTAATTTCCCCAGTCCTTGGAATAAATTGGGGAACCTCCTCCTGATCTCAGGATCTCGCTCCAGACATAGGGCTCTGACTGCTGATTGGCCAAGTAGAGCTGTGTATAGCCCTCCTACAATGTAGACTTCTTGGGATATAGTCACTCTGATTTTGCAATGAGCACACATTCTCTTTTCATTTTAATAGGGACTGTCCTGGGCTTTTCAGTATCTTTTTTTGTCTCTTAAAATGTTGGTGCTGTTATCCTCCTGTAATTCAACGGCCTCTGAGCCCAAGTCCTGCAAGCCCAAGTCATCTGGTATGGGCCAGCTGTGGGTTTTTAATTGCAGTGTAGACATACCCAGAGTGGCCACTCCTCCTGGTGTTGGAAATCAAATTCTGCTGGGGGTGGAAAAAGGCTGGGTAAGATGCAACCATCTTCTGATGTTTTACCCTTTTCTTTTGTTGTTTCTCTTTGGAGTAAGATGGTGTAACCCTTTAAGGAAGCAAACTGGTGCTACAGAGGCCTAGCCTTAGCTTCAGTGTCCCTTATTTTCCTCCCTTCACTGTCCATTGTAGCCTAAACTCACCAGCCTCTCTGGGTTTTCAGGCCACTTCTCTGCCAGTTGTGCAGCTAGCTGTGTGCAGCTGTTCTGGCTCAGCTGGATGGTTTGCTTGTCTGTTGTCCTTTCCCCTTTTTGCAGGGGTGTTGTGCAATCTGTGGGATCTTTGTTCAGTCCTGTTCTGACAACATGTAGAGTTTACAGAAACCAGCATGCCATGGCTCGGGTAAATACAAGACTGACTTTATTTCCCGTTTACACAGACTTTTGTCTCCTGGCTCTATGATCCCTAAACTTTCACAACTTGCAGGATGAAAGGGAGGGGAAGGCTTCTGACCCCATCTTTCTGCCCCTGCATAGGGTAAGCCACATTCTGGGCTAATCCTGTAAAATTACTATGGCAGTCTGAAACTAGCAGGTGCTGGATGTCAGCACAGTTAGTTGTTCATCTTCAGAGGTAACACCTGAACACAGGCTCAAGTTAACAGACAGAAAATATATCCTCCTACCTTTGACAGAGAGATCCCATGTTTATGGTGTGATTTCCACTGTATTTCTTATGATAGTGATGGACTAACAGCACTCACATCTGTCTTCCCCTTTGCAGTACAGAACAAATCCTTTCTGGTTGTAATCATAAGGCTCCTTTAATCAGCAAATGCTAAGCCTGCAAGATAAGAAAATATAAGTGAGTCTGGTATCATACAGACATATGTCTTAAAGCAAAACTGCATGTTCAAAGGCATGGATGTCATTGTAAAGAGATCCCCAAAATAATGTGGATTCATTTGTTTCCCACTAATGAGCTAAACAGAGTCCCAAGAAAATGAAAGGTATATTCCACCTAAGCTCTTTCCCTTTAGGATTCAAAGTAAGTGGCTTCTGTAAGGACCACATATATCTTTAAAATAATAGAAGTCTCTATGTTATGCTCTGGGCACCCATTACATAAATAAAAGTGCACAGTAAAAATAATAATGCAGTTAGAAAATAAAGGACTCTTCATCCCACCAAGAGACATAAAAAATATCCACCAGCAAATATAATGTTGATAATAGCACTAAACCAAAATCCCTGCTCTCCAGTAGCGTACTGATAAAGTTGGTCTTTGCAACTTATATATACAGTATGTGTATCTATGATAACTGGCTAAGGGTGTATGTGTTGGTGGAGGGAGCCTTTGAATATTAGGTGCAAATTCAAACACAAATTAACTAAACTAAAACCCACAGTAACCTATAAGTGTAAAGTCAAATTTAAATATTTTCAAGTAAAAAGATGACAAGGAGCAGGCTTTTTTTCCTTCTCCCAGATAGTTTGATTCCCAGCTGTGCCATTAGCACAGCTCTCTGACTGCTTTCAACTGTGTGGGGATGTTTTTTCCTCTCCTGAACACCCACACATTCACTGTTCTGCAGCTAAAGGTGAAGTTCCACTCTGCAGCACTGAATTCACATGAACATAGTTATACCTGTACCTGCTGTTCCACTTACAGCAGAGCATGTCATCACAAAGCCTTCGGGGGGGTTGAGTTCACTTCTCATGCCACTGCTATATAAGTTGTTCTGTATTCTAGCTGTCTCTGATAATAGGTTTGGAAGGACAATTAACAGGAATACATACGTTTTTTGTTTTTTTCCCCAGCTAGTGACCTTTATTTGTAATGCATTTCTTTCCTACTGTTGATATTTAATTTCAAAAGTGAACCCCTTGCAGGCATCACAATAGAGAGCTAAGTTTTAGTTACACATGTTGACAATACTAAGAAGCAGCTAGATTAGATGTACAATCAAGAGCTGCATTTTCTCTCTCTCTCTCTTTTGTTTTATTCTAACTGTGACCTGATTGTATTTCTTAATTATTTCTATTATCTAGAAATGGTCCACATTTGATGCTGTTCTGATATAACCCAGAAAAATATTTCTAGGATTGAACAGCACAAATTGGGGAAAGAAATCCAAGCCATAATTTCACCATTTAGATACAAAATTCATACCTTGCTCCAGAAAATTTGAATCTTTTAGTCCATTCCTAAACAAACTATCGAGCAGGAAGGATTTTGATTAGATTTAGTTTCATGCAGAGATCCTGGTTTTTAACTTCACAAATCAAACCTTGGTTCACATGGTCAGCATTTCTCTTTTAACTCCTTGTAAAAATATAAATTACATTTGACAGTCAAGCTCACAGCAAAAAGGCTGCTAGATCCACCCCAACAATGAGAAACCAACTGTTGTCAATTTACTGCCTAGTTACATGGAGATTTTCCTCCCTTTTTTCAAAAAAAAAAAATCAAGCTCCAGAAGATTAGGCATTTGACTGTGTAGACGATTTTATAGATAACCTGGAGAGATTCTTTAAAGAAAAATATAAATTAGTAGTAGATCAAGTTGAATAAAATTGGTTAAAGCTTTATTGGGGAGAGGATGGGGAAAACAGTAATTGAAGAGTCTTGACTTTGTCGTCACCCATAACTATTTCACATTTGGGGACAATGTATACCTTCAAATCAGCGGCACTGCTATGGGTACCCTCATGGCCCCATAGTATGCCAACCTTTTTATGGCTGACTTAGAACAACGCTTCCTCAGCTCTCGTCCCCTAACGCCCCTACTCTACTTGCGCTACATTGATGACAGCTTCATCATCTGGACCCATGGAAAAGAAGCCCTTGAGGAATTCCACCATGATTTCAACAATTTCCATCCCACCATCAACCTCAGCCTGGACCAGTCCACACAAGAGATCCACTTCCTGGACACCATGGTGCTAATAAGCGATGGTCACATAAACACCACCCGATACCGGAAACCTTCTGACCGCTATGCCTATCTACATGCCCCCAGCTTTCATTCCAGACCATGCCACACAATCCATTGTCTACAGCCAAGCTCTACAATACAACCGCATTTGCTCCAACCCTTCAGACAGAGACAAACACCTACAAGATCTCTATCAAGCATTCTTAAAACTACAATACCCACCTGCTGAAGTGAAGAAACAGATTGACAGAGCCAGAAGAGTACCCAGAAGTTACCTACTACAGGACAGGCCCAACAAAGAAAATAACAGAACGCCACTAGCCATCACCTTCAGCCCCCAACTAAAACCTCTCCAACGCATCATCAAGGATCTACAACCTATCCTGAAGGACAAGCCATCACTCTCACAGATCTTGGGAGACAGGCCAGTCCTTGCTTACAGACAGCCCCCCAACCTGAAGCAAATACTCACCAGCAACCACACACCACACAACAGAATCACTAGCCCAGGAACCTATCCTTGCAACAAAGCCCGTTGCCAGCTGTGTCCGCATATCTATTCAGGGGACACCATCCTAGGGCCTAATCACATCAGCCACTGTCAAGGTTCCTCCCCCACTCTGAACTCTAGGGTACAGATGTGGGGACCTGCATGAAAAACCTCCTAAGCTTATCTTTACCAGCTTAGGTCAAAACTTCCCCAAGGTACAAAATATTCCCCCCGTTGTCCTTGGACTGGCCGCTACCACCACCAAACTAATACTGGTTACTGGGGAAGAGCTGTTTGGACGCGTCCTTGCCCCCAAAATACTTCCCAAAACCTTGCACCCCACTTCCTGGACAAGGTTTGGTAAAAAGCCTCACCAGTTTGCCTAGGTGACTACAGACCCAGACCCTTGGATCTTAAGAACAATGAACAATCCTCCCAACACTTGCACCCCCCCTTTCCTGGGAAATGTTGGATAAAAAGCCTCACCAATTTGCATAGGTGACCACAGACCCAAACCCTTGGATCTGAGAACAATGAAAAAGCATTCAGTTTTCTTACAAGAAGCCTTTTAATAAAAATAGAAGTAAATAGAAATAAAGAAATCCCCCCTGTAAAATCAGGATGGTAGATATCTTACAGGGTAATTAGATTCAAAAACATAGAGAACCCCTCTAGGCAAAACCTTAAGTTACAAAAAAGATACCCAGACAGAAATAGTTATTCTATTCAGCACAATTCTTTTCTCAGCCATTTAAAGAAATCATAATCTAACACATACCTAGCTAGATTACTTACTAAAAGTTCTAAGACTCCATTCCTGGTCTATCCCTGGCAAAGACCAGCATACAGACAGACACAGACCCTTTGTTTCTCTCCCTCCTCCCAGCTTTTGAAAGTATCTTGTCTCCTCATTGGTCATTTTGGTCAGGTGCCAGCGAGGTTACCTTTAGCTTCTTAACCCTTTACAGGTGAGAGGAGCTTTCCCCTGGCCAGGAGGGATTTCAAAGGGGTTTACCCTTCCCTTTATATTTATGACAGCCACACTATCAGAGGCTCGTTCACCTGCACATCTACCAATGTGATATATGCCATCATGTGCCAGCAATGCCCCTCTGCCATATACATTGGCGAAACCAGACAGTCTCTGTGTAAAAGAATAAATGGACACAAATCAGACATCAAGAATTATAACATTCAAAAACCAGTCAGAGAACACTTCAATCTCTCTGGTCACTCAATTACAGACCTAAAAGTCACAATATTACAACAAAAAAACTTCAAAAACAGACTCCAATGAGAGACTGCTGAATTGGAATTAATTTGAAAACTGGACACCATTAAATTAGGCTGGAATAAAGACTGGGAATGGATGTGTCATTACACAAAGTAAAACTATTTCCCCATGTTTATTCCCCCCCCCCCCCACTGTTCTGCAAACATTCTTGTCAACTGCTGGAAATGGCCCACCTTGATTATCACTACAAAAGGTTTTTTTTCTCTCCTGCTGGTAATAGCTCACCTTACCTGATCACTCTCATTACAGTGTGTATGGTAACACCCATTGTTTCATGTTCTCTGAGTATATAAAATCCCCCTACTGTATTTTCCACTTCATGCATCCCATGAAGTGAGCTGTAGCTCATGAAAGCTTATGCTCAAATAAATTTGTTAGTCTCTAAAGTGCCACAAGTACTCCTTTTCTTTTTGAAGAGTCATTGTCATTCTATGAGTGATCAGAGTCCCACTGTACCAGGTACTGTACATGCATAGAATAAGGCTCCAATCCTGCAACTTCTTGGAGTACTACTGAAGCCAGTGGGGCTCTGGGCAGTCAAAGCAGTCCACCTACATGTAAAAGTTGCAGAACTGGGACTTAATTTTAAGACAAGACACAAGTAAGTGTAACATACAAGTGGGGAGAATAGAGGAGCTAGGAAGAGAGTGGCAATGACATGAACATGGGGTTACATAGACTAGCTATGTGACCTTTTAAAAACATTACAGCAATAGCCTACTGTCCTAGCTCAATACCTACCTAAATATTTTCAGCTTGGCCAGGTAAGAAATGGGTCTTAAAAAGAATCTGAAGAAGGCAGTGTATAGGCTTTACAAATTAGCTTGGGAAGGGCATTTCACAGTGAAGAACATGCAGACTTCAGTGTACAATTTGTACCTGTGAAAAATCTGCTAGAGGAGGAGAAGCTGGTCACTCTCTAAAGTCACATGATCTGGATGAATGAACACAGATAAGCCAAAGTTTATCGTTAGTACACCCTTCCCCAAACAATAGTGGAATTAAGACATGAAGCTGCATGAAACTTGGCAGCTCTGAGGAGAGTGCGTGTGTGTCTGGCATTGATGGCTTGGTTCTGGGATACTTTACGCTGGTGGATATCTGGGACTGCTGAGGTGTTTGGTTACTGCCTAGGTACTTTCTGGGGTAACTAGGGTGGGTATATGTGTGTTCTGTTGTTAAAGTTATATCTGGGAAGGGATGTAGGGGAGTAGTGGCTGAAGTCTCCCTGGTGCAGAGGGGTATCTTGGAGAGACTGAGATCTGACTGATGGTTGCAGTTTCTCTGGGACTTTGGTGGGTGCAGGGGATTCTCTCTGGTGGTTTAAGGACTGCCTGGTGGGCAAGAGCCCAACTGACTGAATTGTCTCTGGGTGTCTGGCTGGAGGAACCCTGGAACTAGTTGTGAGCCCTCTTCCTTTCCTGCCACAAGTGAGATCACCTGCTACTGTTGCCATCATTTCTTGCTGCTCCTTCCCCACTCTGATTTAGCAAGGGGAGCAGTGATAGGCTTCTGGATTGTTTGAAACCAGCACAAAACCTTTCACAAGCACAACAATCAATAGGTCCCAAATTTTCAACCTGGGTGCCTAGATAAGGCACCTAAATCCATTGTTTAGAAGATGAAAAAATGGTCTGTTCTTCAGAAGTGCTGAAGACTTGAAGTTCCTTTTCACTGTTAGTATTACTATTTATTATTGGATTTATTGTAGCACCTAGGATCCCCTGTCATGGACCAGGAACTCATCATTCTAGGCACTATGCTAGCAGAGAACCAAAATATTGTCTCTGCCCCAAAGAGGTTACAATCTAAATATGAGACAAGAGACAACAGATGTATACACATTGACTGACTGAGGAGTACAAGGAAACAATGAGACAATATTAGTCAGCATGATAGGCTGTGGCTTACCACACCAGCAGCCTAACTGTTCTCACATTTTTTACAGGCATCCCAGCATTTCAGGAGGGTTTTGAAGGAGGATAGTGAGAATGAGAATGAAGATGTTTGGGGAAGCTCCTCCCAAGTGCATGGGAGAGAATATGAAGATACCTATTTTTAACAAGTGGGAGATGGAGGTTGTCATTATGGGCCAGTCAGAGGTGGGAGCCTACCTTTCGATACTGAATGAGAGATAATAAGGTAGAGATAGGCCATGAAGGGCACGAAAGTGAAGATAAGAAGCTTATGTTTGATACAATACAGAATAGATAGCCAGTGGAAAGGAGGCAACAATAAGTGCCTTAATAGTGATTCAGGGATGGAATTTTCAAAAGCACCTAAGAGACTTAGGTGTATGAAGTTCTATTGACTTTCAATGGGAAATATGGCCCTAAATCACATAGGTGCTTTTGAAAATTCCACTCTAGGTACTAATTTTAAGCAATAAAGTTAGACAAATTTGGCTATTTATGTATTTGAAAGGAAACAAAGAGATCAAATAAAATAGGGTACTAAAGTACTGTACTTTTTACACTATTTTATTCCCGTCACTTGTGACAGTTTCAGAGGGAAGTGGTTCTAGTGTAGACTAGCCCTGTGATCTGCAACAAATTCAAATGCTTTGTTTTACCAACCCAATTCTTTTTTAGCTGCATTCCATTAAGAGTTTATTTATGTCTATCTTTAGCATAACAATCAATACATTAGTTTAGAAATTATACAAATTCAAGGTAAACAATAGTCATCTATGGCTTGTTGTAAAGTTTGTGAACAAACAATGTACAAGTATGAGAACTAGATCCTCAAAAGGTGCTTAGTAAGACCATGGAATTTGCAGATACTCAGCACTTCTCATGATTGGACATCAAATAAATGGTCCATTATTATCAGGGACACGAGAAGTGCTACATTGGCTGATAAAGACTCTCTATGCCGATAGGAGAGAGCTCACCCGTTGGCATAATTAGGGTTGCCAGGTGTCCGCTGTTCAGCTGTTAAAAGTCCGGTCAGAGGTGCAACGGCATGCTTTCCTGCCTTTCGTAACTCTGCATGGTTCCCAGAAGCAGCAGCATGTCCTTAATCTGGCTCCTTGGCATAGGGGCAGCCAGGGGCCTCCACACGTTGATCCTGCCTCAAGCACTGGCTCTGCAGCTTCCATTGGCCACGAACCGTGGCCAATAGGAGCTGCGGGGGCAGCGCCTGTGGATGGGGCAGCGCGCAGAGATGCCTGGCCACACCTCCACATAAGAGCCAGAGTGGGGACATGCCACAGCTTCCTGGAGCTGCTTGAGGTAAGCACCACCCAGAGCCTGCACCATCCCCCCTCCTGCTTTCCAACCCCCTGCCCCAGCCCTGATCCCCCTCCTGCCCTCTGAACCCCTTGATCCAAACCTGGAGCACCCTCCTGCATCCCAAAACCCTCATTCCCAACCCCACTCCAGACCCTGCACCCCCAGCGAGAGCCCTCACCAACCCCCCACCCCCTCCTACACCCTAAAGCTCTCATCCCTGGCCCCACCCCAGCCGGAGCCCTCACAGTGAGTGAGGGTGGGGGAGAGTGAGTGACGGAGGGATCTAGCACAGAGCATGGGGAAGGTCAGAGCATGGGGAAGGATGCCATGCCATGGATCTAGCACAGAGCATGGGGAAGGTCAGAGTCCCAAAGACCACATCACAGCAGCAGATTGGGGACTGGATCAGGTGTGGGATCCAGGAGAGCAGAAAGAGAGGATTGGGAATTGTGATGGATTTGAGGTTCTTGTGAGAACAGCAGCAGAGGACTAGAGACTGGATCAAACTCGATCCTTGTCTATAGTATGTTATTGTACCAAAAAATTCCCCAGCGAAGAGATGGCAGTGGTACAGGGTTTGAGATTTAATCAGATCTTGGAGAACAATGAGAAATGGTGCAAGTGTATGTGGTGATGAGATCGATGATTTTGCGGGACAGAAACAGAGGGCTGGCCATGTATGGGATTAGTTCTCTATGACCTAGGCACCAAATGGTTTCATGTACTACATGTTGCATAGTAATATGAGGACTGCATAGTTGTAAAACTAAACTGGCTCTTTATTAAGTGAACTATTGCCAGAGGTGCTGCAACTGCAGCTAGCAATCCAGCCATGTGCACACCAACTGACTTCTTGGTCCCACCTCCAAAATCTTCCCTCCTGCAACTTATACTCCTCTCTAAGTTCTGCGCAAGCTTGGAGAACCCAACAATATCTGTCCTTGCTACAGGCTGGATTATATCCTTACATGTAAGGGGAATATGATATTGTGCTGCCTTAGGGGCAGGGCAAGACCTAGATTGTGACTCTCTCATTCACAATCTGCTTCCTGCTTTTTCCTCTACGATGGCTCACTTGTCCTTGCTGGTGCACTGAGGAGAAGGCAGAATCAAAGCCCCTCTCCCAGTGTCCCTGACCACCTACATAGCTGGGGGAAACCTGCACAGGTGAGTAAAAGGGCTTCTTAATCCTCTTACTCCCCTGCAAAGGCATTCACCAGAGCTCATGATTGAACTGTAAGGGCCAAATCAAACTCCCATTGAAGTCATGGGACTTTTCTACTAACATCAGTAGGAGTTGGATTGAGTCCTAGCTGAGGAAGTTGTTGCAAGGACATCAGCTGCATGGAATGGTTATTTGTCTTCCTTGTCCTTGTGATAGTTTAGTAGTGAATTCCCATAGCATTGTTGTTTTTGACAAGAACTGACTTGCACATCTGCATGCAGCAAATACCTAGCAGTCATGACTGTACAAAGGCATCTTAGCACTCCTGAAAAACAGTTTTGTTGGAAAATTTTCCACCAGCACTTCTAAAAATCTTCCCCCAAATGTTGCAATTACTTTGTCCAAGCACTGTTTTTTAAAAAGCTTGGTGTTTTATGTAGACACTGTACATTGTCCTTTTCATCAGTTATAGACGGGGACTTTGAGAAGACCTTGCTGCTCCAGTGCAGAATACCATTCCCTAGTTACTTTGTAACAAGTGTGTACAGCATAATTTGGTTTTAATATTAAGGAACAAATCTTAAATCATATGGCTTTGCGAGATATCAGGCAACAACAGTGCAGCGTGCCTAATGGGGTAAAATCCATGACTCCCTTTCTCACATATGTGCAGTAAGTAGTAGGTGTGTGCGATGAGACATTGTTCCCTAGGATTGATCTTTGCAGTTCATAAAAATATGGAGATCTGGCAGGGGATTCACAGATAGCTATAAGCATAAGTGATATGAAAACTGCAAGAGAGCTTCCTCCATCACAACTTGCCAAACACATTTGCGAGGTACAAATACCCATTCAGATTGTTTATGGATACTGAGAATTACTTCAGAATGTTCCCTTTTTTTTTAAATGATGATTAATAAGACCACCACAGGATAAAACAATGTTCCTCCTACACACATTTATAGCAAAGACTCATTAGTGTTGAAAATGAGAGAATCAGAAGAACACTGCACAGAGAGACACCCCTGTCCCCATTCTGATGTGCTCTCACTCAGCTTCTGACTCTGACACCTTTGCTCTGTGGATAGCCCCACGAACATACTGAGAATACTTGCAGAGTAAGGTCGGAAGGATAGTCTTGTGATGAAGATGCTAGGTTGAGATTTGGAGGATCAGAGTCCGCTGGTGGGCTCTGCCAGACTCTGTGTATCCTGGGAAAATAATTTAATCTCTGAGTCTCTGTTCCCTAGCTGTGAATTGGTGCTTCATAAAGATAAATTAACTTGTAAAGTGCGCAAGTTGTGATGGGAGACAAAGGTATGCAGGTAGATAGTACTACTCTCTGTCATGTACAGCTTGCAGTAACAGTTCATTGGTTACTACCAATAGATCAGGAAGGTGCTCCAAAAGACTGATGATGCCTGATCCAAGCTGTAATGGGGTCAGCCGCCTCCTGAGCAGCTGTATCGTTTCCTGAGATCATAGTCCAGGTTGCCCGCCACAGATTCTCAGTAGACTCAGAAAGCCTTCTCTTTGTTCACTAAAACTCCTCCTTAGGGTCTGGTTTTATTGGCAAGAAGTTCAAAATAAACACAAACAAGTCTTTATCCCCAGCTTTAACCTGGGCACAGCCCATCCTCCCTAAGGTACTGTCTCAAAATGCTTATGGTGCTTCACTGTCTTCCCTGCAGGATCCTTATTCCCCAGCCTTCCTGCCTAGGAACTTGTCTGGTATCTCAGGGTTTCCCTACAGGAGCCTTTCTCACCTTCTGCCGCAGCTTCCTCTTTCTTTATTCTGTTCCCTTCTGGTGCTTTATAATGACCAGCTGCCCTCTATCATGCCCAACTGAGAGGCTGTTAATGTGGCACAGATGTGCTGGACCAGCTCCCTTTGTGACATAAGCTCAGGAGCGTCCTCCAAAACACAATTGTCCTAAGTGACAGAGGCTGTGGAACAACACTCTGCTCTTCTTTCATATCATTGTTAAGTTATGCATTGAGGTGAGGTATGGCTTAATTTGTGACACTACTGATAACTATAATCATGTCCTTGAGTCACTATAAAAGGACAGACCAACTGCTGAAGGTTAAAAGCAGCACTTTCCGTTTGAACAAAAGATGGAGCATGTATTGTGTTGGTATTTTTTAAATAAATGGAAAAGTAAAACCCTTTTTCACTGACAAATAAAATGGGGTGGGGGCTTAATGAAACAGTATTTATTTAAATACATCAAAGCAAATAAATTGCAAAAATTGCAATGCAATGTACAATTACTTAGTTAAATCCCTGAAAAAATGGGGTTTATCATCAAAATGACAACATAATCTTAACAGTTTCTGTAACAAGAGTGCCAGCAGATCATTAATACTTTGGAATGAAAATACCAAGCAAAATTTAAGCATTTAATTATATAATGCAGTTAAGCTATCATTTGAAAGACAAATGATTATTCAATTTTAAGTGATATTTATTGAGCATATTTAAACAAATAATATTTAAGCTGGAATTTGATATGAGAAGTGTTCATTCAAGGAAAAAAATCAAAGATTATACTGCATGTATGTCATGGTAAAAGGAACGATATTTATTACAATGGAGTATATTTCAAATGATGGTTTGAAAAAATACATAGTCATGTTATTTTGTGTTTGGATTATGAATCCAATTAATAAATTGCAATAAAAATATAGTGGGCCAAATTCTGCTCCCCCCTTATGCTGATGAAAACACCACAGCAGTCAATGGATTTACACAAGTATATGGAGAACAGAATTTCATTCAGAGCCATGAACATACAAGCTGTTGTGCATTTAATATTGTGGTATTGATTTTTTTGGAACAGACACTTAATCATATTTGAGACATGAGTGTTCAAATAGTTTTAAATATGATATGACTACAGTGAGGTGTACATTTTAGTGAATTACACAGTATTGGAGATGTCAAACCTAAGAAGCAAGAAAACAAAACAATAATTTAAAAAATAACTTTTCAGAATGATGATGAAATTTAGCCTTCAGCTGATAAGTAGGTTTCACGCTCTCTCTGGCTTTAGTTACCTAAAACCAAAGTCTGAATGACAAATCAGAGGAAACAATGTGTCCAGTGGTTAAAGTCAAAGAGGAAATCCTAGGTAAGCAGATAGGACACTGAGATAAGCAAACATTCTAATAAAGCAAAGCACACATGATTGAAGAGGGCAGATAAAGGGGAATTAGAACAGAACAAAAACTGGGGGGGGGGGCGGGGGAGGAGCTGAATATCGCTGCTTGGGACCTTGAGGAAAGAGATCACAGAGGACATTAAAAATATAGTGGCCCGCTTGTGAATGTGATATGGGGTAATCTTAAATAAGAGAGTTACAAGAAGAAGGGAAGCTTTTGATGTGGCGCTACTAGCAGATGTTCTCTGTGAACAACAATGATTACACAGAGTGCTAAGACAGATCGAAATGGAGCCCTACAGAGTGCTGAAGAATGTTACCTGTGACTTTATGCATATAACACTAGAGATAGTCAGTACAAGCATCACATGTTTCATTCCATTAGAAACATGGGTAAATGGAGAGGATTAGATTTCTTCCTCCTCTTCTCCCCACCCCTACATTATAAAAGGATAAGATGTAGTTAGACCATGCACCAAAAACAGGATGAATATTTCTAAAAACATCCCTTTCAAATTAACATGAAGAACAGTGAGAGCCCAATAGCAGAAACATTGGCAAAACTGCCTCACTATGCATCAGAATATGCTAGAGAAATTAATTAGTTGTACTCTTTCTCACAAGATGACTTTTGATGATTGCCGAGCCTAACAAATTATTGAACACTGACTTTTCAAAAAAAAATCTTCAGGGCACTATTTACAGTATGGTATATTACAGACATAGAATATATTATGAAAGATCCTTGTGTCTGTCTGTCTTATGTGATGGAGAGTGATAAATAACTAGCTTTTTGTGGCTCAATACACATCATTTTTGTGATTATATTCTAAAACATGATTAGAGTGCAAGTGAGTAGGACCAGAATTAAACAATCAGGAAACAAGATAGACACACTTATTTTTTACTATCCAAGGTATTTCTGAGACATCATGGGCCCAAGCATGCCCAAGGGAAGCATTCTCAGTATCTCCCCACACCTTCTTTGTAAGCAGTGGTGAGAGGGGAAGTATGAATTATCCCATTTAATACATACATTGAAAATAGTTTCAATAATCAAAAATAAGTGGGTTTTTTTTACTTATCCTAACTATCTCCAGCTTCTTTCAGTTTCATCTAACCTAGATGCCCTACCATGAAGGCCAAATCTTGCTTTCTAGGGCTGTTGTCCCTCTCTTTAGCTGAAACAACTCCTCCTGTGAAGGAGGGGTTTAGTGTTAGTATAACAATGTCCTCCATTTTGAAATAGCTTTCGTGCACAAACTCAACTCCTGATTTAAATTTAAACCAGAGAAAGGAAAACAATAGTAGATGTGAAAAATGGTAAGCACTGTCATTTTCCCTCTTTATCTAACCGATCCATCTTTCCGTTAGGACAGCAGATGAGAGAGGAAAAGAAAAGACACACCAACAAAACCAAACCTGTCATCCTAAGGGATCTCTGCAACAGCCATTACAGCCCCTCTCCAAGCTTTAGTCTTCAAATCTTCCTGATTCTCATTGTATTGGTGTAGCGTGAAGATTTTGGTATCTGTACTGGGCTGTAGGATAAGGTTTTTGGGAAGCCCCTTTCCTTCTCCAACTTTACAGATTTGTTTCTTGTACAAACATAGGAGTTAATGATTTTTTTACAAAGGAGTTAATGATTTTTACAAGATTGGTTTTGAACATGTGAGGTTCTGAAACTGTAGCACACTGGATCACAAATATGTAACTACATCACAAAGTATGAAAATATTGGGAGGACTATGAATTCCTAGATGCCCTTCTAAGATGCCCAGAAACCAGCATGATGGGCACGGTATAAGAGCCTAGGGAGATAGGTTCATTCCCAGGTTTACTTACTTTACTTATATGAAATAATCCTTTTAGCACGTAGATCTGTAAAGTTGAAGTAATACTTCCTAACTGATAGTAAGGATAAATTCATTTGTGTTGTGAGGCTCTGGGATACTCTGGGGGCGAGAGCCGTATAAGTAGTTACATAATATTGAAGCTATTTTCCTGCGTGTAGTTAACTTCCTTTTGGGGGGTATTTTCATGGCTGTGTGTCATGCAGGCCTAAGGTTAGTCAAGAACTACAGGACATGACAAAAACTAGGACATGATGAATAGAGCTGATTGAATATTAATTTTTCGGTTCTCTGGAAGTTCTGAAAAATAAATAATTTAAAAAAAAAAAAGAAGTTCAGGTAAGGTTGAACCAAATCTAAATAATTCCCCAAAAACCATGACAAACCAAAAAAAGTTCATTTTGGTCTGAACAAGACCTACGGTGCTGCCCACCTTATTACTTTTAACATCTCCCCTTTGCCTGAAGTGGAGCAGTTTGAACTTAGATCTCCAACCTATTCACAGAGCTTGATTGATTTCTCTGTGTTTACTTGGCCTGATGGTAATCTTCTTTGCACTGGTCTTAGGTCAATAAAACACTGCATGTCTGCCATTAATTTCCATAAGCTGTCCATTGCCTTATATGACTTAATTCTGTAAGTAATTTTGAGTTCCTGTTTGAATGATAGCTACTATATGAAAATATGGCATTGTATTGTATAGCATAAGCATCCAAAATAGTGTGTGCTCACATAAAGTTTTCCTGAACTGCCTTAGTGTACATTGTCAGCTGGAAGGTTACTAAAGTAAATGTCCAGTATTACGAGGTTTTGGAATGAGAATAGATGATATTTTGTTCATTTTAATTCTATTCCTCACTAAAATCTGCAAAATGTTCAGATCGAAAAATAAAAAGAGAAATAAATTAATTTTATCCTTGGAAAAATCTTGATTTAGCTTAGTTCAAGATTGAAGGAGACTGACTAAGTTGTTTCCTATTTTATTTCAACCAGTTTCTCCATTTTTATTACCAAATCTCTGTCTTACAAAAACAGAACATAAAGGATTACATAAATCAGGAATTAAATTAAGACCATCTCCCCAAAGAACTTTATACTGTAGCTTGTTAAAATGATTTTACACAGATCACACATAGCAAGTGAGTGGCAGAGCCAGGAATGAAACCCAGGAGTCCTGACCCTTAATCCGCAGCTATCATCACTAGATAATACTCCCTTCTGTTATTGCATAAATAAAAAAAGAATTAGCCCATTCTCAGACCTTGTAGGTTACATTTAATTATTCTCACTAGGAATCTATTCTAAGATATGTATGTGCTTAGATATAAAACATAAAACCAGTTCTCTTCTATAACAGCAATAGAATTGAGAACCCTCCTGACGAGCCATCAATATTCCTTTCACAGTGGCCCAGATTATCCCTTTCAAGGCTTTCCTTGTTGAGGAGACCAGAAACTTTGAAGTTACCATTACAAAGTTTCCTCCAAATTGCTCTCTTGGGGGCAGGAGACCTGGTCAGGATTTCTTCCTCATGCAACAAATAGGCGGTTCAGGTAATTCAGTAAGCCAATGGTGGTCTCTAGCTCTATCTGTGCAGAGATTTTGTGTCTCACACTCCCCCACAGCTCTTCTAGACACTTTCCCTGGAAGCACAGCTTCATTCAAGCCATGCTGCCAGATCCTCCCCTGATGGCCACCATCTCAAGAACCTGCCTCTCAAAAAGAAAACATGAGGTCCAACAGGAGGTGGGCTTCTATGGAGCCTGGGGAATAGGAGTGGCAACACCAGGGAAGTGTCACTCTTTTCCTGAGTCCCCCAAAGAGTTCCAATCAGATTGATTCCCCAAATGTGGGGGCAGAGGGATCAGTCCATGTCCATGTTCACTCTACTTAGCATGGTTAATAAATGTTGCAAGCATTAGATTAATATGACTTTAACAGTCATGCATTATCTTGACACAAATGATAATTCGCACAGAATCTCAAACATTAAATATAATTTTAAATATAATAGATCACCAGTAACAGTCCACTTTCCTAGGTGTAAATATAAAGAGAAAGCACTATTAAAACAGAACAATATTATAGGTTTCCACTGAGGTTTTGTAATGGAACCTAGTTCAACACAGAGTGCTTAATAATTTGGATGCATTTCGGAGCAGTTTTCAAACAGGGAAAACTTAGTTTAGCTTGCACTGTGGAAGATTCCCCTCATCTCTCCTGTAAAAGCTGATGCCTGTAGATCATGTTTTGGTCCTATCTCCCACTGGCAATAAAGAAAGCTGTTTGGATTTTACCTAGTGAAGAAAAATGTTTTTAAATACAGCTTGTCGAGCTGTCATGCCCAGCACACCAACCAAGCCAGCGCACTAACCAACCGGTGTCATGAATCGGCTGAATGGTAATATATCAGGAGAGGGCAGTTCTATTATATATAGATCCTTTACATTGTCCTCATCACCATAGTATCTGAGCATCTGCCAGTAGTCTCTTAAGTGATGTGACTGACATCTGTCATGTGTGGTTTCTTCCCTTTTTCATCCTCTCCTAAGAGGGAGACTAGTTTGTCCACTCTAGTGTCTTGTTTCGGTATGAATTTGGGTTTTCTTTAAATGTAAATACCACTAGGTCTAATAATAGGGCAGGCAGGAAAACAAGAATTCTGCTTCACACACACACAAAAAGGTTTCAATGTTTGCTTTTGTTTCATATGAGAACAAACCCAAAGACCTTTCTAACTTTTTCACAAAAAAGAACAGAGAGAGAGCGAGCTCACAAAATAGACAGTTGCCCACCCAGTGGTAATGGGATTGCATGGGATGTAAGGGATCCAGGTTCAAGTCCCTGCTTTACCTGACTCAGAGCAGGACTCTGGCTATTCTGGGCATCGTCTCTTTCTTGCTTTGACCAGAAATTCCATCCTACACCTATGGAAATTTCAGCTAACCTGATACATTTCCACAAACAGTTTCAGGTTTGAGGAACTCACATTATCTGATGGGAAAAAAAATCCAACCAGTCATATCAAAGAAGGGCTCCTGGTATGCAGCTGGAGTGGAAAATGGTGAGATTTGTGATGGTTTATTGGGAGGTCATTCCATAGTCTCAAATTACTTCCTGAGAAAGCTCTGTTTTCTGCACAGATGAGCTTTACACTTGTAGTGAAAAGTTCCTTCTCACCTAAGGTTCTCAACCATGGTCTTCTACCCAGAGCTCTAGGAATTTTTTAGGTATCATGTATTTCCTCTTCCTGCTTGTTTTCTCAACAGCCCTATTGATTTAACCCAACATAGTCATACAGTAAACATCCAAATATATTCATACAGTATTTATAAATTATTAAAGTCCACCACAGGAAGCCTTTTGCTGATATTCAATAATGAGATTAGGAGGGGAAGAAATCTCACTTTAGAGGAAGCATGTAGGAGGTGGAGTTTCAGTTCTGGGAAAGAGGCACTCACTCTTTTCTGTGATGTCTTTACTTGAGGTGGGTGGATTGGGAGGCTGGTGTTAGGGTTGTCTTTTCACACAGCTATAGGTGAGAAGAAAACATTTTTAAACTAGGAAAGTGTGATTTTGAAAATCACACAAGTAGCAGGCAGAATCAGGAGCTGGTGTAGAACTTAAAGCTATTTTAAACTCTGTTTTTGTTCAAATTGACAAGATTTCAAGTTGAAGATGTCCCTTTAAGACAATTGCTTTTTCTAATGTCAAGTTTTAATTTTAGAAGTCAGCTATCCACCCCCCACAATAAAGAGCAGCCGATGCCATTGAGGGTTTGCGATCTTCACCGTGTGACACCTCCATTTGACATCAGATGTCTTTAGATGAACCTGTTCTATTATCTGGCATTGAAAAAAGCCCTACTGAAGTATTTAATGGAAGGAATGAGTAATGCAGAATCAAACAACATACTCAAAACTTAATCATATTGAACGAATCAGATTATAAAAGCATCAACTCAGAGGGAACTCAGAACAAGTAGCCATTCCCTGACACGCAATATTTAGCATTTACATAGCACTTCTAGAAGAGCCATTAACCAATTTATCATCACAACACCCTAAGAAGAAGATAGGGCCGTATCATTTTCAGTTTACTGACAGGAAACTGAGGCAGGGAGATATGACATTCCATAGATAAAACACTAATTCAGTGGTAGAGTCAGGAATAGAATTCAAGAGTGAGAATCCCAGTCCCTTGCTCAGACTGTCAGATTACACTGTCTCCCATAGACATCCAAGTGTACCACAACCAATTACTATTTTGGAGGAAGGGCAGACACATAAGATACATTGATCGATATGCTTAGCAGTAAATTTGAATGAAAGAGTCATGATTTCTCTTACATAATGAGCCCTAAATATTCACCAGAGAGAGAAAAGAGAATGTCAAAGGAGTTTTTTAAACTGTCTTCTTATTTATTTTTGAATGCCCCAAAAATAAACGAGGCATGCTTCATAAACAGACTTGTTCGCTGCTGAGGTCATTTCCTTGTGGGAATTAATAACAGTATGCAATAATATTTAAAACATCTGTCATCCAACTATCTCAAAATATTTCACAAAGATAAGTGTTATTATCCTCACTTTACACAGGAAGAAAGAGTGGTCATGTGACTTGTCTAGTGCCACAGCAATGCAATGGCAGTCATGAATAGAGCTGTGTGAATAACTGATTTGCTGGTTTTCTGGCCAGTCTGAAAAATTGGGGTAAATCATTTAGGTTGAACAAAACATGTCATTTGAGCTTTTTTAAGCATTTTTTAAATTTAAACAATAAATTTGAATTGAATTTCAAAACAAAAATCATTTTGAATAGAAAAATCAAAACATTTCATTTGAAAGTGTTGAAACTTTTCTTTTGATTTTTTGGGCAGGGAGCACGGGTTACCAAAACAATTTGGGAAAATCAACACAAAGTCACAAAATGTTTTGGTTGATCCCAATCTAATTTTTTTGCGAAAGAAAAAGTGTTGGCAAAATGTTTTGTCAGGAACAGAATTTTGTCGGAAACAGAAGCTACTTTTGCTGAATCCCATTCTGCTGCTCTAATGATTGAACCATGCCATTTCCCTACAGATTGGCGAATTTGGCTGCATCTACATAGGCATTTTTTTTTACCATGGTTTCATCTGACCCAATTAGGGGCGTGTCTAAATGACATGTAGTAGAAAATACCAGTAGCTGGTGTAGACTAGTGCTTCCTGTTGCTAGCAATGGTGCAGTTGCACTTGTGATAATGAAATGGTGGGAAGAGTATTCACAATTCTCAGGGCAGACAAGGCCATTGGGTGTAAGAGGACCATGTTTGGTTATTCACATAGTGTCTGAACCATCTAATGTGAGGTTTTCTTTAAATTGATCTGCAAATCTAAATGAAAACTGAATTAAGCACTATTTTCTATGATGGATATCCCTGCTAACAAGACTGTGAATGGAGGTGGTTGGGAACTTTTAGACAAAGTATCTTGTTGTACACCCACTGTCAGGCATCCTGAAGTGTCAAGTAAACCAAGATGTTCATGGCAATCTCACAAAGGCATTAAATTCCAGCCTTCTAGGAGTTCACATGGAGTTTATAAATACCTTGGAGAAATCCTTGTTTTAAATTTGCAGATTATTAGTGACAGTAAATTTCTCTCATTAGAGAGACACTGAAGTCATTAACATAGTTTGTAAAGCTGTGCTTTTGCTGCTGTGAAGTTGATTTCTGTTTTAGGTAACAAAGTTAATAGTGACAAAGGAATTCTGAACATAAAACATTCCTCTCCGGACACCATAACTAACTTAGTGGAACCACAATTTAAGAATAACATTTAATCTTCCCTTACTAATTTTGCCAAACTGGAAGCACTGCAGAAATGCTTCTTAGCTGCTACTCTGAGAACCCAGCACACAAAACTTGTGGCTCGGAGCTAATAAGTATGGAATTCCTGATGACATGAAAAAGAAAACTCAGCAGAAACTATCCCAATACTGCCAACTTCATGTGTACAGGAAATTTAAATGGTAAGGAATCCTTACTCGCATGGGAAGTCACCATTTCAAACTTATTTCTGAACCCTGCCCTCCCATAGTTGCCCTCCCAAAATTAAGCAGCTTTATGTCTAAGGTTCATTCAGATTCTTTCATTAGATTGATTTCTATCTTTGTAAGCAAAATTGATTCACATATAAATTAGGGCTATATCAATGGTGATATTCATGTGGAGTGACAGGGGGAGATTGGAGAAATACATCTTATTATTGCTATTTATTTCTATTATTTGTTTTGTTAGAGGTTTGGTTGATGGATTCCACTGCCCACAGCCCATGTTGTCACAGCATAACCTTGATTATCCTGATAACTCCAATGAGAGGCTGCTGAATTGGAATTAATTTGCAAACTGGATACAATTAACTTAGGCTTGAATAAAGACTGGGAGTGGATGGGTCATTACACAAAGTAAAACTATTTCCCCATGTTTATTCCCCACCCCCCACTGTTCCTCAGACATTCTTGTCAACTGCTGGAAATGGCCCACCTTGATTATGACTACAAAAAGTCCCTCCCCCCACCCCCGCTCTCCTGCTGGTAATAGCTCACCTTAAGTGATCACTCTCCTTACAGTGTGTATGGTAATACCCATATGTCTCTATGTGTATAAATCTCTCCACTGTATTTTCCACTGAATGCATCTGATGAAGTGAGTGTAGCTCACGAAAGCCTATGCTCAAATAAATTTGTTAGTCTCTACAGTGCCACAAGTACTCCTTTTCTTTTTCCTGATAACTCTTTGTCACTTAGCAACTAATTTCCCCATTGCTGGTTCCTGAAAGAGGTCATATGTTCAGTTAATACTCCAACAGGTATTTTCTCATTTTTAAATTCTCCACTGTCTTTGCACTAACATAGGCCTATATGCTTGATGGACTTTAAAGAAAGGGGAAATTAACTTTTTTGGTCTGCTAGACAAATCTTCTGCTAATCTTCAGGGATTAGAATGACCTATTTTATATAGTGTGTAAAATTCCTATCTTAGTCTACATTAGGGATCGGCAACCTTTGGCACGCAGCCCACCAGGGTAAGTCCCCTGGTGGGCCGGGCTGGTTTGTTTACCTGCTGCGTCTGCAGGTTAGGCCGATCGCGGCTCCTTCTGGCCACAGTTCACTGTCCCAGGCCAATGGGGTCGGCGGGAAGCGGTGGCCGGCACATCCCTCAGGCCCCGACACTTCCCGCGGTCCCCACTGGCCTGGAGCGACGAACCGCAGCCAGTGGGAGCCGTGATCGGCTGAACCTGTGGATGTGGCAGGTAAACAAACTGGCCTGGGCCCTCCAGGGGGCTTACCCTGGCAGGCCACGTGCCAAAGATTGCCGATCCCTGGTCTACATAGACCCATATTCATACTGATTCATATTTCTATCATTTTGTTCCATTTCAAAAGCAATCTCTTAATGGTAGCACATAACATAGCTATCATGTCAGAGAAGGATTTCTTTGACCACAGTTTAATGTGTCTTTTTCTAAATGGCCAGGAGAATTGATTAGCCATTTTAGTAGAAATGTGAGTATTCACAATCCAGAAATTTGGCAAGGCTTATTAAAATATTTTCCCCACTTGTGGCACTTAGTAATGGGATGAAATAACTCAGTAGTTCAACCTGGATAAAGGCCTAGAAGGTTGGATAAATAGACGAACCTTCTCTGAACCTCTTGCATCTATGACATTGAGCTAAATTTCTTACATGAACAGGCCCCCTTGTGAGATTTTCATTGTTTCTTGCTTTCAGTCATATTGGAAATACTATACTGCAAAAATAAACTTTCTTGTGGTACTATTTTGGCACTTCTAGTTTCAATTCCACCTGGAATAGGCTTGGCAAAAGTGAAAAATAATTCTAAAGAAAAAATCAACTGAAGCATCTGAGCCTCAAAACCAATTTTCCTTGGCGTTGTTTCAAGTTCAGGGTGAAAGTTTAGGTCAGTTTTGAGTGAATCTGAGCTTGTTCACCCGTTCCTATTGCTATTACATGCTTGGAGAATGATAGCTTCTTCTTCTCTTTCTTTCCCTTAATGCCGCAGACAGTTCAGCTAACTTGTTTATACCCATTTAAATTTTATGTGTCAGGTCGCATGTCATAAAATATAATGAAATTTAACATAAATGACAGAACACCACATGTTGCCTAAAATTAAAGCATAATACATTCATTTTTAGTATCTGATACTTGCTATCAATTCTGATAGTGAGATAATTTGGGAATGCATATGCTGAGGGGAGAAAAGATAATTATGAAGTATTGGTGGGTGCTGTATGGGTCTGCTTTATTCTCTGCCCACAGATATAATCTCTTCTAATTACTACACATTCCCTTTTTCTTATCATATTTAAAGTGATGGTTATGTTATAGTTATATATTTAGTGAAGTTGTGGATTAGTTATTGTAACTAAAACAACTATATAAATGACATTTATAATATATACATGAAAAGAGCTTTGCCTGTCTTGTTTATTTGGCACTTACCAGACCTAATTTCTGGGTTCGTAAGAAAAAAGAACATATGAATGGTCATACTGGGTCAGACCAATGGTCTATTTAGCCCAGTATCCTATCTTTCAACAGTGGCCAGTGCCAGATATTTCAGTGGGAATTAACAGAATGGGGCAATTATAGAATCATCCATTTCCTGTTGTCCAGTCTTAGCTTCTGGTAGTTGGAGGTTTAGGGGTGCTCAGAGCATGGGGTTGCATCCCTGATCATCTTGGCTAATAGCCACTGTGAGAGAAGGTTAATGGGGAAAAAAATTCCCCTGATAGCGTCCACCAAACCATATAATCAGTGGGTTATGTTTGCCCCTCTCTAGAATAAACTGTGGGTTTAGCAGCCTCTCAAGGAGCTGAAGTCCGAACCTGACAATACCACCTAGGGGCAGTGGTCTGGCTGTAACAGCCATGTTGAGAGCCAGTTATCGTTTTGCCCAGTGGTGAGAGTCAGTGGCCATGTTGCCTAGTGGCAAGAGTCAATGGCTGGGGATAGGGGAACCCATGCCCTCCCTACTCCAACCCAGGGCCCTGCGAATAATAACTCAACTATGTGGCGAGGAACATACTGGCCGCCGCTTCCCGCAGCCCCCATTGGCTGGGCACAGCAAACCGCGGCCAGTGGGAGCCGCGATCGGCCGAACCTGTGGACGCGGCAGGTAAACAAACCACCAGGGGCTTTCCCTGCACAAGCGGCATCCCAAGTTTGGGAAACACTGATCTATGACATAGGCCTTACTACATCTTAGCAGGAGTAAAGGTAACAACTTAGCAAATATGACTAAAAAACATTTGTAGTAATGCATCCTACCATCAAGTCCCCAGTCTTACCCCATGTGCCTAATTTATTTTACTGAGCCTTTTAGTAACACATACCAGTGACCCAGCTCAGATCTCTTTTCTCCCCTTTCACTGGACCAAACCCGCTCCATGAAGATGGAGTGAAGAGAAATATCTCATAGACATTCTAAAATGCAACTATCATAAATAAAAGTATTTTAAAAAGCCAAGAGAAAAATCAACTGAAGTTAATGATAACAATACAAAAATGATAAAAACTACTGGTCTAAGTTTCCTTCTTTGACCAAAAAGACACAAATACTTTCAGTTAAAGTAAAAAAAAGTCAGAACAGCAAAGGGTGATAATCAAATTTCTAGATTCTGTCTCTTTCAGTTTAATTTTTCTCTTCTTAACACAGTCCTGATGCTTCTCCCATCCTGGCTCTGGAGTTACGACTTTTAAGTTCTTATCAGGTGGTCATGTGTTGAGTTGGTCATTATCATTTTATCCAGGAATGGACGGTTGGTATTAGTGTCTTGGCAATGAGATGTGTCTTACCTCTGAGCTAAAATACTTGGTATGTTCACATTTTATTTAGTATTGTAGATAATTCTACTTTTGCATTTTTGAGTCACGGACCTCTTTAAACATAACACAGCAAGCTGTATACGTCATTCATTGTCTTCTCCTCCTATAACGGATTATTTCTTATTCAGGCTAACATATAAACATGCCGATAGTCATTACTCCAGACAGAATTTACCCTTCATTTCAGGTAGACAGTCCCTTTCTACCCATTTGCTAGGACTTCCATCTTCAAGTGGTTTTGAATGATAATTAAATGATCACTCTCCTGACCTGGAGTGTAAATCTGAAGCAACTTGCCAATAGCTCTCCCTAAATCATCATTTTAAAGAGCCCATACTCTCAGTAAGTCTATGTTTCTTAATGATGCCCAGTTCTTTAGAGAAAATATGATTTTTGACACAGATTAGCCACAAGGGATAGTCAAATTTCATGAGTCAGGGTGAAAATAAATCACTTTAGAAACTAGAGAGGATGTTTATCCCCATGTACAACACAGTATAACTAGGTAGGTGCATTATGTGGAATGTTGGGAGAGCATGTTTGCCTTCCTGTGAAGAACTAAGTACCACTAGGTGCTGAAGAAAATACAGTAGACTTGATGGACCAGTGGTATGATCTGGCATGGCAAGTCTGGCATACCAGATCAACATTGCCTCATTCCAAACAATGTTGTTTTAGGGTTTAAGAGACTGCAGCAAAAGACTACAGAGCACATGCTGAGAGTGTCAAGTATGGAAGCTGAATACCAGTATTAAGGGCAGAATAGCCCCTCTATGTGTAATGTATAAAATGAGATTCTATTTTCTTAGTCATAGAAAATTCTACAATATTCTTACAGCCAGATCAAACACAATCAGATTTTTTTAGTTGTGTGCTAATGTAGCTCAAATTATTTAGTTGTCTCAAGTTTTCAAAGATGCTTCAAAAGCGTGTCCTATTATTATTTTTAATTTAGCAGGCACTCTTTTCCCCTACTTTTGTTTAATCAGTGTTAAAACATTGTCCATTTTAGTTCAGACTATCATGAACCAATTGGCCAACTTATGTCAGGGAAAAGCTACCTGCTAGTTCAAAAGGGAAACTTGCTTAATATCAATAAGAATAATGTGCTTATTGCAGAATAATGATCATGTAATTTGTGCTTGATGCAGTTATAAATAAGTCTTTGAAAGCATTTTTTATTATTGTTATTTTAAATAGAGGCTATGAAAAGCCACAAGAAAGGTCTAGTCCTGTTAATATCACAAGCTGTTTTCCTACCTGCACTCAGAACAGCTTTACTATAGCAGCTGTCTTGGTTAGTGTTGGCACACAACTGTCGGTGTAGGATACCCATGGTTTGCATAGGAAATGAACAGAACACGGCTCCAATGGGAGCCTTTAATAATCTGCAGTCTCAAAAGCTGCCATGTGTGGGCACTGGACTTTGAAGTTCTGAGAGGTGAGACATTTCAGGAAGATTATTTAAAGTCAATCAACTTTTGATTTTTTAAAGAGGTTTAAGAAAGCTGTGATGATCTTTGCATTTTGTCTTTAATGTTAATTAAATACAGTTTAGGTTTGCATTAGTGTGTTTTGTACAACAGCTCTGATGAACTAGAGAGAGGGCTTGAAAGAATGATGTAACTCAGTCCAAACCAGGTTAACTTCAGCAAACAGAACTTGGAATTTGTTTCATTTACAGTACAGTATTTAACAAATACTAGCTGTGAAAACTTGAGCCAGGTTGCAGCAAACCGCTATCACTGAGTACCTTGGGAGCAGAGCCAGGTACATATTGCAATAACGTGTTAATATGAATTTATAAACCAAATCTCTTCTTCTCTGTTCATACCCCTTGTTTGTGCTTTTGTGTGAAATTCAACTCGTTCAGAGTAACAATACAAGCTCTGTGCTCTGCTTAAGTCTTCAAAATGCTCTCTCTCTCTCTCTCACACACACACACACACAAAGCTAATTACAGCTTGGGACACATCCTCCCATAGCTGAAAGCTGAGCCAGAGCATCCTTTAACTCAGGTGACAGAGACCATGATGTCTGGAGCTGTAGGAGCAGCACTCTAGACAAAAGAGTATGATTTATTGTGGCACAGTGGTAGTGTCTAATACTTGTGTTTTTACAGCCAGTGGCCTATTCTGAGGCTGAATTATGATCCCCGGTGTTACTATAGAAAAATCCTCATTCTTTGAAGTGTCTAGAATGAAGTCTCAAGCAATAAACCATTTTCTGAAAACTTGGAGTACTTTAAGTGCCATAATTTAATGTGTCTCTTTTGAAATCTTTTTGTCAGGGTACTAATGTTTCTTTCTGTCTCTCTAATTGCCAACGGCACCACGTACCACAAAGCTTGAAATACAGGCAGCTTTTGGCATTGGTTTGTGCAAGAAACAGTTTATGATTAGGAGTAGTAAAAGTGTCAAATAAGTTGTTGTTATTTGAAAAGTAGATGCAATTTCCTATCAATAAATCTGAAGTAGAGAACACATGGTGACAAAACATTTTCATTGACAACCTAAGCCAGCTCAGGGCATTTTCCAAAAGAGAGAGGGAATGCCAGAATCTAATAAAAAAATGTCTACATTTCCCAACAAAATGTGCAGTTTCCCTGGAGGGAATGTGCATAGATCCATTTTCCAGATAGAGTACCAGAAAAGCAAAAACCTAACTTGAAAAATGTTATATAGGAAGTCTGAAGCAGAGCTGGGAAGAGGACCTCGATCTCTGAGGCGATAGGCCCATGTATTAATCCACTTGATCATAGTCCCTCATGAAAATTGCTTGAAATCTCTTTACTTAGTTAGGCCAACTGTAAAATCCAGCTAATAAAGTTTAACCACCAGTGTAAAGTGCTTTGAGGTCTACATATGAAAAAGCACTATATAAATAAAAATCATTATAGACAGATTTTTTTTCCAGAGCAGATAACTAAAAGAGAGGGTTTTAGTGATTTGTCCTGGAAATGATGCGGCCTTGGGTTTAGGTACTGGCTGTTGAATTAGAACAGGGATTGGCAACCTTTGGCACATGGCCCGTCAGGGTAAGCCCCCTGGTGGGCCAGGCTAGTTTGTTTACCTGCTGCCTCCGTAGGTTTGGCTGATCACAGCTCCCACTGGCCGCGCTTCGCCATGCCACGCCAAAGGGAGCTGTGGGAAGTGGCGGCTAGCACATCCCTCGGCCCGCACCTCTTCCTGCAGCCCCCATTGGCCTAGAGCGGCGAACCGCGGCCCGTGGGAGCTGCGATCAGCCAAACCTGCAGACGTGGCAGATAAACAAACCAGCCCAGCCCGCCAGGGGGCTTACCCTGGCGGGCCTCATGCCAAAGGTTGTCTATCCCTGATATAATATTTTGTACAGTATATGAAGATGTGTGGGAGGGAGTGTAACCCAGAGATGTAGTGGGAAAATGGTTGGGTTGTGGGGCCCCATCCTAAATAGAATCAGAGTCATGGACCTGCTAATTGAAAGGAGTGCACTCATTGGACTGGACAATGGGTCTCAGCAAGAGCAATGTACCCAGGAAGCATGGCACATTACCATATCACCACCCACTTATTTCTATAAATAAAAAAGTTGTAGTGGAAGTTGGAAGTTTGATGATGTGATGAATAAAATGTGTGTATTGTGGGTGGTGGAAGTCAGAACTGGCTCTAGGCATAAGCAGATTAAGCAATTGCTTAAGGCCCTGAGCAGCTCAAGGTGGCCCCCTATTATTAGCATGTGTTGTCTGGGGGTTAGCCCAAAACTATTTCTGCTGAGGGCCCCTAATTGGCTAGCACCAGCACTTGTGGAAATATTTAAATAGATGTGACCAGAGTATGTGTTTTGTGGATGGTGTAGAAAGAACTTAGTTGTTGATTTCCTAGATTCTTTGTATTTGCTGGTGGGAATTGTATTTGAACAGCTTTAAATCTACCTTTAAAATATACTTATTTTAGAATGCATACTTCACCATACAACAACAACCTTGACTCAAATAGAGTAGTATTCTTTCAGAGTTAAGTTTACTGTGTATGATGAAATATGCACTCCCTTCCCACACTCCCCAGTTGCCATATTACTTAGCAGGCCCAATGGGCATGACATCTGCAAGAGTTTCCCTCCCAGAGCCTGTGGACTGTAATCGTATGAAGTGATATAAAAGCAGCTTCTCCAAAACAAAGTAGGATTTATTTTGCCAAAAGATGAACAAATGTTTAGAAGTGGATTTAAAATAACAGAGAATTACATGCATATTCTCCTCAAGACCCTGGGTAGCCCTGACTTAGACCTGGTGCCCCTCCATTTTCACTGAGCATCAACCTACAGCTTGCTTACTGCAACCCCCCAACTGTCAGCCTCTACCAGCCTGGAGCATGCTTTCCCAGTATACCTCAATATCAGCCTACAGACCACTGAAACTTCCTCCCATCCTCTCTGTGGGGCCATATTTCAACTGGTCTTTTGAGCATCAGTTTCTCAGCCTTGGCAAATAGCCCTGCCACCAGGATTGGGGTTAGGGAATCCCACTTCATGGCTATAAACCTGGCTACAGTTTAAGGAAGTGCTTCTTATCTAGGCCATTGTTTTACTTTTCTTGCCTCTTTAATTTTATCTTTCCTTTCTGGTTTCTTTAAAACACCCCTGTTTTAGATTCAACTGTGCATTCAGACAGAGTAATATCATTCAGCTGCGCCAAGGTGCATATGTGGTTTGTAAAAAAATATTTCTCAGTCCTCCATAGTATATATGTGGGGGGGGGGGGCGAAAGGACGCAGAAGTATGTTCTGTCTTGTAGTTTCTTTACATTTGTGTATATGAAAGATGTGAAACGAGAATGAGAGGAAGCAGTGATGGTGAGCAGTGAATGGTTTGTTACAATGCAACAATAGCAGTATGAAGGCAATTTATAAAGCAAGGTTAGAGCTATGTGTTGCAGAATCAATTATTGCTGGTCATTGATTTGTGCTACCTTAATTCTGACCTTAGTACATTGTCACAGACAGAGTACAGGTGTAACAAATAGAATGACTGGGTCAGGCTGACACTGTATGTGAACATAAGGAGCTAGCAGAGATTGATAGTTGTTACCGAGTCTTTACGGAAGAAAAAATAGGTTATAACGAAAAGGCAAATAACTCTTTTGGTGTTAAAACTTTAAGATCATGGTTTGCTTTTCACTTATACCCTGATAAATCAGGAACTACTTCAGTGAATTCAAAGGAATGATTGCAGTGTGAGAGGAGACTAAGGCCACAACATTTTAAAACTCTCCTATTTTTGAGGTGCTAAGAAAACTTGTGAAGTTTAGAGTTTGCAGGGCTTGTAGTTCTTTAACTAGAAGAAAATGTTTTAGGAAACATTTCAAGAAGAACTGATTGAAATGTTTCCTCTGCCAAAGTTAAATATTGACCAAGAAAATATTATGAAAAATGCACTTGACCTACAAAGAGCTTGTGGTTAAAACTAAAGATTGAATTCAAACACTGAAGTATGAAATAGATTTTAATTCTGCTTTGTGCAAATTTCAGAGCATTTTTAGCTTTGGAGCCACAAGGGTGCCTCCATAATTGTATATGGACACATGCATATGCACACTCTAGAAAAGGGCCAAATTAGGGTTAATCATGAAACATCACAATTAACATCAAACTGTTAAAGTAATAGATGAATTTAATTATCTGGGATCATATATATCCAATCAAAGAGACTGCTCAAAAGAAATCAGAAAACAGGGGATGGCTTGCTCAGCCATGACCTCTCTTACAAAAGTGTGGAAAACTGTCATCTCAAAATTTTTGAAGGTTTGACTGGTGAAAAGCTTAATTTTTCCATCATGATTTATGGATGTGAATCCTGGGCAATTAGACCTGCTGACATGAAGAAAATTCAAGCCTTTGAGATGTGGTTCAGGCAAAAAGACTCTGGCATGTCTGTAGATAGAAAAGATGAACATTTATGTTGAAAATATTTTTTGAGAGACGCGAACTCTGCTCTCAGAAAGCAACAGGCAGAAAATTATGTAGTTTGGTCACAGAAGGGAAAGAGATGGAAATAACCTTGGAAAGTTATTATGGAAGGAATGGTGGCAGGTCATCATAGTAGGGGATCACCAAGGAGATAGATAGATAATGTGCAGCAGGTCAGTGGGAAGTCAGCTGCTAAGTGTGCAAACTTAGTGGTGGATCAAGAAGGTTTTAAAAAATTCTGCTATGATGTCACCAGTATTTAGACATGAATAAGGAAATCCTAGTATATATTAGTCAGCTGTTTGAGGAGCCATAAGCAATGTTTCCAGTCACATGGCTTTAGTCTGTATGGGAAATCAGCTATGATATCTCCGTAGTGTCTCGATATCATTTTCTAACTGTGGTATTTAAAAGCAGCTAATAGCCTTTGAGGGGCTATATTAGTATGTATAATAAAACAGCAAAATAAATCTGATTCCTTTACCTTAGTGCGGAATGGTTCACAGTTGTAATTCTACATTTTATAGACTGTATTTTTAACCTCAAATGACAGAACATATTATATTCTGTGCAACATAAATACTCATTATGACCAGTTCAGTTACTGTGTCTGTATAGATGGGATACCACAAAGGTAACTGAGATAGAAAGTTCATGGAGTTTTGATAGTCCACAAAAAATAGTAAAGCTTGAATGAGTCAGGATGTCACATATGCCCCAGGATGTCTATAGAACTGATCAAATACTAGATGAAATCATATCTTAAATATTAACATATTTGGTAATTAAACTAGTCATTGAAGATATTGTTCAGTGCATGTTATTAGCTAGCTGAATAATGAAAAATAATGAAGAAAATTATTCCATGGATGGCAGCATTATTCACTCACTTTTATATTACTCAACAATAGTGTTTCTAGACTTTTAATTAGACTTAATTAAAGGAAAACAGTTTGGTTAAATAGGCCAGAAAGACAAACATTCCCAACTAAAACCTTCCCGATGGCCTTCTACAACTGCCTACCCTCCTCCTGCCTGCCCTGACAAGGATCACATAACTCATAACCATGCAGCCAGTCATCTCCATCTTTGAAAATTTTGGTAGCATTATTCAAACCGGCCACTCTAAGGCAGCAATCAAAGGGATGCATCTACAACTGGTTGATCACAAAGGGCCTGATCCAAAGCCTGTTGTAGTCATTGGAAACAAACTCATTAACTTTTGTGCTCTGTGTCATGCTGAATAGGATACATTCTAGGTCATAAGAACCACCTACTCTCAGTCTTCTTTTAATTCCTCCCCTTACATTCTGATGTACAATCTTTCTTCAATCCTCCTGTCCAGCTTCATGAGAATCTTTCACCTCCATAAACTTGGGGGCGTACAAAAACAACCTACATCTCATTAAGTAGCCTTTCACTACTACAGCATGATTTGATCTTTTTGGCTTAAAAACAAATAAAACTAGATGTAAAATTGTAAACACCATTGGAAGCCATCATTCTAGTTCTCTTCCTGTGAATTTGTCTAACTTTTGCCTTCTTTTAAGAGTAAAACCACATGAACGTAATTGTTCTGCTTTGTAGAGCACTGATGTGAAAGGCAGATTGTGCTGGAGAGATACATTGTACTATCCATTGCTTTATGTCACAGTTTTAAGTCACTGAATAAGATTATTGTACCTACTATGGCCCCCTTTAAAAAGAAACCCTTTCACAATAATTTTGCCCTAATACAGTATTGTCAGAGAGCGCAATATGCTTACCTTTATGAGAAAACCTTTCTAATTGGAATTACTGGACCTTGACTTACTTGTCACAGCTACATTCAGGGTGAAGGTGAAATCTTTGAGAAGTCTGTTCTTGAAAATTAGACCACAGCTTGTCTGAATAAAAGCATTATAAGAGAACACATCCATATGCAATATATTTTTTCGCCAATTCTTTTTTCCCTGTTCTCTGCTTATCTACAAAATAAACAGAAAAAAACCCCTTGAACTTTGTAACATTTGAACTTCAATAATACTGTATAAAAAATTGTTATCAGTTAATGAATGCTATTTCTTGTACTGGAAGAGTTAAACAAAATCACAATTTTAAACTTTGTAACAGGTGGGGGAATTGCAGCTAAAGCCATTGAGCTTAATGGGAATTAGTCATGCATCCTTGATTGTTCAGATGTTGGAAGAGGGACCTGAATAACTCACTGAGGTAAGTGCTTTTCCTAAGCTCCTAAAGTCTGGATAATAAATAGAAACAAATCATCTCCTAGTGATTAGTAGACATGTCTTTGTAGAATTCATAACAACAAAGCAGGACAGTCCTTGTGTTTTAGCGTTTTGTTTCCACAATTACAAAGTGAGTATCAAAGCAATAATCAGGATACCCTGTTCTTTATTTGTTTTATTTTTCCTGGAGAGATTGTGGGACAATTAAAAAATGTAGTTTAATAATATTGTCCTAATAATAGAAATGGATAAAAAGAAAGTATGCTCAATTTCAAGTCTTGATCATTTTCTGTATTTTCAGAGATTACAAATATGGATATACGAGTTTTGTATATATTTCCAGAGATAATTATTCATTAACCAGAATCTGTAGTTGATGCAATATCCTTGATAGTGAAAAAAATCCCAGAAAGCACTTGGCCTTATGCAACACAGCACCATTAGGGAAAAGGTCTTTCTAACCTCAGCTGATGATCAGTTTATGTCCCTATAAATGTTACTGTTCTAAATAAATTACCTCTGAGCATTTCAAAGCACTAACATAGCTGATCAAGTAACTGTTCATGTTATGTTAATTAATGAAGCCTTTTTAATTTATCACAGACTTATTCTTATATCTTTGTTTCATTTAATAGCTTGTTGAATGCATAAAATGTGGAAGACTTTACAATCTTTAATTACAATAACATAAAGCAGTAAAATTAATTTTAAAAATAGTTGCTGTCTGTAAGCTTAACTGACCCATCACTGTAAAGCTTAATAAAAACTAATTTCCTAATGATATAATGGTTTCATAGTGCTCACCAAATGGAATTATTTTAGGACAGGTAAAGTGCTGCTTTCAGTGATCCTATTTCTACAGTGATTTGATTAAAATGTGGCTGGTTTTACACCTAAAGTGCACAAGATCAGGCAAACTATACTGATGGTGAACCAGTGTGCTTGTCCAAGTGGTCCTTGTTTAGTTTTCATCCTGTTATCAAAGTTCCATAGTCCAATGAATTGAGGATTTTGTTATGAATGTGGCATATTAGAGCAGTTAGCCTGGAAATTTGAACCAGAGTTCTCCTTGTCTCCGAAGAACAGCTCTCAATGAAGAGATGTTTTTTTGTTAGCTCATTAGGAAGTAAAGTCTATAGTATGCTACCACCCCTGATTGTCATCCTTGTTTGCGTATCATGGAGATCACAAGAAAGTGGGCTACTAACAAATGACTGCCTCTGCAAAATCTGTTTGGTTATTAAATTATTATTCAGAGTTCAGGAGTGTTGGTAGGTATAATATATAAGGCAATCATGAAAAAAAAACAGAGAGCCTAATGCTGTGTGGGAAATGTGCCTAGCACCTCTGCTAATACCCTAAACAGACATTCTGTGTTGTACATTAGTTAAAGGTCTTTATGAAAGAGCAGAAGGAGAAGGGAAAACAAAATAGAGAATGAATTACTTAAGATTAAATAGTTCTTGTTCCTGAAACCGGCAACCCGTAGAGCTAACGGCAGATATTTTCTACAGACAGATGGAATGCTCAGCTATCCCAGCAGCATTAGTATGAAGTATCTGGTAAGATTCATTTTTTAGACATTTGCATATAAATATAAACATCATTAGTAGGGGCTAATTGCCCTGTAGGAACTAAAATGTGAGAATTAGCATCTTCAGTTTGGGGGGGGAGGTTATTTTTATTTTTTATTTTTATTATTTTCAAAGTAACTCTAACACCCATCATGTCTGGTACTGCATGGCTGCAACAGATAATTGCTACCATTAAGAATCTCAAATGCAAAATCAAAACCATTTGGCATGGCTTCCAGGGCCACCCAGCACAGTAAGTAACCATAGAAAATGACTATACTAGTTTTATGTTCATGCATATTCATAAGGGCACTTAATTTGACTTTCATAGTAGGGGGCTTTTGAAAGTTTGTCGTCAGATCAGCCCCCAAACAAGACGTAACATCAAAGGTAATGTGATATTGTACATCACACACAAAAATGCTTCTAGGAGGCAGCACGTAACACTGAAAGAATTATTTATTTTAGCTGTTCAGAAGAGAAATGGTACTTCTAGAAAAATGTAGACTACAAGCCCTTGGCTTCCTTGTTTGTTTTATTGATCACAAAGGTCAGTGGTATATGTTATTCAAGACTTGGTTCATGGGCCAAGTTTCTGCACAGAGATATATAGGCATCTGTGTTTAATATCTTTGACTCATGAAGAACATAAGGAAGATTCAGTGAACACATGACAAAGCCAATGGGAGAAAAAATGTTCATATTAACTCAGCAGTATCAGTTAAAAAAAACTCCCAACTGCATATGAAATATTGAAAAATTATTTTGTGTTTCTGAACTCAGGTGCTTCCTGGTTCCAGTGTTATGTTCAGAAGAGAACTTTCTGACACCATACTTAAAAAAGAAAAAGAAAAAAAAACATTTCCATGACATTCAGCAAATGTTTGTTCTAGTGGAACAAATGTGTTAAATTATAGATTAGAAACAGCACAAAGAAACCTTTACAAATGTTACAGTTTCAGTTTTGCACATAGCAAATAACATTATACTTAAATGAAGCCCTCCTTGTTAGAGTAAAACATCTGCATAACAAGGTATTGCACTAGATTTTCTAACATTCTTTTTCAGCATGGATGCACAACAAAGAACTGGAAGTCACTGATTACTGGCTGTGGTGTTTTCCCAGATAGTTCCAACTGCTTTTCTTTCCATTTCCCAATTGTTTCATCTGACCTTTCTCCAACTCATCTGTCTTTCTCTGATTCTCTATCTAGTTTGTTATTTTTCTCTTCATTACTCTGGACAGTTTCTTGCTCATCAAATGAGGAATACTTTCTGATATGGTCTCTCAGAAAATAACACTGGGATTGTGGAATTGTGTGCTTGCCAGAAATGTCCTGTGTAACTGACTTTTGCCTGCATTGTTATTTACATACAGGTCCCACTAAACACTTACAGTTGAATGGTATCAAATACAAATCTTCATCTTTGCCTTCAAGACGCTGCACAGCTCTGCTCCTGTGAATGTGTGCATCTCATCCCTCTTCCATGGGCATTGTGTTCCATCAAGTCCACTTCTTTTCATTCCCTTTTTTTTAAAAAACCTTCTGAAATGTCCTCCCCCATCCTGGTCAACATGTAAACTCACTCTCCACCTTCCAGTATTTCCTTAACACCTCTCTATTGCAGACAATAATCTCTATACCAGGTTCCAACTAGCTCTCCAGATGTAATCTACATTTACACAGTGTGGCTTTCTATCTCCCTCTAGCAACTGTAGCACAGGGAAGATTCTTGGTGTGCTACAGCCTGTGAGCTAAGAGAATTGGGACTCTTCGATCAGGCATTTGATAACCTTTGGTTCCAGGTTCAGTTCTTGCTACTGATAGCCCTCCCAGGGTCATTAAGTACCTAGCATGGTGCATACCTTGCAAAACAAACAATCTCTCCACCATACTTTGTGTTTACTGCACTCCCTGTCCTTGCCTCATGCCATCTCTCCTTGTGTCACATCATGCCATATCCAGTCTAGATTGTGTGATCCCTGGGTCAGGAAGTCTTCATTCTCTATGTAAAGTGCCATGCATATCTGTATCACTGAATACAAACATTAATAACAAGCATAAAAATGTCTGTTATTGCACACCAATAGGGAAATACTGTTTCAATGCCCGTGGAAGACTCTGTAGCAATGACTTAATGAAATACATAGGTAAACAATATAAGACAGTTTAGACTGCCTTTGTATAGGACATTAATTAATTACCTGCTCCTTAATGGTTCATTGTAGTGTATTATGAAACACATGCAGGTTTCTGTAGCATGGTTTTTGCACTAAAGCATAAAGACTAAAGCTGCCTTACCCTTTTTTGGGTCCAAATGCCTTTTACACTGTGGCATCAGATGTTGCAGCTGTATATCCATAGGCTGTGGGCTGCATTTGCCCATGGTTTTCCACCCGCTTCTACCAATGCAAGCCCTTGTAGTGGTGTATCTGCATGGGGGGAAATTGCACAAAGCACCTGCAAACCCACTCCACTAGAAGGAAGGGTGGACAGCCACAGTGTTGCCTCAAGAGTGGGAGGTGCTGGACAGGGTAGCACAGCCAGGGGATCTGATGATTCAGTGCATTCTCCAGCAACTTCATAGAAGAATAAAGCTGCCTTCTTCCCTTGCAAAACTGCTTGGAGAGGAGGGTGACTGACTCTCACCCTGTTGCAGTAACCATCACTACTACTGGCACAGGAAGGTGTAGTTTGCACTTCTCTGGAATAATGAGTGTGTGTCCTGGGTATGGTACGGTATTGGACTTTACTTTCTGGATCAAGGTGACAAATGTCAATACCCTTGTCACATAGCAGGGATTAGTATCCATAGACTCCAGTGACTATTGATACAGATTCATGTCTTGCCCCCTGATTTACATCCAGAGGCCATATGATAATCACAGGTGTGGAATTCTCATAGAGATCAAAGTGCTGTTTTTGTTTTGTTTTCCACCCACTTTAATATCTTTAGATCTACTTACAGAACATATGAGTGACCCTCAGAAGATTCAGTTTCTGTATTGATAGGCTTTCAGAAGTTTGGTTGCTTACCCAATCTGGTCATGTATGTAGAAGTTGACCAGAACACTTATGAAACATATGAAAATGGTCTTCCACCAGTATACTGCTTCTTATCCAGTAGAGATGGTCAGAAACCACTTTTCCTTTTGTTACTGAAATTTCATTTTGATGGAAATTTTATGGCCAGTTCTGTGATCCTCAAGGGTATGTGAACTGTTTGTTTAAATTGGTAGCAGGAAGCCAGTTAGGAAAGGGCCTAAGAAGATTTGAAGCAGAAACAGTATGCTGAAGAAGAGAGAGACAGAATATACTTAGAGATAGCACTGGGTTTTTTTATTCACTTTTAGAAGGTAATTGACTCTTTCTGTTATTCTTTACCATAGTCATATGACAGTCCTGCTTAAAAATTATACCAAAACGTCCTGTTTTCATAGGTTTTTAAGCACTTCCAATTCTGGTCTCAGCCAGGAAGCAAGAAAAGACTAATCTGAACACTTGAAAAGTTCAAAAAAGGGGTGGTGGTGGTGGGGGGGGGATGTTCAAGTTTTGCTCTCAAAATAAGTGACAGAAGTTCAAGACATGTTCATATTTAATTGGATCTCATTCACCCATTCATGATCTTTAGTGCACTTGCAATTAAATATTTCACACATAATCCCATGCACAGTGAGTTACAGACCCTGTTCCTCTAAAACCAACCTGCAGAAAATGGGTGCCTTGACTTTAAATGGGGTTGTCCAGAGTATTCATAAAGATGAGGCATGCAAGTATTACAAAATAAGCTGCAGCCATAGGATGAATAGGATTTAACTCCCTGAACCTTTCAGTTAATCTGTATCTGAGATCAGTTTTTTTTTTTTAAAGGTTGTGCTGTAGCTAGTGGTTTCCTTGCACATTAAACTTGACAGATTTTTTCCTCTATTTTTTTTTAGTGCAGGGAAACAATTGTTCTTCATTCAATGATATTTGAAACAGGAGAGGCTGCCTACAGCTGTTACTAGCTATTACTTTTAGTGCATGTAGCAAAATACAGCAGAAAAAGAAAAGCAATTAAATCATCATTCGTCCATCATCCTCTTTATCTCCACCATTCTTATCATAAGGAAACAACATTCATGCACAGATGGCAACTGGGGATGGGGGGGGGGGATAGAGCAAAAATAAATGACAGCATAGTTAGAACACAATCAATAGTCATAGGTAAAAACCAATATATATAAAAACATTACAGAGCAACTGGTTAGTTTGGTTTTTGTTTTGTTTTTTCTTCTTTCTCTTAGTGATAGAACATCTTCAGAGAGTAGGGAGACAATCAGTACATAGATGCCACTATTATGTAAAAGTTTTCAAGACTCCAGTCAGGTGCAGTGACTTACGAGTTAGCAATAGAACACATGAATATTCTGCTCTGCAGTGTTTAAGATCAAATGAAAAAGAAATAAATTGAAGGGGAAAATATGAATGTCAGTTTGGATTATATATATGCAACAGTTAGAAACTGTTAACAATTCAGTTATTCACTGAAAAATGTGATGTGTTGTTTTCTCCAGCTTTCCCAGCAGTGTTTATTTGGTGTGTAGGTGATAGGCAATAAAATAACTTGTTGAGTCCTTCTTTTAACTGAATATTCTAACGCCATTTTTTCGTGGGCCTATTTAACAAATTTTCACTCATATTTTTGCCATTGGAGCTTAGGGGTTTTTGGAGGAGACAAAAAGTTGCTGCATTAAGGACTGAAATGCATTTGCTCAAGGAAAACAATGTAAGAAAAATAATCCACCAACTCTGTAAAATAACCTGCATTATTCTACAAAACATTGCAGTTTAAAATTACAATAGGAACTAATCTGTGATTCTGGTGCATCCTCTGTGTAAATCCTGCTGGAGGTTTCCTGCCAGCCCTCCCCCATCCCCCTATTATGGGAAGCCACCTAATACTGGAGGCCACCAACCCAGGGGCTCCTGCTAGACCCAACAGCCTAACCCTGGAGGCCTCCGGCACTGACTCAGGGGCTTCTGGCTGGGTCTCCAAACCCTGCACTACAATGGGGTTGGACTAAATGACCTCCTGAGGTCTCTTCCAACCCTAATCTTCTATGAGTCTATGAATGCCGTGGTGGCCCTTGGCTGGGCCCAAAGCCCAATCTCAGAGGTCCCAGGTGACACCCTATTGGTGGCTGGGGTGGGCCCCCAACTCCACCCTAAGCCCCTCAATACCATCCCAGGGTCCCAGCACCACCCAGAATCTTGCCAACCCCACCCTGTATAGGAACATAGCCTGAGATTTCATACCAATTCACCAGCTAGGACAATTTTTTCATGCAATATTGTTGAGACAAAAAACAGGCAAAAATCATGTTTTAACCTGAGCCTCAAGGTGGCTAATAAGGGCATAAAGTATTGGCTTTGCCTGTAATGTTCGAGCAGCTAAACTGTAAGCAAGAAAGACCAAGAGACAATAGATGTAATGTGCTATCTTGTGCTTTTATTGATTCCTCATTCTCTTCTATGCATTCAACTGATTTTGTCATAACACACAGGATCAAACTTCAAGAACACATCAAGAACTACCACTTAAAGGCTTTTAATATAATCTAAAAGACTGCCAAATGAGTGGTTTTCTCTTTAAAAGATTCTACACAGCTAAATGAAAAAAGAGTAAGGGAAATTGTTAAAATGAAGTTTTACTTAACTTCTTAGCAATTAAAATGTAGATATATTTCTTTTTTTTTAATGTGTTTGATGAAATGTTAAAATGGTGGGTGTTTCTAGTGTAAGTAGGCCTATGTCACTTGGCACAAAACCAAGTCATGATTAACTGTTTAATAATGGGGTAAGAAAGGGCCAGTGTATGTGCACGGGGTGGACAGTGGGGAGATTGGCCTGGCTTTTTCTGGGCCAGAAGGGGGAAGAGCCCTCTGGACCCCTTTTACAGCTGGTCAGGAAACAAGATTTTCATTCCATGGGAAATCCCAACATTTAGGGTGGGGTGGGGTGCGGGGGGAATCATTCAAAATTCGACTGAAAGCCAAAATTTCAAAAATTTCCTGTGAAATTGAAATGTAAAAAAAATAAATAATAATTTTAGGACCACCAAAACATTTCGCTGACTAGTGTCAACACTTTTGTATTATATTACATGTGTTATATATACATATTAAATATATTAAATTGCTATTTTAATATACTATAATCATAGAAAAGAAGTTATCAACATACTTCAACATTGTTGAAATGAAACATTGTGACATTTTCCTGTCCAAGTTTTTGTTGAAATCAGTACATTCCCTCAAACGTTTAGATGTTGATGCTGCTGCTTTTTTCAACAACAAACTGTTCCATCATTTTTTTTCCAGCTAACTCTACTTGTAAAGTTTTGTCACCCTCAGCAGTGCCCTCCTCCCCCACCTCCAACCCCTTGGCAAAGGCTCTCAGTATCCTCATGAGCTTGGCAGGAGAAACTACCTAATGGGAGCTGTGCAATCCCTATCATCTCAGCCAATTGGCCCAATTAAAGGATCTGGCAGAAGACTATTTTCTCCACGTACCTGAAACAAGAGTTTTTATTGGCCTTTTCACTACCTACGGTATCTTTCTTTGTTCCTGATCACTGGTTCCTACTCTTAGGAGTAGAGGAGGGCAGGGTTTCTAGGCCTTCCTGTGGGTGAGAGCTCAATTTCTTCAGGGATGGGAAGGAATGTTTCCCATACTGCCAGACTGATTCTGGTTCCTTTGCCTTCCTCTCAGCATTCCAGAGATACTGTGGGTAGGTTAGGTTTTCAAAGTGTTTAAGTTATGGCAACTTGATAGGTGTCCAGTGCAGGTACCAATTGAATATGGAGTCCAGTTCCCTGATAAAACAGTTTTGGAATGAGGATTAATGGAGGACATCCCTCAGTGAAAGTTTGAGGGGAGCGACAGGGCTCTTAATGTGCAGTACAATGAGGTGACACTCCATTTTCATGAACCCTTGTATGGGGTCCAAAAAACCAATGGGCCCAAGTCAAGGAATTGGAAAATAGGATTGCGGTGGACTGTTGCTCTGCAAGTGGGAAAGGTTTACTGAAGGAAGGTTGACTTGCACTGGATGAGATATTGCTGGTTAGTTTTCCAGATGTGTTAAATTAATGAAGTGGTTGCCTGGCTTTCATTGTCTTGTCTGCCTGCCTGGGTTGATGAGATTTCTAGAAATGCTTCTAAACTATAAACTGCTAGGTGGAGGACTATAAAGATAAGCAGAGTTATTGTCTGGAAGAGTGGACTATAAAGTTTTTTAAAAAATCATATTTAAAGTGAGTAAGGCTTCACCAGAGTTTCATCTTGCATTGTTTTCTGTTTATAAGATTTTTTTTTTTTTTTGTGAATGTGAATAGGGAAGTTCATGGTTGACGCTGATTCTTGGATCTGAAAACTAGTCCCTAATAGAACCATACATGAATATTAATTACTGTACAGAGACCTTTACAATTGTGAAGTGATTTTGAAAATCATTATCTAGAAAAAAGAATGTCAGAGTTAAGAAAGTCCGGTAATACTTATCCCCAGCTGCAGGTCTGCCAGAGCTGAGGAAGAAAATTCTGTACTATGCAGTATTACAATTCATATTATGCCTCAAATATAAAATAAACATCCAAATTGGTCTAGAAGGACTTGGCCATGATCTGTTTTAAAGATAGAAAGAAAGTGTTATTACTTTGGTCATAGTGGAATATGTCCAGCTATGGCTTAAGCCGAAA
This sequence comes from Eretmochelys imbricata, assembly GCF_965152235.1. NCBI lineage: Eukaryota > Metazoa > Chordata > Testudines > Cheloniidae > Eretmochelys > Eretmochelys imbricata. The sequence continues at coordinate 27,286,743 of NC_135579.1, forward strand.
TTTACTGACTACCATGCAGTTTCCCATAAGTTAAGATAACACACCGCCAAGGAATAAGGGTTTATGTTCATGTCCAAATGGCAAATATTAGAGTTTAAACAGGAATGGAACTAACTGAGCTCGAACTGTGAGAAATTTTTTACACAAATTGAACACAAAATCAGCCTGTTTTTCAGTTTGAGCTTCTTTTCAAGAACTTGTGGTGTGGGGGGCATTATTTCAATAACAATTTCATTCAAGATGGAGATACAGATTTTTGCACACTCTGGTTGTCCTTGAAAATCCTGCAACAGCTAGGTGCTTAGATACTATGATGATGAGAATGGAAGAAAAGGCTGATTAGAATAGAAGAATAGAAACTTTTCATTCTCTTTCAAGTTTCATTTGTATTGCTCACTGAAATGAAGTCACATGGAATTGGTTCTCAGTCCCTGATTGTCTGAAACCTCCATGTGCTCAGCAAAGCTACTTTTTGCTTGTTTTTTTCACAGAAAGTGTTCTGTTACTGGGACCTTTAAAAAAAAAGACAAATATCAATACATTCCTTCGTTTTCAATTCACTGAGGTCCTTTTGGATTAACATCCATATCTTGGCAATCAGGAGGAGAACGAAAATACCCCTTCCCTAGAGTTCTCTCCTGCTGCCATGGTCTAGTTATTTTGTTTGTTTATAGTTAGAGACCTTGGCAAGGTTTTTAAAGGTATTTAGGCATTTTAGTGATTAGCATTGGGTTTAGGTTCCTAAGTGCCTAAATCTGTTTTGAAAATGAGACAGGCTCCTAAATCAGTTGTGCATTGCAATGCTGAGCACCTCTACACCTAAATATTTTTAAAATCTGGGTCCTTGTCCTTTGTTTTCATTTGTCTGACTTAGATCTGCAAACAGCAGCTTAGAGAAGTTGGATGCGCATGTGTGAAAGCTCTGCCTCTCTTGCCCAAAGCAAGTGTGCCCCTAACTCCCAGAGAGGAAGTGTGGATCCCTTCTGCAGTACCAGGGTGTCTTGATGGAAACACTGTTGAAATGGTGCTTTGTTTTTTAGCTAGAAAGTAGGTGCCATTGTTTAGCTCTTAGTTAAATTAGTTCAAGGAAATGAACTGTATTAATAATTTTACAGTAGTTAAGATTTCTGATTCTCAAAAAAAAAATGCCCAAACCTCAAACATCTTGAATGAAGGTATATGTGCATCAAAACCATGCAAAAACTGGCACTTGTGTATGTTCTCTGTGGGAAAAGCCACACGGGAAATGTCAGGGACATGAAATCACCCAGTATGAAATTGCAAGAGATTTAATGCAAAGAACATGCCTACTTTCACACAGTGCTGGTATTGACCAAAAAAAATAGCTAATGCTCTCCCCCCGCCCAGGATCTTCAGTCTTATAATTCATTCAGATTGTATAAGAAAATATTAGCTCTTCGTATCATTGTTCATGTAAATCCAGGACATGGCCTTGAAGCAGAAAAGATAGAGGGATATGTGAAAACAAGTCTGAACTTCTGAATTATGCTAGTGAGGTTTAAGTTCTTCTTTAAAGGATGAAGAAAAACACAGATTCAGGTCTGTAAGATTAGCCTAGGAAATCAGCTAAGTAATTTGAGAATGAGTGAATGGAATAGCAGAATTTTAAAGACAAGCATTAGCAGTTAGCATAACGTTAGACTTGCTTTAGAAATAGTAATCCAGGTAATGCCATGTTATAACCCTTTCACAAAGGTAATCCAAATCTACAGAGTATAATGGGAACACAGCCCAACACAAAGACATGGGCTGAATGCTGTTGACTTTGGGGGACATAATGTCTCAGCTTTATGTATTTATTTACAACTTTGGCCCAGGTCACCCAGTCCCTTGGGAAAACTCACAGGAGGAAGGCTGGAGAGCAAAGTCTTGAAGTTTCCCTTGTGTTGTTTCTTCTGATTTCCACCACTGGAGAGCCAGAGTGGCCAACCTACCACAGCAGAAGTAAAGGAGCTCAATCCTGTCCAAATGCCCAGAGATTCCCTGCAAGTCCCCATCCATAAAGAGAGCCTCTGCTTCCGCACTAGTTCTGAGGGTCCTTCCAAGCTTTCTGTCATCACAGCTCCAGTGCCAGCAGGGACTGACTTGTCAGGAACAGTGTATGGATCACACCTCTAGGGAGTCCCCTGCACAGAGCGGTTTCAGCTAAGGAAATAATGTATCTTTATGGTGTATTAACTCCTGAGCGTATCTCAGATAGGTTTGGTCATGATACCCCTATTGGGAGGCTGGGAAATATATATATGCAGGAGAGGTTCTTGGCAGTATTAGCTGGCCTTCTATTCCTCCTTAATTCACATTGTACAGAAAAATCACCATCAGGAGAGGGAAATAGCTAAACACATGTAAGAGCTGCAGAAAGGAAAGAACCCAACTCAAGTCCTCAAGATAGGACATACTTGATGCTTAGGCCCTGTTCTCATCACAGATTTAGCCTTTTCTTCTGTTCGTGAATTATCCACAAACAGATTTCAATGTATACTAACATGTCTGTTCGTCAGTAAAGGCCAGATTCTCTTATACAATGTGGCCACTTTTGCCTGTCTCGAAAGGTGCCACATCTCCCCGGGGGGCATTCCCCAGCCTTGTGGAGTCCCTGAGCTGTCATGGAGAGTGGGAGGGAGTGCAGCTGGAGCACTATGATAAGTTTTTCTTGGTGGGAGAAGTGACCCGGGAGGGGGGCATCAGATGGTTAGTGCAGCCCTAAGGCCTAGACCCCCACCACCACTCTCAGCTGCACCTAGGAGACAATGGGCACATATAAGAATCTGAACCAAAGTGCTTTATGCAACGTATTTCAATCAATTAATTGCTCATGATGTTCACAGTAATTACTGCTTTGAGTATTCTGTATTTGAAGCTTGATATTTGCCTGTGTGACTAATTCATTTAAATCTCATATTTTCTTTGCATTCTGAGTAAATTACTTGAAATTTTGTAAACAGGAATAGGGCTTGAATAAGTCAGTAGGGCTAGTTGTCTGTTTCAAGATGACTGGGTAAATACTTCCACACAAAACTTTGCACAAAAACATATTTACAAAAGAATTCACAAGATGTTCCCCTTTCTATTCAATTTCTTCTGCATTTAAAAAAATTCAGTGATGTAAATATTGAGGGGAAATAAATAAAAGGGTCACAGTTACCATCAAAGCAAATTTGCACTGTTTATTTGAATGAATGTTTGCTAACTTTTTTTTAAATCTCATTCAGATCTAGTGCTTATATATAGTAAATTAAAAAAAAAAAAACCAGAAAGATGTCTACCTCTGTAGTTTAAGGGCCTGAAAATAAATTTGTATTACTTTAATAAATCCTTTGCTAAATAGATCCTTAATACAGCCTTATTGCTTTATTTAATGCTTATATATACACACTTGGCCCAACCGATATACAGTCCTAAATTCCTAGTTGTTGAAAATCTAAACATATAAACACACATTAATCCAGGAAAAAACCTGAGCGCCACTTTTGTCCCAGCTCAATCCTATTTTGAGGGTTTCACAGTGTAAAGATATTGTGTTTCACCTTTGTGCAGGAGTAACTGTCATTCTCCAGTGGAGAGAACTAGTTCAAGAACCCTGTGTATCATTTAAGTGGAATTTAAGTGCTTCATAAGATTTGTGTAGGCCTCATGCACAGGGGAGACATTCACCCATTAAGAGGTTGTAGAAATAAATATCTTGGTGTTTTGCTTATATTCTTTTCAGATAGTGTACAGTATATAGATTGTTTCTGTAATTAAATGTCCAAAATATGTATTACATTCTTTCAGATGAAAAAGAACTCATTTTCTATGCATAGTAATCTCCAAAGACTCTAAATTGGAATCTAAAAAGACAGCACTGTTAAAAGTTCTAAATAGAGGAGTTTCTCATCTAGTTAACTTTATTTATATATGTTTTCCCAGGACTGCTTTTATTTTTTCAGCACTACATGCGCGCGCGTGTATATGTGTGTGTGTGTGTGTGTGTGTGTGTGTGTGTGTGTGAGAGAGAGAGAGAATTGGAAAAATAAAAGTAGTGCTGGGGAGACCACAGACACACACACACCACTTTTATTTTACTTTTTATTCTCTCTAAACACTGAAAGCCAGGGACTACCAGTTATTTCACACCAGTGGAAACTGTTGATGCTTGATATTACATCTTTCATAATATAGCTACTTCCATTTCTGTATTTATATTAAAGTTTAGTACTGTGTGTGTGTGTGTGTGTGTGTGTGTGTGTGTGTGTGTGTGTGTGTGTGAGAGAGAGAGAGAGAGAGAGAGAGAGAGAAATGAAAGTTCAAACTAGTGACTCATTGTCATGGAATAGGTTACTGTATTATTAATATTTTAACATTTTCCTTTGGCAAACATTAAAGCAATTGCAGTAAAGTATAGAAATAGATATAGATTTAGAAATAAACTTCTTTTGGATACAAGTAGGATAATTGTTGTCTGATCCAATAGCATTATTTTGAAAGTTATATATTTAAAAAGGCAATAATATTTCTCATATTCTAATAGAACCTTTTTTCTCTCTGAGTCATAGCTGATAAACCTCTCTTTGGAACAGAGATAAAGTTCATTTTAAATAATCATGTTTTGCATATTCCCATTATGGCAGACACATTATTCTAAAAAGTATGCTGTGCTATTTCTATGGGCTATGAAAAACAAAAAAAGTGAGTTTTCAGACTATTAAAAAAAGAACAAATGTTCTCAACACATAATTAGGCCTTGCATATCATGAACATTGTTCTTGTGACTGTTTTTATAATTTAACATAGTTATATCACAGAGGTTAAAAATTATGCATGCAGTCTTTATTTTATTACACGTATAAGTTTGAAAAAAGTCTTTCCCTGAACTAAAAATAATAAATTAACTAAATAGATTCATTGTGTCGAGAAAAATATTTCTTGAGCCTCAAATAATTTAATTCCTTTTTATTCTAGGCATAAAAGTAATTTTTTCCTAGGGGGAAATTATTGCTTAACTACTGTTATGTATTCACTGGCAGTCTCAGCCACTCAGCCAAAGATAGTTCTGAAAAGAAAGTAAAGAGAGCTGATTGAAGAGAATTTCTCAAACTAAAAATGAAAAATAGAAGACTTTAGACTTCATGTGTTTCTTTTATAAAGAATTTGCAATGGTCCTAGTGCCAGAAAATCACAAGAGATTTTTATCCATGTTTCTTCATGCTCCATTGTGGGGATAATCCTGCAAATGCTTGCTCGTGTGAGTAACGTTCCTCATGTGCATAACCATTTGCAACATGGGGCCCTTAAGATATGGGTACACTTCATAGGAAACCTAGGTTCAGATTCACATTTGAGCCCAACTCTCCACTACTGTCTACACAAAAAGCCTTCTGATATGCACCAGAAGCCTCTCAAGATGCTGACCTGTGGTCTCATCCAGGGGTCTGGGTCTGAGCCCGCATCCACCTATGGCATCCAAGCCCACTCATTTTTTCAATGTAGCCTCAGCAGAAGCTTGGAACACCAGGCTTGTGTTCTGAGAGTCCACCAGTGGTATCCGCAAGGGTTGGAAAGAGTCCTACTAGAGCCCAGAAGACTGCAGTCTGAACCTCTGACCAGACTGTTGTTAGCATTAATTTTGCACACTTTTCTTTCTTTGTGAAGACAACAAACAGAGCCCTATACATTCATCCATAGCATGCAGGAGCTCAGTTGTGGCTCCTGCATGCTAAATGCACCATATGGGCCAAGAAGAACAGAAACATAGGGGACTCAGTTCCAGAAACCTGTGGCAGAGCTCTAACCTTGTCCCCAGGGGTCCCACGCTTCCAGGCAGTTTATGCTAGCTTCAGAGGCTCACTGCAACCCTCCACATAGTCTAAAGTCTTCTCTCTCTAGGGCCAGGGATATAGTCTACTGAGCCCTTTTCATCATAAGCCAGCAATGGAGGATGGTGAGAGAATTTCCACAGCCTCTGTTGCTCCTACAGCCTAATGCCAAAATAGTTTAGCCTCCTGTCCTGACAGGGGCCCATTATCCCCTCCCAGGAGGTGTTTCTGTAGTGGTGGGTTGGGGGGGAACCCGGGCTTGCCCTCTACTCTGGGTTCCAGCCCAGGGACCATAATGGTAGCAGCTGTTAGCAGCCAACCTTTTACTGCCAGAGTTGCTACATTTCCCTGGGCCACTTCCCTACAGCTCTCCCGCTTCTCCTTTCTTCACCCTTATTTATGACTTGAGGGTATCTTCATTAAACAGCCCTTCAGCCACACTTCCACTCCTCTCTACCTGGCTGGAGTGAGCCATTTTATATTATCAGAGGGGCCTTAATTAGAGTCAGGTGGTCACATTAGCTTAATGGCCTCACCTGACTCCTTGCAGATTAATTGGAGTCAGGTGTTTTCATTAGCCTGGAGCAGCTCCTGCTCTGTTCAGTCAGGGAACAGAAACCTATTCATCAAGTAGCCAGAAGCTTTACCTTCTGCTCCTCCACTAAATCCAACTGGCCTGGAGGGAGGACAGAGACTGCTACTCCTGCTGCTACTACTCCAGCTGCTCCCCTGGCTGGGCCAGACACCACCCTCCCTTTCTCTGCTACCTGGCTGTTGCGCCCCCCAATTTTGGTTGCTGCTACTACAGCCCCCTGGAGGCGGGGGGGACTGCTGGCCAGCTCCCCAGAGAAGGGGAGTGAGGAACCTCAGCCCCGGCCATTGCTGCTGCGGATGCCACCACCATCTGTTGGGGGTCCTTTCTGCCTGCCTGGCTACTGGACTGCCACCTGGAGCTACTGCTGCCTTTGCTGCCTGGGAGCTGCTGGACCCTGAAGGAGGCGAAGAAGAGGACTCTGCTGCTCGGAGAGTGCACAGGGACTCTGCAGACCACTGTGGAGGGGGCCCTAAGACTGAGTAACTTTTGAACTGTGCTCTTGTGGTGGGGCTTCTGACTGTGTTTGTGGGGACATAGGGGGTGTGGTGTGGAGCCTGCCCACTAGTACATCTGTGTGTCCCCCCCTCAACCCCTACCACCACCGTCATCACTGCCCCCTCCACCACCCCCAGTGGACATTTACCATCTGCCTTCAGCTCCTGCCTGTGGGACCCCACGACTTGCTTGGCTTGCCACGCCTTTTCACCACCTTTTGGGCCTGAAGCAGCAGCCAGCCCAAACTGACTCTTTGCAAGCGCACGTGGGTGTACGTGCCTCCCCCTTGGACTGACCCCCCCCACCTTAGCTTTGCCCCTTGGACTGCCCCATTTGCCCCTTTCAGCCTTTTGCCCCTTCCCTGTGCCCTAGCCCTCCTCTTACTAGCTTTGGTTTCTTTGCGTGCCCCACCCTTTTCCCTCAGCAGCTTTTGTTTGTTTGCCCTGCCCCAGCCTCTGAAGCTAGCCCCTTGGTTCCCTGTCCTACCTCCAGCCTGATTGTTTTCCCTCCCAACGCAGTTCCCCTGCCCTGATTGGCCCCTTACTCAGTGCTCCCATGCCCCCTCCCTTGCACTTGTGCCCTTCCCATGTTTGAGTTTACCCCTATCTCACTGCACCCCCCCAAAATGTCGTTATGACCCCCGTCCCCTAGTGCAGCTAGAGGAACTGGATTCCCATCCTGAGTCGGTGACTGCCCCCCCACAAGCCCTTGATAGCGCCCCTGTCCAGCCCACCCCTTTTAGCGTCCTCCTCCCCTGCCTGCAGCCTAGCGGGGAGGAGTGGTCAACCTGCCTCCCCTTTCTCCTCCTCTCTCTGGTGTTCTTCCCTTCCTTCCCGCTCATTATGGCGGAGAACATGGCAGAGAGGCCCCTCCAACAGACCCAGCTACCCCTGCCCCGCCTGCCCCTCTGTCACCCCCCAAGCCTCTACCTCAGCTGCCGCTATCAAACCATGTGCCACTGCCCCCGCTGGGATGCCAGCAGCAGCAGGCACTGGAGTGACCTCCGCTGGTGCCACGTCCTTCGCCCCCCTCAGATTCTGGGGGAGTCCCCCAGCCGGCGGGAAGGGCCAGGGTAGGAAGAAGGGGAAGGGCCCCGCTAAAAAGACCAGGCCCTCCATGGCAGGGACTGCCCCCACTGCCACAGCCCAGCCACTGGCTGCAGCATCCCTACCCGCTGCTCCCTCCACCAGCTCTGTGGGTGCCCTGGCCCCCAGGGCGTATGCCTAGGTGGCGGCAGCCCACCCGCCTGCCGCTATGTCATCTCTCCTGCCCACCTCCTCTGCTACCAACTATAGCAGCTGGGGCCCCTTTCCCACCATGACCTGGAAGCACAGCGTCCGTTGCCTCCTCGTGCCCGCCTCGCCCCACTTAGAGACCCATGTGCAGGTGTTGGCGAGGGTGGTGCGGCCCATGGCCATTGTGGCAGCCTCCAAAATGTATGGGAAGGTGGTCTTCTTCCTGGCATCAGAGGCCACCACCCAGGAAGCGGTGGAGAAGGGCCTGGTGGTGGAGGGGCTTGTGGTCAACCTTGTTAAAGTCTATGCCCCAACATCGGGCCCGGAGCAGCTGCGATTCTATCAGCAGGTGTCCGCCTTCCTCAGCACCTTGGATCCTTGCGTGTGCCTGGTCCTAGATGGGGACTTTAATACTACCCTTGAGGAGTGGGACCACTTGGGGATCGAGCAGTGCCCGGCCGCAATGGACGTCTTCCGGGAGATAGTCGAACATCACTACCTGGAGGGCGTCTGGTGCGACCACTACCCGGATGACATCTCAACGTTCACTTTTGTCCGGGTGGAAGCCCATGGGTCGCGCCACTCCTGGTTGGACCGCATCTATTTATCATGCTTCCACCTTTCACGGGCCCATCCTCCAGCATCCGGCCGGCCCCGTTCTCTGATCATCATTTAGCCACCATGATGGCCTCTCTCTGCGTGGAGAGGCTGGGGCCGGCCTATTGGCATTTCAACAACAGCTTGTTGGAGGATGTGGGCTTCGTGGCGTCCTTCCGGGAGTTCTGGCTGGCCTGGCAAGGACAGCGGCGTGCCTTTCCCTAGGCATGGCGGTGGTGGGACCTGGGGTAGGTGCATGCCCGGCTTTTCTACCGTGACTACACCCAGGGTGCCAGCCGATGGAGGGATGCAGCGATAGAGCAGTTGGGACTGGAGGTCTTAGAACTGGAGAGGCGTCTGGCCACCAGCCCCGAGGATCTGCCCCTCTGTAGAGCATGCCGGGAGAAGTGGGAGGAGTCCAGGAGATGGATCGTGGCTCCAGCTTCTTCTACTCCCTAGAGAAAAAGAGGGGGCCAAGAAGCACGTCACCTGCCTCCTAGCAGAGGACAGCACCTCCCTCACGGATCCGGCGGAGATGTGCAGGAGGGCCAGGACCTTCTATGCAGGCATTTTCTCCCCAGATCTGACTGATCCTAATGCTTGCAGAGTGCTCTGGGACGAACTCCCGATGGTCAGCACGGGCAACCGAGACTGGCTAGAGCTGCCTCTCACTCTGGCTGAGTTCTCGGAAGCCCTCCACCGCATGCCCACCAATAAAACTCCAGGCATAGATGGGCTGACCATGGAGTTCTACCGCATGTTCTGGGACGTTCTCGGCCCAGACCTAGTCACTGTCTGGGCCGAGTCTTTGCAGAGCGGCGTCCTCCCTCTTTCGTACACGCAACCTCCGCGATTTACGAAATTGGCGTCCAGTTTCGCTCCTCAGCACAGACTACAGGTCGTAGTGAAAGCCATCTCACTGCGGCTAGGGTCCGTGCTGGCGGATGTGGTCCACCCACACCAGACCTACACTGTCCTAGGCCGCATCATCCTTGACAACCTGTATCTGGTCCAGGACCTCTTGGAACTCGGATGTAGGGATGGTTTGTTGTTCGCCCTCCTGTCCCCTTGGATCAGGAGAAGGCGTTTGACAGGGTGGACCATGGGTATCTCCTGAGCACTCTGCAAATGTTTGACTTTAGACCCCAGTTTGTGGGTTTTCTCTGGGTACTGTATGCCTCCACAGAGTGTTTGGTCAGGCTCAACTGGATCCTGACCGAACCGGTCTGCTTCGGGCGAGGAGTACAGCGGGGGTGCCCCCTCTCGGGCCAGCTGTACACTCTGGCAATTGAGCCCTTCCTCTGTCTCCTCCATAGGAGGTTGACGGGGTTGGTGCTGCAGGAGCCGGAGCTGCGGCTGGTCTTGTCGGCATACGCCGATGACGTGCTCCTCGTGGTCCAGGACCTGGGCGACTTGGCGCGGGTGGAGGTTTGCCAGGCCATCTATTTGGCAGCCTCCTCCACCCGGGTCAAGGGGGCAAGATCTGTGGCCTCGTGGTTGGGGACAGCTGGCAAGCGTTCTCCCTCCCACCCGTGCTTCAGGCCATCCGGTGGAGCGCAGGTCCACTGCTCTATCTCGATGTTTACCTTTCTGCCACGCATCCGTCTCCACCGGAGAACTGGCATGGTTTAGAGGGCAGGGTGATTGAGCAGCTCCGGAAATGGACAGGACTACTCTGGTGCCTCTCCCTTCGAGGGAGAGCAGTGGTGCTTATTCAATTAGTCCTGTCCATGATCTGGTACCGGCTCAACGCTCTGGTCCCGGCCCCGGGTTTCCAGGCCAACCTCCGGACATCAATTCTGGAGTTCTTCTGGTCAGGACTGCACTGGGTCTCTGCAGGAGTTCTCCATCTACCCCGGAGGAGGGAGGGCAGGGCCTGAAGTGTCTCCACATTCAGGTCCATGTCTTCCTGCTTCCAGGCCCTGCACAGGCTCCTTTCTGGTGCAGGTAGTCCGGCGTGGAGCATACTGGCACAAGCCTTCCTGCGCTGCTTCTGAGGGCTCCGATACGACCGGCAGCTCCTTTATCTCCATCCGAGAGGTCTTCCACGAGACCTCTCTGGGCTGCCGGTCTTCTACCAGGACCTCCTCCAGACCTGGAAACTGTTCTCAGTGACCAGGTCTGTGGCGGCCACCGTGGGGGCAGATCTCCTCATGGAGCCCCTGCTACACAACCCCCAGCTCCGTGTGCAGGTGGCAGATTCCCCCTTCGGCGTGCCAGAGGTTGGTCCTGGCAGAAGTCACCAGAATCGGAGACCTCCAGGACTACGACTGAGGAGACTGGCTGGATCCCCTAACACCTGGAGAGCCCCATGCGCTGAGCGAGCCTCGTACTCCCCAGTGCGTAGTTCAGGAGGTGAGGGCCGCTTTGCTGCCCGCTGCTCAGGTTTACCTCGACCGGGTCCTAAGAGAGGGCACGCCCCACCCACACTCCACCCCCAGACCCTCTGGACCTTTTCATCAGGCCCCTGGACCCCACTGACTGCCACCCCCCTAACCTCCGTCCCTTCACCGTGAGCCGGCTGCACAATTTGCAGCCAGTCCATTTCCAGACCATGCCAAGGAAACATTTATACATGCTTGTGCTGCACACCCTTCACATCCTCACCCTCCCACCCCGACACAAAGTGGCTGGACCTCCTGCCACCTCTGGAGGGTGAGGAGCCCCGGTGGGCCAGCCTATATTCCACCCTGGTCCCGAGGCCCACTGGGGATATCAGTTGGCAGCTCATTCACAGGGCTGTGAGCACGGGCATGTACTTGGCGCGGTTCACCCCATCCCAGAAACCTGCCCCTTTTGCGGCATGAGGGAAACCGTGGTGCACATATACCTGGAGTGCACCAGGCTGCAGCCCCTATTCCGGCTCCTCACAAACCTTTTGTTAAGATTTTGGTTGCACTTTTCCCCTCACCTCCTTATCTGTGCACTCCCTATCTGTGGCCCCACTAAGTCACGGGACCTCCTGGTCAACCTCCTCCTGGCTCTAGCTAAAGTGGCCATCTATAAAACCAGGGTGAGGAGGTTGGCCGATGGAGTCTCCTGTGACTGTGGGGCCTATTTCCGATCCTCTGTCCGTTCACGCCTCCGGACAGAGTTCCTCTGGGCGGCGTCCAGTGACTCCCTTGACGCCTTTCAGGAGCAGTGGGCGCTGTCCGGGGTTCTCTGCCCAGTGTCCCCGTCTGGTTCCCTTCATTTGACCTTTTGACCACACTCCGATGAAGTGAGCTGTATCTCACGAAAGCTTATGCTAAATAAATGTTAGTCTCTAAGGTGCCACAAGTCCTCCTTTTCTTTTTACTCCTGTCCCTGTTATTTCATTAGTTGTTCCCCGTAATTATTTGGTTTTCCAGGTCCTGTGGACCCCCCTTTTTGGCTGAGGGGGGGATCCTTTAGCAGTGGGTGGGCTTTGCCCGCCCACTTCCTGGATTCCAATAAGGCTACTCTGCTGTACACAACTGGCCTGGGTCTATCACAGTACTTAGTTGGGCCATTTTTCACTTTTGTTTGGTTAGTTTCTTAATGGTTTTCATTTCCTTGATATGCATTGGTTTTGCATTACTGTCTTCTATAGCTTGATGGCAGCTGGTCTGCCTATAAAGCATTGATTACATTAGCATCCAAATGGTTCCAAAGGCAGTGTTATCTAGATTTCAATCTGCCAAATGCACATCCCACTACCAACCTGCAGCTGCTGAGCATGTAGTTGAACCTTCTTTTGCCAGGCATTCTGAGATCAGGGTGTGGTTTCATAAGCCGGGGCAGAAGTATGGGTATGTGGGGTCGCCTAGTATAACAGTGGAGGCAGTGACTCCATTTATACAACATCATTTGGAGGGTTGAATGTCCCAGCTTGCCCATGAAGGTAAAGCACCATTTTCCAGAAAAACCTGGCATCATACACCTTGCCAGTGCATCCCATGTTAGTGTCTGTGAACCTGCCTCTGTGGTTGACCAGGGACTGTATAACAATAAAATAATAACTTTGCCATTTATGTACTAATGTGCTCCTTTTGGAGGATGAATCATGGGAACATGAGTCCCATCGATAGCTCTTGTGTAGTTTGGATAGCCCATTTTCTCAAAGCCAGCAATTATTTCAAGAACACTGTTTATGCCCACCACTTTTGGGTAAACCACAGTCCTGATTGCCTCACAAACCTACTTTACCAAACACCTCACATTTGACTTGCCAACACCAAACTGGTCATCCATGGATTTGTAGCCATCAGAGGTATCCAGCTTCTAGGTGGCTAGAGCAACCTGCTTCTGCACTGGCATGGCATCTTCCATGCATATACTCTGTCACTGGAGAGTCAGCGCAAGCTGCTCACACAGCTCCAGGCATGTATGCTTCTTCATACAAAAGTTCTGGAGCCACTGATGGTCATCCCATATCCACATGCTAATGTGATCCCACCACTCTGCTTGTGGCCCTGCTCAAGAAGTACCAGTCTACATATGGAGAATCTGCAGTTATAGCAACAGGCATAAGCAGCATTGGCCAGGTTCTAGATGGCTCATCTGGGTGGTGCCTTTGATAGAACAAATATCACTACTGCAGTGTTCACCATCATCTCACAGATGCCCTGCCTAATTCCCAAAACAGGAGTGACAGTACAAGCATGAGAAGGTCTTCCACTATATCTATAGTGCTGGCTCTGGTTTCAGGACACATGCACACTCAAAAATATGGTCAGCTGGACCTTTTGGGAGGTGAAGAGCGCTTACAGTCAAGTGCTGCAGGATGGACAGACAAGTTCTCACACCATACCCCATGAACCAAATCCTAGAGTAGCTACAGCTAACAAGGATGCTAAGAACCCTGGGATACACCCCCCAGAAGACACTGAATTTGACTTGATTTGAGGCTTGTATGCCAATGCAGTGTGAACATTCAAGCACAAGCTTGGAAAGAATGAGTCTGCAGGCATAGGTCACATGGACTCCAGTTTACTGTGCACCATAGACATGCCCTTAGGATGCAGGTTCTTCAGGGGAGAAACCATGAGTGAAATCCTAGTCACATTGATTTCAAAGGGGCCAGCATTTCATCCTATTACTCACTATGTAAAGCACATCTTTGATAGTATAGAAATATGTTAAATAATAATAATTTGGAAGAAATGGGATAAACTGATTCTAAATAGAAAGAAGTTGCATTGCTCTGATCATGAGCATATTTGGATGCTCAAGATAGGTTGGCAGGTGTCAAGGTTCCTCCCCCACTCTGAACGCTAGGGTACAGATGTGGGGACCTGCATGAAAGCCTCCTAAGCTTATCTTTACCAGCTTAGGTCAAAACTTCCCCAAGGTACAAAATATTCCACCCTTTGTCCTTGGATTGGCCGCTACCACCACCAAACAAATACTGGTTACTGGGGAAGAGCTGTTTGGAAACGTCTTTCCCCCCAAATACTTCCCAAAACCTTGCACCCCACTTCCTGGACAAGGTTTGGTAAAAAGCCTCACCAATTTGCATAGGTGACCACAGACCCAAACCCTTGGATCTGAGAACAATGAAAAAGCATTCAGTTTTCTTACAAGAAGACTTTTAATAGAAATAGGAGTAAATAGAAGTAAAGAAATCCCCTCTGTAAAATCAGGATGGTAGATACCTTACAGAGTAATTAGATTCAAAACATAGAGAATCCCTCTAGGCAAAACCTTAAGTTACAAAAGAGATACACAGACAGAAATAGTTATTCTATTCAGCACAATTCTTTTCTCAGCCATTTAAAGAAATCATAATCTAACACATACCTAGCTAGATTACTTACTAAAAGTTCTAAGACTCCATTTCTGGTCTATCCCCGACAAAAGCAGCATATAGACAGACAGAGACCCTTTGTTTCTCTCCCTCCTCCCAGCTTTTGAAAGTATCTTGTCTCCTCATTGGTCATTTTGGTCAGGTGCCAGCAAGGTTACCTTTAGCTTCTTAACCCTTTACAGGTGAGAGGAGTTTTCCTCTGGCCAGGAAGGATTTTAAAGGGGTTTACCCTTCCCTTTATATTTATGACAGCAGGATATTTATAAACTGCCAGGCGTGGTGGACTGCATAGCTCAGACTGCTAGTACAAATAGGCCATGAAATGTTGTATCCATCAGTTAGATTAATGCATAGCTGAGAATAGAGGATGGGATTTCAAAGGCGTTCAGCATTGATCTAACACTGTTCCTATTTGAAGTCCATGGTAAACTGCCTACTGACTTCAGTGGAAAGAGAGAGCGGCTAATGTTGAGAGCTTTTGAAAAACTCAATCTGTCTCACTATTTGTCACACATCCACAGGATCGGCACTACATCCCAGCTTTTAAGCAGTCTCTTGGAGGAACCTTTTCAGTGTTCCAGACTCAAGGAGTCTCAGTCTTCCTTTGGTAGACCTCCAGCCTCACTCCTTCTGAGACTGAGCCTCTGCCAGCTATTAGTCAACTGGAACACAGCCTTGAAGTCCTTAGCTGAGCATAGACTACATTTTGACCTCTATTTCTCTATCTGGCCAAGCAGATAAAATCTATTTGGCTGTAGAATAGCGTTACAAGAAAAGTAATGGAAACTGCATTGTTTGAACTGTTTTTGACTATTCTGGACAAGACACTAGTACAGCACTTGTACTCTAGGGATCAAGCTTGCTTGAAATGGGCATAATCTGGACAAGCTATTAGGTCATTTCCATCTCTATCTTTAACAATATTTTTTTTCTTAAAATAACTAGTAGAATTCACCTCTCCAGGATCGAATTCCCCCTTTTTTATCCTTTCTATGCCTGACAGTATTTATATTGAAGATCTTTTGCCTGCACAGACTACCATTATTTTATCCTGCAATGAAATCCTATCATGTGCTAATGATATCATGGTCTTTTGCCATGGGAATGGTTGCAGTACTATTCTAGATTCTAATCTGAGTCTCAGCAGAACCTGAAATATCATCAAAATCTCAAGTTAAAGGACCTATTGCTGCTGTTACCTTTGTTTTCATTATACAGTTTGCCAATAAAGACAGAGCCACTGATCATTGAGCTGCATGTCTGAGAAAACCAACAATAGTACGAAACTTCAGTGGCTTTCCCATGTCATCACAGGGCTCAAGTGACTAAGAAGAAAAGTTAAGGAAGCAGCTGGGTTTTGCATGTGAGGATATCCAATATTTTCTGGTCATCAAGCTTGAACAGAAATATCTTATACATCCAGCTACAGAGAGGGGTAGAGAATTGCATGGTAACTAAGTGTCTGTGCGAGAATGGAGATGCTTTGATTGACTTTCATATGCTTAATTGTGGGTATTTAGAAACTGATGTTTGCCTTTAACTTGTGCTTGTGCCTAGAAATCGGAGCAATAGGTGCGCTTTTGGTTACTGAAAAGAATATGGGTTCCACCGTATCTCTCCTTCTCTGTCTCTCTATCATCTCTTGTAGAAAGATCTGGCTGCTACTCTTAGCCTTTTCTTCCTGATAATCCACCTGAAGCACATGGTGTGTGTATTTGTTGTTCTAACATGGCTGGGATAGAAGGGAAAATCTATTAGGGAAAAAAATCATTTGAAAGCATTCGCTCCCCTCCAAATAATTTCTCCCCATCATGCTGTGACTGTGATTCTGTATGGTGATGAGACCATACATTGTAAAGCAGAGAAAATTATCTTCAGCTCCCTGCTCCACAGCTGCTATTGCACTACGTGGGGTGGAATAGCACCTGCACACACTCGTTGCCACATGCATGGGGTATTTGAGCGACTGAATGCATGTAAATGTAAACGTGTGGACTGCTCCTCTAGCCTGCTCCTGGCCCACTCCCTCACTGCTTTTTGCACTGGCCTCTGCAGTGCTGACACAAAGAGCTTTCCCATGGTTGGTTGGTGGGGTTGGAAAAGGGCACCCCCTGTGGCTGCAATTCATCAGACCTTTGTGTCCATCTTCCATAACAGCGTGCAGATAGACTATTCTTACATAACCAGAAATAGTTGAGCTTTCTTCTTCATTTAGTCTCGTTATTTGTTAAATGCAGAAAGCGATGACTACATCACCACCTGTTAAGATTGATAATGCACAAGAGTCAGCAAATTCATTAGAATATTGGGACCCAGTCCTGCCACTATTGAAGGCTGCTGGATGCACAACACTTGTTTAGGTGCCGGAATATGGACATATGCTACTAAATTAAGTCAGCAGCCATTTTTGAAAATCATGCTTGGGGTGTAATTTTATGCTTTACTAGGTCCCATGTGACCAAATTAGGGTTGATACTTGAATCATGCATTTATATTTCCTGAATCTGGTGAATTTAAAAGCTAACTTTACTGCTGCCGTAACTCAGGTGTGTTTTGTTGCTGATTTCTTTTAATTTCCATTCTCTTATACAGAGAGGAAAAAAAGAAAAATGTTGATTTCACATTCAGATGAATGAACTACCTTCTCTTATTTAAGACCCCAATTCAACAAAGCTCTTAAGCATTTGTAGCTATGGCTACACTGCAGACCTTACAGCGGCATTGCTGTACCACTGTAAGGTCTCCCATGTAACTGCTCTATGCCAGCAGAAGAGAGCTTGCCAGCTGGCATAATTAAACCACACCGAATAAGTAGCGGTGGCTAAGTCAGCAGGAGAGCATCTACTGCTGACATATCGCTGTCCACACCAGCAATTTTGTCGGTCAGGGGTGTGTTGTTGTTTTTTTTTCCACACCCCGGCTGACAAAGTTTTACCAACAATAGTGCTAGTGTTGACATAATGCAGTGTAAGTCCCATTAAAGACAATGGGGCTTATGCACATGTTTAAAAGCTACTTCAAAATCAGAGAAATGCACTGCTAGGTGAAATTCAGCCTAATGCAAAGTCCCAGGCTATGTACACACTGCAGCTTGGCTCGGTATAGGTTATGTCACTCAGGTATGCGAATAAGCCTCTGCCCTGAGCGAAGTAAGTTTCACCGACCTAAGCACCGGGGTGGACAGCGCTATGTAGGTGGGAAAGCTACTCCCGCCAGCGTCAGCCCCCACAAGAAGCAGTAGCTGGAGTAATTAAGTCAACAGGAGAGCTCTCTCCCATCGGCTTAGAGCATCTGCCCTAGCAGTGCTACAGCTGTAAGTTCTGTAGTGTAACCATAGCCCCAGTCTCTGCACCACTGGAGATCCACTGTAGTCGTCAACATAGGAATTAAGTGGTGCTTAGTCCTTATTCTGGTCATCTGCAAAGGGATGATTATTACCCACCTATGCAGAGGCCTTGCACAAAGGCCTGTCATCATTTATGACCACGTCAATGGTTAAATGGTGTCCATACAGGGCCTGGTACAGGATTTCTGCACTGGGTGTGCATTTCATCCCTCTGAGAACACGCCTAAAAACTTCAGCCCACAAAGAAGCGTTCTGCTAAGCTGTAAGCATGTGAAAACAGGGGTTGCAATAGAAGCTGCTGCCTTTGCAACCATCACTAGCATAGTTAACCCAGCTCTGTGGCAATGATCTTTAGGGAGCGATTTTGAAAAGTGGCCTCTTTTTTAAAAAATTTTGCACTTAGAGATAATTTGCTGGTACAAAAGTTAGTATCTAAGTACCTGAATGCACAAAATAAGTACTTAGATGGCAAAACAGCAGCATTTTCACTCAGAATTAATTGTGGGTGCAAGGCTGCAACCACAAAGGAGATGGCTGTGTTGAGACTCAAATTAATAAATAAATAAATCAGCCTCCTAGTATTTTTTCTGTTTAGAGCTTTTCAAAGATACTCAGACATGTTCATATTATTCATTAAATGATTAATTTTAACCAAATAAATTGAGGTTACGGGAAGCGTCACTGTATAAAAGACATTGAATGTTAGGTTCATTTTGTATGTAATATATTCAAGGACAAGTCACCCTGGTACCTCAAGCAGTTCACTCATTCACATACTTTACTGTCCAAGCTAAAGTGGTTTACCCTGCTAATGTGTTCTGTGTCTCTTTTTATCTATGCAAACAAAACAGAACTAGATTCCCCTGGAATATCGCAGTGACCAGCGAGTCACTGTTGGGTTGCCATGTACTGAGCTCAGATGGCAGTATTATGCATTTAATTACCTTGCACAGACATTAGAGTTGAAATGGGGTATAGTCTGTTAGCTTTGATTTTTGTTGTCATATTGTCCTGTCTATGTCACTTGAAGCTCACACTTCAGTCACATAATACTTTAAGTGCTGAAGAGAAATTACCTGGGTAAAATGTTCATGAAGTCACTTTAGTGACAAAAGTGGAGCCAAAAATGAAAGTTTCATATTATCAGCATTATTATCATGAATTGATAACACAGCTCATTAAAATGAAGGCATGCAATTTTTAAGGACAGATTCATTTTTCATAGTATTTCAGGCCTGTACAGTATAACCTTATTTACTGCACAGAGGTCTCCATGGGTTGTGCATTAGTCATTTAATAGCATATCAGGAAGGATGGGAGATCCTAAAGAAATATGGAGCTCCAATATGCCACATTAGAACTTTTCACTTAGAGGTATTATTTTAAATGGAAAATTATAACTTTGCATAAAATAGAACATGAATTATTTGAATCTGCATTAAGGGCTGTAGCAGAGGCTGGGACATTCTGCCTGCAAAGAACAGAAGCAAATAGATTGCATCCATAGGGGCTGATGGAGCAGAAGTTGGGGCAGCAATCACCCTTCCCTTTCAAAAGGTTCTGTGTATGCTTCAGACAGTCCCGGTGACCTGGTTGGTATGGTAGGTGGATCCATCCCTTTTGGAGTAATTAACATTCCTTGTGATGCTAGACTCCCTTCACCCATGCACTCAGAGATCATGAGGTCTGGGATTGTGCTTTCCCTCTACCTAGGAGCACAAGTGGTGGGGTGAAGTAGAAGAGTGAACTTATAGAAGATGTTTGAGAACCAAGGACACATGAACCACAGCTGTATGGTATAACATCTGAAATCTGATTTAAACGTCAAATCACAGGTAGTGAGACCAGAAGGATTCTCATGCAAACCCCTGCAATCGACGTGGGTCTGAAAGTATCCTCCTGCAGCATCCTCTTGCATAGATGCATAGCAAATAAAAAGAAATCTGTTCTTCCCTCTGCAGTGTTGGAGTCTTATGGGAAAACTCAGCCATACGGAGATAGTGACTTACTTGAGGTCACGGTGATCTGGCAGAGTGGGCAAGGCCTGCCTATCAGAATAGCCGGATTCTAGTGCTGTCTGAGGCACTGAGTCACTGGGCGATTTTTGGCAAGTAGTTTAGGGTGGGATTATGAAAAACTCTTGATGTTGTCCTAATTCTTTTATTTTGAAATCAGTGTAAGATTCCATTAACTACATTGTAAGCAAAGTTAGACCAATGTCAAGAGCTCTTCAAAATCCCACCCTTAGCCTCTGTGTAGCTCAGTAACTACATTATTAATTATAATTATTATTTACAATGTGGTTTTGCCCAGGTGCTGTACACACCTATGTAGGGATACTTCCAGCCACAGACAATGTGCAGTTTAAATTATTTGTAAAAGGAATGTGTCCAAACTTCCCAAATGAGAACACCTTTCAGAAATCTTTCTTTAGAGCTAAATGATGGAGGTACTGCTGGCTATGATGTAACATCATGTTTTATTGTGTAATTATGATATATCGTACCAATTATATCAAGGCAGGGTAAATTGTAGCCTGCCTCTGTGCTGCCACATCAAGTTGCTGAAAATCTGGAATGAGGGAAAAATGAGAGTTTTCATTGTAACAGCAGAACTAAGCAGTCCCTCTCTATTGCTAAAGGGCTCTCCTCTCTTGATCTCTGGTCTGGTATTTTCCAAGGCTTCACAGGCAGTATTCACAACCTGTTATATTAATATATTAAGTCTTTTCTGTCAGCCCAAGACATTCCTTGCAGAATCTTCAGAAGATAATCTGAGAGCTCTAATGGAGCCTTCTGTTCCTCTCACAGCTTCACCTCAATCTCAAATGTCATGGTTGCCTGTCTTTAGCCTTTTAGCTTCTTCCCTTCCAGAAAAGTTCCTGGCTTTTGTTTCATTCTAAAGGTCACTGGTAACCATTCCTAGCTTCCACTGGCTATTGGCTCAAAAAATGTGCCATTGCAACTATAGAAAAGGGAGCCAAAACCAGGTTTCCAGTCAGCAGGTTTGGGGGATGATGGTTGCTCTGGAGTTTCTGTTGCATTTGGGACTATACTTGCATGAGCCCCTCAGAGGTCTGGAGGAAAAAAAATCCTTGCCAGGCTCACACACAAATAGGAGGGACTCGCCAGTGTTTGAATTAATATTTAGTTTATTTTTTGAAAGCATATTCAATGTTATTTAGTGGAACATTTGCTCTGTTATAGAAACAATGGATTCATTTGCCTGATGGATTACTGTCCTTATCAATATATTCAGCCCTTCAAGCATACATATTCAGCCATTCTACTCCACATATTCACTCTTTCTAACATATTCTCCCTCTGTCTGTCAAGGAAACACATACATGTTTTTTTTTCATTTCTCTGTGTCAAGGAAACTCATTCATATTTTTAATTCATCTCATTTGTTAGTGAAGTATAATTATCTATAACTGAAATAGCACTGAATGCAAGTAGTAGCTCTTATAGAAATAATTTGATTCCAGTGGTATTCATTTCATGGTCTCTGGACCCTTTTTTATCACACAAAGAGTTTGTTGCTAACAACTGGCAACCATTTTAATTGCTAGGATAGTTCAACTTATATCAGCAACAAATATGCATGAACACTGAGAGTCTTGATGAAATTTGATTTTGATTATTTTTGTTCAAATGGCATTGATGCTCTTCATAATGTATACAGCTTCTCAGACCTGGCTAGAAAGTTAGGCCCTTGTTAGCACCAGCAGTATCCTGTGGTAGTGGACCAGACTCTACATCCAATAGAGTAGGGCTCAGAAGAAGTCTGGTGAATAAATATGAGGCTAGAAAACAACAGAACGGAAGCTAAAGTGTGAGAGCTTATTTTTATTTAAAGGAACACCACCAACTTGAATCTAGCAATTTTAAAAAGCCTGATTGAAAGTAGTTTCAGGCAGTGCCCCAATTTACCCAGGTTTTTTGTTGTTTTACAATCACATTTCGCATTTTTTTTTAAATTCCTCTTGACGGCTTTGTGAAGACCCACTCAAACAACTTTAGAAGTGACTGATTAACTAGTGGACCTGGTCCTGCGTTAAACACTTAAATACATGTGTAGCTTTACTTAAATGATGTCTTTGTGATGATATATGTGACTGAAATTATCTACATGCTTAAGTGCTTGCAGAATTGGAGCCTAGCTGACTATGCAGGTAAAACAGACCAATTAACTATACGAGTGAAATGCAACAAAATGAACACAGTGGAAAAAGAGATAAATATAAGTTGCTCTAATTTCAGTCATAGCAAATTAGACTTAATTGTAACAAGAGTAAACAATGTGATATAAATGTGATTTTTTTTCCAGGTGATCAGGTCCCTAAAAACAGAGCTAGAAATGGGAATGATTTTGTATGTTTAGGTGAAAGGAGCGGAATGGCTTTTGCTACTGTCAAAAACTAGAGAGAGGCAGTTTAAGCAGTGGTCAGAAGGTGGTCTAGTCAGTTGGCACAGTACATGGAGAAGTGATGAGTGGCGGAGCTAGTCAGCATAATTTAAATGAAATCTTTATGGTTGAAAAATGTCCCTTTCAAAAAAAAATTGTGAAAAAAAAGACATTTTCAATTTTTTATTCAAAGTGTTGTGCTTCCTTTTTTTTCCTTGAAATTTTTATTGAAAATAGTAATGAAATCTCTCAGTAATATGCTCAATTTCTGATAATCTTTAAAAAAAACTGAAAAAATGTTTAAAAACCATGCAAATTTTAGAAAAAATGAAAAATGGGCTGATGTCAACCAGTCTGAAATGAAATAAATATGAAATTTTTTTTTTCAAAAATTGTTTGGTTTTTCCCCAGCTCTCGTCAATAGCTTACAAGTAGAAAAGGGGAACAGATGGAGAAGAGATGAATAGTGTAATTTAAAAGTGTTAAAGCGAAAATGACTACCAATAAATGACTCTAACTCCTCGAGATTTGTTCAGCTAATCTGTGTACATCTGAGATCTGTATTCTATCATAAATGCCAATTATCTTTATTTGGACAATTTACAAAAAAAATAGACATGTTATGGGGGATTTTTTTCTCTGTGGTTCAGATTTTCAGAAATGCAGGTAAGTAATATGTATAGCAAATGCCAAATGCAAAGTGTTTAGCGCCAGAGAGTTTTGAGTTATGTAATGCAAATTTTAATCTAAAAAAACCTACAGAGTGATGTCTTTGGGTCCCCCACCCCCCGCATTCTTCTGCCATATTTGCTTAACTCAGCAATAGCAGGAAGTGCTGGCTGAAGATGTAGAAAAAAATACCTTTGGACAAAATCCAAATTTCAGCCTAAAAGCAATGTGTTGGTTGAATTATAAATATGGAAAAACAGGTTATTCGAATGGAATCCTGAATGTTATCTTGCTGCAATAAATTGTTTTTATTCCCAAATGCTTGCTAGACTATATGTCTACATTTGAAAATAATCTAAGTACTAACATTTCAAGATTACTGAAAATACCTTCTTTTTTGCCCCTCAGCTAAGTTATGAATTCTCTCTTTCTGTGTAAGAGTTAATGACTTAAGAATTGCATTTGAAACTGATTAGGGAACAGGTTAAAGCTAAAATACCTGTATATGTTACATGCAAACTATCTGAATTTAAGTAGTGAGAGTGAAAGTAATTTATTTATCTTAGAACTGAATCTATTTAACTGCCCATTTTGCAATTCAGAAACAGAGGATGTTGGACTCTCATCGGGAGATGGCAAAACCATCTTTTAATCTGTTTAAAATGCACACAAAGGGAGGAAACGTATGATGATGATGTTGAAGAAACTTACTGAGTAGCTGGAGGTAGGTATGTCTGATGGGCATGTGGGTTAAGATCTAAGAGATGAATTGCCCACACAAATATCTTGTAACATGATTTGCAAAATTGTTAACTTCAATGATGTGAAAAACCCATAGACTGAAAAGGTTCCAAATTTGGTTTCAGTCCAAGAAGAACCCAGCATTTCAGACTTCAAGCCCAGTGTTTTTATTTTGCAAATTTAGTAAGAAATAACATGGAAAAAAACCTTTCTGGTTTGTCCTAGTTTGGTCAGAAATCCTTAGAACAGCCTTCCAACTGTTCTTTTCATACTTCTGGACCCAGAGACCAAAAACACAGAAGTAAGTGAAAATAATACTTTTGAACTTCAAAAGAAGTTTGGTTTTAGTTCTTATTCTCTCTAGAGATGGGTGACCTAGTAGAGTCAAAAGCAAAATTAAATTTAGCAAATTGTTGGTCTGAATGTAATCAGTTTTGTGCATTGCAGTATGGAGGCACAATCAGAGAGCCCATGGGATGTTTGGATTCAGGCTTTTGGTCAGGAATAAATACCGGTTACAAAGCTTGACTCTGATCTACCTCAAGATTCAGAGATGTTTGACAGGGCCGGCCTTAGGGAAAATGGCACCATGGGCGAACTTGCATTTTGGTGCTCCTGCCCCCCATGGGTATGGTGCCGCCCCATTGCCCGTGGTCCCCGAAGACCTCCCCAGGCTCCCTTCCCCCCAACCCCTGCACTATGCCTTCACCTCTAATCCCTGCACTCCTCTCACGTGCCCCTAACCCCTGCACTGTGCCCCCTTCACCCCAACCCCTGCACCCCCCTCCTGTGTCCCTTTTCCCTGTACCCTTTCACTCCTGCCCTCTGCATCTCTCTCCTGTGCCCCTAACGCTTTCACTGTGCCCCCTTCACCCCAACCCCTGCACCCCCCTCCTGTGCCCCTTTTCCCTGCACCCTTTCACTCCTGCCCTCTGCATCTCTCTCCTGTGCTCCTAACGCTTTCACTGTGCCCCCTTCACCCCAACCCCTGCATCCCCCTCCTGTGCCCCTTTTCCCTGCATCCTTTCACTCCTGCCCTCTGCATCTCTCTCCTGTGCCCCTAACGCTTTCACTGTGCCCCCTTCACCCTAACCCCTATTCTCCACTCCTGTGCCCCTAACCTCTGCATCCCCTTCCTGCACCCCCGCGTGAGGAAACTGACCCACCTGGATGCACAGAGCAGTGGCATTGCTGCTCGCTGCCCCACTGGACTGCTGCTCCTCCACCCTTGCACCCTCTGGGCTGCGTAAGGAGAGGGCAGGAGAGCAGCAGCTGCTGATGCCTCAGCACAGCCCAGGTGGGGAAGTGACCTGAATGCAGGGAGCCCTGGTGTTGTGTGTATTAAGGGTAGGGGGGAGAAAGAGAGTGTGTGTGAGAGACAGTGTGTGTGGTGTTGAGGGGAATGTGTGTGTGCCTCAGTGTATGAGTGTGCTGTCTCTTAAGAAGGCTTGTGTTCAGACACAAGCAGCCACCAGCAGCTCTGGACCCTGAGAGGTAGCAGCATACACACTGTCCCGTCACCCCAGCTCAGTGGAAATCGGGTGCCTGGGTGAGGGGGACACCCCGACATAAGCCCTCCCACAGCAGATAGGAGGACGCTCCCAGTCCTGAGTGGCCAGGCGCAGCTCCAGGGAGGAAGAGTGGGGGACAAGAACAGCAGCGGCTGCACACATGGAGCAGGGGGGAGGAGGGGAACCCCTGCTCCAGAGGAGTCACCTGGCTCAGACCCCTGGTCATCCAACTGCCCCCTGCAGCTTGGGTCTTCCCCCCACTCGCTCTCCAGCACTGCTGCTCGCCTGCCTGCCTGCTGCCACCCTCAGCCCAGCTGGCTCTCGGCAGGCCAGGTAGAAATCCAAACCCTGAGCATGGCTCCCTCTTTGGCTGGGCGCCCTGGGCAGGAGCCCGGGCACCCCACCCCAAAGGCCAGCCCTGATGTTTGATTTGGGTTTGGGTTCATCTCCAGTAAGAATAAATCTCAAAGGACGCCTATGCCACTTGACAAAAGAATACAATAGTTCTTGGGATAAAGAATGCAAACCAGAATGTCTGTTTTCATGTTATTTCCTGCCTAATGCCATACAATTAAGACATTTGGGATTAAAGTCTGAATTGTTGGGTCCTCCTTGTTGTGCAGTGCTCAGGCCTCAAAGGAGCCAGAACACAAATGAGAATCTGGCCTTTCTCCTTTCCATTTTGAAGAATGAGAGGCTATGTGCAGTGGCATGTCTTGCTTCGTGAATGTGTTAGATGGTGCCAGAGCACATTTCTTTGTTAACCCTACACATGACTGGGAAATGCTCATCTGGATTTTTTTTAACATAAAACAAGAAACATTATTAATGTCAATTTTCACAAGATAATAGCCCAGTTTGTTTGGGTTTTTGGTTTGTTTATTTTAACACAGAATCAGTTATTCTCTAATATCACTCTTTGGAGGGAAATCCTTATAGTTAGTTAGAAACTCCCAATGCACAGGAACTAATAGTATGTAACACTATGTTCCAGAAATGCCATTTATTCTCTCTTGATGCTGCGGAGAAAGCTACCAACAGGCTGGCATATGTTATTTGCTTAACACTTCCGTTTACAACAGTACTGCTTTGAACAAACATGGCTAAAATGTAAGATACTTATATGGCCCCCAGTTCTGAGAATATCAGCGATCTTCACCATCTTTAATGTATTTATCCTCACAATAATCCTGTGAGATAGGGCAGCACTATTATCCTCACTGCACAGATGGGGAACTGAGGCACATAGAGCCCAAGTGACTTGCCCAAGGTCACACAGGATGTCTGTGGCAGAGCAGGGACTTAAATCCCAATCTCTCAAATCCTAGACTAGTGCCTGAACCACTGGACCATCCATCCTCTCTAACCTTTTGGGCACTAAAGAGTTACCACAGAACTTACTAAGATTTTACATTGGCATTAGGAATGGGCAAAATGAGTATGTTAAAACAGGAATGAACTTTCATACCAAACTACAACCAAACCATCTGCTTCATGTGGCTAGGGGGGATAGTCTGGGAAACTTCAGTCAAGGACCCCTCCTTCTACTGCTTCTTGTGCTGAGTTCTCTACTTCCGGATTTAATGACCTTCCAGTTTTGTTGGAAAACACTGGTGGAAATCAATTATGGAGTACATCTGCCTCTGTGTGTGTGTAGGGAGAGAGAGAGAGATGACGGGCTGTATCAGCACTGATGTGATAACAGCAACATGGCCTTTATTGAAAACAACAACAGCAACAAAATGTGTCCAGGAGCTTTTGTATAATGGAGGCTCCCAATGAATAAACTTACATGGTGAGGGAAGCCAAACATAACAGTAGATTTGTGTTGAATCAGGCTCTTGGCTATCAAAACCTTTTCCTAAGTGAAGGTTGTAATTGGTAACCATTGTAGCTTTGGTACTGGATAGAATAAATACTGCCAAATCTTTATGAAAAAAGCCCATCAACAAGGTTGCAGTGAATCTTGATCTTTTCCTTAAAATTATCACAGTTTGGCTGATGTTAAATGTATTCATCTTTGAAATACTGTCACACCCTTTTCTTATAATAAGGCAGACTATAATAAATAAGGGGTATCAGCTCTATGATTTAAAAAGGTTACAAACAAAAATAAAAATACAACCAAACAAAAAAGAAACCAAAGAGAAGACAAAGTAATATTTAAATTTTGGGGACAAAAGTTAGCTTTTGCTTTTTCAGTTGACATTTTATTGAATGTCACTGAGAATGAATAAACAAGCTAATGAGGTTTTTGCTAAATCTCTGCAAACACGTTTTGAATCCAGAAAGCCCACTCATCCCATAATCTTGAACTTTCTATTTGGGGGCCTATTTGAGTGTCCCCTGGTTTTGCAATGATGCATTCATTCAACAAAAATGTGATCAGCATCAAAGGCTTAAAATTCAGATTAACCACTTTTTGGCACCTCACCTCTTTCCAGCTTGAACTTGGAATCTCCTCCGTGCATAGACCACTAATGAGCAAATCCTTACTTATGAATTCAGTTCAGAATGGATTTTTTTTCTTTTGCATAATGTCTGCTTTGAAGTCAGGCAGTCCAAGAAAGTGATTGATCTCGCCCAAGTTCATAACTTTTTCAAAGTACAGCCGATATCATTAAATTTTAATTAACCCTTTGAGCTCCTTCTATGATGTAAAGATGAGGGAACATCAAAGGCTCATGTGTTAGAGCAGCAGTGGAATCTTTTGAGCTGGCTTAGCCTCATTGAAGCTATCTCAGCTGCAAAATATTTCAGCTCTGTAGTCAGCTCAATTCTAGTTACTGGTTCTATTCTGTGTTCGAAGAGGCAAAGCTATTGTTATAGTCTCAGCTAAAGCTATTTATAAACTGTAATACTGAGCATTCCCTTCTCTATTAGTGTTCCTCCCCCTATTCAAAAAAGTACATTAAAAATGTATAAAATAAATGAATAAATAACATTCAATGTTTTAATTTTTCTTTCTTTGTCTATGGTCACATTAAATATATTTCTGTTAGTTGCCTTTATGAAAAATCTCTAGCATTTTATGGGAATTAAAGAAATAGGGTTTGATAGAAATTCCTATAAAAATTATTCACCTTTCCTTTTATCCATTCTGTAGAATTCCTGATCCATGCAGAGGGGTTCAATTTACAATGAGCCTCACAGGCATCTAGTATAAAATCGGTTTCTTACAGCAGAGGAAACAGCTGAGCTTGAGAGATGCTACCGCCTCACGGGCCAATTCGGTTTTGTCCTGCACTTTGTGCAGTCATTTACATCACTGCAAAGTGATTTGAACCTAATTGCTTTGTACTAACTGTGTGTAGTTGTAAATTGCTGCATAAGGCATAAAGCAACAATTAATTGAGCCTTCGGTCTCTCCTTTAGCAGGAGAAGAGATGGCTGAGAAAGGCTGACTATAGGTCTCTGTGTGTTGGTGACCCAACCCTGGATAAAACCCATATCTGGGAGTAGGAGAAACAGGGTAGGGGGAGGAGAGAGAGTGAGTGAGAAGGGAAAACCACTAGACGGCTCCTTTGCTCTGTAGCATGAGTAGGATAGCAGAGGCAGAGTCTACCTTTCTTCCTTTTCTCATGATGGGCGTAAAAGAGGTTTCTGACAGAAGAAGTGGTGGGGAGGAGAGAATCATTATGGAAGCATCTGTCCTTCCTCAGTCATCACCTCTTCAGTTAGTGGCTTTTGGTTTTGGTTGGTTGGGATTTTTGTGGGGGTAGGAGTGGGGTGGAAGTAGAAATACAGGTGGCTGCCTTTATCCAGTATTTCTTTCCTTTAGTGAGGGGGGCTGATGGAAGAGCTTATACCTCATGGATGTGACTCAAGCATCTTGTAAGAGGGAGTGAATGTTTGTATGTGGGGTTGGCAAGTAAGATGCATATTAGGTGTAAAAGAAATCAGCCTGAATTAGGGTATGATTGCCTGATGGTCTCATTGTATTATAAGCATAGTCACATTTCATCTCATAGGTATTTATGGGGAAAAAGTAGCCAACAAGGGTGCAACTTTCCCCTACTATTCCTGGCTGCTCTGGAACCTGCAGCATCCAGAAGGTGAGTACCAAACTGGGGAAGAGCCTGGTCTGCTTCACGAGTAGATTCCCTCACAGACTCCCAGCAATGAGTAAGGTGTATGGATGGCTTGTACAAGGACTGGATGGATCCTTCTATGACAGCCAAAGATTAAGGGTGATAAAGGTGGGGAGGCAGTTTTTGTAGTGTTATTATTGTGCCCATTTCAAGGGCAAAGGAGCCTGAATGTAGCCTGATGAAATAGAACTGGCTAAACCTGCATATTAATAAAGGGGATGAATTCAAGTTTTTGAAGTGATGGTTGCAAAAAATCTTCCAGAAAATGGCAGCTTCTTTCCCCACACCCAAGTTCTAAACTGATGAAAATATAGATAATGCATAGATTACTCATTTTTCCATCTGTCAGACTGGTTTAGGATTACAGACAAGGACAGCATAAAATCTGGTGTGTAATGCATGAATGGAAATGGAGTTGTGACATCTGTATATATGGTCTGAAAACAGACATATGGAATGGAGCTTTCATGAGGAACTCTTTCTTTCAAGCCTCAATTTTCCCCCATTGGCAACATAATAGTGTGTGTGTGTGTGTGTGTGTGTGTGTGTGTGTGAGAGAGAGAGAGAGAGAGATGCAGCTGTGGCATTCACTACTTAGCGCAATTCTAAGTTGCATAGAGCAATAC
Source organism: Eretmochelys imbricata (assembly GCF_965152235.1). Classification (NCBI taxonomy): domain Eukaryota; kingdom Metazoa; phylum Chordata; order Testudines; family Cheloniidae; genus Eretmochelys; species Eretmochelys imbricata. Next base: position 27,316,639 of record NC_135579.1, read on the forward strand.
AATTTCAGTACAATTTCTTGCTCTCAGTTAGTTATTCACATAATGGTATATGTTATACATAGGGATCTAAACACAAATGTGTAAACAATGTTATAGCTATTTTTATTCTTCAAGACAATAAAGAAAAGATGGGGTGTATTCTCCTAAATCACTTAGGGTCTTTTTAAAAATCTTCCTACTATGATGCATGTAAGATCTGTGCAGTGGCAGATTTTTTCACATCTGAGGAATCCCCCTTAATTTTTTTTACCAGGTAGTGGGGGGATTGGGGTCACCCTAGTGTCAGGGATGTGCCTGTGACATATCCTCCCACCCCACTCTCCTGCTGGTAATAGCTTATCTAAAGTGATCACTCTCCTTACAATGTGTAAGGAGTGGGGTGGGAGGAGGTATTGTTTCATGGTCTCTGTGTATATAATGTCTTCTGCAGTTTCCACAATATGCATCCGATGAAGTGAGCTGTAGCTCACAAAAGCTTATGCTCAAATAAATTGGTTAGTCGCTAAGGTGCCACAAGTCCTCCTTTTCTTTTTGCGAATACAGACTAACACGGCTGTTACTCTGAAACCTTTTAAAATACTATGAGGCTTCTAAGGATGTACAAAATGAGTGTCCACTTAGGTGACCGAAGCTAGCTGTGGAACACTTACACTTTAATAACCGTGTTTCATACAGCCGCACAAAGTGCTTTGTGTGCTCTTGTCTGCATCAGTGCTTCTGGCTTCTAGGTTGCAATGACAAATCTCAACATTGTCTGGCAGCTTCTATCCTCAAAGTAAAACTATGGGAGTTATGAAAATCAAAGGCCACTGGGCAGAGGAGAATTGGCAAGCTCCATGATACAGATCATGAAGGAAGGGTTGCAGAAATTGGCCTTGCCTAAGGTGGTCTGACCTTAGGCCAGCCTGGAATCATTCTGATTTTTAGAACAGTCTCTTCTCTTCATAACTTGCTTGTTATGTACTATCTACCTTACTGGAAAGACCAATAGGTAAATCTGAAAGTAGGGGGAAAAGGAAAAAATGTTAATCATATTTCAAATTATATCTATCCTGGGTGCATGATACTTGTTAATGTAAAATGGGACCTGGAGCTCTAACTTCCTATACACTCTTTTTAAAACATATCTCTGAATTTCAATGGCTGTGCACCAAAAGAGCTGAAATAGCATTTCTTTGACCGTCAAAAGAAAAAGAAAAAAAAAAGACTATAATGCAGGACATATTGGATAAGAAAACTACAGTAACAGAGGACATTTCTAGTGACATCAAACATGGATTTTTTTGTTTTGTTCTGTTAAATGAATTTAGCACTCATTAGAACTGATGATTTGACATTTTAGCATCTTACATCCTTTCCCTCTTCATAGGCAGCAGAAATGCAAGCTTCCCTACTACGATATCCTGCCACTGTGCATCAACTCTCACTTGAAGGGCCTAACTGAGCGGGAGGTTTGTTTTCATGTCCATTCAGTCCAGGCATTTGGACTGGAATTGTTGAAAAGGGTACCAATATCGTCAGGTTTTTTGCTATGTCAGTTGTTCTGCACCAGTAGAGATGAAATAGCATTTTCTTGGCAATTCCTACTCCGTCTAGTCATTTCCTATTATGGCTGCCACCTTCCCCTTGCTACACCTGTCAGTGGACTGAGTCCACCTACATAATTTACATGCCTTGTCAGGTTACTGCTGGTTTCAGTCACTTTCAGCTAAAGGTGGATTCAAACTAGAAACCTAAAGCAATGGTTCTCTGTTTTTTCAACTTGATCCCAAAATTCTCATGGCCAGAACACACACAAATGCCACAATCCGTTGTTGTCTCAAAGCCCTCAACTCTAGACAAAGCGTGGCTTCAAGGTTTTCTGTGGAGCCAGCTCCTCAGGCTTTGATAGGTGTCTGGAGGAAGTAGCACGAAGTGTGGTGAAGTTGGAAGACAGCTTGAGTAACCTAGAAGAGGGTAATAGTGAAGAGCTGGAGTTTGGGTGGGGGTTAAACTGTGCTTTGCTGTGGCAGCAAGAGCAAGGGAGAAAGAGAGCTGACTGTCTACTTCCTTTCTTTCACTCACTCCCATTTTGTCTTAGTGCTTGTGTGATTTAGCTGCAGGGTGTGTGTGATTGAACAGACATTTCTTTATTACCTGGATGAGAATCGGTGTGCCAAAGGAGACAGGCTCCCTAAGAATCCCAACTCTTCCAGGCCTACATGATTTATACTTTGTACAATTTGAAATTTTTCGGCCTTATTTCTTTTCTGTTTCAGTGGAACAAATACCAATTATCCAGGTCATATAAGAAAAATGTGATGAATTGTACACAGCATTTACAGCTTATTATTGAGTTAGCAGCATTTTGAGTTTTGCATGTGACTGAAAGCAGTGTTGAAAAAAATCAGTTTATTATCCCTGCTAAATCATAATGAAGACCAACAAAAGAAATCCTAGGTATAGCTATATTGGGCCCTTGTGTAACCATATTAAAGCCAGTGTTTTAATATCAAGGATTTAGTGGGCCCCAGAGTCATATTTTAAAAATGTTTGCACTTAAACTTGTTTGTTATGATGAAGCGTCTTGTCTCTCTTCTTGCTTTTTTACAAACTAAGACTAGGTAGAATAGATTGTAAATGTATTTTATTTTTCTTGACTTCCTGACCCTTAAGAAATTAGTTTGTGACTTTGTAAGACATTTTTGGATTTAGAAGCCTTCAATCTTTTGTATAACATCAAAGATACAGGGAGAGGGTCTCATCTTGTAAATAAGATTCATTTTAATTCTTTTTTATGAAGTACTTCAGTGGAAGAGACTAGAGTGCAGGGAGATGCTATTTAGAAAACAATTTTGCCCTTCAGAAAGCGCAAAGACTTTGAAAAGGACAGGAAGTGAGAAGACTTTATTTCAGTAATATGAATTACACCAAAATCAGATTGGCTGGAAAACAAATGGCTGCATTTACATTCTGTTGCTGTTGTGCATTACAATGATAGTTGGCTACATTAATATTGCAACTGCTGCTGCTACAGGGCAATTTGTGTACATCACCAAATAATCAGTAATTCTAAATCTAGATAATGGTATTATTAGTCACATCATTCTGAACTTCAGTTCAATTATTAAGAACCATTATTAGGTGCATGGGGATATTTATACTATTAAAATGGTCAAATATCATTACAGACACTGGAGGATCAACCATCAAACTATTGCAAATCTTAAGCATTGAAATTACTTCAAGACATATGTTGAACCTTTGTAACCCATGTTCTTCTTCAAGGGATTTACAATGTTAAGCCAATTAATTACATGGGTAAAATATTGCATAGTAGTCTAACTCTGCTGCCATGCCGCTGTGAAAGTATTATGTCCCCTAAATTAAGCAGAATCCTAATCATGATGATATTACCTGGATGGGAAACTAACTGAGAAAATTCAAGATGTTGCAGGAAGTAGTGTGGTTGTCTGTGCCACTATCAAAAGAGGATTTATCCAGAGACAGGGATGTTTGCTTAGGAGCCTGTCCAAAAGTCCAACTTAGTAATGACTTTCTACCTACATAAATTCTTCTTAGAATTTCAGCTGAAATTTCATTCTTCCTTCCTATGTGCTGCTGCTGAGTATCACCCCAGAGAGGGCTGGATTTTGGTAGTAGGTGAAATGATTCTTGAATTATAGTGGGAAAGACAGCAACTTCTAAGGTTAAGTTTGGAAAACATTTTCTGTTACAACCTCATCTTCACTTACAGTATGTACAGTTTGTAACGCACTTTGGAATGAACAATGAAGTGGCAAAGTAAGTAAGATCATTATTAAATGCAATCATAACTTTATATGAATTATTGACCAACTTGAACTTTCAGTAAATTGTCCTGATTTTAAAAGTCTAAAACAAACTTTGAAAAGAAAAACAGCATCTGAGTATACAGCGCCACATTTCTAGAACTTCTCTGTCTAGGAAAGAGAAATTATGGAATCAAAATATGAGAAAATTAAAAATCAGAACAATGTGACATCATGAGAAATGTTTCTAAAATCTCTTGGGCCAGGATGATATTAAACTATTAACATAAAGGAAGGCACTTTTTACATGCCTCATTTTATTCTTTAAAAATAGGTATCTTTGTTTCAAGCAGGTAGAGGGGAGATAGTAATGTGGACAGATTTTTTTATTTAGGGATTAGAAGGGCCAAATTCATCCACAGTGTAACTCTATTACAGTCAGTGGAGTTATACCAGGGATGAATTTGACCTTTGCTGCTATGCTTCTTCACTGGGTTAAGAGAGAAAGAAAAGAATAAACCCACTAGAATCATACCATCAGTAGTTCAGAGTTGTCGTAGTATGATTATAAGCCGGGTTTCTCTTCTCTACAGGGAGTAAAATATTGCTTATTGTTGTTACATAGGCAATATAGTGTGGATTAACTTGACATAAAAAAACATTAAAATGATCATTGTACTTATACCATAAAAATGCCATCCTGTAAAACACAGCTAACACTGAAACACACAGCTACCTATCCTCCCTGGACTAATTATTTTAAAAACACAAAAACACTGTACCAAAAGCAGTCTTAGCCTTAGCTGTTGCTGTCCACATATGCAAGAAATCAAACGAGTTATCTTGGTTTGTGGATAACATAATGGGAAGCCTAAGAATGTTGATATTCCTTAGGGACTACTCTGTCCCAATAGTGTAGCATGATACTACAAGCATATGGGGTATTCAGAAATCCCCAACCAACAATCGTGGTCCATTGACTTCAATGGAAGTAGTAGGTAAGCAAAGAATGCAGGATAAGACCAAGTGTGCATTGGTGCTATGGATGGACAGAAATACTCAAATAAATCAAATCAGAAATACTAAATGCAAACTAAATTTCCTATCCATTGAGGTAATGAATCAATAAAGTATGATATTTGCTTAGAAACCTTCCATTCTATAGCCACAAAGGAAATTTTCAATATTAATGTATGCAGTATACCTGCTATAACTCTCTTTCTTGTTTACTACACCTTTTATTTCAGATAAGTCTGCCAATTTTCATTCTGTGAGGCCCTTCACAATTCAGAATAGTGTTTAGTTCAAGATGGCTGTTGTTCACGAGTACAGGCACAGAGTGATCACTTATGGACACTTTACTTTTGTTCCCTTTTGTTTTGTTCCCCACCGCTCCCCTAATCTAAAATAAAACTCAGCCAGACTGAGAAATCATGTTGCTATGAAACTATGGTGATGCTGGATAGTGTTTTATAAGGGAAGAAAAAAGAGCATGCTTTTTTATTGGATTCTAAGGATTCCAAGAGATATAGGGTCTGATTCTGAAATCACAAAGATGTAAATTGTGAGTAACTTCGTTGTCAGGAGTGAACATACATTGATATAAAATACAGAGTGAGATCAGAATCAAGCCCATGCTGTGACTGAATTTTTAAAATGGATTGGATAGTTGTATGGCCACTGATGACAGCTGAAGCTATGCAAGATAAAAAAGATTTTTTTTAAAAAAAGTAAAGATGGGGGTAATCAAATCTTATATTTCATGTCCTAAGTTGATATCTATCTGTGGGCCAGAAACAAATTCCTGCCTCCAAGTGCATATTTCAGCATTCCTCTGAACCTTAACTACTAGCTAATTCTGAAGGCAGGGCACTGTGCAAGGACCAGCAGTGTAATCTGGTTTGCTTAATCCTGTGTTCCTTTGTTTTGCGCAGCCTTTGCTGCTTCAGGAGACACAGGTTGTGCAAAATACAAAATATATACCTGATGGCTTTTCCCTTCCTAGATCAGAGTGAAGTTTTAAAGATTTTACAACTTTGTGGTTGTCAGATGGGCAAAAAACAGTTAGCTAGAATGCAAGCATTTCTAACAAGAGTTGTCTCTTCTGGCAGAACCAGCTTCAAATAACCTGCCCACTGAGAGGAGCTCTGTTTGATGTAGCCAGTTTTGTAAAAGCTGATTCAGGATTTAGACTCCTACAGGGTCCTCATAAACTGAATATAAAATAAAAAATAAGGAACAATCTTAAAGATTTAATATATAAAGAATTTTTCTGATATGATGTTACTTTTTTCCCCCAAATGAAATGTGCCCCTACTAAAATAAAATAAAACAATAAAAACCAATTATGTTTATGTTCTTTAAGTCAGGAATGAGTGCTGGCAGGTTTTGTGATCACAAAGAGCTATACCTGTTCACCCTTTGGCCTTGTAGTTGTTAGTATTTTTGAGATGTGGATTTATTTAATTAGCATGGCCCAAACTGGCCCTAATCCTCCATTCTTGCCAAACTACGTTCCACACCGGACGCAGTGGGCTTGAGGGGAAAAAGAGCTTTGTGTTTATGCTGCATTTGTGCTCCCCTGGTTCCTGGCATTTGGATACTCTAACTTATTCCTACCTGCAGCATCCCCAAGGGTGCTATAGTTTGGGTCTGATGCAGTGCAGTGTGCTTTGGCCATGCTGCCGATGATGGGGCTATGAGTGAGAGTGGCATAGCACTGGGCTGGTTAACTACCTTAAGACTATACCAGCTTTATGCCACCCGGTATCCACCTAACCCATGGGAATTTCCAGCCGTCCTCTTAAGCTAGGTTTAAGGTTGGCGAGGGATGTGTGTGTGGAAGGGAGGAGAAACAATTTACGATAACAGACTGCTGTTTCTTTCCTCCATGAGAGTTCTCTTAAGCATCAGGGCAGGTATCACGTAGAAATCATGCTGTGCTTCTGTGCTACTGGGGGAAAGATATTCCTTAAAGCCTCTTTCCCAAGCTATGTGCACCCATGAAACAAAGGCTAGGATTTGGCTTACAGTATCTGTGTTGGTTTTTTAATTAATAGGAAAGTGAGATGATTGCCTAAACAACATTTTACCAAGGTGCATTCCCTGCAGCTGAGCCATTAGATAACTTTGATATCTGATATTAGGGGCCACACACAATAAGGCAGTTTTTACTTCTTTAATTTCCATCTACCTATTAGCAAGCATTTGAAAGTTGTGTATGGCAAAGTATGGGATATGCAAAGCATTCTCCAGAATTTCATAATTAGAGTACCTGCTTATCCAAAGGGCAAACTGTCCACAAATGACTGCACCACAACTAAAGGGGGGCAGAATTTGTCTGGGCTGACTCAAAGAAGGTCAGCTCTGCTTTGTGGGGGGTGGGGGTAAGGAAAAAGGTCAGAAACTGCTGTACAAAGGTGCTTGGTGGTCAGCTTTGCAGCAATGACTCACCCCCATGCCCCCCAGGAATGTGCATAAAAGTACAAAACCTGGGTGGGGCAAGTCTCTTTGCTCCACATGGCGAGGAAGCCAGCACCCACCCTTCCTCCCCTGGTGAATGCGAATGGCAGGCTGAATTAGGACCTGCTGTGGGCTTTACACTAGTCGCCCCTTTTAAAGGGAGGCTGGGAAGGAATTTTTCCTGCACCACCACAGTTGGCTTTGGTGGAGTGTGTTTTTTTTGCCTTCCCCACAGTGGCTGTGAGGATGGATCTTTTCTGGTCAAAAGAAAAGGTGGTAGGTCATATGTCACAACTTATTTTGTGCAGTTGGGCAGATGTTCAGTGCAGGTACTCCATAGCGAGGGCAGCCAGTGACCAGATAAATGGCCTTTTAAACGACTTAAAAGGAGGTACTGGATAAAGGAACAGAATGGAGGAGCGGGTTTGGGGACTCCTATGATTGGTACGGCAGGGAGCCAAATCCCCCTCCCGCCCCCATTCCCATAGCCCTTCTTAACCCTCTTACGAGGCTGGTGGATGGTAAGGACCAAGCCATAGGTCGGCTGGGGGACCTGGATGGAAACAAAAGGGGGCTGGGGGAAGTCCCGGAGAATTGATTTGAATAAGCATGGATTGGCCTGCACTGTCCACTTTATCTGCCGGGCAGTCCCAGACATCTATATAATGAAGTTGTGGCCTGATTAAAACCCATAACAAGTCTCCAGTCCCTCTTGTGTTGTACCCAGACAGTGATTCAGATCAAATACTGTTTATTCCAGTTGATATTTACCTTTACAGTTTAGCAAATGTGCTATTTTCATATAACACATTCATATGAATGCACAATATGGTACAATGTGTACATTTAAAAGTAAAAATTATTTTGTGAGCCATAGATCTGTTGATTAAGAAGCATGATTTGTTTTAATAGAGACAGGATAGGCCCCAAACCTGTAAACTTAGAGAAAGTTAAGCTGTGTATGGCTTGGTTCCAGCTCAAATTTTTCAGGTATATATTTTTTTCCAAAAGAAAAAATTGTGTTTGAATGTGTGTACTTACATGTGTGCTGGGTTCTGATTGCTTGTAAATATGAAACATGGATTCCATTTTCCAGAAATACTTTTAACAACTGGCACATCTAATGTAAGCAAAATAAATCAATCAACATACATAAATAGTTTTAGTAGATCTTTGGCAGGCCTCAATGGGTAAAGCTTTCTCCAGCTTTGCCAACCTCTAATGTGTTAAAAAAAAGCTTAAGGGGAGACTTCAGTGATATTTATATCTTGTGTGAAGTTTAAGTTTTGATATACAGCATACAACAACATTGAACAGGTCTTGCTTTCAAATTAAATTAAGCTCTACAAGCATCACTAGGGAGGGTTGAAAATTTTTAGTCAAAAACTTTTTTCAATGAAAAATTCCACTTTTGTTTTAATTGACTTTATTTTAAAATGTCAATTTAAACAAAATTTAATTTAAAAAAATGAAATGAAGTGTTTTGATAATGTGCTGCTACAACATTTTCTGCAGGAAATTTTTCAATTTTTCATAATGAAATGACTTTTCAGTGACTTTTCAAAACCAGATTAATAGGTTTTTACATTAAAAATATTTTTAAAATGTCAAAATTGGAATAAAATGTTTTGATGCACCTGAAATAAAAATTAATTGGAATTTTGTTTCATGGGAAATTGATATTTTTTGTTCCATTCTGGATTTTTTTTTTAAATTGTGGAATTTCCCACAAAATGGAAAATCTGGTTCCTGCACAGTTCTAACCACCATCCCATGTTAATAAAGTTTCACATCTTCTGGATAGTATTTTGTCTGATGACAACTACAGCCTGGGAGCCAAATTCTTATGCTTTTTTTTTTTTGCGCGTTTTGGGGGGGGGGGGGGTGGTTGGCTTGCAAAATGTTAGATTTGTATCTTTATGTATTTATATTAAAATTCAGGAGCCATGATCAGAGGTAATGCATAAATTGGATTTACAAGGCGGGGCAAATTGCCAGCACTACTATGATGGGTCTCACACATTCTCTTCTTGTGTGGGGGGGCACCATTTCTTGCCCCTGAACTGGAGTACTAACTGCCCCACGAGTGTCCTAGAGGAGGGGAGTGGAGAGGGAGGGACCCAGGCCCACCCTCTACTCCAAGTCCCAGTCCAAGGGGCCCTAGGGATAGCGGTAAACCACTAGAACTAGCAGTTCCTTCCCCTGAGCTACTTCCCTCTCCTGCCCTTCAACTTGTGGGGCTTTCTGCCCTCCCTCTGCACAAACCAGGTGTCCTTTTACCTAGGATCATGGTCTTCTTAGCCCACTGCAATACTTCTCCAAACTCTCCTCTGCTTCCCTCCAAACTGCTCTCTGCACCAACACCAATCCACTCTGCTTCAACTCCTCCACACTGCTCTTTGCTCCAACGCCAATCTACTCTGCTTCAGCTCCTCCACACTGCTCTCTGCTCCAACGCCAATCCACTCCGCTTCAACTTCTCCACATTGCTCTCTACTCCAACACCAATCCACTCTGCTTCAACTTCCCCTCTTGTCTGATTGAAGCAGGAGGTTTTTATCATGTGACTGGCTTCAGGTGCTTTAATTGGCTTCAGGTGCTTTAATTAATTTATAGCAAACTTTCTTCCCTCTCCAGGGAAGAAGGCTCCCTTCTTACACTCTCCTGCTGCTGCTCTCTGGCCTGGGCTTTCCTTGCTTTTTGCCCCTGCTTTAGTTCCTCCACCCTCCCCCGCGACCAGGCCAGACACTTTTTCTTCGTTTTGTTTTTTTTTGCTGGTTTTTTTTTTTTTTGCTGCCGTTCGAGTGCTGGTCGGCTGCCAGCTTGCCTGTCAGCCCCCCCACGCCTGCCCTCGGACGCTGCTACTCCTTCAGCTGCAACCCCCGGAGGAGGGGAGGAGGACTGCCGACCCGCTCCCCGGAGGAGGGGAGTGGAAGCCCCCAGACCTAGCCGTTTGCTGTTTTTGTGGACCCGCAATTCATCGTCTTCTTATCTTTGCTTGGCATTTTTGGAATGCTCCATAAAGACCGGGAGAGAAGACAGCTGACGGAGACATCGCCCAGGGAAGCTACAAATCATCATGGAGGGGGCCGTAAGACTGAGTAACTTTTGAATTGTACTCTCGTGTGGGGGGAGTTTGACTGTGTCTTAATTGTGTTTGTAGGGGGTGTGGCACAGAGCTGCCCCCCGATCCATCGGTGCTCCCCACAACACTATTACAACCGTCACGGCCCCGCCACCGTCCGTCCCTGCTGGCAACCTGCCGTCTGCCTCTCACCTCAACTGCTTGCTTTGAATTCCATCATCTGGACCAGACACAACAGCTGACCAAACGAGACTCTTTGGATAAACACGCGAGGGTCCGTGTTTCCCCCACCCCACCCCCGGACTGCCCACCCCACAGTTTGCCCCTACTACCTGACCCCAACTCCTGTTTCCTTCCCCTGTCCAGTCCAACCCATTTGGCCCCCCTCCCCCTGCCTGCAGCCCAACAGGGAGAAGTGGTTAATCTGCTTCTCCCTCTCCCCCCTCCTCCTTCTGGTGTCTCCCCGTCTCTCCCTGCTCACGATGATGGGGAACGAGAGGGGTGAGGCCCCTCTAACAACCTCAGTTGCCCCTCCCCCACCTACCCCCCTGCCCAACCCCCAAGCCACCCACCCCACCACTGCTGCCAAAACACCAGCCACTGCCCCCGCTAGGGCATCGGCAGCCGGAGGCACCGGGGTGAATATTACCGCTGCTACGCCCACCGCCCCCCCAAATTCTAGGAAAGCCCCCCGCCCAGTTAGCCAGAAAGGCCAGGGTGCGAAGAAGGGGAAGGGCCCCGCCACAACCACCAAGCCCTCCATGGCAGAGGCTGCCTCCACCACTGTGGCGTCATCATCAACCATGGCGTCCCTCCCCGCTGTTCCCTCCACCAGCTCTGCGAGCATCCCTCCCCCGGCCCCCAGGGCGTATGCCCAGGCAGTGGCAGGCCCCCCCCCCCCAGCCTGCCGCCTCGTCATCTCGCCCACCCACCGCCTCCGCTACCATCAGTAGCGGCCGAGGCCCCTTTCCCACCATGACCAGGAAGCATGGCGTCCGTTGCCTCTTGGTGCCCGCCTCGCCCTACGTGGAGACATACGTGCAGGTGTTGGCGAGGGTGGTAGGACCCACGGCCATTGTGGCGGCCTCCAAAATGTACGGGGAGGTTGTCTTTTTCTTAGCATCGGAGGCTGCCGCCCAGGAGGCGGTGGAGAAGGTCCTGGAAGTGTGTGGGGGGTATTTGTCCCCCTGGAGCCGCTACAAGACCTGGGCGTCCGCCTAATCCTGACCTCCATCCCTCCTTTTCTACCCAATGCCGCCCTGTTACCCGCTCTCTCCACCCTGGGGAAACTCGTTTCCATCATCAGCCCTCTCCCGTTGGGCTGCAAAGACCCCACCCTCCGTCACGTCCTTTCGTTCCGCCGGCAAGTGCAGCTTTTACCGCCACCAGCGGCGCGTGATGGAGAGGCGCTCAAGGGGTCCTTCCTAGTCCCCTACCAGGGAGCCCGCTATCGGGTCTACTACTCCACAGGAGAGGCCCGGTGCTCCCTCTGCCGATCAACGGAGCATGTCCGAAGAGACTGCCCCTTGGCCCGGCGGGGAGGGGCACCCGAGACCCGGCAGGACATTGGCTCCGTCGTTGCCAACGCCCCTGGCCGCCTGAGATCTGAAACCACCTCTCCTCCTGCTCGATCCACCGCTGCTCCTGCCTGGGCCCAAGAGACACCTCCCCTACAATGCCCAGACGAGCGAGGGAGCCCCGCCCTTGCTATTAACAATCCAGCAGAGCCTACGGAGGAGGGTGCGGCAAAGATATTACCGGGCATAGGAGAGGGCCTGCCCCAAGGAGAACCGCCCCACCTCATGTTGCCTCACCGTTACCCCCCTGAGCCCGTGAACCATCGCCTCTGCCCCCCAACATAACCCCTGCTAACCAGCCCCCAGACGATGCTATGGAGGGCTGGACCCTAGTCCAGGGAAAGCGAGGCAAGTGGAAGGCTCGAGCTCCGCTGCACCTATCCGATGCGGAGGCCCCCCAGAAGACCAGGAAGGGAGGCACTGACACTGAGCCTTCCGCTATGCCCACGAGTGAGATCCATCCGTCGGTGTCAGGAGGGGAAGACAAAATAGTACTGGAAGGTAGAATCTCCCCTCCATGGGAGACCCTCCCCTCCGAGACCCCTGAGGAAGCCCCTTCTGCCCGAATATCACCCGAACCCCCCGCGGAACCCGAAGCGACTGTCGTAGCGGACGCCAGAGGGGAGTCCCCCAAGATGGCAGAAGACGACCTTTCCTCCATGTATGAGGAGATCGAGGCCCTAGGTTTGACCCCGGTCACCCAGGGAGAGAATGACCTACTGTTGGCTGGCCTTGATCTGGGCAACCTTACCCCAGTCCCCCTTTCCCCATGCTCTCTCCCCCTAACCACCTTCCCGGGCGAGCAGCCTGCAGAAGGTGGTCCACCACCTGAAGCCTTGGCTGCCAAATTCACCACAGAGCCTGTGCCTAGCATCACTGGGAGCCCCCTCCACACCCCCTTAACCCTTGAATCTGTTCGGGAGGAACCACCTCTTAGCTGCTTGCCTCCCAGAGCCTTGCCTCTGCCTCTGCCCCCGCCCCCACCCCCACTCCTGTCCCTGCCCAATCCACCTCCTCCTTCAATGCTATTGCCGCCCCTGGGGTTATTTCTTTCCCGTTTTTTTGCAGATCCCCCCCAAGGAGCAGCCTTTGCATTTTCCTGCCGCGACCCATTAGGAGCTGCAATTTTCCCTCCGCCATCCTCTTCAACCCCAAGGCTTGAGATGGACCTAATAACTTTAGCCTGTCAGACGCCCCGTCAGTGGTCTGCACCCTGCCTGCCCGCCTCAGTGGACCACGAGGCTGCACCAAGAGCCCCAGCAGGGAATAACCCGGAAATCGCAACCCCACCGCCCCATGAGCTGCGAAAAGCATTGCGACGGTTTTTAGAAGACATCCGTGGCTCCTGCAACAGGGTACAGCTAGCTCTCCAGCTATGGGGGGACTTTGATCACATCCTCCAGGCCACAAGGGCCCTTATAAAGGAGGGTAAAGGGAAAGGAAGGCACGGCGCCACGGCCTATGGGCGGGCCCGCATCTTCCGTGACGATTTAATCACTTACGGGATGGGTCATGGATTGTTGCATGACCCGCCGGGGGCTGCAAACACCCCCGCCAACAAGCAACCCCCACCCTCCCAGCCCTCCGCATGACGCCCCTCATTATTGCAACTTCGAACACTAGGGGCTGTAGGATGGCTCTCCGCAGGTCCCAGGTGCTCTCTTACCTTCGGGAAGGGGGGTACTCTGTGATTTTCCTGCAGGAGACCCATATGGATCCGACCGCCGAAGACAGCTGGCGGCTGGAGTGGGGGGACAGGGTCTACTTCAACCACTTCACGATTCGGCAAGCTGGAGTGGCGACCCTGTTCTCACCCAACCTACGGCCCGAGGTGATAGGGGTCACTGAGGCCATGCCGGGCCACCTGCTGCATCTCCGAGTCCATATGGAGGGGCTCGTGGTCAACCTCGTTAACATCTATGCCCTGAAAACGAGCCCGAAGCGGCCGCAATTCTATCAGCGGGTGTCCGACTTCCTCAGCACCCTAGATTCTCACGAGTGCTTAGTCCTGGAAGGGGACTTTAACACCACCCTCGAGGAACAGGACTGCTCAGGGGCCGAGCTGAGCCCGGCCGCTGCGAACGTTCTCCGAGAAATAGTCGAACATCACTCCCTAGTAGACGTCTGGCGTGACCACCACCCAGATGACACTTCCACATTCACCTTTGTCCGGGTGGAGGCCCATCGGTCACACCACTCTCGGTTGGACCGTATTTATTTATCCTGTTTCCATCTTTCACAGGCCCACTCCTCCAACATTCGGCCGGCCCCATTTTCCGACCATCATCTAGCCACCATAACAGCCTCCCTCAGTGCAGAGAAGCCGGGGCTGGCCTACTGGCACTTTAACAACAGCCTGTTGGAGGATGAGGGCTTCGTGACATCCTTCCAGGAGTTTTGGCTGGCCTGGCAAGAGCAGCAGCATGCCTTTCCCTCGGCGCGGCGATGGTGGGATCTAGGGAAGGTGCGCGCCAAGCTCTTCTGCCGTGACTACACCAGGGGCACCAGCCGACGGAGAAATGCAGCGATAGAGCAGTTGGAACGGGAGGTCTTAGAGATGGAGAGGCATCTGGCCGCCAGCCCCAAGGACCCGTTCCTCTGCCGAGCGTGCCGGGAGAAGCAGGAGGAGCTCCGGGCCCTCGAAGACCATCGGGCCCGAGGTGCCTTTGTTCGATCCCGCATCCGCCTCCTTCGGGAGATGGATCGCGGCTCCCGTTTCCTCTATGCCCTGGAGAAAACGAGGGGGGCCAAGAAACATGTCACCTGCCTTCTAGCAGAAGATGGCACCCCCCCCACGGATCCGGTGGAGGTGTGTGGGAGGGCCCGTGATTTCTACACAAGCCTTTTCTCCCTGGATCCGACCGATCCTGGCTCTTGCAGGGTGCTCTGGGAGGAACTCCCCATGGTCAGTGTGGGCGACCGAGACTGACTAGAGCTGCCTCTCACCCTGGCCGAGCCCTCCGTCGCATGCCCACCAATAAATGTCCGGGCATGGACAGGCTGACCGTGGAGTTATACCTTGCGTTCTGGGACATCCTTGGCCCAGACCTAGCCACTGTCTGGGCCGAGTCTTTGCAGGGCGGGGTCCTCCCTCTTTTGTGCAGTCGAGCGGTGCTCGCCTTGTTGCCGAAGAAGGGGGACCTCCGCGATTTACAAAACTGGCGTCCCGTCTCGCTCCTTAGCACGGACTACAAAATCGTAGCGAAAGCAATCTCGCTGTGGCTAGGGCCCATGATGGCGGACGTGCTCCACCCAGACCAGACCTATACTGTCCCAGGCCGCAGCATTTTTGACAACCTATTTCTAGTCCAAGACCTTTTGGAACTTGGGCGTAGAGACGGTCTGTCGTTCGCCCTCCTGTCTCTTGATCAGGAGAAGGCGTTCAATAGAGTGGACCATGGGTACCTCCTGGGCACTCTGCACGCGTTTGGTCTCAGACCTCAGTTTGTGAGTTTTTTCTCTGGATGCCGTACGCTTCTGCAGAGTGTCTGGTTAGGCTCAACTGGACCCTGACCGAACCAGTCAGCTTCGGGCGAGGAGTACGGCAAGGGTGCCCCCTCTCGGGCCAGCTGTACGCTCTGGCGATCGAGCCCTTCCTCTGTCTCCTCCAAAGGAGGTTGACGGGGTTGGTGCTACGGGAGCCAGAGCTGTGGCTGGTCCTGTTGGCGTACGCCGATGACGTGCTCCTCGTGGTCCAGGACCCGGGCGACTTGGCGCGGGTGGAGGCTTGCCATGCCATCTATTCGGCAGCCTCCTCCACCCGAGTCAACTGGGTCAAGAGCTCTGGCTTGGCGGTGGGGGACTGGCGGTGGGTGAGCTCCCTCCCACCCGCGCTTCAGACCATTCGGTGGAGCGCGGGTCCACTGCTCTACCTAGGCATTTACCTTTCTGCCACCATCCTTCTCCGCCAGAGAACTGGCAAAATTTAGAAGGCGGGGTGATAGAGCGGCTCCGGAAATGGACGAGGCTACTCCGATGTCTCTCCCTCTGAGGGAGAGCACTGGTGCTTAACCAACTAGTCCTGTCCACGCTCTGGTACCGGCTCAACACCCTGGTCCCGGTCCCGGGTTTCCTGACCAACCTCCGGACATCGATTCTAGAGTTCTTTTGGTCAGGAATGCACTGGGCCCCGTTGGGGTTCTTCATCTACCCTGTATAGATGTATGTATAAATGTATACAGGGTAAAGTAGTGTACCATACATCTGATGTGTATTCAGCGGGTTGTGTAAAATGAGTGTAAATGACATGCTCAGGGGGCAGAAATGTTGGTGCTATATAAAAGGTTAATAGGAAAGTATAAGATAGAGTTTGAGGGCAGCTTTCCTGTCCGGTTAGTAGCTTTCCTTGCTATACTTCACCAATGGCATGTAAATTTCAGTCATTTTGCACACATAGCTTATGATAAATGAGTGCAACTTTACAACTTTTATCGGTTTTCTGATCAAATTATGTTTGACGTGTGATGTCACCACTGGAACGTTGGCCCCAGGAGTATGGTTGGTGTTATTTTTAGAATAGGGAATTTTTTCTTGGCAAATAGTTTATTCATTGAGAAATGCATGTTTCAGTGAAACATAACCGTAAGTGAATTTGGGTAAAATTTGATTAATAGGTTCAGCTGAATAAAACTGCAGAAATTCCAAAATTCAAAAAAAATGTAAATGAGCCATTCTGACTTTTCATTCAAAGTGATATTTCATTTCAAAATTTAGCAATATTTACAAAAATAAGGAGGGGTTAAAAAAACCTGCAAACTAACAAAAATTAATTTTGAATCAACTGAAACATTTATCATAACCTAAACTTAAAAAAATGGTTTTTCATTTCTTAGAGAAAAACTGAATAATTGTTGTTTCAGGTTGATACAAAGTTTTATTTTTGGATTTTTAATTTTGGCCATCAAACTGAAAATCACCTACTCATTCAGCTCTAGTGATTTTACTTTCTTCTGTCTCATGTCAGCCTAAATAGATAATTCAATTAAATCAGCACTCAGTAAGGACATCTTTCTTTCTTTCCTTCTTTCTTTCTTTCTTTTTCTCTCCATACTTTTATACTGTAGGTAGAATGCAAGCAACTAGAGTTTAAAGAGTAGGACTGATCTGCCAGTCTTTCATATCAACCTCTTTCTCAAGTGATGCTAGAAATGTCTGTTTCAATTAAGGAAATAGGCTTTAGCTGTCAACCCACCCTAGACCTTTTTGCTGTTCTTATATGGTGCTTTTTGTTTTGCTAGAGTTGATTGAAAAAAAAGTCTGTGTTTTGGCTTTTTTATATTCCAGGGTTCTCTCACTCTTTACAAATGCCAGCAGTCACACAACTGTGGAAGAATCTTTTGATATTCACATTTATTGTAATATAGAATACAAATTTATTTTCATCCTATCTTTCATGTTTTTCAAGTTTTAAATCCTGTAGAGTTAAAAAGACATAAATGGTAGGGGAAGAAATCATTAGTTTGAACCCAAGACTTTAAGTAATTTATTGACGGAAACATAAGGTATGAATCTCTTTTCATTTTGGCTTTGTGTGTGTGTGTATACACACATATATTCAGATATGTATCTATGTGAATATGTAAGTATGTATATACATTTGTGTATGTGCTTATAAATATGCATTTAACCTTAGCCCATATAAGATTACAAATGTATATCACATAAATACATAGTGTGAAAGAGATAATGGGCTAAATGATGCCTCAATTAACTATAGTTTTCAGTCTGCTTTTAGCTGCAGTGCATTTGGCCTAATATTTTATAGGAATCAGTGAGTTTAGCCTTTTGTATTTCTTTTATTTTCATTCAGATTCTTTATATTTGATCACTTACTAATTTCCTGTAAAACAAAATGATTTCTAAGTCTTGGGTTCTTGAAGACTTATCTCTCATGGTTACCAGGTCTGAATGCTCAGTACATATGTGATGGGGCTGCCAGTTTTCATCATTTTTCTGTATGCACAGACATATAGACCGGCACAGAGTTAAGACTGGTTTCCAGTTGTTGGAGTGGCATGATGCATTGTAAGTAATAGAATTTACACTGATTTACTGTGAGGTAACAGGAAAAGTTTTCCAAAATTGCCATTTTAAGCATAACATAACCTGAATTCATCAACATAGAACTTGCCTATCGTATAACACAAGAAAGCTACTGGCTATGCTACCCATCAGACTGTCTTTCTGGACTATTCAAACCTTTAAACTTACTGAATTCTGTAATTTAAGGGGAAGAAAACATTTGTGTTTTATATCACTATATTTCAGGATTTTATTAGTGTAGGAGGGTTCCCAAATTAGTATTTCAAGTGACAGATAATTTTTGTGCCCCTTTGAAACCATTGTTCTGTAGAGAAGTATCTAGAGTAAGCACCCTGTAGTCATAGGTTATCAATTGTAAATGCATGACAATTATGGTTCTTGAGGTAAAAAACATTCTTTTTATATTTTTAAACAACAATTTGTGAAGCCTTCTTTTCTTTGGAATAAGCTTAAAACGGCAAGATTAATCAGCAATTTGAAACCAGCATTGGTCACATCCTGTGTGTGTCTTTGCATTAAGGTGGGTTTTTTTAGTCAGAGACCCCAACTTAAATAATTTGTTTTAAATCACACGTAATAGTTGTGGGAGGGAGAGATGGAACCTGAGAAGGTTTTCAAGGAAACTAAAAACAAACAAAAAAATGCCAAGAACAAGCTTCTAAAAAGAATAATATTAATGAGCAATAAAATGTTTCTGTAGCAATTCCAAGGGATGCCCAGCATGGTCTAAGGAAAGAGCAGTGCCTCTTGAAAATGTTACAACTAGGAGTAGCCAGTTATTTTCGGCTTCTGAAATAGCCTTCTCTAATTAGCTATGCTATTCTTGTCTGTCTAGAGAGACAGTCTTAAAAACAAACTGATACTGATAATTTTTTATATAGCAAAGAAGCTTCCAGGGACTAAATACTACTCAACGTTTGAAAGTAAAAATAAATAAATACATACATAAAAATTGTACATGGGTTCAGCTCTGAAAGCATTTTCCAAGAAAGTGATTCAGTGTGCAATGTAGTGCCACAATTCTTTAAAAGCACTTTAAGAAGTAATATTAAATTAATGCCTCAGAAACACGGAGGGGGGAAAAAGCACACTGATTTCCTAAGGGAACTCCTTCAATGTTTTCAGCATCAATAACGCAAGTTGCCAGTTACTGTGAATAAAAAATAAAGTGTGTCTTACACATACACACAGCTTATTTGATCTTTTCCATGCCCCAGAACCAATGCTAGTCCTGATTTCTGTATTGTTATTAAAAGAGAAAAAAACAGAAGAACATCACATCTGTCAGACTAAATCTGAGACCAAAATCCTCCTTTATATTGATTGATATTTTCTGAAAATTCCCAGTAGGTCATGTAAAAAAGTAATATTAGTTCTGATGCAACATCATATTCAACATGATATATTATTGATTTGATAACAGTACAAGTTTTTTTAACCTATGCATTATGTTTGAAACACACATCTTTGTACTTTTATGGCTCAGATTGTCAGGTGTGTGCATGTACAAATCTGTTCAGGTGCTTAGTGCATGAATGTCTGCAATTAGCATATGTAGACGTGGCAACTTCAGGATTAACTGACCCATGAGAAATCCAGCTGATCATTTTTGTGTGAGTTTATCACAGTTGTGCACACGTCTTTCTGAAATGGGACAAATATCAAAAAAAAAAAGGGAAAAAAATCAAATACGCGGGATTGTAAAACCAGGAAATGTCATCTTGGATTTGTGATGGGAAACTTTGAGTTATTTCTGATGTCACAAGATAGATGTACTGTAGGTATATCATTGTTACTTACTACTAGAGCTGATCAAAAAATGGGTGAAAATGTTTGCCAAAATGTTGACCTGTTTCCTTTCATTGAAATTCAAAATGGTGTGACCAACTCAATACACCTGTAATTATTATTCTTATACAGGAAGAAGTGTTCAGGACCAAACCATGAAGTCTTTACTCAGGCAAAATTCTCTTTGAAGTCACATTCCTCCTTCTTATTAAGCCACTGGAGTTGCCTATTTTTACTTCTGATTCTGTACACTTCTGTTCTGCGAAACTGTATGGATGGTTGTTCAATGAGACTATTCACAGTGCAAAACGTTAAGCATATGCATAATTTTGACAAGATTGTGGCCTTAAAAGGTCTGTTGTTCTCTACAATATATTATGCTAAGATTTTATGAGCTCCAGACAGAGACGTGTGTGTGAAGGAGTGGCAGGGGACGAATAGAAACAAAATTAGAAATGTCAGAAATTAAAAGTTTAACATTTCATTTTGAATCTTGAAAATGGATCAGGATTTTTAATTGCTACATTCTCCATAGAATCATAGGATCACAGAAACATAGGGCAGAAAGGACCTTGAGAGATAATCAAGTCCAGCCCCCTGCGCTGATGGAGGCCTAAGTAAACCTACATCATCCCTGACAAGTATTTGTCTAACATGTTCTTAAAAACCTCCAATGATGGGGATTCCACAACCTCCCTTGGAGACTTGTTCCAGAATTTAACTACTCTTGTAATCAGAAAATATTTCCTAATATCTAACCTAAAGTCCCCCTTGCTGGAGATTAAGCCCATTATGTCTTGTCCTACAGACAGTGGATGTGGAGAACAATTAATTGATCCCCACCTTCTTTATAACAGCCATTAACATCTTTGAAGACTATTATCAAGTCCCCCCCGCCCAAGTCTTCTTTCCTCAAGACTCAACATGTCCAGTTTTTTTAACCTTTCCTCATAGGTCAGGTTTTCTAAATGTTTTATCATTTGCTCTTCTCTGGACTCTCTCCTGTTTGTGCACATCTTTCCTAAAGTGTGGTGCCCAGAATTGGCGTACAGCTGCAGCCTCACCAGTGCCAAGTAAGGCTGGACAATTACCTACCATGTCTTACATACACCACCCCTCTTAATACACTGCAGAATGATATTAGCCTTTTTTTAGCAACTGCATCAGTTTCAAGGTTTTCATTTTTAAAAAGGGTCATTTAGGAGTGAAAATGTTGTGGTTTTGAGTGAATGAGAACCTCTTCAGAATTTGAATTTCCAGATTTCAGTCTGAGAAAAATCTCTTGGCATGAGAAACATGCATAGTTCCAAGAGCCAGGTCCATAGCTAGTGCAAGTTAGCATCCCTCTATCAGGGTCAATAGAGCTACAAACTGAGTATCTGGCCCCAAACGCTGTATGTTTCTGATGTGTCTGTTCTGGGACCAGTCCTATTCAACATATTCATAAATGATTTGGAAAAAGGGGTAAACAGTGAGGTGACAAAATTTGCAGATGATACAAAATTACTAAAGATAGTTAAGACCCAGGCAGACTGCGAAGAGCTACAAAAGGATCTCTCAAAACTGGGTGACTGGGCAACAAAATGGCAGATGAAATATAATGTTGATAAATGCAAAGTAATGCATATTGGAAAGCATAATCTCAACTAGACATATAAAATGATGGGGTCTAAATTAGCTGTTACCACTCAAGAAAGAGATCTTGGAGTCATTGTGGATAATTCTCTGAAAACAGCCTCTCAATGTGCAGCATCAGTCAAAAAAGTGAACAGAATGCTGGGAATAATTAACAAAAGGATAGATAATAGGACAGAAAATATCATGTTGCCTCTATATAAATCTATGGTATGCCCACATCTTGACTACTGTGTGCAGATGTGGTCATCCCATCTCAAAAAAGATATATTGGAATTGGAAAAGGTTCAGAAAAATGCAACAAAAATTATTAGGGGTATGGAACGGCTTCCATATGAGGAGAGATCAATAAAACTGGGACTTTTCAGCTTGGAAAAGAGATAGCTAAGGGGAGATATGATTGAAGTCTATAAAATCATGACTGGAGTAGAGAAAGTAGATAAGGAAGTGTTGTTTACTAGTTCTCATAACACAAGAACTAGGGGTCACCAAATGAAATTAATAGGCAGCAGATTTAAAACAAAAGGAAATATTTCTTCACACAACACACAGACAACCTGTGGAACTCCTTGCCAGAGGATGTTGTGAAGGCCAAGACCATAACAGGGTTCAAAAAAGAACTAGATAACTTCATGGAGGATAGGTCCATCAATGGCTATTAGCCAGGATGGGCAGGAATGATGTCCCTAGCCTGTTTACCAGAAGCTGGGAATGAGCGACAGGGGATGGATCACTTGATGATTACCTGTTCTGTTCATTCCCTCTGAGGCACCTGGCACTGGCCACTGGCGGAAGACAGGATACTGGGCTAGATGGACCTTTGGGCTGACCCAGTAGGGCTATTCTTCTCTTCTTATGTTCTTATCTGAAAATATCCATGGAAGGAAGAAGGAAGGAAGGAAATTTCTACGTGGTAAAAAGACTTAGACCTCAAAGAAAACTCTAGTGCTCAAGAAGTAGTGCATATTTTTAATTAATTTTAGAAGCTTGTATATGTTGACCATAAAATAATTTACTGACCATCTCACAAAGACAAGTGGATTTATCCCAATGACATTCCTACCAGGCAGGGAATATTATCATTCCTGTTTTATACAGAATGAGATACAGAGACTTGACCAAAATCACACAAGAATTCTGTAACAGTGCCAAGAAGAGAATCCAGATCTCCAAAGTCCCAGTCCAGTGCCTTAAACACTGGTCTAGATGACACACTTCCATACAAATCCATACTTAAGCAATGGTCCAATGTGATATGGGAGGTCAGCCCGGGCCGCTTCCCGCTGCCCCCATTGGCCTGGAAAGGTGAACTGCGGCCAGTGGGAGCTGTGATCGGCCGAACCTGTGTACATGGCAGGTAAACAAACTGGCCTAGCCTACCAGCGGGCTTACCCTGGTGGGCTGTGTGCCAAAGGTTGCCAATCCCTGATCTAGGCCTACATCACTACCTGTCTTAATTATTGTAACTTCCTCCTCCCTGACATTTGTATCACTCCAATTCATACAAAACACAATGCTATGGTTAGCTTCATTGTTGGTCAGTTAGTTCTTTTCCAATGAAACACACTTTCTTTGAATCTTTGCAATAGCTCCCTGTCCTTCACCACATGTAGCTCAAGTTTCCTCCCCTTATCTTCAAGGTCCTACATAGTTCTGACACGCACCCTCACACACACTTATCTGGCCTTGTGTCTTGTCAAATAACCCTCTAATCCCTGTACCCTCCATTAATGAAGCCAGAATCATCTCCTTGTTTGTACACTACTCCAACATCTATCTAGAAGCCTCCCCTTAGGCACAGAACTCCCTTTCTGAACCTATCTACAAGGCAATCATTTCAGTGTTTCCTGAAGAGCCACTTCTTCTGCAATGTGTACAAAAATTAGCTTGCAAAGGCCCAATCCTGCACACACATATGCACGTATGTAACTTCATGCACATGAGTGGGTCCACTTAGCTCAATAAGACTACTCAGTGTGTAAGTGCTTGCAGGATTGGTGCCTATGTCATTTTCTCATGTCTCTCATGGATGAACTGCTCTCACATGTGTAGGGAGGAAGGAGTGTAAGGACAAACTGGAACTGAAGCTAGGGATTGGCATTAGAGAAAGAGAAAGATTGGCATGAGAACATGAACTGCAGCAGCAGGGTGGGGAAGGTGAGTGTAGTGAATTTAACAAGACAAGAGCCTATCACCATCCCGATTGGTTTGTTTACATATCATAACCCTGTTCCCCACCCAGCTTCTGTCTATATGTATTTAGATTCCACCTTCTTCATGCAGGGACCACATCTTCATCTATGTTTGGAAAGTTCCTAGCACATTGTTGGAAGCTATTATAATTTTAAATTAGAATTATAATTCAGACACTTCTATGAGCCCACTCCCATCAGGTGCACTTTTCAATTACTTCCTTTTATCCTGGCTGCTTTTTCTTTAGTCTGTAGCAATATTTTAAGTGAGATATTTTCATTCATTTTATTATGTATGATATCTCTTTCAGTCATTCCTCACTGTTATGCCACAAGTTCAGAGCAAATATGACCTGGTTCGTGTTGCATGGTCTGCTAGTGCCCTGATCAGCCTAGCAGAGAATAACATTCAGCAGAAACAGAAAGGACCACAAAGTCTCAAGGTCTGCTCTTAAGGAACTCACTATGCAGCCATGTGTAACAGTCATACACTGAGGCTTTTTTAGGATGTACAGTTTCTGGGGCATGGACTGTGTTTGGAAAGTCCCTATTATTCTGTTTGCTCTACTGCAGCCCCATAAATAATAGTGACAGTTCTCCCATTGGTCCTGATCCTGTGAGTGCATCCTCATGGGTGCTGAGCTTCCTTCATTTAGATTAGGGGCCTACATGTGTGTTATATCACTTCCCCCATCCTGTGTCTGTCTGGTCTATTCAGATTGTAAGCTTTTTGGAGAAGGGGCCATCTGCTGCTCTGTGCTTGTGCAATGCCTAGCACAATGGGGCCCCACTCTTGATTGGCCCTTAGGCAATACCATAATAAACATGATTATTATTAACAACAGTCACCATCATCCCAAACCCATGGGAGCCACTGCAAAGGTGCCTATTTTCTTCTTTCCAGTAATACCTCAGAGGGTTGTTGTGAGGTATCACAGACTGCAAAGCTGCAGAAGTAGCACACAAAATTTGTGAGGAAGGGATCCAAAGTCTTTGGATTAAGACTTAGGTGGCTTGCCCAAGGTCAAACAGGAGTCTGGGGCAGAACCAGCAACTGAACCCTGTTCTCCTTAATCCAAGTCCCATATCTTCATTATCCTTTCCCTTCGACTTTTTCTTTCTAAAATTCTAGAGAATTCCAGAATAGTAATTATTTTAAAAAACAGTTAAATTACAATCAAACATTTTTATCAACATCCTGTCCCATTGTTTTAAATATTTTTAATATATTAATGTCAGACAAAATTAGCCAACTCTCATCTGTTTCCCTTTTGTTGTTGTTACATACTGAATAAGAACCATTAATCTTTAATAAAATTCTAACCAGTCACATATCAAATAATTGCACCCCAAGGCATGTGCCAAGAGTGTGTGGATTTAAAAAGAAAACATTCTGTATAACAGAGGTTAAGGCACAACCCTATACCAAGAAGTTCTGTTTTACTTTGTGTAACCTAGCACATTCCAAGAGACAGTCTTCCCTGTCCCTGTTCATATAGATGACACAGCAGCTGGAGATGAAGATTGATGAAGGAGGCACTCTATCTGGCTCCTCTGGTTTCCTTTGCTATAAAATGCTTCCAGAGGTACCATTCCATTCTGAAACGCTCCTGCTATGTCTTTTCCTCTCCTTCCTTTTAGAATCTAAGCAGCTTTTGTATGTGAAGGAGATAACTTTTATAAAATAATGTGAAATAATGGTTTTATTTTTGTTCGCAGCTGATAGAAATGTGGATAATAAATCACTGGAAGCTGAGTGATATAGGTGGTGTTATACATTTAAACTACTTCACAACTAGCTAAACAAAATAATTCATCCATTGTGTAAGCACAACTTTATAACTCATTTATACTTTTCATTAATAATAGTCCATCTATCTGATATAAGGAAAAGATAGCTTTGCTTCTCCTAAACTCATTTTGTCCTTTTCCCCCCGTTCCTCATCCACATAAGTTAGAGCTAATTAGATAATATTTCTTTAATACTGTAACATGCTAGATGAGTTTAACAATATTTTTTCCAATAAATTCTATTGATATTGTTTCATTATTCACTCCGTTTGAATAGTTCTGTCTGAAGCCAATGTTTATCTTTTAATTATTATGCTATTAAGACTGGGACCCAGCTCTGCTAACATTCTTTCTATGTGACATTGAGCAAATCACATAATTGTTCTCATCCTCTCCATCTTTCTCTGACCAAATATCCTTTGTCTGTCTTGTCAAGGAGTAATTTGTGGGTTAGCCACAAGGCCTGAGTAAGAGGCAGTGCATAGTCGTAAAGTCACAATCTGATTCCCACTTCTTGCCACTTTCTCCCAGGTCAGTAGAGGAAGTGTAATCAGTGCCAGCCCTATATGGTGTGGATTATTTTCCCTGGTGCACTGGCTCAGCTTCACTGGCCCACACATTTAAGGCATGAAGCCAAGTCTCTGGTTACTCCCTGAGCACCTGCATGGGGAAGGTAATAGCTCTCCTTGCATTGCTACCTACCATATGCACTGCTACTCTGTGAGTGCTTTAGCTGGGTCACAGTCCAACCCTTGGACTGTAAGATCTGTGGGACAGTGCATGCTGTAAACATGTGTAGTAAGAGCTATTCTCCCTATTCCCTTCAAATAAAATTTAACATTCCCTGTGTAACTCATATTTTCCTCCTCAAAATACTGAATTAAAAACTCACATCTGTGACTCCTTTTAACATCCTTATTCCATATGTAAACTCAATTTGTATAAAGGAATTTAGCTCAGAATGCCATTATTCCATGTCTCTTGTTCTTGCATTTGATATTACAGTAGTTCAAAGAGAGTTATAGAACTTTCCTTTATTCCCTTGTGAATTGTGTACACCGAAATGGAAATCACTGTTTAGCAGTAAAGTTTCCAAAGGGGCTCAAGCCAGCCCTCCCTTTCTGGTAGGTGCATTTGTTACTTTCACACTGCTCTATCACACTGCCTGGTATGGGACACAGCTAAGAGCGCCATCTCAACAGGGACGGAAAACAGGGCATACCAAACTGGTAGTTTATTATATCATAAGATTTCACAAAGCCAGAAACAAATCTGTGCTTCCAAAATACTATGCCAGTTAGTATGAAGCCACAGACAGTCCCCTTCTGGCCCTCTTGCCCCTCATGCACCATCCAGACAAACCAGACTTATACGATAAATTATTATTAAAACCAGAAATCGCATATATTTGGTTCTTCCAGTTCCAAAGAATAAGACACACACACACTGGTCAAAATATATTTCAGATCTACCCAAAAAACACGCTGGTAGCTTGGCTAAAAACTAAAGATTTATTAATATAAAAAAGAGAAGAGAGTTATCAAATGGTTAAAGTGAATCATATACATTGCAGCTGATTTCAGAGTTTGTAGATCAGGACAATAGCAGTGATCTTAAATCTGCTAGTTTGCAATGAGTCTCTCTGTTACCTCCAAAAGAGTGGGGATACTCAATCCTTTGTTTAAAGCTTCCCTTTGTTAGAAATCATCATCCAGAGATGTGGATCAGGAAAGAAGCAAAGAGGTGATGTCAGTCTCCAGTTTATAACCTCAGCCCATGTGCATGGAAAGTTACTGTGATCGCATGTTCTCTGGCTGACTCACTGGGCCTCCATTGTCCATATGCTCTCTGAGGTGTCCTCCGGAGGCATCCATTGGAAGAGTTGATTCTCCCTAATGGCCCATCAACTTGGCTGGCTGGTCTTGATGTAAATCTCTCTTGGGGTTATTACCCAGGAACACAAAATGTTTGAGATACAAACTCATAGCAAAAATTCATAACTTCATATACAATGATGATACACACATATTAACAGGATAACATTGTTCAACAGATTACAATTGTTCCAATGGTACCTTACGAGGCATATTTTGTATAAGGTTTATCACAACTGTGCAACAGTGAGATACATCAGTGGTTGTAACAGTGTTGATACATCAGTGGTGATACATTAGTGTAAACATAGTCATTTTTCTTTTTATACAGCGTCACAAGCTTTAATTATTCTGATGAAAACATGCCACTCTAGATAGCCCTCTTTATAGGCCTGATGTGAAAATCCACAAATGTCAGTGGCAAGACTGCCATTGACTTCAGGGGGTCCTTGGATCTGGTTCTAAATTCCACCTCTAATTTATTAAACAAATTCAGTCTGATCTGATTGCTCCCTGCACATGTTGCATTGAAGGCTTCCAGGCTTCAGGGTGTACCAGGCTTTTACACATTAGACCTGTGTATTCTGCAGCTCTCAATGTTTTCTGCAGATGCCCTCGGTGATACCACTTTGCTGCTGTGGATGATTGGCAATATGTGTGATTGCAGTACTGAACATTGTTTTCTGTAAAACTCCTTTTCAATATCTTTTGAGTTTTCCCTTGTTTTGGAGTGGGGAAAAAAAGAAGGGGGCATAGAAGCTTCTGCATGATTAATGGCATGACACCTGCAGCCTGATTCTGTACTCTCTGACACCTGGGCAAAGTGAGTGTAAGATGCTCCTTCACCGGTAATATGCATGCACTGTCAACAGTGATAGACAAATACACAAAGTTCAAGACAGTGGAGATTCAGGCCCTTTTGTATTTAACATCTAGATATTACAGAATAACATTCTATTATTTAAAGATGAATGAAGCTGAGCTTGTGTCTAGAAGGGGGAAAAAGGGGGTTCAGAGATACTTTGCTGAATACTATCTCACTGAGGCAGCCTTTAATGATCTGAGGCTTAATCTGCTGATTCAAGGACCAGTCTTGAGAAATGTTGAGCATTTTCTGCGTGGTGCTGAACTCCCTCAATTTTTATTCACCCTGTGGGAGTTGAAGGCATTTAGCATCCTGCAGGATCAGCAGCATAACTGGAAGTTTTCAGATGTTAATCGTGTTGACTGCATCATTTTGTCTTAGTTGGTGGGGGGAAGGAGGGGGAAGTGGAGCATGGGGAAAGCTCTCTTGATGTTTGGATCATTACACCTGGGAACAAAAAGCAGTTCTGGAGCTGTACAGGCACCATTCCCCCCTGCTCTTGTCTTTTGCAAAAGACTGTCAAGGCAGCAGTCTTATAGGAGCTGGTAGCTATTCCAAGCATGTTCCTGCCTGCAGGGTGCCCTATTCATAGGAAGGTGCCTCAGGAGATTTAGGATTGGGTTGGGGATTATTCAGGAGGAAAAAGAGAAGAAGGGGAAAAGAAGATGTGAATGAATAAATGATCTGTGCTGGCTTTCTCTGGGGATACAAAGTGAATACTCATTGTATAATTTGATTTTGATACTCAGATCTAATTAGGAATAATCACATTTACATGAATTTCCCCCCTGCTTTTTAGTTTCTCATAAATGTGCTTTGGTAGGTTGTGCCACCTTATATTTTGATATACTACTCTCTTTATCATTGACTTGATAGTTCACCACTTAACTCAATGTATCTGTTATGTTTTTAAATGAAACAGTTTCCTAGTTTATTTCCAAATTGTTGGCAGAATTTTAAACAGATGGGGCTGATGGGGTTTTTTTTTCTTTCCAACATAATTCAATGTCTACAACTGTGTTATGTATTGTAATAAACCACATCTCCCAGAAAATCAGCTCAAGATCCTGTTAGCACTGGAAATGCATTTAAATACGGATTTTCTGTTTTCTTTTTTCACTACACATACTGCAGACCTGTCCAAAGCAAATAATAATAATAAAAAAAACCTACTGGAATGACAACATAAAAAATTATATTCCTAGTAGTACAAACTTCTGTCCTCGGGGGCTCCGGGCACGTGTAATACAACTATTGTCTAGAACAACATGAGCATAGCCATCAAAAGCATTTTGTCCAGGTAGTGTTCTTACCTGTGACACACAGAATTCTTTATTGTGGAAAGCTCAATCAACATCACTGGACTCAGAATCTATTAGATATTATTCCATTGGAGAAACGCCTCAATCCTGCAAAAGACTGTGTTCCATGCCAGCAGAGCCATCTCTGGGACTAGGACCAAAGTGATCAAGCCACAAATCAAGATTAAATGTGGATCCTTTAAACACCAAAGTATCTGAATGAAAACTACCTGTACAAATTTCATTGATGGGACTGGTTTATTAAAATCCAAAATTGAACTGTACAGAATGTACAGAATATCATTTAATATTATTCAAATCCAAATTCCAACTTGTCCTCTCCTCCCTGGTCGGGATTGAGGTCCTATTGTGCTCAATGTTAGATAGACACAGAGAAAAGATTAAAAGAAATTCACTGCCCCAAACAGCTTAAGAAAATAACAAAGTTTATAAAGTGACACCCCTAGAGTGCAGCACTCTATGACAGAGTATGTGTATTCTGTCATATGTATGTGTAAAAAGTAAAACCCACTTATTTACCACAGCTGCTTGCCCTTATTGCAGGCATCTCTGAGTGAGTAGGACTGGGTCACTTGTGGGGAACTGGTGATTCTGTTTGTTCATTTCACTGAGGGTATGTCTACACTACAAAATAAGGTCGAATTTATAGAAGTCGGTTTTTTAGAAATCGGTTTTATATATTATTCGAGTGTGTGTGTCCCCACAGAAAATGCTCTAAGTCCATTAAGTGCATTAACTCGGCGGAGTGCTTCCACAGTACCGAGGCAAGCGTCGACTTCCAGAGTGTTGCACTGTGGGTAGCTATCCCACAGTTCCCGCAGTCTCCGCTGCCCATTGGAATTCTGGGTTGAGATCCCAGCGCCTGATGGGGCTAAAACATTGTTGCGGGTGGTTCTGGGTACATACCGTCAGGCCCCCGTTCCCTCCCTCCCTCCGTGAAAGCAAGGGCAGACAATCGTTTCGCGCCTTTTTACCTGAGTTACCTGTGCAGACGCCATACCACGGCAAGCATGGAGCCCACTCAGGTAACCATCACCGTATGTCTCCTGGGTGCTGGCAGACGCGGTACTGCATTGCTACACAGCAGCAGCAACCCATTGCCTTCTGGCAGCAGACGGTGCAATATGACTGGTAGCCGTCATCTTCATGTCCGAGATGCTCCTGGTCACGTCGGCCAGGAGCGCCTGAGCAGACATGGGCGCAGGGACTAAATTTGGAGTGACTTGACCAGGTCATTCTCTTTAGTCCTGCAGTCAGCCCTATTGAACCATCTTATGATGAGCAGGCAGGCGATACGGATTGCTAGCAGTCGTACTGTACCATCTTCTGCCGGACAGGCAAGAGATGAGGATGGCTAGCAGTCGTACTGCACCATCTTCTGCCGAGCAGCCATGAGATATGGATGGCATGCAGTCCTTCTGCACCGTCTGCTGCCAGCCAAAGATGTAAAAGATAGATGGAGTGGATCAAAACAAGAAATAGACCAGATTTGTTTTGTACTCATTTGCTTCCCCCCTGACCCCCCCTGTCTAGGGGACTCATTCCTCTAGGTCACACTGCAGTCACTCACAGAGAAGGTGCAGTGAGGTAAATCTAGCCATGTATCAACCAGAGGCCAGACTAACCTCCTTGTTCCAATAAGAACAATAACTTAGGTGAACCATTTCTTATTGGAACCCTCTGTGAAGTCCTGCCTGAAATACTCCTTGATGTAAAGCCACCCCCTTTGTTGATTTTAGCTCCCTGAAGCCAACCCTGTAAGCCATGTCGTCAGTAGCCCCTCCCTCCATCAGAGCAACGGCAGACAATCATTCCGCGCCTTTTTTCTGTACAGACGCCATACCAAGGCAAGCATGGAGGCCGCTCAGCTCACTTTGGCAATTAGGAGCACATTAAACACCACACACATTATCCAGCAGTATATGCAGCACCAGAACCTGGCAGAGCAATACCGGGCGAGGAGGCGATGTCAGCGCGGTCACGTGAGCGATCAGGACATGGACACAGATTTCTCTGAAAGCATGGGCCCTGCCAATGCATGCATCATGGTGCTAATGGGGCAGGTTCATGCTGTGGACCGCCGATTCTGGGCTCGGGAAACAAGCACAGACTGGTGGGACCACATAGTGTTGCAGGTCTGGGACGATTCCCAGTGGTTGCAAAACTTTCGCATGCGTAAGGGCACTTTCATGGAACTTTGTGACTTGCTTTCCCCTGCCCTGAAGTGCATGAATACCAAGATGAGAGCAGCCCACACAGTTGAGAAGCGAGTGGCGATAGCCCTGTGGAAGTTTGCAACGCCAGACAGCTACCAGTCAGTTGGGAATCAATTTGGAGTGGGCAAGTCTACTGTTGGGGCTGCTGTGATGCAAGTAGCCCACGCAATTAAAGATCTGCTGATATCAAGGGTAGTGACCCTGGGATATGTGCAGGTCATAGTGGATGGCTTTGCTGCAATGGGATTCCCTAACTGTGGTGAGGCCATAGACGGAACCCATATCCCTATCTTGGCACCAGAGCACCAAGCCGCCGAGTACATCAACCGCAAGGGGTACTTTTCAATAGTGCTGCAAGCCCTCGTGGATCACAAGGGACATTTCACCAACATCAGCTTGGGATGGCTGGCAAAGGTACATGATGCTCGCATCTTCAGGAACTCTGGTCTGTTTCAAAAGCTGCAGGAAGAGACTTTACTCCCAGACCAGAAAATAACTGTTGGGGATGTTGAAATGCCTATAGTTATCCTTGGGGACCCAGCCTACCCCTTAATGCCATGGCTCATGAAGCCGTACACAGGCAGCCTGGACAGTAGTCAGGAGCTGTTCAACTACAGGCTGAGCAAGTGCAGAATGGTGGTAGAATGTGCATTTGGACATTTAAAGGCGCGCTGGCACAGTTTACTGACTCGCTTAGACCTCAGCGAAACCAATATTCCCACTGTTATTACTGCTTGCTGTGTGCTCCACAATATCTGTGAGAGTAAGGGGGAGACATTTATGGTGGGGTGGGAGGTTGAGGCAAATCGCCTGGCTGCTGGTTACGCGCAGCCAGACACCAGGGCGGTTAGAAGAGCACAGGAGGGCGCGGTACGCATCAGAGAAGCTTTGAGAACCAGTTTCATGACTGGCCAGGCTATGGTGTGAAAGTTCTGTTTGTTTCTCTTTGATGAAACCCCCCGCCCCTTGGTTCACTCTACTTCCCTGCAAGCTAACCATCCTCCCCTCCTCCCTTTAATCGTTGCTTGCAGAGGCAATAAAGTCATTGTTGCTTCACATTCATGCATTCCTTATTCATTCATCACACAAATAAGGGGATGACTTCCAAGGTAGCCCAGGAGGGGTGGTGGAGGAGGGAAGGAAAATGCCACACATCACTTTAAAAGTTTACAACTTTAAAATTTATTGAATGCCAGCCTTCTTTTTTTGGGGCAATCCCCTGTGGTGGAGTGGCTGGTTGGCCGGAGGCCCCCCCACCGCGTTCTTGGGCGTCTGGGTGTGGAGGCTATGGAACTTGGGGAGGAGGGCGGTTGGTTACACAGGGGCTGTAGTGGCAGTCTGTGCTCCAGCTGCCTTTGCTGCAGCTCAACCATACACTGGAGCATAATGATTTGGTCCTCCAGCAGCCTCAGCATTGAATCCTGCCTCCTCTCATCATGCTGCCGCCACATTTGAGCTTCAGCCCTGTCTTCAGCATGCCACTTACTCTCTTCAGCCCGCCACTTACTCTCTTTAGCCCGCCACCTCTCCTCCCGGTCATTTTGTGCTTTCCTGCACTCTGACATTATTTGCCGCCACGCATTCGTCTGTGCTCTGTCAGTGTGGGAGGACAGCATGAGTTCAGAGAACATTTCATCACGAGTGCGGTTTTTTTTCTTTCTAATCTTCACTAGCCTCTGGGAAGGAGAAGATCCTGTGATCATTGAAACACATGCAGCTGGGGGAGGAAAAAAAAGGGACAGCGGTATTTAAAAAGACACATTTTATAAAACAGTGGCTACACTCTTTCAGGGTAAACCTTGCTGTTAACATTACATACATAGCACATGTGCTTTCATTACAAGGTCGCATTTTGCCTCCCCCCACTGCGTGGCTACCCCCTCAACCATCCCCCCTACCCGTGGCTAACAGCGGGGAACATTTCTGTTCAGCCACAGGCAAACAGCCCAGCAGGAATGGGCTCCTCTGAGTGTCCCCTGAAGAAAAGCACCCTATTTCAACCAGGAGACCATGAATGATATCTCACTCTCCTGAGGATAACACAGAGAGATAAAGAACGGATGTTGTTTGAATGCCAGCAAACATACACTGCAATGCTTTGTTGTACAATGATTCCCAAGTAAGTGTTACTGGTCTGGAGTGGTAAAGTGTCCTACCATGAAGGACGCAATAAGGCTG
Organism: Eretmochelys imbricata; assembly: GCF_965152235.1. Lineage (NCBI taxonomy): Eukaryota > Metazoa > Chordata > Testudines > Cheloniidae > Eretmochelys > Eretmochelys imbricata. Next base: position 27,350,436 of record NC_135579.1, read on the forward strand.
CCGTCCCCAGAAACCTTTTGCAAAGGCTTTGGGAGTACATTCAGGAGAGTCGCGAATGCCAGGGCAAATTAATCCGTTCACATGCTTGCTTTTAAACCATGTATAGTATTTTAAAAGGTACACTCACCGGAGGTCCCTTCTCCACCTGACGGGTCCAGGAGGCAGCCTTGGGTGGGTTCGGGGGGTACTGGCTCCAGGTCCAGGGTGAGAAACAGTTCCTGGCTGTCGGGAAAACCGGTTTCTCTGCTTGCTTGCTGTGAGCTATCTACAACCTCATCGTCATCATCATCATCTTCTTCGTCCCCAAAACCTGCTTCCATGTTGCCTCCATCTCCATTGAAGGAGTCAAACAACACGGCTAGGGTAGTGGTGGCTGAACCCCCTAAAATGGCATGCAGCTCATCATAGAAGCGGCATGTTTGGGGCTCTGACCTGGAGCAGCCGTTCGCCCCTCTGGTTTTCTGGTAGGCTTGCCTCAGCTCCTTAAGTTTCAAGCGGCACTGCTTCGGATCCTTGTTATGGCCTCTGTCCTTCATGCTCTGGGAGATTTTGACAAAGGTTTTGGCATTTCAAAAACTGGAACTGAGTTCTGATAGCATGGATTCCTCTCCCAATACAGCGATCAGATCCCGTACCTCCCGTTCAGTCCATGCTGGAGCTCTTTTGCGATTCTGGGACTCCATTATGGTCACCTCTGCTGATGAGCTCTGCATGGTCACCTGCAGCTTGCCACGCTGGCCAAACAGGAAATGAGATTCAAAAGTTTGCAGTTCTTTTCCTGTCTACCTGGCCAGTGCATCTGAGTTGAGAGTGCTGTCCAGAGCGGTCACAACGGAGCACTCCGGGATAGCTCCCGGAGGCCAATACCGTCGAATTGTGTCCACAGTACCCCAAATTCGACCCGGCAAGGCCTATTTAAGTGCTAATCCACTTGTCAGGGGTGGAGTACGGAAATCAATTTTAAGAGCCCTTTAAGTCGAACTAAAGGGCTTCATCGTGTGGACGGGTGCAGGTTTACATCGATTTAACGCTGCTAAATTCGACCTAAAGTCCTAGTGTAGACCAGGGCCTAGTTTGGGTGCTTTGAACTGGAGCAATGCCTGGTGCTGTCATGCAGGTAGAAGTAAACCTAGCTCCTTTCCTTTGTGTGGAGGTAATTGCTTGTTTAGCTTAGCCTAGTTGTTATCAAACTCTTTCATACTGTGACCCTCTTTTCCTTATCAGGACACTCCCATGGAGCTGGGAACTAGCCATGATCCCCCCTTCGAAATACAAGACACTCTTGGTTTGGTTAGTCAGTTGTAATTAATATCTACTTTCTGACTGAGCCTTGTCCAGCTTTGTATTTTATTTCTCTTTCCTTTGTTTCTGGATCCCTCATAGTAGTATTTATATCTACAAAATGACACATACTGTATAATTTCATTCTGGTTTGACACACTTCCCCTTCTTATTACGGCAATGACATTGCTTGGTGTGTTTGTTTTCTAAATTAATTTAATTAAAATACATAAATAAATAAAAATTCTTATACATTATTATTTACAGTTGTTAAACTAAAGACAAAAATCCTCAGTATGAGATCTAGTTTTAAACTAATATTAATTTAGGTCCTGGTTCTGCAAGCTAGCCAGAGTAGCAAATTCCTGCACCTGTGCAAATATGCACCTACCTGGATCTAGTCACATAACAGAGGACTTAGACTGTGGCAGTATTGCCAATTCTCATGATTTTTGTAACTTAACCCTCACAAGACTTGAGGGGGGGTGTTAATCATGTGAATGTGGGAATCTCAGCTTTTCTTTAAAATAATCTAAGCTTCTGAAAGAAACTGGAAAATATGAACCCTAAAGACTCAAACATCAGAAGGTAAATAAAAAGATACAGATTTATGATTTTTAAATATCTCATGAGTTTTAAGCCAGTATCGTGATTTGGGGGAGGTTGAAATGCGATTTTTGAACCTATGGGGTTGGTGATACTGAGATTGAATTTGGGGTGTGGGGAAACCTTTATCTGATAGCTCACACTTCAGGGCTTGGTGAATTGTAGCTATTTTATGCTGTGACAATTAGAGCTGAGTAAATTCTACACAAACACAAAAAACCCCCAACCCTGTGAATATTCATTCGATTTCTTAGTGAATTTCCCTAAATGGTGTTCACACCCCTTCTGTATTTGCTTTCTATCAATATTCTAGCAAATGACTTTACTGGCAGGAATATTCGGTGAAACAGCCAATTCTAAGCACACATTGCAAGAATATTCACAGAAGCAAGTATTCACACCAGAAACCTGATCCTAAGAGTTAGTCACCCAGTCAGGGAACACAAACATAGCATGCAATCTATGTTTCCAGTCAAAACAACTCAAATTTGAATATCAAATTATTTCCATGAACTGTCAGTGAATATGCCACAGATCAAGACTTACTGACAGAAATCATGATGTCTGTTTTCAGACAATTCAAGAAAAGAGGTGTAATTTATTGAATCAATTTGTTAAAAGTTATTTTCTTCTATTAATGTTATTTGTAACACAACAGTGGAACTATGTAAAGCACTTGCTGTACAAAATGCATTTGTCCTTATTTTCTTTTCAGTGAATGAAACAAAATATTCAACTAATATACGAGGGTAATGCAAGTGGGATAATTTATATTGCAAGATTCTGTCTCTGCCTTTCTTTGCTATAGTTCCAACTACACTCACATGTGATATTAAAAGAGCAAGGTGTAAAGTTGCACATACACTTTAAAATATGTTTTAAATTTGATTTCCAGAGATACTAAACACTGCTATTTCAAATTAAACAGTGTTGTAATAACCACCTTCCTTAATACTGTGTTATCCTGTCTTGAAATTCTTAGTGAAGATGGAAATACTGTAACTTGAACCACGTAACTAATAATAAAGAAGGATTTTCTTTTAAATCTGTGGAGGTCAGAACCCTCCTATATCATTCATTTTAGATTTTTTGGGGAGAAACAGTAGCTGGACATATGCATCTGTTTTTTCTTTTGAACACTTTCTGGTTCCTGTCCAACTTTTCTCTTTATCTCCCATATACCAGCTTCCAGGTATCTGTCTCCTGATAGTAGAGATGTTTAGAGGATTAGTGCCTTGATTGGCAGGTTGGCTAACATTACAGGTCTGTTCATGTTGAGCTTTCCTTCATGTTCTAAAAAAACTACCACAGACAAGGTTAAAAAAAATCTTGCTTCTCTTGTTGTCAAACTGTACATAACTTCAAAATATAATCGGGACTGGGATATCTTTTATTGTAGACCCCAAAGAAGGTAGAAACTGGATAATTATTTCCAGTCTATTTGTCTAACAATTTAGAGAGGTGGCAGGCTATGTAATTCACAGAGAGAAATGGCAGAAAACTTAGCATCATATACTATAGCTACTACTAAATTAATATATTCCAAATCCATATTATTTCATAAATAAAGTAAAAGCTGAACATTGTCATCTGCATCCCTCTGTGTGTGTGTGTGTATGTGTGGTAGGCTAAGTCTAAGTCTCAATATCACAAAAGTTTAAATGGAAACCTATGTTAAATGTAATCTGTATATGCTGTACAAGGGAGAATGAAATACAGAAAAAATATATAAAATGCTGATGAGGAAACATGTATTTTGCACTTCACATTTAGCACAGTAAAAAAATTTTCTTCCATTGGCAAACTATAAATTTTTTCATAGAAACTGAGAGTCGAAATTCAGAGTTTCTAGTTTCTTTCATGTTCTGTTTCCTACACATTGAATGTTACAATGCAGACAGGATCCCTGATTGGGGCCACTAAGCATAATAAAAATTATTTTCTGTTTACTCTGTATGAAAAAGATGTGTCTTGTACTACATGGAAGCTTCCCACCTTCTCCCGTAGACATTAACTGGAAGAAGTGAATTTGGTGAAATTGTGGTGGTAGAGTTCTAATGGTTATCACTATAAATTCAAATGGGAGTGGATTGCAAAATGTCTTATAAGGTTAATTCTGATATCAAAGATGATAAAAAAAGAATCTCAATCTCTGTGGCCCTGATGGCTGGAGGTGCTGATGCACACACAGATCCCATTGACTTTGGGTAGAGTTGTGGGGGCTCAGGACTCCTGTCAATCTTTTTCCAAGTTCAAGAAAAAAAAACAAGATCTACAACTTCATATCAGTAGTGATTTACAGAAGAACCCGTTTCATGAGGCCTCAATGGACATCTGAGAATATTTTGAAATCAACTGTTTGTGACCCACTCTCAGACTGAGGGACTCAAAGGCCTACTTGATTACATGAAGCATCTTCTTTAAAAACACAGGTCTACGTTAATCCCCGGTATAACACCATTGACTTTCCTATTACCTGACTTCAGCATGTAGCTAACTTCTATGTAGTTACACTATGGATGAATTTGACCCACAAAGAACATTTTGTTTTGTTTTTCTTCTGGCATTAGTTTTCATAATCAAAATGTGTATACAATGCCTAGCGCAATGGGGCCCTGATTCTTGATTGCTGGCCTCTAGGCAACTTTGGGAAAACCAAGAACTTGGAATGTTTGAAAACAGAAAGTGTGCACTAACGCATAAAAATAGTGTGTGTGTTAGTGTATGAATGTACATTGAACATGAAAGAAGTTGTGGTTAGCTATATGGGGTAAACACATAAAGAAACATACATTAAAGGCAGCATGGGCTAAGCAAAGAGGCTGTGGGAAGAGCACAACAGGAGACAAGTTTTGGAGGTAGCCAAAGGCTGGAACAGAGAATTTGGATTTATTTGGGAAGCAATAGGGAACCTGTGTAGAGTTGGAATAAAGGCTGAACATGGTGTCAGGTGTGAGGGAGAGTTCTCTACAGTAGCATTGGAGGTGGCCATGGGACTACTTCACAGGACCAATCACTGTGTTTTGAAAATTGAACAGTTCCCAATTTATCTTTAATGGCCTAAATTGAGATATAGCTGGAAAGTCACAAACTAATTCTGAGACGGCAGGGTTGGACTCTGGATGGAAGGAAAATTAAATACTTTGAATGTGTCCATCCCTTGCTCTTCCCAATACATACCTCATCACGACTTGCCTCTCTTCACCACATTCCCTGGTCACAGAAGGTCTTTATTACCTTTAAACCCCTTTACTTCTTCCTCTATTAACATGATAAGCACAGATAGCTCAATGGTGAGGTACCAGTTATAATTTATTGGGTTTCGGTAACATCAGCAAAAAGGTCTAACTGGCCAATAACAATGAGGCTTTAAAGAATTGGTGACCCCAACCAGGTCTGTAATTGAACATAGACAATATGCTTTTCCCAAACCATATTTTATACTTTATATACAGTTAGGTGAGGGTCGATTCTCAAATAGAGGGTCTTGTGAGTTGACCATATCACTGAAGTCACAGAACTGTAAATAAACATGAGACACAGAGCATTAACAAATAACTTGCCGGGGTTGGTTAAGTAAAAGCATAAGGCAATTATTATTAAAATTGATTTTAACTAACGGTTTTGCTCCCTTTGTAGCTTATGTAGGCCAAGCACACACCAGGGCTACTTGCATCCCTCCAGTCCTCACTCTAACTCCTTGTCTGTCACCTCTATTTAAGGGACTCCCTTGCAAGGGTCTCCCATGTGCCCCTTGCCAGGGTTCTATGTGCCATCCAGTTGCCTCCTCTCAGACTATAGTTTTCTGTTCTCTCCAAATGCCAGGGGCTCTGTCTGCCTCCCATTCCCACCTTCCCCATCCTACTAGGGACTCTGTGTGCACCCTATTCTCATATTTAACTCATATAAGTGTCCCCCAATCTTCCATCCCTGCCAGGGGGTCTGTCTGCACCCCATTCCCCACCATTCCAGGGACTCTGCCCCCATTTTGTTCCTTCCCACCTTCCCCACCCCTATCTTATAGTTCTGTGTACCAGGGTCTCCCATTTCCCTCCTCTGGCCCTGTGCTGTGGCTTGTAGGCATGCCTCTAATTCCTCCCCCCCACCCCACACTCCATTTGTCAGGGTGATAAATTAATCAGGACATCAATGTATTATTGGGAGGATGAGCAGGGGTATTATTATGCTAGAAGATATTAATTGCTGCCATCCAACAGTTTGATCTAAAAACAATTGTAGAAGTGCTTGAAGCTGTGGCTGTGCTAATCAGAAGTTCATCTAGTAGTTCCATAACAGGCTTTTAAAATAATCTAGATTGTTCTGTACATTACAAAGATATCCCCCAAAGCAGTCCCTTTAATGTGTCCTTCATTTTCTTCCTTTTGGTTTTCTGATTTCTTCCCAGATCAATAAGGTTCTGGCCATGAATGCCCAGAATATTCTCTGCAATTTTGGAGTACATCAGATGTGGGGTTCAAAAGCTATTGCATTACATATTCAGGTATCAAAATAGAAATGTTGTAAAGTGTAAGGCCTCCACAAGCTCAGCCAATTAACAATGATTTATAAGAACTGCTGTTGAAGGGACTCTTTTTGTGTTCTGCTATAAAGACAGCACCATCCAGATTATTTTAAAAGCCTGTGTTATGGTACTACTAGGTGTACATATCAAGGAAAACATATTCAGAAAAAATATGAGATGACAATATACAGTCAGTAAGTGGGACTGTAAATATTCTATCTGTAAGATATGTCTGAACCAGAATTCCATATCTCAACACAACCAAGATACAGATTCTGAGCCCAACTCTGTTCTGAGAACAGTACAATAACGATGGAGCAGGGTGAACAGGAAACATATTGTAAATATAACAAAATTTTTACGCCTTAAAATTAGAGCTGAGTAGGGGAAAGATTCCCTCAGGAAATCCTTGGAAAAGAAAAAAATAACATAATTTCCATTGAACTTTTCCATAGTAAATTTGGTTTTCATTTTAAAACGTCTCTCTTTTGACAGACTAGACATTTTCTGCAGAAAGTAGACTCTTCATGAAAAATTTCATTTAATCAAATAAACAATTTTCTATAGACTAACACTTTCAACGGAAAGCTTTCAGCCACCCTATCTGAAATGCAGAAAAGAAACCAAAGTAAGTTTTTATTTTTTGTTTTGTGAATGACCAGTGTGCATTTGCCTCAAGAATTTGGTCTTCTGTTTCATGTTGACCCTTTTCCCTTAATTTAATTTGAAATAAGACCAACTTTCCAGTTTCACTCTACTCCTGCATTTTATTCTTAATAGCATACATTACTTCTTCATAAGATGCCATTGACATTAGATCTATGATCTCTTCCTCCTCATTGGCCCTATCCTTATAGGATGGGATTTTGAAGGCTAGCCCTTATCCTGTGGACGTCAGCGGGACTTCTAACAACTACTTCAATATAAGCAGAGTATTCTAAAGAGAGATCTCACTCATAACAGCAAAGATTTTTGTTATGTTTTTTTCTCCCACTTTTAAATGGCCCAGATAGGTTGCAATAATAGAACATTGCTTATTATTTACGTATTTATTTTATATCACCCAGAAGTGTGCTGTATACTTCGCAGAAGGAGTAAGACGTATTTTCTGGATCAAAGTGCTTAAAATCTAAATAGGATACTTCTTGAGAAATTTCCCCCTCTGGCTGGAAAACCTTTATGAGTGCCTGTAAAGTGGAAAATTCCGTGAGCTTCCCTCTCATGTAGTCCTCATCAAATTGCTTCATTATGAGTGGGGTTTGCTATCAAACCCCACTGAATCCCTAGAATCCATGTAGATCTGGAATGTTCTGATACAGGTGTTCACATGTAGACCTTATACCTCTGCCCCAGCTTTCCTGGATTTCCTTGCCTGCTGCTGCTTCTCATTCATACCCCTTTTGAAGTCTTCCTCAGCACAATAGAGGAAATACACAGAAATTAATGAAGCCATGGTCTGCAATAAATTTTAATGCTCTTATGGCTATTTGTACAGGTGATGTGTGTCTCTCTCTGCCTCTGCCCCAGTGACTTCATACCAAGTGATAGCAGAATTTGGACCAAAATGTTTTGTGACTTTTTGATTGGATTCAGAAATGACCAGGTAATAATAAAAGGCAACCCAAGTATTGCTCAAAGCTGCAGAATCTCTTGGCACAATAACATTTATAGAAAATTAATGTTGTTTCAAGTCTCTTTCAATCAGATATTAAGATATGAATAATCTGAATGACCTGTGTGTACAAAAAGTGCTTCTTGCACTTTGCAAACTTTAAAATTACTACAACTTTACCCAGCTCCCTATGGAGATAATCCATTGTATTTCTCAATAGTTTAAGATTTAGTTTTGAGGGCTCTAAGTGGAGGGAGGAGGCTTTGCTGGTAGGAAACTGAAAAGTAGCTGAAATATTATAATATTACAAAATATTCCCTTGATAACTTTGCTAATTAAATTGTTATGGAAAAATTGCAAGAGAGACATGAGCTCTAAGGGAAAGCTTATGGCTTTTTTTGAAGTATTCCTACCAGAAACCAAACCTTACAGCACTTATAAAACATTATGTTTCATGAGGTCCAAACTTAGATATGTTGAGTTGTTTTGCAGTGGCATCAAATAATTGATCAGCAACTATAACTGTGATTATACAATAAAATCAGAGCTGAGTTGTAGCAAATAATTGCAAAAATAATTAAAGTGTCAAATCTTCCTGGTAACAATATGAAACAATTCATTTTAGTGCCCCACAGGGATGGGACTGCTGGCTTTCACTGGGATTAACACCTGTGAGGAGGTTGGAAGTAGAGGAGGGGGAAGAGAAGAGGGAGGTGTACATTGGAGTAAAATAAACACATTAGCCTGCTTTTAAACAAAAATGAAAAAACCCACAAACCTATATACTTATATGTAAGAGTAAATCTTAAGTTTTTAAATACTATTTCTTTTCAAAGAATGTGATTTATTGTAAATCCTTGACTGATCTTTTAAAATAGTTGATTTAAAAACCCTAAGCATCAAATTCAGTTCTGTTGATATGTTTCAGAGTCATCTAAGCACATTCATGTCTGCCTCTTCATGCAGTAAAATGGTGAGAGTATTGTACATTTCTCAGCTAAAATTAGCTATAATAGGCTGAATTCAAGGTGTGATGTTGGGGGGGAAATACTTCTGTTAGGAATATTTATTTATTTACTTTGGAGTTAAGCAATAAGAAAAACATTTGTCCCAAGTTCTAGGCCCTTTCGACCAATGCTAAAAGGAGCTCCATGCAAAAAATAAGTAATACATATTGTATATCGTTTCTTATTGAATCTTATAATGCTTTAGATTTGCTCAAAATGGGTCCAATCCTACTCCTGTTGAAGTTAATAGAAATGTTGTCATTAATATGAATGTGAGTAAGGTTGGGCTCAATGTTTGTGTTATACATGTATATAGAAGGGGCAACATTTACTAATTTAATACTAGATCTAGAGCTAGGTGAAAATTTTTTGATGAATAGTTTATTTGCTGAAAAATGAAATTTTGGGTTGACCAAACTATTTTTTAATTCAGGCCAGGGGTTCTGGAACAATTTGTATAGTGGGGGTGCTAAGAGCCATTGAACCAAACTGTAAACCCTGTAAAGAATGGAAACCACTTCAAGCCACGGAGTGCGGCAGCACCCCCAATCCACCAGCACCCTTAGTTCCAGCACCGATGAGACTTAGGTGCCATTCACAAAACCACCAGTGGAGGAGCACTCACCTCCCTTGAACAAGTCACAGGATTTCCATAGTCTGAGGTCTGATCCTGCCACCCTCATTGGTCATTTGCAAACCATTTAATTAAAAGACATATTTACATTCATCTGAGCCAACTATTGCTCTCAACATGTGCTCAAGAAATTGGCTCATAAGCAACTCTCCCCCTATGGAGAACCCAGAGAAAGTTGATTCCTTAAAGGAGGTTTTGTCCATCTGTCTGTAGGTTGCAGACTCAGTGTTCCCATATCCTGGATTATCAAAGAACCATTTGGGAAATTTCTCTTAACACTCCCATGTAATGAAAAGCATTCTTTGGGACAGTTAATTAAAATCTATACTTTTGCCTCTCACCTTTCAGAAGCAGTGGGATTTCAATCTGTTTAGTTCTCATAAGACAAAAGGCAGTTTAAACTAAAGAAAATATTGCTGGGGAAAGTCACATTTTACAATAGTACTAAAAGAATGAACTTTTGACTTGCATTTTTGGAGTAAGTGCAAAGTTAGTGATGGGGCAATACAGTCAATTGTAACAGGAAAAAGCATAGGGAACATTACCTAAAATAAAAGATCCCATGTAAACCTAAAGCAAAGTTCTTTTTTGTGATCCCCTTAACATCAGGTGTGGAATAAGTTTAGCAGCAGGTACAAATAGATGACACAGATAAAAGTTGTGAAGTGTGGATCACAGGGAAGAATTTTGTCCAAGATCAGGTTTCATTGGTCATCAGGAAGGCATCATTTCAACATGGCATATTTTTAAATTATTATTAGCATAATCTGGTCAGACACAAGGCATTTTATTGCAAGGCTTAAGTCTAGAAATAGCAAAAGTCCCCAATAAAACATCTCTTGAAGTCAATAGGAATATCCTGCCATATTTTCCATTGTTCTGTTTCTGATCCTGATCAGCTGTTTAACCCAACAGCTATATACATTTTAGGGAGAAATGCATTTCCTTAAACTGTCTTAGAAATTAAGTGGTTAAATTGTTCCTTTTTGGATCTCATAGAACAATATCTGTCATCTTGTGTCAAAGAAAAAAATGTTTAATCTTTGACAGAAATGAATTACTTCATATAGGACAGCTACATTTTGTCTGATACTTCTTGTCAGCTTTCACTGGGAGATGAGGAACTAAGAAATAGATTTCATCAAATTCTGAGATGGGAGGAAATGAAATCTTAGCAAAGAAAACAAGTTATGCCTCTGAAATTAATAGTACAAGCAAGAAGATCTATCAGGTGAAAAGTGAATGTTAAAATCATTTGCCAAAAGATGGCCTAAGAAATGCTGGGGAGATAATAGAGAGTAGAGAGCCCTCCTCATATTATTAGTTTGTGAAATGTTTCCTCGTTTAAGACATCTAGGAATGTTTTGATTTTTCATGTCTTTGTATGAATCTCAAGTGAGCTGTCTTTTCTTTTTTTCATCAGATCTATAATGTAAAGTTAATCACCACATTGTAATATATCTAGTTCTGTATGCAATTTCCCTTCTGATAATTTCATTTTCAAAAGAAGAGACTGCTATCTCTGTCCTATATCAATAAGAAATAGAATCTTTAAGTTGTCAAAGGATGGGTACTAGTGGCTTGTTGGATGATAATTGGATATGGAAGCTTTCAGTCTAACTCTCTGGTTGAAAATGGGCTTCTGGAAGGTTGATTGGAAAAGTGAGTAAACATGGACAAAGCCTCTATAGGTCTGGGGTTCCAGTTTTGTTCAGATAGATGCATCACTCTGCAAAGGTTTCCTAGGTTTACTCCTATCATTGCACTGGTCCTAGCTACAAGAACTGCTTCTTATCATGGTACTTCTGGGTCCTGTCTCAGCCCCGGAAGCAAAATCCATTATCCTTTTAAAAACTTGGTTGTAAAAATAGCTGAAGATGCAGAATGCAAGATCAATTTTATTTCTCTGAATTCATCCATTCATCCCTTGTTGTGTCAGAAAGTCACTAACATCTAATGGCCTCTGGCAGCTCAAACAAGTTGCAAACTCAGTCTAATTCTCAAGGAACTGAATCATATCAAAGAAATAAACCATCAGCATTAACACTGAACTAACTTCTCTCCTTTCAGCATGAGGATTTGTAGATTCCAAAGCCAGAAGAGACCATTAAGATTATCTACTCTGACCTCCTATATAATACAGGCCATAGAATTTCCCCAAGATAATTCTTAGAGAAGATCTTTTAGAACAGGGGTTCCCAAACTTGGTTTGCGGCTTGTTCAGGGTAAGCCCTTGGTGGGCCGTGAGACGCTTTGTTTACCTAAGCGTCCACAGGTAGAGCTGCTTGCAGCTCCCAGTGGCTGCAGTTTGCCATTCCCGGCCAATGGGAGCTGCAGGAGTTGCACAGCTTTGCTCATGTCCAGAGATAGTCAGGAATGGAGCCTGTTGGCAGGATTGGTAGGGCAGTTGAAATACTGTGGTGGTTAGAATGCATGTGAGGCATTGCACTGCCACTAACTATGTTCTAGCTCTTTTAGGTAGAGGAATCCAGTCCTCAGGACTGACAGATCAGTCCAGAAGGTCTAACTAGCATTAGATTCACAAATATCCCCATGTTCTGAAGCTGAGTTCTTAATAAATCACAGAACATGAGATCAGAGATATAAGATATGTACAGCCTATTTAATGTGTAATAAATATGAGCCCTGAGACAGTTTCATGCTACCTCAGTAAAGAGGAAGGAGGATTTGTTTGAGAAGAGAGACTACAAAGAGAAGGAAGATTCTTCATTAAGCTGATGTCAGTTGGAGGGTTGTTATTACTTCTCCTCCTACTCCTGCAGCAAAAAGCTTAATGGCAGAAGCTTCTGATCACGGACATGAAGGGGCTGGTTAATGGAGAGATTCAGGAACACGCTTATTCAGGGAATACTCTTTTACTGAAAATGGTAGCAGGCTCTGTCAATGGTTGTGGTGTTTCCAGTCAGCTAACTCCAGTAGAAAATAAACAAGGAGCACATTAGCTGTTGTCCTGTTTGCTGCCTGTTTTCCTCCCAGAAGAGAGCTGGCACTGCAGGCTGAAATGTCAGAGGAGAGCTGGGTTGTTAAGTAGCTATTTTTAGCTTTTACTTTTCAACTTTTTTTTCCTTTGTTAGTGCTCATCAAGATAGAAGTAGCTTCACTTGATTTATTTATGGGCTAAGTAAAAATAAATAGATACATTCACCCTAACCATTCCCATGTACTAAGAAAATGTTAGTGTATATTCAATTTCTTATTTTAAAAAAGGGTAAATACAGTTATTGTTCCAGTCTGACACAAACCAACAGCAGCTGGAGAATTCACTGTAAAACGTGGCACTCCATCCTACACTATCCTTGTGTGTGCGCAGTGCAGGGGAGATAGGGCAGGAGGGGATAATTGTTTCACTGTACAATGGCAGAAGCTGGGAGTATAGTATAGACCACATGCTCAAGTCTGCATAGCTGGCAGCTCTCCAGGGCAGTGCAGAGGTGAGGCCCTCCTTTGCCCTTTGCAGCAGTTGGTTTTTGGTAGGCCACCAGTGAGGTGGGAGATAAGGCTCCGCACCTAACCCCTTTCCCTCACCATTGTGCAACTTCATGATAGGGCTAGGCAGTATCTGGCCATACGTTTCTTCTTGACACACCTATGCTGTTTCTAGGAGTCCCAATTGTATAGGACCAAATGAAGAGCATGGATTTTCATCCGCATGCACCAGGTCACAGTGGCCAAATATAAATGTTGTAATTGTCTCCCTTCTCAATAATTGCTGCATCAATAATACATTGAACACAGCTTACATAAAACGCTCTTTTCTTGCACAAGACTTGAGGATTATATCACTGTCAGAGTACTGTCTAATGAGATGCTCCATGTACCTTTCCCAGAACTGAAGAAGAGCTCTGTGTAAGCTCTAAAGCTTGTCTCACAACCAAAGTTGGTCCAATAAAAGATATTATCTCATTGAACTTGTCTCTCTCTCTCTCTAATAAGATTCTACCATGGAGTCTACCCTTCTGACAGAATTCAAGAGACCTTAACAGAGCTGTAGTCTCAAAGACTACCATCTAGCTGACCAATAAGTGTATGGTGGTTAATAATATCATGCCTGAAACATTGGAAAACCATCATTAGCACAAGAATGTTTCCTATTACCACTTTGTTTTTAAATAGTGTAGAATTAAGTTAATGTTCAAACATCTCCTCGCCTAGAGCTGTTAATACGCTCCAGAAATGTTACAGCAAGAGGGAGTGAGTTTCAAATCCCATTCATATAACTGAGATTTGAAATGAACTCCATGGCTGATGAGCACCCTGGAGCCTATTCAGTTTGTCAAAACATATGAAGTTTCTCCCGTATCAACACATTAGCTTTTCTCTATGATTCATAGCACAGCCCCAAATGTATAAGTATATTTCCTTCTTTGGTTTAAGTAAAATATTATGGGTGATCCTGTTATTCAGGAATATAATATCAGCTTGAATTAGATAACATGTAATTAAATAAATTTAATAATAGCTGAACATAAATTACTTAATATTGTACAGCAACAAAAATGCCCAGGACCTCAAGAAAGCTAAAGCAAAACTATATTTTCCCCACACAGTGAAAATCTGTGCTGGGAATTTCTTTATTTGGTTGTGTGTTCTGCCCAGTTCCAAGATCTTGCCTTACAATTTAGAGATTTTAATACTCAGATGAGGTAATTCCAGACATCTCTCACTAGCTTGCCACATTTTTCTATTAGATCTGTAGCTCCATTTTTCAATGGTCAAATACTTAGTCTTCACATGAAAGTACTGTGACACTGAATTGTATTTTAACCTCAGTAATAATGTTTGAAATATCTTAACTAACAAATATGCCTCTGCGACTCTGATCCTGAACACGTGTGCTTGTGCTTAACTTTACATTCCTGAATAATCTTGCTGAATGTGTATAAGTGCTTGTGGTATTAGGCCCATGTCTGTATGTACATACCATATTAACGACACCTGGTAGCTACTCCATAGTTAGGTTTGCCTTCTAAATTGAGCATGTCAGTTTCTTCTCTAAAATTATGTGGACAAGCAGTGTGAAATTTCACACAGGGTTAGTTTTATGCCTTTTTAATTTTATATATAGGGTTTTTTCAGTTTTTCTTCATAATTTTTTTATTTTTGACCAATATCTCTGAAAACGTGTGTAGCTACACAGAACATGATAGACAGGTGGCTCTAGAATGGGTTTCACACAATGTGTACTTTTAAAAAAAATGTTGGATAGCATGTAGCCATTATTTGTGACTATAACTGAAAGCGTATGCTTTGCACACAAACCTGATTGATTTGAGGGGCAGGGGCAGGCATACTGAAGCCTGATTGATAGGGTGTGCTGGATGTTCAGAAGTCATTGGCTGTTGGGAGGGGGAACGGGCACATAAAAATTTCTCCATTTAGGCTCTGACTTTTTCTGGCATATTTTATCCTAAAATGGAGCAATGTAGTATGCTAACGTTTTATAGTAACATTGCCTTACTAAAAAGTTTAAAGGGGGAAAAAAAGGATGGGTTTCATATGCATGAGTGCTTATGTCAAGTGACTGAAAGATAAAATATTCTCCATTTAGCAACTGCACTCATACTTCCTCATAGGTCTGCAGGAAACCCACAAAAACAAGAAAACAAAAAGTCAAATCACCTAACAGTAAATACCTCTGTTCCTCTTTATCATTGTCACAACTACAGCGCATGAGTGATTGTGCATTGTAACCTTAATTGTGTGGCCCCACACTGCATGTCAGCTTTCTATCGCCCCTTTCGTTACCTTTCTGCATACACCCCTTTACCATACTACCCTCTCCCGGAACAGATGACTACTACCACATCCACCGCAATTGCTAGGGTTTTGTTTTTGTTTGAGAGAATAGCATGGAATAATCTGGTAAAAGTGTATGTATAGAAGAGTGAAAAGGACTGTCACAGGCTGACAGGTCTCTTTTAGAAGGAATGGGTCCAGTTAAACTGTGACTATTAGACCACCTCCCAGTAGGGCCTGATAGAAGACGTCTGGTATCTACTAAAAATCCAGGTGCACAAGCAGAAATTAGGACAGACAGGAAGCAACAACTGAGGAGACCCTGTAGTGAGCTGAATGAGGCCTCCACCCACCACTGAGAGATTGGGAGTTGCTGGGGAAGAGCTAGTACAGAGAAAGACCGGGAGAGATTTGGTGGGTCAGGTCAGGTGGGAATGGGGGAACCCTACCTGAGCAGAAGGCTTATGGGGTGCCTCCTAGGTAAAGACAAAGGTCCAACTCAGCCAGGGCAGGCCAGGCCCAAGAGCAGAGGATGATTCTGGAGGATCTTAGTAGGGGGTAGGACTCGCAAGCAAAAGAGGCCTGGGGATTGGAATAATGCAGGGAGTTCATTCACAAGAGCCTGAGATGAGGGTGTGAAGAAGTTTTGTTAGAAGCTTGGAGAAAGGCTGAGATAGTGGGAAGGGCTCCTGGAATAGGGGTCCAGGAGTCATGGATCAGGGAACATTACTTCTCAGGTAGATGACCTTGGGAGGGAGGGCTTTGGGATGGGGCCAACAGAACTGGGGAACTGCTTCCTCATTAACTCTTTTTAGTTTGGGGGGTGTGAACCGTTTCATCTTGAGAGACCTATCAGTGGATATACAAATATTAATAAATGATTCCTGGAAACAGGGC
This sequence comes from Eretmochelys imbricata, assembly GCF_965152235.1. Classification (NCBI taxonomy): domain Eukaryota; kingdom Metazoa; phylum Chordata; order Testudines; family Cheloniidae; genus Eretmochelys; species Eretmochelys imbricata. The sequence continues at coordinate 27,366,752 of NC_135579.1, forward strand.
TTTGATTACACTATGAGAGGGACATCATTCCTTTACTGGGCAGATGAGATGATGACTGCTGATCTGATCTGCTGTGGTGAAGGTAGTGGGGAGAAAAGAATGGGCAATTTGGTCAGCTCTGGGAATAGAAAAACGGGAATTGAGGTAGGACATGGCTGTCGTGCCACAGATGACCACCAGCAGGCACCCTGATGGGGCAAAGCCCTGTAACCGAAGGCAGAATTGTGGTGCATGATCTGTGGTATATGGTAGTTATAGTAATGGTAAGGTGTGTGCTTGTGAGTGTAGAAGTAGAGGGTAAGGACTACTAATTTTCTTTATGGGTTTTGTGTCAGGTGTGGTGTACGTGTGTAAGAATCTCAACTGCTACACAAAAAGACTTTGTGAATTTTATCTATGTGGTTTGATGGGTTATATACTATATATATCTTTAATATTCTGTACAGTGAAATGCATTATCATTGTGCTAATTGTATTAATTTTGCACCTTTGAGCAGCATGCCTGAACTTTCCTTAGTCATACAACTCTGCTGAATTTTATTTTATTATTATTTGTGTTACCTTAGTTCCTAGGAGCTCTAGGCCTGGGCAAGGACCCCATTGTGCAAGGCATTGTACAAATAGACAAACAGATAGAACAAAAAGTCAATCCTTGAAGAGCTTACAGTCTAACTAGAAGACAGACACAGACTGGGAGAAGGGGAATAATACAGAGTGAATATGGTGGCAGCAAACATCATATTAGTTCCATGCTTTCTTTGTGGGTTTAACTAGGAGGGGATCAGTTAAACAGAGGGAGAGGGGGTATTGAAAGGAAGCGAGTGAGGGGCAGAGCAGGGGAGACAAGGGTAAAAGGAGCAGGTGTGGAGGTGAAGAAAATATGAGGGAGGGGAAGGAGTGGTTGGAGCAAACTGCCCCCAATCCATGCAAGTCAAAGAAAGTCTAGTTAAAATGTAGAACGTTCTCCAGAGGACAAGTGGCCACTGCTTTGGCTGCTTCTTCCCCCAGCTGCTGGCATCTTTGGCAGGCTGCTCTTTGCATCTTTCTCCCCAGACCACATGGTGGGGGGGGAAGGGAAACACCACTTGGGTTCCAGTGTCCCCAGAGTGTGTGTGGGAGTCTCTCCTGCACAGCTCTGGGGAGAGGGGTGGCCCCAGCTGGGACCCATTTCTCCCTTCCCACCCCCAATGCAGCAGTCCCTGCTTTAACTGCTTCTAATATACCTGTCCTCATGGCAGCTCCGAAGAGAGTTGCTTTTAAGAGTGTACTTATTTTTTGGCTTGCACAAAAAATTTGCCTCCTTTTCTCCACATGTGGATTGTCTCATGACAGGGAATATTAAGTCCTGACCTAATGACCAGTTTATGTTTGATCTCTTGTGAGTATTGACAAGGGGAGATTCACAGGTTCCCAGTGTTCCATATAAACCGCTCGCTTGAGGTTTGGAACAGAGGCATAGCCACAGGTGGGCCTAGCTGGGCCACAGCCCAACCAGTTAGCATCCAGGCCTGTCCAAATCTGAGCACCAGGCATTTTTAAAGATTGAGCTGGGCCTTAGGGGTACAGCCTTTTAGTAAAACTTCTGCTGCCTCATACCACTCCACTTCCCCACCAACCCAGGCTCCAACTCTGCCCCTTGCCACCCAGCTCCAGTTATTGCCTCCCCATTGGCTGATGGTCTGTTATCTCCCAAACAGTTGGATTCTGGTTAGGCTCCCCAGCGGGGGTGCTGGGAGGGCACATCTCAACCTATGGGGAAGAAGTCACCAGAGCAGTTGGCCTGGGACTGAGCCAGAGCCTGTTGATGGAGTCCACAAGTGGAGTCCAAGACTGGGAGCCACTCATCGGCCCAACCACCTTTCCATCACTCAAACAAGTGAGGTGCTCCAACCTACCTAGCTCTGGTTACTGCCTTACCATTGGTTCCCAGATCCCACAGCCAAATCTGATTGTGTCCACCTAGAAAGGCAGGAATAGGGTCAGAAGCTCTCTGCACCCAACCACGGAGTTTCACATGCAAACCTTGGAGATCTTCTGTCTAAATTTGTATGTTAAATGTATCAGACCTAACTGGGATCAAGCAGCACTCGGCGAGAGTCTGCTGCAGTGGTCCACACTGAGGGTCCTTTCAGGAATGGTCACTGTTGCACCCTGATAATGTATGAAGGTGATAAAACAGTGGCCATGAGTGACTGTGACTGACTGACTGGGGAGGAGGAGGAGGAAGAAATACAGCTTTACAGAGCTGAGACAACATTATCATATAGGACAATGGAGGATCTCCTTACTTCAGGTTAGACATGGACAAACATTTCTTCCTTTAAAAATCTTGTAAAGTCCCTTTACGCTGGTAAAGGGATACTTCAGTTCAGCTCTCTCTGGATCAGTGGGGCATCTGGCTCTTAGGGGGAAATTAAAGGAAGGTAGGCCATATTAGCGCAGCTGTATTCCTGCAGAGTTCCACTAGTGTGGAGGCTAATCAGCATATCTTATGGGCACCCTGCCAAGGCCTCATTCCTGGCCAGCACTACCCACAGTGCTGGTCATCAGCAGGTCCCCTTGTATAAATTGGGACTGAACAGTGGGTTCTATTTCTCTCTGCAGTGTGAATGAAGTGAGTGATGCTGTACAAAATGTTGTAACTGGCAGAAGTGACACTAGGTGTCATTTCTAATCCCGGTCCTCATTCATGCAGATAATTAACATCATCATTGTCCCATGCTGTACTGTGAGTCAGAGAATGACCACTTCCCCATCAGCAACACAAGCACTGAATTATTCATCTATTTTTGACCAAAAGAGGCATGTCGGTTGCTAGAGAAACCATGACACTGAGGCTTTGCAGAGTAATTACAGCAAAGCTGGACTTCCTTTGGCTTCAAAGACCATCTAGAAAATGTAGTTTCTGGGGCCCCCATGCTCCCATCAGTGCAGCTGTAGCTTTCCACCTCTTCCAGCACCTAAAAAAAAAACCTTTGAAATTTGGGAGGCAGCAGGTGACCCTTTCAAAGCCTGGTGGAAAAGCAAGCATTTAGTATTCTTGAATATTTGGGAAATTGAGAGTCCTTGGACCCAAAGACAATAAAGTGGATTGGCAAGGGTGGTTGTAGACTGCCAGGCAGCCTTCAAGAAAGTAAGCTTGGCAAGAGAGAAGGGTGTGGGGAGGGACCTGGTGGTAGTAATGCCAAACTAAATATTCGTAGCAGAATGTTTTTCTGAGCATTTAAGCTAAAACATTTAGCTCTTTTGAGTAGCCCACATGTTTGGGATATTCAGGAAACATTTTATTTGGGAAGTACATTCTCATAATTAATGGGACCTCATAATTAATGTAATATTCTGTGCAGCCCTTGTTGCAACTTAAAAACAAACACATGTACTCATTGTCTCTGTGCAGGCTCTGTGCTGTGCTACAGATCCATTATTTATAGATATTACACAATACTATCACAAGTCAGAGAATTTTTGAGTGCTCTCCATGACTATATAATGAGGGCCTTGCATATTTATTTCAAAATGAGAATTATAATTATTATTTTAAACCAATCTCTGAAAGATGGAAATTCCATAAAAGCCATTAGACTGATTATAGTCCTGTAGTATTGTCAAAGCTAATTTTAATTGGTAAGCGTAAGCAAGCCTGCTCTAACAGCTTTGCTCTTTAATTGCATTCTCACCAAATCACTGTCAGGCTGAATAACAAATATTTGTTAGTTTATAATGTACATTTCCTCTTAGGCTGTGTGTTGGCTTTAACTTGATGCTGGGAGATCTTTGCTTTGTTCATTGTTATGAGATGACTGAAACTTTTCAAACTGATTAACTTGGTAACTTCTAGCAGCTGATAGGCTGATATAGAGCGAGTTTCTCCTGAACGTATTTATTACTGCTTTCTGTAAATGTCTCAGTTTTGTACTGTTTTCTCAGTCCTGATTACCCCCCTGTTCCTGACTCTCTAAAACAGCAAACCTAGATTCTCAACTGTGTTAGAGATGTAAATTGTTTACTCCTCATGGACACACACACACACACATAATTAATTACATGGAATTGTGAATGTTTTTCATTTAACTTAAAACCAAGGAATAAAATTTTGACACACTATACAATTCTGAGTGGGAGAGGAATGAATCTTCTTACATAATTATATTCAGCATATTAATTAGTATTTCAGGATGGCTCTGGATTATTGCAAACCACAGTAAGAAGCAATAGCTCTGCATGAATAACTACATTCATAGTGTCCTATCCTTCCCTGTTTTATACTCTCTTGGGAATAATCATGTTGCTTTGAATAAAAATCAAAGCAGAGTTTCAGGGTAACCATTTGATCTTCAGGACTTCAGGACCATGGACAGCACTAGCATATTACATTCACTACAATTGGATGACAACAATGCAGCTGTTTTCAGGAGTGTATCTAATTGCCTTTGTAAATAACAAAAATATAATATTATATATACTGATTTCCATATTTAATACATACTGTGAACTTTTAAATTAACCATGCCATCTTACTGTATGTGTGAGGAGGGGAAATTCACTGTAGTCTGAAACGCTAACAGGCTTTAAAGTTTATGGATTATATTTTCCTTTCAATGTATGCATAATTGCTGTTAATGCTGAATGACAGTTATATCCCTGCAAACCCCTAATCATGTATGTCTTCTATTTTATTACTGTAAATCCCACCCTAACATATTATGTGCATTTAGTGTTATCTGGTTTTGTATTGTCGGGTCTTGCAGCTTTGACAAACTGTAAAAGCCTGTAATTACAAAATTCTATTGGAGAGCCCATGAAGCACACAGTACTTGGAAACATGCAATCTGAAAATCTATCTTTTTGTACTTTTCATTATCTATTTCTTTATAAAAATCAATACAAAATTAAGCACCAAAAACATGTTTATAAGTCATGTTTGGAAGAAAGTTTTTTTAAAAAAACCCAGAGAAATAGAAAGAAGGCAGACAAACAGTGATGAAAAGTGATTAGTAGAGCCATCACAGAAGAGTGCAGATGAGGAGCTGCTGTGAGAGTTCAGAGGATGTCTGACCTCCAGCCTGAGAATGAAGGCAATGCAAGAATCAACACAAAGATGAGAAAAAAATTCTGCTCTCTAACTACTAAGGCTTATTTGCATCTTTGCTTGAAATTTTAAGAGTAATTCATTGTGGAGATCTATGTAGTCCACTCAAGCAACAATGCCTAAAAGGTTTGCTTCATTACAGATTTAATTATAATTATGATTGTATTTCAGTTTGGGTTTTGTTTTGTTTTTTGGGTCTAACTTGGAAATAGAAGTAGACAAAAAGAGGAAAACACTTTTCCATAATCACAAAAGTCCTGTAACATTATTCTCTTTGACCCAACACAAACATCAGATTATGAAAATGGAAAACATCACTGAATGAGATATGCCAGCCTTTGAAGGAGAATATGAGGGAAAAAAAACCAAAAACCTTGCTGCTGCTTCTGAATGAAGACCAGGCAAACTGACAGAAGACAGCATAGATTTGGGCTGATTGGTCCTGAAAAGGCTGATAAGCTTTTTTCACAGGCCAGCATATCATGTAGTGATGTTTACTGTATGCTAAAGATGTAACCAAAGACTAAAATACACATTTAAATACAACTTATGATAGATGTTTGTGCTGTTGCTGAAGGACTTGAGAGAGAGAGCACTATAAGGAATTGCTATATTTAATTCTTGGACAGCAGCCAGGAAATGTGCAGATTCTCATTTTTTTTTTGATAAAAGAACCACTAACAGGACACCATTGTTAGTTACAGCACATGTTGCCTTACCACATGCCATGCATGCACCCTTTGTCCAATGGTGAGTTTTTTCAATGATGTCGTATTTCTGAGACAAAAAGCATTTACTGTGTGTTTAAGCCCTTAAGTGCTTTGCTGAATAGCAATGGATTTAAGCATATGCTTTGAACTGCGGTCTAACAGAGGTATCATGTTAGCATTGGAAATGAAAAATAATAACGTTGACAACATGGTAATGTTTTCGGGATTACTGGTGGCAAATAAGGTATATTATAACAGGTCTCACTATTGGGTTGTTTACTCTTAACTAAAAATTAATTTACGAGTAAACAATGGGTATGTTAATGAAAATAACACTACAATATTAGTAAGTTATGATCACTACACTGTAGTTTAGTATAATCTTTTTGAGAAATTTCTATGCAATAGTGTAATTTAAAAGATAGGATGGGGAGGAAGACTAGAAAGGAACCACATCAACCTTAATCCTGCCAACAAAACAATGTGAATGTCATGATTCTGTTGTATTACAATGAGAGAATACATTCTGCTTCTGTCACAGGTTTTTTGTTTTCATTTTTTAGAATAATAACTATCACTGGATGATAGACTAGTGTTCATTAAACTAATATGAAGTGTTACAAACCCAATAGTATTAAGCATTAAAATACACCCTTGCAACATTCATCTGTCTTTGTCCTGGAGATAAGTGAATGTAGCTGATGTCAGATTTTCATTAATTCTGCTACCTTAAGTGAAAAAGCCTGTTAATGTGACCTTACAGTGGGTGCCTCTGCACAAAACACAATCCTGTGATGTGCCTTATCAGGCATAAACTTTCCTTCAGAGGGCTTTGGGCATGCTCAGCACTTCACAGGATCAGGTATTATGACAGTTAAAAATATATTTATCAAGAAGTTTACATTTAAAAAAGAGGTTTCAGTCAGCAATGTGGGCCCACTCCACCCTTTTATTATTGTGATCTAGTGATCCGTATGCACATATATAAGGTTTGCTCTTATACTATAATGTACTGTGCTTATGATTTTTCATGTTTCTGAACAGGGACACTATTTGATTTTTAAATCAGTTTGCTTCAGCATTGAAATCTGCATGTTAAAGCAAATGAGAAGTGACTCCAGCAGGCAGGGATAGCCAGGCAATGGATGTCTTATAAAGAGATCACATTGTATTTCTAAAAAGAAAAGGAGTACTTGTGGCACCTTAGAGACTAACCAATTTATTTGAGCATAAGCTTTTGTGAGCTACAGCTCACTTCTCACGAAAGCTTATGCTCAAATAAATTGGTTAGTCTCTAAGGTGCCACAAGTACTCCTTTTCTTTTTGCGAATACAGACTAACACAGCTGCTACTCTGTCATTGTATTTCTACTGAGTTTTAAGAGTCTCACGTCAGACAATTTGTAGAAGAAACTATGACTTGCCACTGGTTGTGTGTTATATATAATGAGACTTATGACACATTTTTATATGGCTCGTACAAATGAATTAGGGGTTTTGCTGTCGTTTAGTCATCAAACATAGTCAGAACTGCAAAAGTTAGGATCAGGCTAGAAGATAAGCAAAGTGTGGATGATTATTCAAATCTCAGGCCCTAACTCTAAAAATATTGATATATTAAATAAAGTTGTTCCAGACAGAAGAATAGTTGACATAGCCTTCAAGATCTCCTTCTCAGCTCCCAAATTGTTAAAGTCCTTCTCTGGGAGCTACATGCATCATGAATAGGGAGAAGAAATTGACTTGAATTTTCAAGGATTGATGTAATTCTAATATCTAGCTTGTACCATCTTATGTGTTGGGGAAAGTTGGGGCATTTCTGGGGTGAATGCTCCCCTTTCTCCTTTGTAACTGACTTCATGAAATTATGTGTGATTTACCTCACTGTTAGGTAGAGAAATACCAGGGTCTGATAAATGTAGAAACTCCACACTGGAGAGGAAAGAGTTACGGAGCTGCTCTGAGCCCATGTGGCCCCACCCCACTGCACCTGCAAAGCCTGCACAGAATGGAGGAGCAAGGGAAGCTGAGTAGCTCACAGGCAGGCAGTGGAGGTGAGTTGACCTGCACTATGAGTTCCTGAGAAGGAGTACCACAAGATCTCTTGCTTCCTGAGGATTAGCTATAGAGACCTGACTGAGCCTACAAAGGAGAAAGCTGTGACTCTCTGAAGATAGAGACTGAATCTTTGTATTTTAGTTATTTATTTTACCATGTGAGAACCAAGGGGAGTGGTAGGAAGTGATCTAGGGAAGCAGCCATATATCACCCTAGGGTACGGGACTCCACTGCCTACCATTGGTCCCTAAAGGGGGACAATGCCTGAAGACTATCCCTGTTGGGGAACTTAGTTGAGGGAAGACCCTGCAGGTACAAGGTCTGAACCACAAGATCTTGACCCTTGAGGAAGAACTAAATGTCTTGCCAAATTCTGAAGACTTCCTCATTATCAGATTCTACATATACCCCGAAAGGGGTGGACTTGTAAGTGTGACCCGGCCAAAGTCAATGAAAGGACAGACCACATCAAGGCAGACTGTAATTTAAAAAAAAGGAATGCCTTGCCTGATCACTAGACACCACTGGTGCTTTGTGTCCCTCATCAGATAGGCCCACATTTGTGCAAGTATAGTAGCTAATTTCTCGAGAATATGCAGCACCATGCATCATAAATATTCTGAGAAAAAGATCAGGGTTTTATGTAAAAGGCAAGAAACATCAACTCTATTTTAGATAGGCAGCATTGTTCACTAAATATTTTACTGAAGGAAAAGCAGCTTCAGAAATGTAAGCTGAACATATCAACCATATAAAGCACATTTAAATGAAATATAGGCCCACAAATTATGCCAATGGAAAATTTCTTTAGCAAAAATGATGAAAATGAAGAATATTTTAACATAAAATCCTGTGCAGTGTCCTCTCAAAGAAATAATCAAGTTAATAAACTGGATAATTGGGAATTTCACACTTCATAATTTGTAAAATATCCAAGGTCCAGCTAAGGCAGATGAGGATGGTATAAATCGTTTAGGCCTTCATAAAGAAATGAAAATAATAAAAAGATGAAGCCACTTGTATGGTTTAGCAATGTAATGAAGAGTGCATTCTATGTTAATACAGGGTTACAAGATTCCACCAAAAGTAATCCACTCCATTCACTCTATGAATGTATTTTTTGTAATTGTCAAACCCATCTCCCTCCTTTCAGTCCACCAGCAAATTATTCTACTCATCACTGCCTCCTCTTCCCTTTTCTTAGTGGCTGAGAGATTTTCCCTCCTCACCCACTGCATGAAATGGTTACTATTAAGAAGTCAATATTTAACCTGTAGTTAAGTCACTGTGATATCACGATACTGCATTTTACCCCTTTATTTTTTAGAATAAGAGTGTGATGATTTTGGAATCTGTCTGTACAATTCATGAATTCTTTGGGAGATTATGAACTCTCTGTATGTGTATTTTTTAAGCTGCAAACTCCATTTTGAATATTCCTCTCTTTGCCTTTTCTGTTGTCTTTTTATCTCCATGTTGGACTTAAATGGCAAAGGATAGAGATACTCAGATAACAATACAGCATCATTACAGCTGGATGGTCCTCTATTTGGTTACAAACATCCTAGAAAACAGGCTGTCCCCGCCCCCAGGAGAACTCATGTATCAGGGGACAGGTCACCTGACAACAAAGTCATTGGGTAGAGGTCTGTGAACATCTGAGGAGGGAGTTAACGTAGTCACTTAAACGATGGGCTGGATGGTTTTAAAATGGCAAGAGCTACTCTACTTGGGTCTACACCATTTTCACCAGCTCAAGCTGAGGTAAACTGCTGCAGAGGCCTGAAATGTCAGGAAACCTGCCTGTTTGAACACAGGTGGATCCCAAGGAAGGGTGAACTAGTGAGGGTCACTGTGTTCAGACTCTGTTGTTTTCAAAATGATCTCTATTCTCTTGTGCTTTATATCTTAGGTAAAGAGCAATGGTGTTTTAGAATCCTGTGCAAGTCTGCATGTTATCTGCTACAGCTACCCTGTGCCCCATAAAATTTAACCCAGAGTGCCCACAAGGGAAGAGTCCAGGGGAGGAATATCCATATGCTCCAGAGGAGTTTTGTGGGATCAGCATTGATTTCAGGGGCTAGGCAGTTGAGCAGTGAGTTCTCAGCTCTCAGGAGGAGATGCTACACAGAGGATCTGCACCCTGAGAGTGTGTGTAGAAATGCCAAGCCAGAGGAAATGCCTGGACTCTGTTCAGACTCAGAAGATTTAAAGCACATGCAGATTCAGAGTTTGGATCCTCTCACAGAAGTCTGAGTGTCAAGAAGGGGGAGTTCAAATAGATCTGTAACAAAGAGATAGCTGAGGTATGTCAACTGCATGGTAACAGTGGATGTTGTCTTCTTAGTCCAGGTAACCTCAATGACCACTAGACCTCAATGTTGCAACAGAATCTTTTTGTTGTAGTATAGTGCCAGGGCATTCCAGCAACTTAGAAGTTTGCAAATGCCCCAAATTCCTTTTCTGTTACTGCTGAAAGGACCTCCTGTATTGAGAATAGCCCAGAGACCTCTTTTGTTGTGCCTATATATGCCGCACTTCAACTTTGAAGTGTGGTTTGACTGGGTTTTGTGTGTGTGCGTGCACATGTGTAATGTGAAAACTTTTCTTATTGGAAAGGTCAGAATGAGTGTCACACCCATCATAGACTTTCCTTAAACCCTGCCTAAAACCCCTCTATCCCTTTTACTGCTCCTTCATTTCTTGGTTTCAAACAGCTTCTTCTTGGTCCAACTGCAAAGGGAATTGGAAATGCTGCCTCCTGTTTCTGCAGCTGAGCAATGTAAGGAAGTGGGCTGCAGACAGTTTGTGGTATGCCAGGGTTAGAGGAGGCATGGGGGATGCTCCCATTGTTCTGTGGCTGCAGCAATGCCCCCTGGGCCAAGGAAGCTGGGGATCAAGGTAAGACCACCTTCAGTCCTAACAGAGTCATAAGCTGAAATGGCCTCTGGCAGCCGCAAGGTTAGGGAGTCCTAAATTGTCTTTCTTGAATCTTTGAACTACACTCTGTGTTCTCACTATGATGAATTCCCCTTTCCCTTTCTACAGCACAAGAGATCCAGATGGAAAGCCCCAATACAAAGTGCTGGACATTTTTCATTGTTTCCTCTTGGTTCCAGTTGGTGGCTGGGGTTTGCAGCAGAGCAATGTGTATATAGGAGCTACTAGATCCTGGAGCTACTGGTCCTCCAGCAAATTCTAATACAGATCCATTAAAGGATTCAAATGGAGCCTGCTGGAATTTTCTCTGGTGGGAATGAGATAAGGTCCACATATACCCTTCCTCCCTTGTCAAGGGAGGCTGGCTGTGCATAGCCCTGGTGCTGTATACATAGACAGATGACTCTCCACTTGGGAGAGACAGAGATGAAGCTGAAAGATAACATTATTGCTGGCTTTCTAGTAAGTGGCAACAGCAGCTGCTCCATAACTTTCAGGAAGTGGTGTTTGTAAGCAGATAGGACAGGAAAAGGATCCTCTTCTTCTCTCACAGTGAAAGGGTTTGCATCCTGGTGGAATGCTGCCTGTATAGGGGAGTCTTGAAGTAGCTCCTTTGCCTAACTGAAAGTGAGAGGTCTGATGTGGTGGCAGCTTGGGTTGAAAGAAATGGATAGAGCTACCATGTAAGTAGGGTGACCCGATTTTATAGGGACAGTCCCAATATTTGGGTCTTTTTCTTATATAGGATCCTATTACCCCCCACCCTCTGTCCTGATTTTTCACATTTGCTGTCTGGTCACCCTAAGTGCAAGCCATGTACATCTAGGTATTTAACACAGGAACTGACATGAAGCTGCCTGTCATGATGATGAGTTTATAAACTTTTTAAGTACTGTTCTTAAATTAAGCACATTTATATTTTATATTTGGCTAAGAGATGTGATGTATTGTCCATGATTTCCATTATTTTGAGATAGGATATAGAATCTAAAGACATTATAATGGAAGCGAGGATCTTTTGCACCATTCTGAGTTGTTTATAATAAATGAACAACATACATAAATCCATGCAACAGCTCCCTATTCTGCTGCATATTCTAGGAGTTCAAAAATCCCTCAGCCTTTTCCAGCATAAAAGGCTTGCAAGTCCACTGACCAATTTTTATAGATATTTTTAACACAGCTGGTAGAAAGGCTTTGACTGTTTGGCGAAGTGAGCATCTTTGTGAGTCTCCCCATGACCCTTTTATTAAGCAGCTAGCTGTGCTCAATAGCAAAATTGATTCTAATTGCTTCACAGCAGTTGAAATGATTTAACCTGAAGCAAAGCAATTGTTTTTATTCAAAAGAGTGCACACCTTTCCCAGTGACTCTTTTTTTAAGTATAATTCTGACCCTGAAAAAGCAAATGGAATACTTTTTTTTTGCAAAACTACATTGCCTAAAATACTTTAGCTAATACACAAAGAGATTCTCTCAAGAGCATTAAAAACAACCCAAACTCCAATATTAATAATATTGGACTTAAATTCTCCATTTACCTCATGCTATGCATACAATATGTTCTCTGGAAAAAAAGCCACACTGAACATGAATAATGGTATATTTTTCTAGGAAATTTCATATTGTCAAACATCTGGTGAATGGCTACAGCAGAAATAACTTACTTAGAATTTCCTTTGTATAATAATTCTACAATCTTACTTTAACTACTAAACTACCACCCAATGCAGCATGAGGCTCTGATCAGAATCCTTAACATGCAGTTGGACATTTTTCTTCTTGCACACCAAAACAAAATAAGAAATAGCACTGAAATATTTCTATAAATGCTAACAGATATGTCACCATCCAAGTTGTGCTTGACAAAACTTTTAAGTTCAGCCTGATAGGAGGCTATCCAAGCTGGGTAATACACAGGCTGGCAAGGGTTTCAACAAATCTCTGTACAAGTATTGTAAACAAGCGTTTCTGGACTTAGTTTGTGCTTATGAATGAGTTGTAGCTAAAAGCCCTTCTCCCCCCTGAAATGATGGCTTCTCTGCATTTGAATTCTTGTATCAGTATGAGTGTAAGGTATTGTAACTTACAAGCCAACAAGTGGAAGGGCAGGGTTGTAAGAAGAAAAGGAGTGGACAAGAAGAAATACGATGTCTGCTTAATCTTATCTTATGTCTTCCAGTCCATTAGTCTTCCTGCTACTACGCATCAACCAGTACACTTCACCAACTTAATACTCTTCCTTACTCATATGACAGAGACAAACTGGATTTGTCCCTGTATGGAGAATTATTAGATTCATTTCTTAAAACAATCTTTAATAATATCAATACACTTTAAGGTCAAGTATGCATTAGAAATAGAACAGAAAACATAAAGATATAAAAGTACTGTTGTCCAAACAAAATAGAATGGTGATCTGATAGCCCTAATCAAATGGGGCAACAAAGATTCCTAAAGGATTTATAAAGTTCTAAAACTTTAATTGATCAGAGGTGTATATAGTAAGATATTGTAATAAAAATAAAGAATTTCAGTGACCTATGATTGTTCTATTCCAATAGAAAAATCTAGTATGTTGTCATAAGTGGAGTTATTTTAAGTTGGAAATACAAAAATAAATTGCCTGTACCTTTTGGGGAGTTGAATAGTCAGTTTAATTGTGTAAGTAAGGTGTTTGATAGCTAACGGAGTGCTTCCAGATTTTTTTTTTCTTTTTTTGGATGGCATACTAAATAAAAACAGAATTGAATATACAGACACATTAAACTCAGAATATGCCAACTAAATACCTACAATACAAGTAGATAATACTTTGTCCTACCTCAATGCAGGGGACAGCACCTGGGAATGCAACACAGGACTATTATACCAAGCTCTACAACTCCTACCTGGAGTTGAGATGAACAAATTCAGAAAACATAGAAGCCTAATTATAATGGTATATGTAGTCTGATGGATAGAAAACATATTCTCCTAGCCCCACTTTTGCAAAGCCATGGCCAGAATAGCTGTGTTCTTCATGGTACTCCCCATTCATGAACACAGAATTCCATCTAGGAAAAATACCTAATTTTGCAGAATTGTCCATTAAAGGGTGTCACAACTTTAGACACATTCTGGTGGTTTTGCATTGTTCTGGCAGCTTGAAAGTTGGTGAACCTGGATTCACTCCACATAGGGAGAACTCTCTGTAAGATTTAGAGTAATTGTTTCTTCACATTTACCTTGATCTTATGTCAAATGCATTTTCACTAGTTGAGTGGATTTGGCCCCTGTGATGTGACTTCTTCAAAGGTGCAGATCAATAAAATTGTAGTTTTATTTAGAGATATTGGGTGTTCAGAACCTTGGAAAATTGGGTTGTCAGTGGTTGAAGTTGGATATTGAAAAATTAAGGCACCCAGAATTAGATGGAATTTTGAAAATTTGGGCCTAAATGACATGCCCAAGTTGTGACAGCTTGTCAGAAGCAGAGCTGAAAAAATGAGTTCAAGACTCTTTAACACCCAGGCTTGTCTTCTCTCCACTAGATTAAACCCTCTGATATTTGTATGCCAGAAAATAGAGACAATTAGTCATCTTTCCTAGAAATACCTCTCTGTGGAACATGTGCTTCACTTCCAGGAATGATCTATCATAAAAGGTACTAGGTACTACTTAGCAGAAAAGGAGAACTAATAATGGATCACACCAAGAAAGCTGAAGTGCTTAATGCCTATATTGCCTCAGTCTTCACTAAAAAGATTAATTGTGAAAGATACTTAACACAATTTAATTAACTGTAAGGGGGAAGGAACAGAAGCCAGAATAGGGAAAGAACAGGTTAAAAAATATTCAGGTAAATTGGAAGTGTTCAAGTCAGCAGGGCCTGATTAAATTCATCATAGGGTATTTGAAGAACTAGGTGACGCAATCGTGGAACCACATCTTTGAGAATTCATGGAGGACAGGTGAGGCCCCAGAAGACTGGAGAAAGGCAAACATAGTACCTGTCTTTTTAAAAAGGGGAGCAAAGAGGATTCAGGGAATTAGACCAGTCAGTCTGACGTAAATACCTGGAAAGGTACTGGAACAAATTATTAAACAATCAATTTGAAAACATCTAGAGGATAATAGGGCGATAAGTAATAGTCAACATAGATTAGTCAAGAATAAATCATGCCAAACCAACCTAACTTCCTTCTTTGACAGTGTTACTGAGCTAGTGAATAGTGGGGAAGCAGTAGATGTGATATATCTTGATTTGAGTAAGACACACAACTCACATATATTCTCATAAGCAATTTAAGGAAATGTTGTCTAGATGAAATTTCTATGAAGTGGGTATATAACTGGTTGAAAAATCATACTCCAAGAGTAATTAGCAATAGTTTGCTGTCAGACTTGGAGGTCGTAGCTTGTGGGGTCCCACAAGGGTCTGTCCTGGGTACTAGTCCAATGTTTCCATTAATGACTTGGATAATGAGTGGAGAATATGCTTGTAAAATTTGTGGATGACACCAAGCTGGGGGTCAGGGTAAGAGGACAGGATTAGAATTCAAAATGACTAATAAATTGGAGAGTTGCTCTGAATTCAATAAGATAAAACTCAATAAAGACAAGTGCAAATTACTACACTTATGAAGGAAAACTCAAATGCATGACTACAAAATCTTGAATAACTGGATAGGCAGCAGTACTGCTGAAAAGGGTCTGAGGGGATATTGGATCACAAATTTAGTAAGTTAACAGTGACACAACTGCAGAGAAGGCTAATACCATTCTGGGGTGTATTAACAAGAGCATAATCTGTAAAACATGGGTGGTAATTGCCCCAATCTTCTTCATACTGGTGAGGTCTCAGCTGGAGTACTGTGTCCAATTCTGAGTGCCACACTTTAGGAAAATGTGGACAAATAGGAGAGAACCAGAGAAGAGCAACAAAAATGATAAGTTATAAAACAGGGGTGGGTAAACTTCTGGGTGGGGAAATTGCATGCATGGCCATGAATGTAGGGCTGGGGCAGGGGATTGGGGTGCAGGAGGGAATGCGGGATGTGGGAGTGGATGCGGTGTGCAGGGAGGGGCTCAGAGCAAGGTGTTGGGGCAGAGGAGGGGTGCGGGGTTTACGAGGGGGCTTAGGGCAGGGGGTTGGGGTGCAGAGTGAGGGGGAGCTCAGGGCAGGGGTGCAGGGAGGAATGCGGGAGGGGACTCAGGGCAGGGAGTTGGGGTGTAGGAGGGGTGTGGGGTACAGCAGGGGGTTGGGGTGCAGGAGGGGTGTGAGGTGCAGCAGGAGTCTCAGGACAGAGGGTTGGGATGCAGGAGGGGTGTGAGGTGCAGGAGCCTGCACCCCGAACCCCTCCGGCCTGACGTCGCTTACCTGGAGTGGCTCTGGGGTGGCAGCGGTGTGTACCGGGGCCAGGGCAGGCAGGGAGTTCCCTGTTCCCATCCAATGAGAGCTTCAGGAGAGGTACCCACAGGAGAGGGCAGTGCGCAGAGCCCTCTGTCCCTCCTCCCCCAGGGACCACAGGGACGTGGTGCCGGCCGCTTCCGGGAGTGGCACAGGCCCGGCAATCCCGCAGGCTGGATCCAAAGCCCTGACAGGCCGGATCCGGCCTGCGGGCCATACTTTGCCCACCCCTGTTTTAAAACCATGATCTTTGAGGAAAGGCTAAAAAACTGGGTATGTTTAGTAGTGAGAAAAGACTATTGGGGTGCAACCTGATAAATCTTCAAGTATGTTAAAGGCTGCTATAAAGAGCATGGTGATCAATTGTTTTCCATATTCACTGCAGGTAGGACAAGAAGTAATGGACTTAATCTGCAGCAATGGATAATTAGGTTAGCTATTAGGGAAAACTTGCTAACTATATAAGGATAGCTAAGTACTAGAATACCTAAGTAACTAAGGTTACCAATGGAGGTCATGGAATCCCAACCACTGGAAGTTTCTAAGAACAAGTTAGACAGCGTCTGTCAGGGATAATCTATGGATACTTCAGCCGGCCTCAGTGTGAGGGAATGGATTAGATGACTTCTTGAGGTCCTTTCCAGCCCTACATTTTTATGATTCTGTGATGCAGAAGGTATAGAGGTTAAGAACTTGCTGGCACTGGCAATTATTTCTACAATACACACCACAATTTATTTTAAAAGTAGTGTGGGATCTTGCTTTTGAAAGTAAACGGGGTGGCAGGAAGCCCCACAGAGAGGATGCATTCACTCCTTTTATTTTGAATTGTTAATTCCATATCAGATTTTGAAGGAAGCAGACTGGTTTGAGCCACCTTCTTTGTCAGTCTGACCCATGAGTTTTAGAGTATATATACAGGTATTTTCCTTTTTCCAAGGTAAAAACTAGATTGAGGTGAGTCTGCTGCTACCACCTCATTCACAACATCACCATCTGGGAGTTGCATCAAGATGTGAACAAGGCCCATGGAGATAGAGATCGCCTTCCCCCTCTTCATGTTCGTATTTAATCTGTAAACAGCAGCAGTGACATCATCCATTGACAGACTGTCTAGTTCAGGGGTTCTCAAACTGGGGGTCAGGAACACTCAGGGGGCCACGAGGTTTTACAGCAGGGGTTGCGAGCTGTCAGTTTCCACCCCAAATCCTACTTTGCCTCCAGCATTTATGGTGTTAAATATATTTAAAAGTCTTTTTAATGTATGGGGCGGGGGTCACACTCTGAGGCTTGCTGTGTGTAAGGGGTCACCAGTACAAAAGTCTGAGAACCACTGGTCTAGTTCATATTGAATTGGTGATCCACCTGTTTTGTTCCACCTTGAAAAGCCAATATATACCAATTTGACAGTGGTTTTCCATCTACAAGCCACTGTGCCTGTACTCTTTAGCAGAGATGTGACATTACACCATGAAAGAATGTAAGGTTTTCATTGGATTATTCAGTCTAACAGCCTGACCTGCTGTAAATGACAGAAACACAGTCAGCAGCATTGGAATTTCATGTTGCAAAGAATGTTGCAGTATCACTGGTCACATAATTATAATGTTCATATCCCACTTCACTGTTTGTTAAGAATGGATACTGAATTACCGTCAAAGTAAGGTTACCAAATGTACTAAAAGCCGCATGGGAAAATATGGCAAAAATGTGAAAGAATGCTGGGAACCACACATAAAGTGTCTAACTTGCCTTCCAAAATTTTTCATATAGATAAACAGCTTGATGGTCTATGTCAATTGAAATACACAACAACAAAAACAGCAGAAGGGAGAATAATGCACTCTACATTTGATGTTTAGTGTAGGTTTTTGTTTTATAGTTTTTTTTGTTTGTTTTGAGAAAGCCTAATTGCTCATAAACTGCTCTGAAAAGCTACAGCCCATGCAACTCTGAAATAACACCAATACTCCTCATTACTGAACTGGAAGATTGGGTGAGTGAATTTAGTTTGATTCTCACCCATACTAAAGAGTGTGATCCTGTGAGGTGCTAAGTAGCCACAAATCTCTTATGGTTAAGACAGTTGAGGTGCTCAGTTGCTCAGAAGATAAGGCCTGGTCTTCAGTGGAATTTAAGCCTGTCCTTAAGTGCTCTGCCGATCAGAGATGTTTTCCTGAATTGTAGTTTGCCTGTGAGGCTGACTCCATCTCCTTCTCTTTACTGTTTACTGTTTCTAGAACCCTTCTGAACCATTTAACCCAGTGGGTCAGCAGATCCTAGGGGTGAGATGCCCTGTGGTATTTGTATAACTTTCACTGCTCTGCTAAATAATTTTATTTTTCAACATGCAATGTTGTCGAATTCTTAAGTTTGACTATCCTTATTTGACATCATAAAGTTTGCTCACTCTACAACACTGACATAAGCATTCAGCTCTTTTGGCTTTACTTCCTACTGAATTTCATCATTTTTATAATTAACCTGTCTATAGAAGAACCCACCAAGTTGGCTTCTATGGGGCAGCCTTCATTCTAACTGATCCTCAAAGTGATTATTTCCCAGCAATAAAGCTGAAGGGTTATAGGAAAATAACTTGCACACTGACTAATTTTAATAAGGATAGTATCTCATTCCCGATACAATCCGAAACATTGGCCAACTCCTGAATAATAAATACTCTTTTTTTGGTCTTATTTTGAAGTAAGAAAAATAAGATGACTTTGGAGAATCTTTGAAAAGATTGCACCTCTTTAGACTTCAAATATTTCTAACTAGCTGGATCTGTCAGTCTCTCTTATCTACATACCTTGAGCCTTATGAATGTGTTTGTGATAATTGCTTTGTTGTTAGTGCTTTGACACTGAGTGACGGTACTTTTCAGTGCTTGACAGCCAAATCTATTGGCTTACAACAGTCCTCAGACATTGTGAGTTGTTCTCTTTCTGTCTAGTGACAGTAAGAGCTTCCAAGTTGACAGAGCGGAGCTTATGCTTCTGTAGAAGTAAGAAGAAAGCCAAAGTGGAATAGGAGGAAGGTCTTTCTATCAAAATAAAACCATTAATTTAGTCCATCCGTATTGCATAATACAACGGAGAGTGGACCTGAAGGTTACATGATAAAACAAGTTATTTTACGTTGCTTATGGGAAATTTTACCACTTAGTAAACTATCAAGGTATTCAATTCATGTCTGAAAAAAATGTTTGGCAATGAAAACCCTTCATAATAATTTCATTTATCCTCAGTGAAATCTATTAAGGAGAATACTGGTAGTATGTATAGAAAACATGTTGCATCACAAGTGGTTAGACACCATTTTAAAAAAAGATGAATTTTTGGCAAAAACTGATTATCAAAATGGGTGGGTGAAGATAGTTTTTGTTTTAAATAAAAATATCTTGGCAAAGCAAAGATTAATGTTTTAAGTGGTTCCTTCAGTGGTGACATTATAAGGTAGAGATGTGGTGCTTGCAAATTGAGTTTGTAGTGGGCAACAAAATGCCCGTGCTGACTGAGTTCTCACCACAGTCCAAATGGCTGGAGGTACCATCTCCCCCCAAAAGAAAAAAACTCTCAAACAAAAACCCGTAAATCTTCTTAGCTTATCAGTTCCATGCTTAATTACCTGTCAGGAATATGTTTTCAAAGTCTCTGAAGATGAGTGGCTTATATGATCAAAGGAAAGAATATTGTTGGTTTCTGGATACCCCTTCTGTTCATCAACACCACATTCCCATAGTCAGAAGCTATTGACATCTGTAATACCCTACAGGTCTGAATTCCAAGGAACAATTGTAAAGGAAGTTAACTAAGTTGACTTTTGGAGAATTTGTTTTGTTATTAAGCCTGGTTCACCTATTGCTCTGTGAACAGCCACTTTTTTCCAAACTAGTTTGACTCATTTTTAAGCATATTCGTATTTAAGAGTACTTTGTTTTCTCACTGTACCCTTTCAAAGAAGTAATAATTTGAAAGCATAGATCTGGGAGGAAACATTGCATATCTATGCAGCTGTTCACCTGATCTCTATACTCCCGTACAACACCGGTCACACATTTGCATTAAAAATATGAGATTGTTCAGCCATTCACCCGTTAGAGACACACTGGCTTATATTCACTTTGGCATTACGTCAAGGTATAGCCACTTCGATATATTCTTCAATTCAGGCTTCTACTGTAACAATATTTTACTTTCATCTGAGTCAGGACTGCAGGATCTGGTCCACTATTCAATATCCATTGTCTTCGACAATGTAGTCTTTGAAGTCCATGGGACTTTTGACTGAGTAAGGACTGCAGGGTGTGGCCCACTATTTGGGACCTAGGAAGATCAGATTGTAGAATCCTAAAAGGTAGGGATGACATTTAGAATGTGGTGATCTTCACATCTATCCCTTTGTTTAAAATATACAAGATTCTGCTTAGATGCAGCTCAGAAAAGGACTTTTATTTAAAGCAGTCTTGAAGTCAGAATGGGCATATTTTAAAAGGGACAGGCCTAAATTCTATGCTGAACTGTTGCTTCTGAATGAAATAGGAGGATTTAAGTCCATGCTGGAGCATTTCCAGTTTCTAGTCATTCTCCATAAATTCTCCTCAGTCCCCAAGCTAGTCTCAATTGAATGTAGAATTTGTAGGAGTGATTTGTTTTCAAATATATTCAATCTTGTGGGAGCATTCCTTTTTTTTTCCTTTTCTTTTTTTTTTTAAGTCTAAAGCAAGGAAGTTTGCTCACCAGGTGAGTTTTTCAAGTTCTCAAAGGTCATGTAAATAGACCATCATGTTGCATAGACTGGCCATTATTTAGCAATTTCATTCTAATTCTTTTTAGACGTAGGATTTACATAAGTAGTATGTGTGATTTCATCAATGCCATTTTAAAATAAGTCAGCTTATCCTTCCATCATTTCTTCTGTTTTTTCATTTTGGCATTGATTTGAAGATTCTGAGCTTAGAAATGGCCAACCTATTCTGTCTTCATGAGAGTATGTTTTTTAATTTTAATTGCATTTTAGAAGGAAGTGGCCCTAAAGCATCCTGCATTATGCGTTATATCAATTATCTTGGTGGAAAAAACACATAAAATACATTTTAATTATAGGTCATGACCCAGCAAATCATGAAAATCCTATTCTGAAGTAAATTGTTGCCACTAATTAGCATTCTTGTTTGCCAGTACTAGACTAAATTCAGTTGATGTCGTGCTAATATTGGTTATTTTGTGTGTTATTACTGACTTTTAAAACATTTTGATTCTGGAAGGCATAAAATACCCAGGTGTCTATTCACTGAGTAGTTTTCTAACATTAAAAAGATCTCTAAAATAATGCTCAATGGCTTTATATGCATTATGCTGTAGATAAATGTATTTTTAAAAATGTTTTAAATTAGTGTTTATGTCTTATCACCCAACCAGCAAGGAATAAGCAATGTGAACTCTTGCTGCTACAATGCATTTCCCAAGGACTTCATATGCAGTGATTGAAACTGTTATCTTTTTTTATTCCTATAAGACAAAATTCAAAGGCAGAATAGGGTGACTTTAGGTACTGGTAATGGGATACCAGACCTTTCACATCTTATCTTTCTGCGATTCAAATTCAGACCAGGGCATTGATGATCAAAAGTTGTCGGTATCTGATGGCTCTTCGATGGCTTACAGTATGTGGATCTCAATCTGTTTCCTGGTGGGAAGGGGCCCAAATCACAAAAAAAAAACAAAAAAACACCACAGCAAGTTCCACTTTTGTTTGTATTCTCAGCAGGAATACCAAGGATGGATTAGAAGTGGCCCCTGTAAGTCAGGCACAATACATTGGTGAAATAATCTGGAAAAATTCTAGGTACCACACTATGTGTAGTACCCATTCTTTGTATAAAGTGGATTTTTTCCCCTTCATGCTCCCAATATAGCACCTTGCATGAGCACTAAATTCACTTAGAAATGTATGGCTTGATTCTCCTGTCATTTACCCTAGTGTAAATCAAGAGTAACTGCCTAGAAACCAGTGCATACCAGAAGAACCAAGCCCATAAAATACTTTCTACTTTGTATTTATTTAATTGTGTATAAAATGTCATTATAACAAAAAAATTGAAAATGGAACCATGCGTGGTTTTGATTTATATGGTTTAAACTGTGTTATTACAATACATTTTAGAAGCTTATATTACTGAGTTTAAAACCTTAAAATGAAGTATATTGGAAAAGAATGCAATAAAAAGACATTGAAAAGAGGGGAAAATTCTGCTCTCAATTACATTGGGATAAATCCAGAGTAATTATTTACTTCTATGGAGTTGCTTTGGAATTACATCAACATAACTGAGCAAAAAGACCATTTTTTATTATCCAAACATCATAAGATGTTTTATGAAGATTAGTTTATGAACACCCAAAGCAACAACAGCCCTGCAAAGTAATAACCATTTGGATTAGATTCTCTGCCACAGTAGAATATAGTGTAAGGACATGTAGAAGATCAATAGATAATGAAAGTGAAGATTCTGTAGGGTGTCTTCATAGCAGCGTGAACAGGGAAATTGTGGACATACAACATGACTCAGACACAGACTACACCTGAGTTTATATAATCTGTCAGGATTATCACAGAGATCCTCTAAACAGAATATGTGATATAGCATTCTTAAACAGGCAGTTTTTGTTAGATTTCTGTTGGTCTACATAAGGCTGAAATTCATTTTCCTATGTTCTGGCAACTTATTCAGTAGTAATATTTTACAATTTATGCAACACATTTGAAAGAATCCCAATGTATTTTACAAACATATGTCATGTCATATCAGACCTTCACTGACTGCTGAAATACAGCCACTTCTGTAGTGGAGTGCAACACCTGTTTTAACAAGACCTATGCCAAACAATTGTTGAGAAAAGGAATTAAATTTATTTAAAACTACAGGTGGGGGGGGGGGGGCGGGGGGATGGTATAAATAGGGGAGTAGGGTTACAGTTACCCGGATCTGAATTTATCAGGGCAGCAGGGTTAACAGCCTTGCTCTCACAGAAATTGCTGCAAGCAATGAAGATCTTGGATTTACAGCTCTAAAACTCCATCAGCTTAGGGTTCTCTATTGCGATTTGCGGCCATAGATTCAGTATTGACTCAAAGGGAAGAGTGACACTTCATGAATCATGACTCCTTCTTCTCCAGCACCCTATATTTCCAGGTATTACCATGTTTATCTCATTATATTTGATGTAATCACAGTTTAGGAAATTACTGCTAATTAATATAGGTGGGTGGATGTAGGCATCTTGATATCACTATTAATTATTATGTAATTCTGATAATCATAAAACACCAAATCATTTATTTTCTTGTCTAAAGGAGCATAATGGAAACCAGAGTATGGGAGAAAGCATAACTATTTGAGATCTTATTTAAGAAATATGTTGATTGACTGGAGGGAGTTCAGTGACCAACAAAGATGATGAAAGAAAATGAGTACTTGTGGCACCTTAGAGACTAACCAATTTATTTGAGCATGAGCTTTCGTGAGCTACAGCTCACTTCATCTGATGTATACCGTGGAAACTGCAGAAGACATTATATACACACAGAGACCATGAAACAATACCTCCTCCCACCCCACTGTCCTGCTGGTAATAGCTTATCTAAAGTGATCATCAAGTTGGGCCATTTCCAGCACAAATCCAGGTTTTCTCACCCTCCGCCGCCCCCCACACAAACTCACTCTCCTGCTGGTAATAGCCCATCCAAAGTGACCACTCTCCCTACAATGTGCATGATAATCAAGGTGGGCCATTTCCAGCACAAATCCAGGTTTTCTCACCCCCCCTCACCCCCATACACACACAAACTCACTCTCCTGCTGGTAATAGCTGATCCAAAGTGACCACTCTCCCTACAATGTGCATGGTAATCAAGGTGGGCCATTTCCATCACAAATCCAGGCTTTCTCACCACCCCCCGCCCCGGAAACACACACACACACACAAACTCACTCTCCTGCTGGCAACAGCTCATCCAAACTGACCACTCTCCAAGTTTAAATCCAAGTTTAACCAGAACGTCTGGGGGGGTGGGAGGGGTTAGAAAAAAACAAGGGGAAATAGGCTACCTTGCATAATGACTTAGCCACTCCCAGTCTCTATTTAAGCCTAAATTAATAGTATCCAATTTGCAAATGAATTCCAATTCAGCAGTTTCTCGCGGGAGTCTGGATTTGAAGTTTTTTTGTTGTAAGATAGCGACCTTCATATCTGTGATTGCGTGACCAGAGAGATTGAAGTGTTCTCCGACTGGTTTATGAATGTTATAATTCTTGACATCTGATTTGTGTCCATTTATTCTTTTACGTAGAGACTGTCCAGTTTGACCAATGTACATGGCAGAGGGGCATTGCTGGCACATGATGGCATATATCACATTGGTGGATGTGCAGGTGAACGAGCCTCTGATAGTGTGGCTGATGTTATTAGGCCCTGTGATGGTGTCCCCTGAATAGATATGTGGGCACAGTTGGCAACGGGCTTTGTTGCAAGGATAGGTTCCTGGGTTAGTGGTTCTGTTGTGTGGTATGTGGTTGTTGGTGAGTATTTGCTTCAGGTTGCGGGGCTGTCTGTAGGCAAGGACTGGCCTGTCTCCCAAGATTTGTGAGAGTGTTGGGTCATCCTTCAGGATAGGTTGTAGATCCTTAACAATGCGTTGGAGGGGTTTTAGTTGGGGGCTGAAGGTGACGGCTAGTGGCGTTCTGTTATTTTCTTTGTTAGGCCTGTCCTGTAGTAAGTGACTTCTGGGAACTCTTCTGGCTCTGTCAATCTGTTTCTTCACTTCTGCAGGTGGGTATTGTAGTTGTAAGAAAGCTTGACAGAGATCTTGTAGGTGTTTGTCTCTGTCTGAGGGGTTGGAGCAAATGCGGTTGTATCGCAGAGCTTGGCTGTAGACGATGGATCGTGTGGTGTGGTCAGGGTAAAAGCTGGAGGCACGTAGGTAGGAATAGCGGTCAGTAGGTTTCCGGTATAGGGTGGTGTTTATGTGATCATTGTTTATTAGCACTGTCGTGTCCAGGAAGTGGATCTCTTGTGTGGACTGGACCAGGCTGAGGTTGATGGTGGGATGGAAATTGTTGAAATCATGGTGGAATTCCTCAAGGGCTTCTTTTCCATGTCATCAATATAGCGCAAGTAGAGTAGGGGCTTTAGGGGACGAGAGCTGAGGAAGCGTTGTTCTAAATCAGCCATAAAAATGTTGGCATACTGTGGGGCCGTGCGGGTACCCATAGCAGTGCCGCTGATCTGAAGGTATACATTGTCCCCAAATGTAAAATAGTTATGGGTAAGGACAAAGTCACAAAGTTCAGCCACCAGGTTAGCCGTGACATTATCGGGGATAGTGTTCTTGACGGCTTGTAGTCCATCTTTGTGTGGAATGTTGGTGTAGAGGGCTTCTACATCCATAGTGGCCAGGATGGTGTTATCAGGAAGATCACCGATGGATTGAAGTTTCCTTAGGAAGTCAGTGGTGTCTCGAAGGTATCTGGGAGTGCTGGTAGCGTAGGGCCTGAGGAGAGAGTCTACATAGCCAGACAGTCCTGCTGTCATCCAATGCCTGAGATGATGGGGCGCCGAGGATTTCCAGGTTTATGGATCTTGGGTAGTAGATAGAATATCCCAGGTTGGGGTTCCAGGGGTGTGTCTGTGCGGATTTGATCTTGTGCATTTTCAGGAAGTTTCTTGAGCAAATGCTATAGTTGCTTTTGGTAACTCTCAGTGGGATCATAGGGTAATGGCTTGTAGAAAGTGGTGTTGGAGAGCTGCCGAGCAGCCTCTTGTTCATATTCCGACCTATTCATGATGACAATAGCACCTCCTTTGTCAGCCTTTTTGATTATGATGTCAGAGTTGTTTCTGAGGCTGTGGATGGCATTGTGTTCCGCACGGCTGAGGTTATGGGGCAAGTGATGCTGCTTTTCCACAATTTCAGCCCATGCACGTCGGCGGAAGCACTCTATGTAGAAGTCCAGTCAGATGTTTCGACCTTCAGGAGGAGTCCACCTAGAATCCTTCTTTTTGTAGTGTTGGTGGGGAGGCCTCTGTGGATTAGTATGTTGTTCAGAGGCATTTTGGAAATATTCCTTGAGTCGGAGACGTCGAAAATAGGATTCTAGGTCACCACAGAACTGTATCATGTTCGTGGGGGTGGAGGGGCAGAAGAAGAGGCCCCGAGATAGGACAGATGCTTCTGCTGGGCTGAGAGTATAGTTGGATAGGTTAACAATATTGCTGGGTGGGTTGAGGGAACCATTGCTGTGGTCTGGCCCCGTTCCTCTTTCTTGGGTACCCCTTGTAGCATGTAGTAGTTTGGAAAGTTTAGTGTCCTTTTTCTTTTGTAGAGAAGCAAAGTGTGCGTTGTAAATGGCTTGTCTAGTTTTAGTAAAATCCAGCCACAAGGAAGTTTGTGTGGAAGGTTGGTTTTTTATGAGAGTATCCATTTTTGAGAGCTCATTCTTAATCTTTCCCTGTTTGCTGTAGAGGATGTTGATCAGGTGATTCCGCAGTTTCTTTGAGAGCGTGTGGCACAAGCTGTCAGCATAGTCTGTGTGGTATGTAGATTGTAATGGATTTTTTACCTTCAGTCCTTTTGGTACGATGTCCATCTGTTTGCATTTGGAAAGGAAGATGATGTCTGTCTGTATGATGAAGTGTCTGGAGGGGAATTTCTTTACAGAGTTAACAGCAGGCCAAATTATGATCTCATTTACATTGGTGTAAATCCACTGAACTCAGTAGAGTTGCTCCAGATTTACACCAACAAAGCTGGGACCACCTAAAATATAAATGTACATACAGTAGCTTGGCTAAGGGGAACATGACCATCTGCAAATAGCTGCAGGATATAAACACCAAGGAGAGTATAAACACTAGGGAAGGTGAGACATTAATTAGGGTGGAAATGACTAGGAGTAAGGCCTGAATTAATTGTCATATTAAATCCTGGGGAAAAACTTTGTAAGTGAGCACTATTAGACCATGGAATAGGCCTTTTCAAATTAAGATATGTCCTCTAAAGTACACTATCATCAAACCTGCCTATATATTGTGGTATGTGCTTAGTCTCCTTCATTTTCCAGGTGCAATCTGTGAGCTGTGAGTGTTATGAATCAACTGGGCTACTTGTATAACTGGAGTAAAATAACCAGCTAATTCCATACAAAACAAAGTCAAATTCAGTTCAGCCTGAGGCTCAATAATATTACAGTATCCAGTGCAATACACGGAGAAAAGAAAAATGCCTCTAGCCTACTAAATCACATAGTAATAACTAAGGCCATGTCTACCCTGGAGGTCTTACAGAGGCATACTGTACTGATGCAGCTGTGCCGCTGTAAGATCTCCCATGTAGCTGCTTTGTGTTGGAGGGAGAGAGCTCTCCCATTGACATAATTAAATCACCCCCAACGAGCGGTGGTAGCTATGTCAGCGGTGAGCATCTGCCACCATCATAGCGCTGTCCACACCCCTGAGCGACATAAGTTATACCGACAAAAGTGCCAGTGCAGACATAGCCTAATTCCCTTCCAGGATCTGAATCTCTCAACAACTTCAGTTCAGCTTCACATGGTGCAGAAAACACTTTATTTACTCAGACCTCTGTGGTAGGGAGAAGATACTAGAGCTGGAAGGAGGCCTGCCATCCACTAAAATATGCTCCCCAGCGGTCAATAGGGGAACTGTGCAGTGCTTGTAAGTGGAGATGGAGGCAAGAGAGTATGTGTGGCTGGA
The DNA here is from genome assembly GCF_965152235.1 of Eretmochelys imbricata. NCBI lineage: Eukaryota > Metazoa > Chordata > Testudines > Cheloniidae > Eretmochelys > Eretmochelys imbricata. Next base: position 27,394,714 of record NC_135579.1, read on the forward strand.
CAGGGGGACTGGCCCCATTCCTCTTTCTTGGGTACCCACCACCTTGCCATTGGCTGGAGATGGAGGAATGGGCTAGCCGGTGGGTTCTTGACATGCTTTCCCTCTGCCCTCCCCCCAACCTATTAAAACATACCTGGGCTTTTTCAAAGCCTCTTGCTCTGGCCAGGCCTCCCTGCCCTTAATATACCATTCGTGTTGTGTTATTTCGTATGTTGTGGGTCTGACTGAAGGCCTGAGGAAGATGGAGAAGATTCATAGGTATGTATCTAGGCATGTTTGCCTCAAGTTATGGTATGGTGGAAGTCCTGAATACTGCACTGGACCCAGTTAAATGCCTCGTATGTGAGAGCCAGGGGTGGAGGAGCACACAACACTCCTCATCAGTGTTTAATAAAGGAGTGGCCTGCCATTTAAAATCCATACCGTCGTCTTATTGTTCATTTGTCTGCATGGCTTGATCAAATGCTGGGTGACAATATCATAGACTCATAGATAGACTCCTAGATATTAAGGTCAGAAGGGACCATTATGATCATCTAGTCTGACCTGCACAATGCAGGCCACAGAATCTCACCCACCCACTCCTGCAATAAACCTCTCATGTATCAGGCTATTTATTGATTCTCTACACAACCCAGAAGACATCATCAGCTAGAGGTGAAGGGGGATGGTCAAGGGAGAGTGTATCATCTGTTTTGTAAAGGGAGTGTGGAGAAAGTCTAACTGCCCTGGCTATATAACGTTTTTTCCCATCTTTGATTTGTTCTTCTTCACTTGTAGCAATGTCTTTGTGAAGTGCATATGCCACAGTTAGCAATGGTTTGAGTATATAGGGTAGAACTTTCAGAAGCTTTCCACATTCGTCTAAGTCCAATAACATTTAAGTCAATGAGAGTTTTACAAATCTACTTAAAGGTTTGGGGGGGAGGGCAAAGTAACTGAGCACTTTTGAAAATCTGACCCATAGTTAACAGTGAGAAGAGATCTTGTTTGTGGTCTTGGCTTGGAGGTCCCCGGGGCCAAATTTTTGAAGTGTTCAGCTGCATTCGCATTTGGGGCCAGGTTTTCAAAAAAGCTCAGCAGCCTATGTTCACCCAACATGCCATGCTCTCGTGAAAATCTGGTCAAAAATGCCACTTTTAAAGATACTGAAAGTTGAGCTCTTTGTAAAATCTGGCCCTTACACAGATGTTTGGATGGATTCTGAACTCTTGAAAATCTTGTTCCAAATGTGGGTTCTTAGCTCTTTTAAAAAACTGGATCCAAGTGTCTGTGTGATTATATAATACTGCAACTTCTGGCAACCCAATGGAGCCCATGGGGGCTTGATCAGACATGGGTCCCATTCTAGACAATATAGTCTAATCTCTAACTAATGTCTCTTTCAAGGTACCTGGTTAGCTTGGTCTGGTCTATTTAAGGCCCATCCTGTGCAAATCACATTGCTTGGACCAACCAGGCCTACGTTTATTATTATTTATTATTTATTTGCATTACTATTGCACCTAGGAGCCCTAAATCAAGGACTCAAGATCCTGTTGTGCTAGCTGCTGTAAAAACACAGAACAAAATGATGGTTTTCCCTTAAATATCTTACAATTTAAGTATAAAATGGGAGACAACAGATGAATACAGACAAGGGATTACACATAAACAATGAGCCCATCTCTGCTTGGTAGTTCCTAGCACAGGACAGAAAATGGTCTTTCGAAATGGTATTAAGGTATAATACAGTAGGTTTTTTAATTGACATTGTATCTTGGTGAAATTACTATTGTAAATGCATAACTTGTAGTAAATCTACCCTTCACATGTGGGATTTAAAATGGGACACTTCTATTGCCACTTGGAGTACAGACATTAGGTGTGATTGGAGCCCTATGAATATCTATGTTAGATAGATAGATAGCGACAGCTGAGAAAAATTTGGAAGAGCATCTCAACTAACATGTTCTGTTCCTTAGAAACAGAGCAGTTCAATATGTTTCTTACTGTGAAGGAAAAAGTAGTAAGTAGGGTAAGTTCAAGATGAGAAATTACTGGGGCAGTGAACACCATATGATAAATCTGCCGTAACAGGATTATAGCTACTTCCTTGGGAAAGAAATCAATGTTCACCCACATGTTGAATCACATTCAGAGAGATCAGACGTAGGTCAGAGGTACAGTATTTCACTATCTTGAACATGGATTTTGAGTATTGTGGTAATTATTAGTGTTTTTTAAAGCATCAACTGGTAGTAGATGTGCAGAGATCTGGTGCCACCTTTAGGTGGTTTTTCCCAAGCACCAAAGCCATAGCGAGGAGAGGAAGAGATGGACGGGCACTATTTCTACCACCCCAACCTCAGGAATATTATAATAACATAAATAGGAAATTACACTGGACCATGTAGAGATCATTTTAAGAAAAATGGTTTGGAAGGGGGCATAAAATATTGTGTGTAATATTTTTACTGGTAATTGATTAGGTCTTATGCTATAATAATAATTATTATTATTTTATTAACAATAAAAATAATATTGTGGCAGTGCCCAACAGAACCATTGAGGCTTTGGGTCCCATTATGCTGTACAAACACAAAGGAAGACAGTCTATTACAACTATACCAAAGTGTTGGGGAAATGGAATATGTCATAGAAGAATCATGAGCAGTTTGATGATAGGCACAGGTCTCAGTAACTATTTTTATCTCTCTTAAAATGTATACTCAATGGAGTGAAGGGAAATGGGAGGAAAGGATGAAAAACTAGGAGGAAGGAAGTGTGGAAAAGTAAAGAAGGAGAAGGGGGGGTATTGAGGGAGAGAAAGGGAGGAGAGGAAGGGAAGCAGGCCCATGGAAGGCAAAGGGAGGGATGTTAGCAGTGGAGGAGTGAGGAAACAAACAGACCAGGGATCAGCAACCTTTGGCATGCAGCCCGCCAGGGTAAGCCCCGGCGAGCCGGGCCGGTTTGTTTACCTGACGCGTCTGCAGGTTCGGCCAATTGCAGCTCCCACTGGCCGCGGTTCGCTGCTCCAGCCCAATGAGGGCTGCGGGAAGCGGCGCAGGCTGAGGGATCCCTGAGTTAGACTGAGTAATAACCAGGACTCAACTTTCAAAAAGTTTGAGGAGTTCTGGGATCCCAGTGAGGCCCTTCCCTGTCTCACAGCTGCTCCTGGTTGTTGTGGGGAGGTGAGGAAAGCCTCTGATGCTCCCAGAGGTTAGCTCTTCCCTAAGTGGTACTGCGCTCTTTCCTCCAGCCCCTATGGCTGCTTGGTGGTGTGGAAGTTGGGTGTCTGTAGAGGGGAGTGCTAGAGGCTGAGTCAGGAGGCCAGGGTATGAGAACATGTTTTCGGTATGATATCTGTTGTCAGATTCAAAGGGGTCCAGCAGACCTGTGCAAACCTTTCAGAATCAAACCTGAAAGGAAGAAAACCTCAGAAGGAGTCAAATCCCAACAGACAAACAAAAACCTACTGAGTTTTGGGTAAATATCTTGATGCCCTAGTATGTCATTTTCCCCATTTGTGGATGAGGAGACTGACACTCAGATTTGGAGACTTGCCCAAAATAACACAGCAAATATTATTACAGTAGAAACAGAACCAAGATCTCCTCCCTGATTCACAGTATCTCCCAGGCATGTCACTTATTCGTGAGCTGAATCTCACTTTCCCCATCTGTAAAACCAAGTAAAGGTAGTTACCCCAGTCAGAAGCTGAAAATATGTAATATTTAAGATGTCCACATCAACATGAACAAGTTTAGTTTTCCCATTTTGCATAGACAGATATAGAATATCTTCGGGGAGGAAGGGATAAGGGGTCAGCAGTTTGTGCAAAGTCTGTGAAATGGCTCTTCGATCTTGCCCACACAGGAAAATTTACCAGTATAATTATACCACTATTGTTATATGTGGACACTGTTAGTCCTGTTCAATTATACCCTAAAATAAATAAGTATATGGGTGGATAAATAAAAATCAGGTACCTGGGATGAAATTCTAATTCTGACTTGTGTGATTTTGAACAAATCACTTGTTTGTTTTTGTATTACGGTAGCAATTAGGAGTCCCAGTTAAAGAGTAAAAAGAAAAGGAGTACTTGTGGCACCTTAGAGATTAACAAATTTATTTGAGCATAAGCTTTCGTGAGCTACAGCTCACTTCATCGGATGCATACAGTAGAAAATACAGTGGGGAGATTTATATACAAAGAGAACAAGAAACAATGGGTGTTACCACACACTCTGTAACGAGAGTGATCAGGTAAGGTGAGCTATTTGTAGTGATAATCAAGGTGGGCCATTTCCAGCAGTTGATAAGAACATCTGAGGAACAGTGTGGGGTGGCGGGGGAATAAACATGGGGAAATAGTTTTACTTTGTGTAGTGACCCATCCACTCCCAGTCTCTATTCAAGCCTAAGTTAATTGTATCCAGTTTGCAAATTAATTCCAATTCAGCAGTCTCTCGTTGGAGTCTGTTTTTGAAGTCTTTTTGTTGTAATATTGCGACCTTTAGGTCTGTAATCGAGTGACCAGAGAGATTGAAGTGTTCTCCGACTCGTTTTTGAATGTTATAATTCTTGACATCTGATTTGTGTCCATTTATTCTTTTATGTAGAGACTGTCCAGTTTGACCAATGTACATGGCAGAGGGGCATTGCTGGCACATGATGGCATATATTACATTGGTAGATGTGCAGGTGAACGAGCCTCTGAAAGTGTGGCTGATGTGATTAGGCCCTATGATGGTGTCCCCTGAATAGATATGTGGACACAGTTGGCAATGGGCTTTGTTGCAAGGATAGGTTCCTGGGTTAGTGTTTTTGTTGTGTGGTGTGTGGTTGCTGGTGAGTATTTGCTTCAAGTTGGGGGGCTGTCTGTAAGCAAGGACTGGCCTGTCAGTTAAAGAGTGGGAACCCATTGTGCTAGGAGCTGTACAAAACACATAACAACCACTATGAGATTATTTCCTTGCTTGTAGAATGAGGACACTTTTGTATACTTACTTCATGGAAATGTCTTGAGGCCTAACCAAAAGATCTTCTAAAGTGCTACACAAATGCAAAATCTTATTAAGAGCAGTTAGCATCAAAGCTGGAGCTAGAGCTCTGGAGATCTGGGCTACTTTTGTCATGCCTGAAGCCGTCAGACCCCCTTAATCCTAATGCAGTTTGTAATGTAATGTTTTGTGGTTTTTCCCCAAATTTTCACGTCCTTCAGTGTGGGGAAAAACTGTCAATCTCCTGAAACCCACTACCTAAATTTCAGGGATGCAGAACCTGATGCAAAATTTCACACCAAATTTGTCTCAAAGTTTTTCACTCAAAGTCAAATATTCCTGATGGCCAAATTGCCCTCTTTGCCCATCTGCTATTCACTTACTGAGCAAGTGAGCTGAAATTGTTGAATCAAAACACATCACTTTTTCTCACCAACAAGAAAACAAATGGTTAAACATTAATTAGTGATTAAGATAGCAATTTCTGGAAGTATAGCTTTGCAAAGGCATCTCGTGCACAGATGTTGGACTTTTAAAAATATAAATATACAATTTTCTGTTTTAAAGGTTCAAAACTTGACTAATCTAATAGCACAGGAGGATACTTATAGGATCCTGAGTTTCAAGCCTGAGGGAGGGTAAGCGGTTGTTAAGCAGAGACAGCAATTTAAAAAAAATGGTACAAAACTAGGATTTATTTTAACAATCAGCCCAATACACTAACAATACATATTAGTGGGAGGAGGCAAATTGCCAGCCTTAGAATAACAAGGGATCGTGTAGTTTATCAAAAAATGAAAAATAATATAAAGGATTTAGGAAAAGTTTTAAATGATATCAACTTAAATGCTGATAATCTAGTCAATTTCCTCCTCATAATCCAGGTTCCATTATGTCTTAAAGACTGTACGTGTTCTCAGAACTCATTATTTATTATTATCACTATTTATCCTATGGACTCATATCCTGTGTGGGCTGCATAGAATCAATCAATTAGTATCTGGCGGGTAGGTGTCTGAGGATTAAGGCACTCATATCTATTTGTAAATCATGCAAATAAATAAGGAAAGGCAGATATCAGGATCTGCTGTTACCTAGATACGAGGGACTGTGATTCAGAAGCTTTTCATCTTATCATCATGCTGAAGTTTCTGCTCTGAGCCTGAAAATAGCTGTACTTTTGATTGTGTGGTTTTTTATATAAGGATTAAAGGGAGGGGGGATAGCACATACTCTGTTTCTATATATGTCTAGTGTTCACACTTGAAAAAAGAGCTCATTTCTAATTTGAAAGTTTCTCCCAGTTTGACTGATATTCCATATACTTAAAATGGAGGATATTCCACTTAAAAGTGGATATTCCACTTTAACTGGAAATCTGTTTATGTAGAATGAATTGAACTGAACTGAGGGGTGTGTTGGTGGGGGTGGGTGTCACTAGAATATATGATGGTGTGATTCCACATAAGTTTCAATCATCCCAAACAAGCACCACTAAAACTTTTCTGTCATGAAGTCATAATCACTGTATGTGCCATATGTTACTGTTGAACAATATTTTGGAGTATGTTAACAGTTTTTTTTTAGATTTTCTGTATCCATATACGATGAGTGCAGCTGTACAAGAGAAATTAAAACTACTGCCCAAATTACTCATATACCTTATATATATACCCTACCCTGGGGTAACAGTTTTCAAGTATGTAAAAGGTTGTTACAGGGAGGAGGAAGAAAAAATGTTTTTCTTGACGTCTGAGGATAGGACAAGAAGCCATGGGCTTAAATTGCAGCAAGGGAGGGTTATGTTGGCCATTAGGAAAATCTTCCTGTCAGAGTGGTTAAGCACTGGAATAAATTGCCAAGGAAGGTTGTGGAATCTCCATCATTGGAGATTTTTAAGAGCTAGACAAGCACCTGTCAGGAATGGTCTAGATAATTAGTCCTGCCACGAGTGCAGAGGATTGGACTAGATGACCTCTCAAGGACTCTTCCAGTCTATGATTCTATGGGGATGATTACGCACACAGACAAAACCTCCACTATTTGAAAGGAACATTTAAGGTTGCAAAGTTAAGTACTCAAAAGTTAGGGAATGATAGAATTAAAGTTGCCTGTGCACCTTTAATCAGCTCCCCGGCATGTCTGCTTTATGACACTGTTTTTAGTTACATGAACAAACACCCACTGTTTTTTTCCACTGGACCTCTCCCACATTCAGAGCACAGAATGGACCTCATCTCATTCTCAGAAATGGCTGAACCATTTTGCTGAAGCTTTTCACCTCAAAAAAATCAGCCTGAGGTAGACGCCCTGCATGGAAAATTTCAACGAAATGCTTACATTTTGACAATGCAATAAGTAAAATAGGATGCTAAAATGGGAAGTGTCAGGTAGCCTTAATAATAGGCAGCACTACCAGCCCTCCTATGAAAATGTCAGTTCTTTAAGTTTTGCGGGAAGCGGTGTGGGCTGAGGGACGTACCGGCTGCCACTTCTTGCAGCCCCCATTGGCCTGGAGCAGTGAACCATGGCCAGTGGGAGCCGCGATAGGCTGAACCTGCAGACGCGGCAAGTAAACAAACCGTCCGGGCCTGCTAGGGGCTTTCCCTGAACAAGCAGCGTCCCAAGTTTGGGAAACACAGTATTAAGCCATAATGCCTCTTGCTACGAGCCCATTTATAAAGACATAAGGAGTAGACGAATAAAAATGAATGTAATTAAAACACCTAAAAAATTACGTATACATTTCTGCATATTAAAGTCTCAGGCATTTAGAGCTCAATGTCTTGAGAGCTTCCAGAACTAGAAGCAAGTACTGTGTCATTTGGCAAAAGGGGCATTTCTCCCTTTCCATTTATATAAATCTCCCATTTCTAACCCTGCGGAGTTGTGAGAGAGTTGTGGCCTTAAACCTGCCACTGAAATCAAACCTGTGCTGGACATGAGGCCAGAATAATTTGTTAGGGAAAAAGTCCACATTTGGGGGAAAGAAGAAAATATTTTAAATGAAGTTGAAGCTGTTCCATGGGTTTGGAACTTTAGAAGTAGTTGTGGTGGTAATGGAATAGTGGATATAGTGCAGGAGAGGAGAACAAAGTTGCAATTACAATATACAGGTTTACAGTTCATCATATCTATATTCCCTCCATATTTTATGAACATGATACAGCAGAATAAAGGTTGTTTCAGAGATCTACTCTGTGCTTTTCCATAGTTTCCAATATTTATTTTGTTTTTAAAGTGGAATTGCAGGTCTGATTCATCTCTCTCTTTACTCCCAATGTAAGTCCAATGGGACAGATCCTCAACTTGTGTTAATTCTCATAGCTCAGTTGAAGTCAATGGGAGGCTCTGGCTCACTGACTTAAAGGGAGTAATACCATCATAAATCAAGAGTAAGTGAGAGCAGACTCAGGGCTTTTAACTTGGAATGTCCATGCTTCCTAGAGTTTGGGTTATTTTATAAAACTACAACTTTTTGGGGTGTTTGGGGCAGGAAGCTGGAGGATGAGGTAGAAGGCTGGCAGGACATCCACTGCTTCTTAACTCGTACCTTTCTGCTTTGGAAATGTGCCACAGTAATTAAAGCTACATGCCCTCTTATATTTGTAAATGGGAATAATCTGTCATAAATTATAAAGTTATTGCAAACATGTATTTCTCAAGTGCAAAGTATTATGCTTTTATTACACAATATACTTAAGGTGTATTTAGAAAAGTACAAACGTTATCAATTATTTGTAATAAAGGATATATTAATGTGTATGTGTTATACCTGTAAACACTTAAAATAATAAGTCAGAAATTCTGGTTTTAGATTATTTGAGCCTATTTAATATATCCTAAAGCCTGATGTGGTTCATTGATCATCTTTACTATGCCATATAACAAATGGGAATTAGAATCAGCATATGCAATGAAAAGAGGCAAGTAGGTTAGCCATACAAAGCTGTACAAATCCAGGTTAAATTCAAGCAGTGATAAGAAAAGAGGAACAAAATGGAAGGTTAGTCCTCTATTAATGTCTATATATTTTAGGCCAAATCATGCTCATGTTACTTTTCCAGGTAGTTCCATTCACTTGATCTACCAGATTGACATCTCAATCGCTGAATGTCCTTTCGGCAAACATGACACATTGTGTTGATCAGTGTTTCCCAAACTTGGGACGCCGCTTGTTCAGGCCATTTTTTTTTTACCGGACGCATCCACAGGTTCAGCCAATCGTGGCTCCCACTGGCTGCGGTTCACCGCTCCAAGCCAATGGGGGCTTCGGGAAGTGGCGGCCAGTACGTCCCTCGGCCCATGCCGCTTCCACAGCCCCCATTGGCCTGCAGCGGTGAACCGCGGCCAGTGGGAGCCACGATTGGCTGAACCTGAGGACGCGGCAGGTAAACAAACCAGCCCGGCCCCCCAGGGGCTTTCCCTGAACAAGCAGCGTCCCAAGTTTGGGAAACACTGGTGTAGATACGATCACAGATTTTCAGTATCTGACCCATTAGCACCAATTACCTATTTTTTAACTATATCACCTCTAAGTAAATCTATACTCATGTCATGTAAAATGATTCATTTAATAGCTAAAGTCCTATTAATGACTGCAACAGAAGCACCATGTGACCTTGAACAAATCAGTTTACCTTTTGGGTCCCTCAATTTACCTACCAGTAAAAGGGGTAATGAAATACTTTCTCTCGGGGTGCTGTGGGTATATTTTTTTTGTAATGGATGGACTCTGATAAAAAGTGCACATACAGTTGTTATTCTAAATGTAATAGTTTTGAATATCTTTGGCACATCTGACATGGAAAGTTGCAGGTTGCATGAGGATTGGGTTTTGTTTTTGTAATTTGCAAATGGGGTTCAGTCCCCCAGGTCTTAATGGTCTGATGACCTTAAAACATCTTCCAAGTCATGTATGTCATGACTATGGTTTTCTACAGTCAACCCACTTTTTTGGAGCAATCAGCTGCACTAGTGAAGAGTCCCCAAGAAGTACAGTGCTTAGTACAGTATATTAAAAAGATACAATGAATTGTAGAGAAGTGCTCCGTTATGAGGAGAGAAGGACATGCACAAGGATATTGGAAAAGGCCTGTGCCACATTCTATTTGCAGTTCAAGAATCATCCCACTTCTTACAGGATGAAGAAAGGTCATGGATCTTTTGATCTCCTTCAGGCTACCAGTCAATTGAGCTGCCAGTTTGGAACAAACTGAATGTGACACTTTGCCATCACCATCTTTGAAAATTAGTGAGATTCTTGAACTTGGTGTTCTTGCTGCCTTTCTCCAACCACACAATTACACCAAGGCATTTTTAGTATGTCTGCACTTAATGAGAAAGCATGATTGATTTGTACTTTTTGTTTTATTAACTTATCTGATGTTCTCTTAATTAAATCCAAGTCTAAAAATGCTTTTATAATTGAGCCACTTGATGACTTGTTTTGACAACCTGTATAATGGAAATGCCTACACCTACTGTGTAACCTGTTTAGTGTTTTAAATGTAGCCATGGAGTGATATATAATTGTATGTCTTAATGGTGCCTCTCAAATTTTACACACTTATAGGCCTGGTCTACACCGGTGGAGGGGAGGATCAATCAAGCTACGAGAATACTGTAGCTGAAGTCGACATATCTTAGATCAACTTAGAATCACTTACTTTGCATCCTCACGGCGTGGGATCGACGGCCGCCACTCCCCCGTCGATTCCACTTCCACCTCTCGCCGTGGTGGAGTTCCAGAGTTGACGGCAGGGTGATCAGGGAATGATTTATCGCATCTACACTAGACGCGATAAATCAATACCTTTCCGATCCAGCAGGTAGTGTAGACGTTGCCATAGAATCATAGGACCGGAAAGGACCTTGAAAGGTCATCTAGTCCAGTCCCCTGCACTAGCCCATCCCTGACAGGTGTTTGTCTAACCTGCTCTTAAAAATTTCCAGTGACAGAGATTTCACAACCTCCCTGGGCAATTTATTCCAGTGCTTAACCACCTCCAAAATGAGGAACTTTTTCCTAATCTCCAACCTGAACCTCCCTTGCTGCAATTTAAACCCATTGTTTCTTGTCCTATCCTCAGAGGTTAAGGAGAACAATTTTTCTCCCTCCTCCTTGTAACAAACTTTTATGTACTTGAAAACTGTTATCATGTCCCCTTCTCAGTCTTCTCTTCTCCAGATTAAACAAACTCAATTATTTCAATCTTCCCTCATAGATCATGTTTTCAGACCTTTAATCATTTGAGTCATCTTCTCTGGACTTTATCCAATTTGTTCACATCTTTCCTGAAATGTGGCACACAGAACTGGAGACAATACTCCATTTGAGGCCTAATCAGCGTGGAGTAGAGCAGAAGAATTACTTCTTGGGTCTTGCTTACACTCCTGGCAATATACTGCAGAATAATGTTTCCTTTTTTTGCAACGGTGTTATGTTGTTGATTCATATTTAGCTTGTGATCCAATATGAGCCTGAGATCCAATATGAGCATAATTGTGCTGTTGTGCTCTTTACTCTAATAGTCACTTGTGTGACCCTGCGGGATAGCTGTGCATAATGGTTAAACTACTGGCAACAAGAACTTTCTCCATCAATATGAAAACTATTTCTGGGTATGTTATAGATGCAGCTTTGCAAAGTTCCTACTCATAGTCATTTCTTCTTCCATTATTTGTGACATTTTGACTCATTGTCTTCTCCATTTAAAAAAAAAAGTTACAATGAAAAGACAGTAATTACAGCATAATAAAGCTGATTTATGAGGTAGGAAAAAACTTAACTTGGCTTCAAATTGAAGAACTTCTTCAAAAATAACTAAATTAACAGGAGAATATCCCTCCAAATGTTTTATTATTCTCAGAAAGCTGCATAAAGCATTTCCCAGCTCATACCTAGCCCCTGTATGAGTTCAACCTCTCCATTTTAAGCAAATGTGGATCTGATTCTCTAACTTGTGCTTCAAAAAATGTCTGCCAATTTCCTGGCAGCGTGAAGCAAGATCAGAATATAATCTCTCGTTCCATCCATACTCCCAAAATTCAAATAAACTATACAGAAATCTGCGTACTATAGCAATTACTCAAGGCTCAGAACTGCAGCTCAGAAAAAGTTAATAATTCAAGCAACCCACTGCTATCAATTTACATGCTTTTTTTTTTTTTGAAGTTTAAAAGACAATAGATTTTTAGTCTGCTAATGCATGAAATTTCTTTGTTAGATCAGGATATTGTTTGCAGAATGTCATCCACTTAGCTATCACTTAACTTAACCCCTTTAATCCTGGAGATGTGATTCAAGGGCATGTCTACTTAAAGGGGTTAGTCTAATTTCAAAATAACTAGGCAAGACACAATTCATTAGCGAGCACTAACTTTTCATTGACTGTGAACTCTGGAGTCCTCTTTAAAAGTGTCCTAAATTTGATGCAAATTGAGTTGCTGCAGTCTCCCGTTCATGTGCATGCAATGTTGCTGCGCACTACTTTGGCATTCCTCCGACTGCCATCTCACACCGCTTTGTGGGACTCAGTTACTGATCTGTCTGTTTACAGGTGTGCCCTCCCCTGCTCTGGGATCGAGTGGAGCAGGTGTCCCCTCCCCTATTTAAAATCTGGCGCTGTGCCACAATCGGCTCATTTGCTCCAGTATATTGGCATTACAGTAATATTATTACTATAGCAGTCTTTACAACATGATTTGAGCAGCTGCTTAGAGCCATGCTGAGATCCTAGATCTCCTTGCCATCTGGAGAGAAGCATCAGTGCAGCAAGCTTTTGGGGACAGCCACCAGAATAAAGATGTGTTTGTGAACATTGCTAGTCAGAGATCTGCAAGGGGTCACAACTGGAATGTCGACCACAGCCACATATACAGCAAACTGCTCAGGAAGACATATTACCAACAGGGATGCCATGAAACTGTCTGTTCATGGAAATGTAATCTGTCCATTTTTTGAGAAGCTGGACAGGAGTTTGAGCAGTTGCACCATTACTGAACCCAAGGAAGTTGTCGACCCTGCATCCTCCTCCCCTCCCCACACAGTGTTCTGTGGGGACAAGCAGCAAGAGTCATTAGAGGAGGAACACAAGGAGGGCGGTTGAAGAGCTCTCATCAGAAAGCCAAGATCTCTTCAGGACTCAGGACCTTCAGCGCAGCCTTGTAGGAAGCAATACCAGTTCTCAGCTAGAAAGTCAATCCGGGACTGAGGAGGCAGATCCTGTGGAGGGAATCTCGTCATAGAATCATAGAATATCAGGGTTGGAAGGGACTTCAGGAGGTCATCTAGTCCAACCCCTTGCCCAAAGCAGGACCAATCCCCAATTTTTGCCCCAGATCCCTAAATGGTCCCCTCAAGGATTGAACTCACAACCCTGGATTTAGCAGGCCAATGCTCAAACCCCCTGAGCTATCCCTCCCCCTTGTCATGTATGTATCTGTCTTTACAAATTATTATTTTATTATACTGAGGTGTTTACTTACGTTTCGGGTACCCTGCAGCTGCAACCATTTTTGGTGGATGTGACCTGAGAGTTTTTCTGAGTCTCCAGCCCCTGCCTCTCACCCTGAGACCATAGTGTCCCCCTTCGTTCTTTTGCCTCCCCATACACCTTTTCAAAATGACAGCTGCTCCAGCTTTCCACTTGGCCTCTGTCTCATGCTACAGCCCTGGCCATTGATAGGTATGTGCCCTCTGTGGCATGGGCTTGTAAACTATCTATTTCTTTTCCTTTCACCTCTCCACCTCTATCCTGACCAGCAAGTGTGCTGTCCTGTAAAAAAGAATGCATGCACACACAAAGACACACTCCTACACACCTTTTGCTTCCCGAAAATGGCAGCCGGCAGCATGTTACAGCTCTAACCTCTATCCCTCCTTTCCCTCCCAATTTGTATAATGAAAATATTCATTTGTGCCAAATTCATTTTTTGACAGTGTTAACAGGAAAAAAGATTGGTGAGTATTACATGAGATAGACATGGGCACTGAAGACAATAAAGGTTCTAAGATTACAGCTCTCTGATGATGTACATCTTCCCTGTAACATGAGATTGTACAGGAATGTAATGTACAGGACTGTAATGGCATGGAGATGGATCCCATCATCATCAAAACTGGGGTTAAGCAAAGATGCATTATTGCCCCAACCCTGTTCTCTATCTATTTAGCAGTCATTCTGGTCCTTGCTAAAGACCAGCACCCAAATGGAGTTGATGTTCACTACAGAATGAATTGGCAGCTTTTTAATCTTTGACATCTCTTCAGAAAGTCTAAAGTCCTTAGTGCGTCCATTACTGATCTTCAGTATGCTGATGACTGTGCCATTCTCATGCACACTGAGAATGACCTTCAGTCCCCACTGGATTTTTTTGCACAAGCTTACTGAAGCCTAGGACTCTCTCTCAATATTGAGAAGATTAAAGTGCCCCATCAGCCTGCTTCAGGCCTTGCGTACAACCCACCACAAATCACTATCGAGGGGCAAACTTTAGAGACAGTTGAGTACTTCTGTTACCTCGGTAGCCAAGTTTCTCAAAAAGTAAAAATCAACAATGAGATCCAGTACAGGATCCAGTGCGCAAGTGCTTCCTTTGGGAAATTGCTCCAACAGACCGTGACCTACAGCAGGACACTTATAGATCTTATAGATCTTGATCCAGGTCTATAAGGCCATTGTTATTCCTACAGTCCTTTATGGATGTAAAACCTGGATGACCTATTGACAGCACCTCAAGAGTCTGGAGAGATATCACTAACAATACCTCCGGAAGACCCTTTGCATCAAGTGCGAATATCGGTGCACTAAGCCCAGCAGCCTCACTGAAGCTAGTGTCACCAGCATTGAAACAATGATCCTCATGCACAAACTCTGCTGGACATTGTGTGTGGGTGCTAGACTCCTGCCTCCCAAAACAAGTTCTCTACTCTCTGATCACTCATGGTCAGAGATGCACTAAAATCGTATCTCAAGAAAACTGATGTGGACATCACAAGCTGGGAGGAGAAAGTCATCAACCAACCTCAGTAGTGCCACATCCTCCATCAGGCAGTGGCACACTTTGAGGAAAAGTGCCTTGCCTTCGAAGCTGAAAAGAGAGGAAGAAGGAAGGAAAAAGAAGGAACTTTCTTCCAGCAGGCAGCTGACCCACCAAGAAATGTCTGTACCTACTGCAGGCTGATCTGTGGTTCCAGGATCAGACTTCTGAGTCACCTCAGGAACCATATGTAAATCTGCGGTAGAGATCATCCTTGAATTGAGGGATTGCCAATGATGATGAGTCCAGTCCCTTCATTCGTAGTGGTATTCTGGCACCATCCAATCCTTCCCACCCTTAAATCATCTTTTAAGAGGGCCAAAGTAGGGATCCTCTCCTACATCCTGCAAGTCTCTACTATATGGTTGAGAGGGAGGAGTCCAACACACTTTCAGTTGAGGGTTACTATTACTTCAGCTTCCCCTTTGGGTCTTCCTCCTCTATATAAGCCCCAGAGTCCACAAAGTATGTGTCTGAAAGTTCCCAATTATGAGTGTAAAATATCTCAGACAAATTGTTGCACTAACCAGTAGGGAGCTGAGCCCATGGGCATTTGTACTGCTAAGAAAAAGCTGAGCACATCCAGTCTAAATGTATCATCCTCTGGGGTAACCAGATCTCTGCTCCCCCACCCTGGATATCCATAAACTCCTCCACAGTATCCCTCTCATCTTTTCCTTTAAAGTTTTAACTGCATTCATGTGTTTAAGAACCACTAATTATGATGATGAGATGGCAGGGAACAGGCAAGGGGCTGGCTCACAGCTTTCCTGGATTTCTGCAAGATTAGCAGTTGCTATTATAAGACATGTTAGCAATATGATGTAATGCATTAGGTAAATTTGTTAAACCCATTTAGCACCTAACCGACTCAAGTCAAAACAGGTATTCAAGTTATCATTCCACATCATGGCTTTGTGCATATAGTAATTCAATACCACTCCTCTTCACATATTGCTGGTGAAAATCCCCAAAGAGCGAGCTAAGGCAGATGTAAAAAGATATCTCTCCAACGCCTAGTTTTCAATATTTTTATTTCACACTTAACACCTCTTTGCAGGCAATTAGCTCCTTCCCCTTTTTTCTTTCTCATACTATTTTAAATTAGCCCATTCCAGATTTATGAATGAGCAAAGTTACTGCCCACAAAGGCAGCACTGATTTGAATGCTAAAATGATGCTTGTTGTTGGAGTGCTTTGCAACTTTTTTTTTATTTTCTGAGGCAACCACAGGAATGTTCATTTTTACATATTCTCAAGCCAGTTTACTTGAGTAAATTTGAGACTTGCTGTATCGTTTCTGATGAAATATCCAGAGGCAGATTGAATGACTGGAGAACAAGCGTACCTGCTTATAGCTGGGCTAGCTCTGCTGACTTCATTGGCCACATGTGACGGGCAATGTTCAGACGTGAGCCAGTAACGGATTTAGGGCTTGCTATCTCGTGGTGCTGGGAGCTCTACAATATTTCTTCTCCTCTTTCAGCAGTGACTTGGAAGGTCATAGATTAGGGGGTGGAGAGAAGGAGAGGGAGGGAGCGTGCAAGGCCAAATCCAGCAGTAGCATCCAGTGCGGCAGGGAAGGCAGCTTAAGTGTTTGTGTGAGGGAGCTGAAGAGCAAGTAGTCTGTTGTGTAACTGACAGTCACTGTTCTGACACTGAACATGGAATTTGATTAGAATGGGGACAAAACCCTCACTGGGGGGTTGTAAGAACAGGTTAGATAAATACCTGTCAAGGATGGTTTAGTATACTTAATCCTGCCTCAGAGCAGGGGGATGAACTGGATGACCACTTGACATCCCTTCCAACCCTATATTGATATCAACGGTACTATCCCTAAAGCTACCTTGCTCACTGTCCTCCTCCCTCGCATCCACTACCATATAGTTGCTGGCTGAAACCTTCCCTGACCTCTGCTGCCTTGGTTTTGCTACAGTTTTAAAGAAAAAATCCATATAGCCTTACATCTTCCCCTCCCTTTTTCCTACATAAAGAAACAAGAATTCATATCTAACAAGTTACAGATCTTGAGAAGTTATTGGCTTTACCGTTTCTCCACATCGGGTAGTCTTGTATGAGGGCTTTGTCTCATTGATTCATTTGGCTTAACAAATAGGTTTAGGGTTTTTTTTTCCCCAACAGGTCCGTCTCTGTTCTCTGAAGCGGTGAGAGTACTATTGTCACTAGGATCATAATTCCACTATGTGTAGAAACAGCAGAATATGCTGCTAGTATCTTCTGCACTGACTAGCTTAATTAGTCTCAATCATGTGGGATGCTGAGTTGCAGCTACATTCACTGACCACAGCTGGAGCTGGGCAATGTTTTTCCTCATCTACTTATATCTGGCTGGGTCACCCATGTAAGAGTGGCTAATAGTCTGGAAGTTTCCCATAGCTTCCCATAGTTTCCAAACAGGTTGATGCTTCTTACATTTGGCATGTCTCAGTATAGGATTGATTACTGGGAACTCTCCTTGGGCAACTCAGTTAACCTTTCTGTCTCTCTACCCTGATCTGTAAAATAGGGATAATATTTTTTATGCCTAGCATTGGTGCTGTGAAGGCTAGTAAATCTTTGTGAAGTGCTTTGAAAATCCTAAAAATTCAGTACATGTGCAAGGAATTTGTGTTTCTGCTGCTAGTGGACCTGTCTCCCAGGTTTCAAAGAAGAAGCATCGTCAACCCTCATTGACTTCAGTAGAAGGTGAAGATGCCCAGCAGCTGTCAGGCTGAACTCAGAATAGAAATAGGAACCTATGTTCCTGCTGCCTGTAGTAATAAATGAAACAGGGGACAATACTTTCAAAGTCAGGTTTTTAAGTCCATGGGGTTTATTTTGAAAGGATGTTTTATTGATGGAAAAATAAAACAGCTAAGCATTATAAATTACATCTTCTAGAGTACTGATTTGTGCCATTCAGTCAGACATTTCACGTCTTCATTATTATATCGCTGTTCCTTTGTGCAAACTCAGATTCTCTTGCCAAACCCATCTCTAATACAGTATATGCAAGAAATTGAAATTTGAGCTGTGCATTCCACAGAAAAGTGGTTGCACCAGAATGTTTTGGTTTGTTTTTTGTTTTCCTGTGTACTTTTACCATTACATTTCTAGGAATTTCTTCCCCTGTGCAGAGTTCAGCAGCCATTTTGCTACTGTCCTGTAAAAAGACAAACTGAAATCTCTCATGAAGACTTTGGTTTTCAAAGCCACTAAGGGATTTAGCGACACAACTCCCATTAATTTCAGTGGGAGTTTTGTTGCTAAATCCCCTAGGCCTTGAAGACCTTCGTTTGTGCGAAACACAAATTGAATGGCTTGGTTCAGACATACAATCATAAGTAAGTTAGGAAAAAACTGTTTTTTCTTCTTAGAGTTTGAAGTGGGGGGGTCTATGCTAACTTATTTCAGAATAAGTCCAGCCATACGTCTCATGTGGCCACGTTCCCCATCAATCCTAGTATTGAGAGTTTCTAGTTGAATGTTTTCTTGGCTCATGATGGAGTGTTAACATTTTCCCTGCCAACTGCTGGATGGGGTCTACCACTAGACATTTTTCCATATCTTTGTCCTTATCAAGAACAGAACTGGGTGTCTTGAATAGGAAGTGCTAGAAATCTCCCAAGGAAATCTTTTTTCATGGGATTTCTAGCCCAATTTTAGAGACCCAAGAGGGTTTGGGTCTCCTATAAATGAAAGAATGCTTATCTGAATTGAACTGAGAACAAACTCCAGTATATTCAGATTTGCTTAACATTGCTAACAAGGAGCAAATATTTTCATAGTATTGCTCCTACAATTGACTCTCAAACATCAGCATCATAGTGCTGACTCTCTCTCTTATTATACATAACAGTTAATAATTGTCAATATCTTAAAATTGATTAATCAGCTTATTTTATTTTATATCATTGATTGTTTTAACTACTTTTATTTTCCCTAAAGTAAAGAACACTGAAGAAATATCTCTCATTGGTTTCCCCTAAATATCCCCTGCTATAAATATTTGTGAAATATGTGCTCATTACTTTCCTGGATTTTTGTGTGACAACAGTCAAGGACCAGTGTAACGTTTTGAAATCCAAAGAAAAGAAGAATTTAAATCATAAGTAATGTGCTCAGGAAAAGCATGGAAAAGTCAAGGACAATGTCAAAAAAATAATATAGAACTCCAGATATAGCCCTGCTAAATTATATAATTTAATATAAAAAGCCAGGTTAACATAATATTAAGGATCTGGCAAAGAAAAAAATAAAGACATTTGGATTTACAGCTGCCACATGGCTCTTAGCTTGTTGTGCAAAAGTAGGTGCCAAATATTTTTGACAGTGCTAATGTACATTAATTGTTATGTTACCTTGTAATCTTTGTATTCTTTTCAAAATTTAGGGCCTACAAAATCTTTCATTTCTTTCTTATGTTACTGTGCACCATGCTGTTTTATACAGAACAATGTAATACAGTGGGCTGCCATTTTATGTTATCAAAGAAGAAATAAAGAAATATATGGTATTCAGAAAAACATTTTAAAATGCATTTGGTCTGAGAACTTTTAATGTCAGGTTTCAACCTCATGCAAATGAAAAGGACTGAATTTATAAACTCCTCAAAAATCATGATTTTAATAAATATGTCAAGAGGTTTCTGAATGTCAATATAATAATCCCTTTTATGTAACACCTGCAAAGATCATATGATCCTAAAGGAAGTAACCTGCTGTGCCAGTCCACAAGGCTTTTTCTATTACTATGTTTAGCTGCCTTATCTAAAAGATTCAGAAACTCCTTCAATTCCAGGGCTAAATTTATGTCATGACATCATTATCATCATATTTCTACATCATCAAATTAGAAAATTCTGACCTATTTAGTTCTACACAGGTTTATCCTGAGTTAACTGCTTATCTCCCATCTGTGCCAGGAGACCTTTGCGTACAATCATTTCTGCTAACTGTAAAAGATTTTACTATTCAACTGCTCTTTACTAATTTCCTCACAATGTTCATTCCGCAAAGACCTATCCTATAAGTCACACCGAAAAACTGCAATGAAATAATTTTGTCTTGGGGAGAAACAAAAACAGAAGTTGCTCTTGTGAGCCCCTTCTCAGAAATGTCAGGAGAAATTCACCCATGCATGGGGCCAACACAAGGCCTTAACAGCCACTTAAACAGGGCTTAAATGGGATTTTAACAGATGCATAGACCTTGTGTTGGTCCCATACACCGGCATGAATTTCACCCATGGTGGTCCTTACTCCTGTGTAGTGTTTCACTGGGACTACACATTTCAAAATAAGGGTTTGCATGATTGCACTGAGAACCTGGACAACTAGCTGTTCTGTTGTAAAAAAGGACTGTCTCAAAAGGGAAATATGTCTATTTTAGAATAAGCTACTGCACTTACAGTGAAATCACCCCTTTAGAGAATCACAATACCCTACATAAACTATGTAAAACCCTGCCTGAGCCTTAGTAAACCACTGAAGCTTGTTTAAGGGTTTATGTGGGATTAGAGCAGTGCACAGGGCTTCATATGGGCCTTCTGCACTGGCGTGAATTTCATCTTACCTGCATTCCTTAATGGTTCACTTTTGAAAATCTTATCCATGATGATATACAAAAATTGCCTAAAGGAGTCTGGCACTCAGCTCCCACTGAAAGTCAGAGACTTAGGCACCTAACAACCTTCTGAAAATTCCAACCTATGCTGTTTAGATACGGTACTGTTTATTAAATACATGCAAAAAATAAAAAGTTGCATAAATGTTACATTAAAGTTACACCATTAAAGCCAAGAAATAAAAAATAAAGGTTTCACTAATAAGGTTATCTAATATAGCATCATATTGATATCTAGATCATATTGAATATCCTGTTTCATGACAAACAATAATATTAATCCATGTACAATCAAAGAGCAAGAGTATAAAGTGCTGTGTTCATGATACACAGTTGAGTTAACACTGCCATTGGAATCTTAACTTTTGTATATATCCTGGAAACTTTGTGCAACCCAAACATATAATGAACACAATTTTGCATTTAAAGTTGTAATTTTTGTTTTGTGTTCTTAAGAGAAGGGAAGAAGAGTGGGGAAGAAAAGAGAGAAAAATCTTTAAAGCAGAGTAAGCACTTCAGACACATTAAATCCTGAAATGGAAATAATCTTTTTACACCTTCTTAAATATTTATAGCAGTTCAATCTACCTATGGTGGCATAAACACTTAAGCCACCTAAAATCCTTCATTATATGCAGACTGATCAAACCATGTTCCATATAGTTAAAGCTGAGTGAGCTCTCCAATATGATCCTGATCTAAAGTCTATGAAAAAAAATGGAAAGTCTCCCAGTGAGTTCAGTGGGCTTTGGATCAGGCCATTTTAGGATGGACTTTGATCCACTCTGATCTCCCCAGTGTTAAAATATCAGGACATAGTATATCTTGCACAAAGATGTTTTTGTTTTGTTTTGAGAGAAATGGGGATTCAAAAGGTAAATAGGCTTTCAGTCTTCCATCTTTCTTTTTAAATTCATATCTCGAAAAGAGGTTGTCTTACAAACATCAATTTTGCTTTGTTTGTTGGCCTCATTTGAAATAAGTGCACTTAAGTGACGGGGTTTTTTTTGTTTTGGGGTTTTTTGAGTGGGGGAGGGAGGAAGGCAGGGGGAAGAAGGAATAAGAGAAATCCCCACATTTCAAGTGTGTTCGTCTGTGGGAATGTCAGGAGGTTTGTGATAACATAGGAACTATGTGCAAAACTATGTGGATCTAGGTCTAGATTTGAAATTTAAGCACCTGCAACACTCATTGGCTAAAATTACTGTGTATCAGCCTGCTATAGTTCTTTTCACTTTTATTCCCATAAATGTATGCCATAAACTTGCACTGTTGAACACCTGATTTTTGTGGTCTATAGGCCCATATTTACACTGATCAGACATCAAAACTCCCCAACAATATTGCAGACATTTAGAATTATCAACATGATCCAAGTTGAATTTTTTAAAAGTGTCAAAAATAAACCCCCTAGTGTTCTATAGCTTTGGAACACTTTTTACAAACCTAAAAAAGGAGAAAAAATCATACTTGATGGAGTGTAGTTGGTATGTTTAAAACATAGGGTGCATCCTGGATTCCTTATTTAGACAAGACTCCCTTTGTGTGGAGTGGGAGTTCTGCCTGAGTAAGGAGTGCAGGAGCAGGCCTAAATGAACTGCATTTGAAAGTAATTAAAGGCATTAGCAATTTCAAGTTTATTTAGCATGAGTCTAGGAAAATTCCATAATTACTGACAGGTGGACTAGAATCCGGCACTAAAATTCCCTATGTAATCGTAAATTGATATTTTATGCACATCCATTTTGATTTTAACATCAATTCACACAAAATGTGTCTCTCTTGTCACATAATTACGTGTGAAGAGATTTTACAAAATTCCTATTTCCTGAGGATCCATTACATTCTATCAAGCAAAATATGTATTTAGTTTTTCAAACTGCATATTATAATATAAAAACTTTATAAAAATAAGATTTATTTACCCATTAGACTGTAGAGACTTCTTTGGAATCACATATTCAACTTCTATTATGGTAATATGAGAAATTGCTTAAATAAGGCACTAACCTGACTAACAAAAATGTCATTGTAGCTGCAAAGGATTAAATCAGTGCAGGATTTATTTTATCAATAGCCCATAGTACAGAGTTGTTGCAATATTTTAGGGCCCAGTCCTGCAAAGACTTACGCACATGAGAAGTCCCACTGAGTTCTGTGGAACCACTCAGATTAAAATTAAGCACATGAATAAGCTTTTGCATGATTGTACGCGCGTGCTTACGTGTGTGTGTCGATATGTAGGTTGATAGCTCTATATAGGTTCACAAACTTTCTATTTTCAAAAGCTACCACTTTTTAATGAAAAAATATTTCAATTTGAAAAATGTTGACCAAGTCTTACAAATAATTGCTCATTGTAGACTAGTGATTTGCAGAATTCCCTTTTAAAGAAAAAAATGATTTTTTTGAGCCTGAATCTGCAACAGTAATATTTAATTACTTTAGGTTTGGTGGGTTTTTTTCTTGCAGAAATTAAGGTTAGGATTTTCACAGCAGCCTAAGTGAGTTAGAACTCTAACTTTCAGTGAGAGTTGCTTGCAGTGTTGTGAACCCTAGCAATTTTATCATGATTCTTGTGATAACTGATGGTTTTGTTAAAGCCCGAGCTCCTGGAATCCTGTGATTACATGAGAATCTCGGATTTCAGTTTTCTCTTTAAAATGTGAGTTTCTAGCCCTCATGAATATGGAGTAAAACTTGAAAATGTGACCCAACTGCACTCAGAAGGCTCTCAAGCCAAAAATAACCTTGTGTGTGTGTGTGTGTGTGTGTGTGTGTATTCATGTATGTTTAACACCTGAGTTTTGGGGACCTGACATGATTTTAGAATGCCTGGGGTTGGCAATACAGTAAGGTGGCTAATATCATAGGCCCCTTTGGAAATCTCATCCTAAATGGATTTTAGAAAAATATTTACATCCAAAAACCTCCCTCCTGATCTTGACTTCAGGGCTTGATATTATTGCGTGCCATACCCAGTAGCCCCAATCAGCACTGGGGCCCCATGGTATAGAGGGCTAGGTTGTGGTATTTATGCTATAAGCCTAAGCAGTGGACCATTCAGAGCCACTCCATACCAGGAAGATCACCAGGGAGATTGTGCATTAGGCATTCAGTGTCTCTCAGCACTGTGCCATATGCTCCAGTCATTCAGCTGGAACAGACTGCTCTCCTCTGTCTCCTGGCCAAAGAAGGAACAGGGACCACTATAGGGAGAGACCCATGCACAGCTGTGAGGCAGAGGAGGCTTCTTGCACACATCTCCACCTCTGCAGAGCCATGCAAGAGCCTCTCAGAATCTGGACCGCTGCAAGTGTCCCCATCATGAGGTGAACATCCCCTTTCTGAAGTGTTTACAGTGTGAGAGCAGAATTTGACCCACTGTCTTCAGTAGTGTATGGAGTGATGATAGTAGAAATTAAGGGCAATGGGGAAAAATATTGTAAGTTTTATGGCAGATCTAAGAACAACTGACAAAAGGAGAGTGTTAAAGGCTCATGGAACATGCAACTATCTGACATAAAATCCTCATTTATATGTGGTAATACTGTTCATACAGAATGATCAGGGAAAAGGCTGTGCTGTAACTTATTCAGATGAGGCAGTAGTAGGCTGATATCACTGTTGCCAGTATGTTCATGTGTTCCAGTTGTTTTTTAAACTGCATTTTACACGAGGGAAAATTGCAAATAGTAAATGTCAAGCATTCACTATGGGCATTACAATTTCTGAGGCATGAAGCTAATACATATTTGTCTCATTACTGTCAACAGATCAAAGTTATTCCATGGATGGCAAGGGCTCATAACTCATAGGAGACATAGTTACAAATGACCTGTGGGAGGTCACAGACACCACAACTTCCTAAATTCATAGTACAAGCTTGCCATTAACAAGAAACAAGGGGAAAGATGTTCATAGTCTTTTGAAAAGCTGATTTTTATAGAGAAACAGGTGAAAGATTTTATATTTTCAGGTCCAGATTGGTCAAACCCTGTGATGACCATAATGTGTGGGGCAGGAAAGGCAATCCAATCATTTTCTATACTTTCCAAAATGTGCAGTGTCTTGCCTGTATGAATACACCTAACCCGTTTTTGTCATATCACTTGACAATTGATATTCTCTTGATGAAATATCTCTAAAGCATTTAAAAGGTAACTCGGCTTATGTGTTATATACACAGAGCTCTCTGTTATCTCTTATAGTTACATCTCAAATATGGACCTTATCATAGTAACCCACACATTGGGCATGTTTCAATGGGCAACAAGCAAGTGCTTTTTTAAATTGTGTTAGCTCACTGTGATTGAAAAGCCCCATTAAGATGAAGGCTAATGTGTCTGAAGCAGTACCGGGTTTACAATGATGCCATAGAGCCGGGCCCATGCTCAGAATAGTGCCCTCACCTGCCAGCCCACTGGCTTCCCCCAACCCATCACTTGCTCCTTTGGGACTGCTCAACCAAGGCTCCTCTCTGCCCCCTGGCCAGACCCTAGTGCACTTCCGGCTCCAGGCAGTCTCTGCTTCGCACCACCTGTGGGTATCCGCCTGGTGCAAAAGCCTGGTCAGTCTTGGGCAGGGGGTGGGCTGGGTCCTGAGGAGTGGCTCCTGCGGGAGCCCAGCCAGGGCAGGCCCAGGCCTGGCTGATCGCTCCACTTCTGAGGGGCTGGAGCAATTCCCTGCCCCAGGACCAGCCCTGGCTCTGCTGTCAGCTCAGCCTGGCAGACACAGTTGCCTCCCAGCAGGGCTGGTGAGTGCAACCAGGAGGCAGGGCTTGGGAGAGTGGGTCTCTGGGGTGCTGACCTGTGTGTGTGTTGGGGCACTGGAGAGTGGCAGTTCTGGGTGGAGTGCTGGGCAGTTGTGGTGGGGCTGTGGGCAGGGGTGGTGTTTTGCAGGGCATTGGGCATTTGTGGGAGGCTCTTGGGTGTGGGTGGGGCTCTGGGCATAATGAGTCCAGGGGAGGGCTCTGGCAATAGGGAGAGGGGGGTGGGGGCTAGGGAAGGGTGTTAGGTGGGGCAACTGTGTGGCACGGCATGGAGCCACCCCTGACAGGAAGAGGGGCATGTTGGCAGCACAGGGTCATGCAGGACACTGTGTGTCTGGCAACTGCCGGTTTGTAAATAGTGCCCTCACACTGGGCTGGGCAGAGCAGGGCTGCTCCTGCCTTGCCATACCCCATTGCCCCTGGCCAGCCCCTCACTCCAGGGACTGATCTCTCTGCACCATGCTCTATTGCCCCATGGGGGGGGACCACAAATATGTTTGGCTCCAGGCCCACAAAAGGTTAATCCAGCCCTGGTTTGAAGCTGTTAGCTGGGTGCATTGTAGCCAAAACTTGCCCCAGACTACAACATGGCCAGCCAACAGTGCCTGAGATGTGTTACCTCCTTAGAATTCATCTTAACAGGATTTTCCAATCATGTTAATTCTCAGACGTGCTAACACAGCTGACATAAACATCGTTTTTGCCCACCAAGACAGGGCCATTGATGGCTTCTAGATTAGGCTGCAACAACATGATCTACATAGTACTATCCTAGAAGGTCACTCAGAAGCTACTGCTGCTTGCCTGTTGAATTGCATGGGCTGCAGGGAATATATTCCATCATTTGTTTGACAACTGTACTGTCTTGCTATGTGTTTTTGGGTTCAATTTAAGGTGTCAGCTTTGATTCATAAAGCCATATATGACTGCCTGATAAACTGCTTCTTTCCCTTCTTGCAGTAAAGATGTAACACTGATCATGATCCACAGCCCCAGTCACCTGACATGAGCCAGGATAACAAAGGGTAATTCTCCTGTCTTGTGGTAGGGGTGAGTCACCACCGACTATTTAAAGTACTTTCATGGCTCCCCTCACCATAGTATCTCAGCACTTCACAACATGCCTGTGAAGTTGGGAAGATCTATTATCCCCATTGTACAGATGGGGACCTGAGGCACAGTAAGGCTGGGCAGGACTACTACTACGAAATATACGGTAGATAAGACAATATCAACTACATTATAGGGGTCCATATTCTGCACTGGCAGGGAGATAGTTGAGATGACCACACGTAACTTTTCTATCTCTACATCCAGACTCTCCACGCTGCAGATAACAGAAAAAAAAATTGCCCAAAGAATGCAAAGGCACATAATTCAAGCTTTCTGGTCTTTTGTTTAGTTGTGCAATATTCAGTCCACGTACTTCTATAAATAATAAACTGAAAATGCTGTCATGTTCAATACACATATAACCATCCTTCTATCACTGTGTTGTGTAGTGACTGATGAATACAAAAAAAGTAATTCACACTTATGTATTGTCCCACATGTTAGGATATCAGAAGGCCTCATAAAGTGTTGTTAACCTTATTTTATATATAGGAAGACTGAGGGACCGAGAGTATGTCTACACTGCAATTAAACACCCACTGCTGCTTCATGCCAGCTGACTTGGGCTCGCGGGCCTTGGGTTAAGGAGCTATTTAATTTCAGAGTAGATGTTCGATCTTGAGCTGGAGCCCAGGCTCTAGGACCCCCTGAGGTGGAAAGGTCCCAGAGCACGGGCTCCACCCTGAGCCCAAACATCTACAGCACAATTAGCCCCTTAGCCTAGTCCAAGTCAACTGGCATGTGGATGTCTAATCACAGTGTAGACATACCCAGAGAGGTGAATTACCTTACCTCAGGTCACACTACCTCATTGGTAGGTGTCCTGGCATCCAATACTCAAGTCTGATTTGGCAGTTTGGCTCAAATAAGTAGAGCTGGTTGACAATTTTTGGATGTTGCTCTTCCCTCCCTTCCCCTCATCAAAAAAATGCCTATTAGACTAAGCCAAAGCATTTCGTGGAAAAGTATAGTTTTCAATGACACTTACTCAGGGGGAAGAGAGAGAGAGAGCTGTCCCACAGCCAGAAGAGCAAATAGCACTGTGGTTAAGGCACTTGCCTGGGATGTTGAAAACTTAGGTTAAAGTGTTCTGCCTTGTTTTCTTAGTGGTGTGGATCTCACTTTCATTTTTTGTGAAAAATTTTGAAAGGTCTCATTTTCAAATCCTCAATTTTTTTTTCTGGAAATGTTTTCCGGCCACCCCTATAAATAAGTATCTGAAAGATCAAGTGCTTTTCAATGCTCATGAGTCTGCAAAGTCATACTGGAAATCTGATAAGGACACCATCTGTCATAAGATTTCTTTTCTTTCTGCTTCTGAAATAGCAGAAGAACAGCTGGCTCTAATGGAATTTCATCACTGCTTCTGGTCTGAAACAGAACCTAGAATTCCAGACACTGCAGTGAAAAAGAAAAGAAAAATCCACAAACCACATAGAGGAAAAAAAATAATTTTAAAAAGTTAATCTAAGTATGTGGTGGTAGAAGGTTTGGAGTGCATCAACGGGCTGTTTGATTTTACCTGTCTATCCAAATCCCTTCTCCTGTTTAGGGCTGGATTTATCTACTGCTAGTCAACTGTGCTGTATTATGAAACTAAACTGGAATAGTGACTGACTCTACTTCTACTAGAGTTTTTGCTGCTGTTCTGTTTTACAATTGATTGTGTCTAAGTGCTTGGGGTGTTGCGCTCACCATGACTTTAAGTGTTGAATGTCCTCACAGGTTTATAAATGGATTAGGATCTTTTCTAAGGTAGAGTGACTTTCCAATCTCTTCACTTTAATTAATCTCAACTCTAGGCTGGAAACAGACAACTTTCTCACCAGGCGGGTTTTTCAAAGCTCTTACATTTCTAATTTTATTTTATTTTTACATAGAATTTTATATTTTTGCAAAGTGCTGAATTAACAGCCTTGCAGAATAAATTGTTTTATTTATCCACAGGACAGATATAGCATGGGCAGTGCTAGCAAAATCATGCTAGCTCCCCATGTTGCCCTGCCAACATACATCAACTCATGGTACTTCAGTCTCAGTACCCAGCTCACACTGAGGCTGGCAATAAGCAAGCCCATCATGAAGATAAGTTTTCTTGTTGTGGATCCTGTTCAGAGCTGGTCAGAATTTTTTTTGACAAAACTTTTTTTTGTCAGAAAATGCCAATTTGTCAAAACAGAAACTTTTTCTAAAAACCTATTAGTTTTGACAAAAAAATCATAAAGAGTTTCTCAGTTCCAGGATGGAATTTTTGGTCAAAGTGAGAGAGAGAGCGAAGCCTTTTCCCTCCTTCCCCAAATATACATATAGAGTCAGTCTCTCTCGCTAATGAATATTTATTTATACAACATGGAACAGTTCCAACAGGAGAGCTTGAGAGAGACTGGTTCTATAGCCCAATGATTAGGTCTCTTACATGGGATGTGGGAGACCTAGGTGTGAGTCCCTGCTCCAAATCAGGCAGACTTGACCCTGGGGCCTCCCACATTCCAGTGAAATTTCCTATCTGCTGGTGTGGTGTCTAATTTTTTTTTTCCAAGAAAAAACGTTGAAAAGTCTCTGTTTCATTTGGAAGGTTTCATGCAATGCAATTCTTATTTTCCAGCCAGCCCTACCCTGACCTCTAGGAAATGAGCTGAGAAAATGACCATGAGATCTACCATTTCTGATCTTGGAAGCACAGAGACAAAGACTTAAATATTTTTCTGCTCCAGGTAGAGGCATTGCTTTTTAACATGGAATGAGTATTATTTTTTAGGTCTGTTGCATGTGTAGCATTGCAGTTAATAAAATTCATCTGGTCTCTGTTAGAAGACTATCCACTGTGGTCCATCTTCTGTAGTCATTACTCAGGCAAAACTCCCACTGAGCTTGCAGCCAGTCCTTTCACATCTCTTCCCTTCTGCAAATCCTTCCCACCTATACCAACGATTAGTTAACTGGGTTTGATACAAGGGATATTCTGAAGGGGGGTGAGGAGAAATGAATCTTCCCTAATTAAGCTAAGGAGCAGCACCAGGAAAGATTTTCCCCTTCAAAGGATTCTGGAAGCACTATTTTCTTCTGTCCAAACCCCTCACCCCCTAACCTAGACACCACAACCCCTCCCCGAGCAGACACATACTAGTATCACAAAAGGCTGTGTTACATATTCAGCACACTGTACATATGCTGTTGGAGCATGCATTTCAAATGCAGAGCTAAAGCTGGTGTTCTGATCTGATTATTTCTCTGACTTAAACCCTTTGTTAGCCCTAAATATAGGTAATATATGTCCCTTCTTCATTTGCATGTATAGTTTACGTACGTGTCACCAGATGTCACCTTTGGTGAAATCACACGTTTTTCTACTTACAAAACAACACCAATCTATAAATAGTTTGTCATGTTAGTGTGAAGCTTGCAAAACCACTACAGTGTAATTTGGATCCATTCAGTAGATGAATTCTTGTATTTTCTTATTGATGACATGCAATTATTGGTTGATCCCAGGCTTTTACTGAATCTTCTTGTCATGAGGACTAGCCTCAGACTGATGAGTCACCATTCATTTTCTGTTGAAGTTTTTCATGTGTATATTTTTCCTTTTGTCGTGTTGTCTATCCCCCAAAAATAACAGCCACTGCAAAAGTGACAGAACAAGTTTTACAAAGAAAATAATATAATCCACTGCTGTGAACATGTCACTTCAGGCAAAAATAGTTGTATGAGCTGGCTGGAAAACTTCTCTGATGTCTTTTCTTAAATAACCTCATTTTTCAGTGAGAGAGTTTAATTATTTAAATAACAAAAAATATGAGCTCTCAGGATTTACATCAAGTTTCTCTTTACTCTTTTAAAGTATTTCCTTATTTATTTTAGAGCTACAAGCCCTGGCAAAATCCTATCTGACAGGCAAACTATTTTGTTTACACGCACTGGCACATATGCACACACAAAAGCTCTTTGCGCGCTGCAAACTCCTGAATGTTCCCTGTTGGGGTCCCATGATAACATTTATGCTGGCAGGCCCCATGTTCAGCTCACATGGACTTACCATCACCAAAAGATCTTTCCCCTCACATGCTTTTCTCCTGTTTCTCAGCAGCTGAGTTGACTGTCGATCCTTAGGTAAACCCCATTTTCTTTTTCTTTCTGCTGCAATCTGGTATGTATGTGTACATTTTCTGCTAAGACTCAAATCCTTACCCCCTGTTACTTTCAATTTCTCTCCTCCTTTCCAATGGACACCTACTCATCACTCTCCAGTGAAATATCCACAGTTTGAAACTGTCTCATTGAAACTACCTTAGTGAGACAATGAGTGCAGAGGAAGTTTTTCTTTTCTATCTCTACCCATGACACCATCACAAGACTCTCTTAAATGGCCAGATGGCGGTCCAAGCTCAGTTTATTTATAAATGCCAAGGGCAGGGGGAAGAGAGTGTGGAGGATGGATGGCTTGTTTGCAGGAATGCTGATCTTTGCATGTTTAGCCAATTGAGCCACTACATAATGATGCTTATACTTCCCCGTTGAGCAAAAAGTTGACTTGAGCTGAGATGGTAGGGGGTAGAAAGTGACATGGCAAATTGACCAGGAACAAAACAAATATACTGGTTTTTCGTGGGTGTTTGATTATCCTAAAATATGCTAGAAAATTACGTTGCTTATCTGCTACCCAAATTATTTTACTCCCTGCTATTGAGATTCTTGTCAAAGTTTGGATTGGGCTTTTAAAAAAATTATTATTAATAAGGAAAAATAGGAAATGAGTTTTAAACGATTAATCAAATTTTAAAATGACAGTCTATGCCTCCTCTAGCATGAGGAGGAGATGAAAATGTCATGTATTTGCTACAATCTTTGTCTTATATGATGTAGTTTAATGCATGAGGCAGACGGTTAATAACAGTGCTTCTGAAGGGAAGTGATAGAAGCACCATTAACTGGGTCATTTAAAAGTGGACTGAACAATGCACTAGAAAATATTTACCATTGACTTCAGTGGGAAATCATTAAACTCTGAAAAATCCCACCCTTTTCTGTCTCTAATACCTATGGCTCTTTGACCTTTCACTTTGTCACACACAGTAAATTTCCTAGCAGCATGATGTGAATGCTGTCCCAGTAGTTACTCCAACATAGTCACAAAACACTGGCTTTTTGGAGGTGTTCCTCACTGTTTCTGAGTCTTGATTTGCCTTTGTTACTGTGCTTAGAAACTTGTAAATAGTGGAATGAGTTTTGGTAGGAACTGAGACTCTCTTTAGGACCGTAAGGTACATAACTCTAGAATGGGCCAGTTAATGTAGAATCACTTACAAATACTTACAGGTTTCAGAGTAGCAGCCCTGTTAGTCTGTATTCGCAAAAAGAAAAGGAGTACTTGTGGCACCTTAGAGACTAACCAACTTATTTGAGCATAAGCTTTCGTGAGCTACAGCTCACTTCATCGGATGCATCACCCAAACAAAGGAGCTTTGCCTGAATAAAATACAAGCCTCAGAACATCTCACGAAAGCTTATGCTCAAATAAATTGGTTAGTCTCTAAGGTGCCACAAGTACTCCTTTTCTTTTTACAAATACTTAGGAGATCAAACTTCTGATCTCAAATAACATTCTCCTGGAGGATTGGGGGATAGTTTGCTATCATTTTGCAGAATGATCTGCACTTTTGTTTTGCTTGTGTGGGAGTACCTGCTTCCTGGCTTTGTTGCTCCTCTGGCATTTGATGTGAGGAAGAGCAATTTTTTGTTCATTGCTCAGCTTATTTTTCATTTTCCCAAGAGTGGAAGGAGGGTTTTTTTTTTCCTTTCACCTTTAGTTATCTTACAATGCAAGTATTCTATAAACTATAACAGAGACACTTTAACTCTGAGGATCATGTCGTGCAACGCTGAACATGGAGGTGAATAGTCCTCTACAGATGATAATAATTAAAAAAAAAAGTTTTCCTCTTAGAAAGAGAGAGGGTGTTCAATATATTTGTTTTTGAATGTGTTACTCCAAAGTGTAACTATGTTACTTTAATTTGGCCTCATCTCAAAACACTTATCCAAGCCTCTTAGTCACAAATAATGACAAAGATAATGAACATACCTAGTTTTATTTTTCTAGAAAGATCCCAACACACTCTGTAAACTAAATATAAAAATCACTTCATCCTCCACTGAAATTCAGATGAATGTAGGGTGAAAATGGAAGCTGTTTAGCAGAGCCCAGCAACACTTTACAACAGTATTTAAGGTAAGACAGGACATTAAGAGGAACTGTCAAAGTCCCCTTCAGGGCATAAAATTATTTGCCAAACTGATAGTTCAAGTAGTTGTATAGGATAATTACTAGCCATCCTCCAGTTATTAAAGTGTATTACCAAGAGATATGTGAGGTTGGAATTATGACTAGCCATCTCAACACCCGCTGCTCTCCCCATCTCCATTGATCCTACTTCCCCAGGTCACAGAATAATTGTGTAACTGACTTAACAGGGAATTAGAAATTGCCTCAACATGTAAGAGCCAAGCTAGAAACAAAACTAAGGCATACGTTGGTGGAGTTCAGACTGAAAACCTTGGAAAAAATGACTGCAATCCAAACTACCACCTGTGAAGCAGGCCTGTGCATCTTTTGGCTGGTGAAGAACATGCTTGGGTTCCTTGTTAACTGACCTCATCAATAAATCATTCATAGATAGTCTCTCTATCAGCTTCCCTGCAAAATGCTATAGTCCAGGCAATCCTGGAAATCCTACACTTGATATAGAGGACCTCATAAACTAATACTCTGTTTCCAGTCTATTCTTGCTGAACAAAGTCATGGAGAATGTGATTGCAATCATACTACAATAATACCTAAACTTGTTCAATATCCTAAAACCCTCACAGCCTCCATGCCAGGATATGGCATAGCAGATCATCTATCAGAACTAGGCAAGTCATATCTAATGGCCTTGGACAGAGGCAACATCTCTATGCTGCCATTACTTTATTTCTCAGGAACCTTCAATGCCATCAGTCATGAAAGGCAGCAGGCTCAAATAACCTGGCAGAAGCAGATGGAATGGCAATATTTTGACAACTTGTGTATATCCCCTTCACCACCACTGCAGGCTCTGCAATTGCTAAGGTGACCCAATGCCTGGAAGAAATAAGTAAATGATTGAAGACCCACTATCTTGGATTTTAATCAGAAGTGATATTTAAGAAAAGCTTGCCATCACACTGAGCTTACCTTCAAATTTTAAGTTAAAATGAAGCATTGGAGACTCTTCTGTCATATGATGATTTTTCCACTATGCTCCAGCTGTTAATCACCTACAGATAAGACTACTTGAAAACTATAGCTTATCCAGCATGCAGAATTACACTTAGGACCTTAATGCCCAACCGGACAGGTATGAACACATCAGACCCAGTACTCTATAGATCTACTGTCTGCTTATCTGTTTACAGACAGAACACAAAGTCCTATCTGTCTAGGCAACTATAACCTACATTACTTTTTTTATTTAGACTTATACACACATCCGCGTACAAAGAACACCTCATATACTACCCAAGTGCCTAATAATCACTAATGAATGTATACTCTGTGTACCCCTGTGAGACAGGGAAGCATACAACTCAGCTTTTCTGTGGCATTTCAACCTGAGAAGCTAATTTTAGCTTCTCGCAATCCTCTAGCATTTTTGAAACAGCTGCCGCAAGTGGAATTCAAGAACCATTCCTTGACTTTCTGATCATATGTGGTCATCCCTGTAAGATTAAAAGGGCATTACATGATAAAAAGTAACTGCAATCAATCCCTTTCTCATTTTTTCCCCGCACTTTCTTTCTACTTCATATAGGTTGGTACTTCAAAGGATACCTGGTTTGCCTCATGTTAGAGCTCCCTGTTTCAAAGCTCACCATCCTTCACAAAGAGACAAATACTGAAGAATCTCCCATGCTTCCAGATAA
Organism: Eretmochelys imbricata; assembly: GCF_965152235.1. Lineage (NCBI taxonomy): Eukaryota > Metazoa > Chordata > Testudines > Cheloniidae > Eretmochelys > Eretmochelys imbricata. The sequence goes on from NC_135579.1 coordinate 27,429,195, forward strand.
CTTAGGCTTTAGAATTACAAAACAAGAACTCCTAATTGATTATCCAAATCTTGCACCTTCTTTAGGAGAAGTGTGATGTATATGGTATGGTGGCAATTTGAGTATAATAGAAGAAAGAGGTATGCATCTTTGTTTCATCTTCTTGTCCAACAGATTAGTTCTTTTGATTAGTTTCACTGGGCAGATTCTTTGTCTAAAAACTGAACATATTCAAAGGAAGGGTGTTTCTTTGTTTTCCGACAGAAGGGTTTTCAATGTAGTCATTTAATTTAAATATTGCTATAATTGACGTAACAATTATATAAGTACCATTAACTCCATAAATCTCCTATGTTACATCTTTCTCTTAGTTAGCTTACATGCACTGCAGACTGTTCAACCCCCTTATGGCAGTATAAAGAAGAGAAGATAGGAGGATCCTGGTGGTACTGACAATCCCATGACAACAACCTTAGTCTTAGGATTTCTTAAAGCCTATACTAAAAAGTCTTATCTGCATATAAGAGATCCTACAACACATGTGACTTCTCTTGTGCAACTTTAATCAAATGAATAAAGGTTTACAGGATCAGATACTCACTGTGAAAGGAACGAAGTCTTATATCACTGCAGCCTTAGAGTCAAGGTTCATTTGTTGTTGCATGGACAATAGCATAATGGTTAGGATGCTCAGCTGGGATGCGGAGCAGGGACTTAATCCTTGGTCTTCCACATCCCAGGCAGTTGCTCTAACCACAGTCTATAGAGTCAGTCTCTCACTCCTTCTCTTTGGCCCAATTCATATTTAATTATTCATACAAAGATAAACATCTCCAACATGTGTGTGAGAGAGATTTTTTTCACAAAACTGAAATGTGGTTTTCCAGCCAACACCAGTGATGAGTGCCTTATAAATGCATGCAACAAATAATGTATAAATAGTGAGAAAAACAATTCTACATGTATCTATTTTAATTTAATTCCGCTATCATACAGTCTTGCACCATTTAGCTTATAATGCAAGACACATCCATTTGATCAGCTTTCTGGTGATCATCATAACAATTGCTCTGATGTTAATCCCCCCAGGTTCTGGTTTTTAAGGGATCATGTTGATGACCTATATAAATAAGTCACCCCTAATTTGGAGGGAAAAATGTATCTTTCCATCAGGTAAATGGTATTCAGCTGCTATGGTGATTGTCCCATTAGAAAATGTTTCCAACTTGCAGGATAAGACTATATGTCATTGAATTCATGACCATTATATGTAATTGGGACTTCGGGTATGATACAGTATTTGCTCTGGGGTGCCTTCATTTGGAAAATACCTTTGGTAAAGGGAGAAAACTCCCCACCACTATCACCACAGTAGCTGTGTGCTGTTAGAACAATAATTGCATTGTGCATCTTTTCATTTCATCACTGAACTCTGCCTCTCAAATACTATTCATGGAAGGAAGATAACAACTTGCAGTCTCACCACAAGGAATTAAACTGGTTCCTTTGTGGTCTTATCAGACTCCTACCAGTCTGAAAATGCTTGTCCCCAGAGATTTCATTGGTATCTTCCCCAAAAAATGGGAGAAAAGGAGTGAACAACAGCCTTGGACTGAATTTAGGGGAGGAGTGAATGAGAAATATGAATAGAGAAGGAGCCCAAAACTTATGTGCAGTGAGCCAGTCATTCAGGAAGCAAATCTTTGAGGGAACACTATTCATCACCTCCTCATGGGGTAGGCTATTTTGGTTCTGTAACATCATTCTTGTAAGCACAGTAATCAGGAGACATTAACTACATAAGTGCATTCACCATGCTAGAAATGATGATTCACTGGCACTGAAAGGTTGTTTCTGAAAATACCACTTACGGGAATAACTTTTCTCGGAACAGTCTATAGCCAGTGCAGAGTGCTGGGGAAGAATGCCAGCAGGTTGGTGTGGAAGGTATGGAGTATCTACCCATGCATTTTTTGCATCCACATAAAGTGATTACTCAATATAGTTTCTAAATATTTTGATTAGTGAGCACATCCCTATAGTGAGAGCACACTTTATGCAACTGTAACCTCCCCACATCAAGTTTCCTACTACTGAGGGCCCCTGCAGATGCCAATCCTGGCTTCAGCCTAGCTCATAGCACCAAATGCATCCCGAGCACCACTTCAGTGGAGTTACAGTAGATATGAAATTGGTCCATCATAGTTCATCATATCTATTTTACATTTCATTGATTACTTACATTGCATAGGACTTATTGTTTGTGGAAAAATAAGACTACTTGAAAATAAGAGAGCCAAAATCTACTTTCATATGGTAAACATTAATAAACCATTTCACACAATGTTCCCAAAATTCATGATCAATTACACCCTCTAGCTGGGGGAGGAGGGTGTTTCATGATAAATATGTCTTTAGAAACTACAGTGCGTGAGAGAAGGGTCAACACTTATGGACAAATTGTGAAGAATGTACTCTATTCTTGGAAGTTCAATGGGAGCTTTGCCTGAATAAGGACTGAATAAAATACAAGCCTCAGAACATCTCCTCTGTGAACGTAACTGCCTGCTCTACTGTAAGATAGCATTTTCCATCTCATTTACACCTTTGCTCTCTACCAAGGACCTGCCACCTCGACATTGCTTTGGGATGGGCCTGAGGCATGACAAAGTGGAGCAGGGGACTCTGCAGCATCATCACTTACTCAGATCTTAGATTTCTGTATGGAAATACAGAAGAAAGTTAATACTGCTCCGAACTGTTCACTTCCTAATGGTTTTTCCAGGCAGTTACAGGGGGACTAAACCAATTGCAGCAGCTCCCATAGATGTAGGGAGGCAGAAATGCCTCCAGGGCCTGGATGTCCTTGCTTAGAGATCCACAGAGTTGGGAACATACTCCCTGAAAACACCATACACCTTACCTCAACTTTGCCTCCTGAAGATTTCATATATAAATACAGAAGTCAAAATAACTAAGTTCCAGGAGATCCTCTGGTTTATTCAACAGATTGCCACAAATGGTCTCCATGCCTTCTCTATTGTTGGATTTCACAAGCTGATTTTATGTTTAGTTTATATTTTTGTAATGTTTCCCATTTACTCCACACCCAAACAAATGAAAAAAATAAATTGTACTAAAACACATTGCCCAGCAAGCTCAACAAAACAAATATGGTTGGAAACAATTTCATAAGAGAACGTCAGATAAAAGTTCAAAATTTAACAGGTTAAGTCCTGGCTGCAATGAGGTCAATGGGGGTTTTGTCATTGATTTCCATAGGGCCAGGGTTCCACCCCATAATTTTTTTTAAAACTCCTTTTCTGATTTTTCCAAACTTCCCAGAAAAAATACTGCCCTCCACGATGAGCTGTGGTATGCAAAATTTCAGGAAGATTGGCTCTTTTGGGGTGATTGGTGGGGTGGGTTGCGAGTCGTGTTTATGATGATGGCATCAGCCTTAACTAGGGAAAAGTTACTGCTGCTCCATAATTATTATTTTGTACAGTTCCCATAGTGTGCTAGGCACTGCATAGTAAACTTCCCATGGGGATCTGTAGCCCATTGCTGTCTTTGTAATATGTAATACTTTTCTTAGCTGTTGGCGGTGGTAATTATTAAATTCCTTCTCTTACATATGTTATATTTACATAAAGCTTTAGACAAGCTATAGAGTAGATAACCCCAAGCTCTCAGGTGCGGTTCTCGTACCCTTCAACTGAAATTGTGTTTACAGCTGAAATAGGGAAACCTTCACCAGTGAGAATAGAATTCATGGGAAAGAATGGCTATAAAAAGAGTTTAAATGTGACAAAAAGCTGAAAAAGAAATATCTTATCTCTTGTTTGAAAAAGTTGTAATTACCCAGTAAGATAAAAGCTGCTGAATTTGTAGCAATGGAAATATTAAGACAAATTAAATACCAAGCTTATCTCTTCACTGTGGTATCAATATTTTATACTAAACATCTGTTCCTTATATCTCATCTCAGAAACACTTCCACACTTTATCAGTGCAAGCAAAGCTTTTCAAAGCAAATTAAGCTAAACAGTTTGCACCTAATCACCAACTGATCACAACGTGCAGAATGTCATATATTGATCAGTGAGAGCCCCATTTTTCCCTGTTCAAGTTAAAAAAAACTATGGGAGGAAACATTTGATTTACAGCCTGAACAAACTTGTTAGGCACAAGAAGCCCAGATGTTTCTGAAGTGGGATATTTGTCAGGATAAAAGAGGAGAGATAATTTAGAAAAAGGGAGAAAGTGTACTATACTAGTTCAGTAAGGAAAGAGATTAATTAACCAAAAGCAACCACAGTCACAATCTAAATTTTGTCACCCATAGTTTCAGTGCAGCTTTTTCTAGAGTACTCAGAAGGAGTAGAGGTGGTGGAATCTCACTCATAGAAAATAATACACAAAGATGTTAGCTATAGCTTGTTTCATAGAAATATTGACCTAAATACTGCTCTCAGTGAAAATGATGTAAATCTGAAGTAATTCCACTAAAGTCAATGGAATTTCTTCCAATTTAGATCAGTCATTGAGAGCATAATTTGACCCATTATGCCTTGATTGGAATATCAGCCTTGCAGATCAGAAAATTTCACAAACATTACTTTGTAAGTAATGGGGTTGACACATTTATCAGTCACTGAAGTATACCCTCATATAATTAACACTGGGCCACTGTTTGTGCTTGGGACATTTACCAGCACATATATTGCACACCAGATCATAGCAAGGTTCACATACTTCTAGTACATAAAACAAAAGGTACTTTCACAACCTATGAGCAAATACATCTTTTAAAAATACTTAGTATTTTTAATCTGCCTTTGGTAAAAAGATAGTAAAGGGAAATTAGAAATAAATAAGGACATAGAAAGATCACATTGGAAAATAAGAATTTAATTCAAAAGGCTGACTTCTCCCCTCTGCTTCTGCTAGATCTGCATATCTTCCATTGAGGACAGAGAGAAATGTCTTCCCATGGTATTATTTTCCCATAACCAAATAAATTCTAATTGCAGTGCTCTGCATGCTTCAGGGATCCATTTTTAGAGGGTTAGTCCATGTATATGCATTTGTATTACATGAATAACATAGGTAATATATATCTGCAGACTTTTGCAAGCTCTAAACTTTTATTGACTTCAGTGGATGTTCTGGGTGTGCAAAGACCATAGGATCCTCACCATGTGCTCTCCTAAATAATTAAAAATCATCGGAATTCTATCTTTGACTCATGCTTGTGGAGCTCAGGTTGCATTGCTAAAAGCAGCAGTGTAGGTTTTCAGGCTTGGGCTGAAGCCTGGGCTCTGAGACCCTTATAGGGTCTCAGAAGCTAAGCTCCAGCCCAACCATGAACTTTTAGACTGCAATTTTATAGCCCTGCAAGCCCAAGCCAGCTGACCTGGGCCAGCCGCAGCCAGGCCAGAAGTCTTTTATTACAATGTAGAGATGCATTTGGTGCCTATGAGCACATTTAAGTGGTTTAGGGTAAGTAGGGTACTTGAGCTGTCTTTCAAAATTAGACGATAATAGTATTTTCTTTGAATGACTAAAAAGTACCAAGAGGGCAGAAATGTTTGGGAAGCATTTGCATATCTGATATCTCCCTTTACAGTAATAATTACTGGACCACATTCTGATCTCCGTTATTACCATGTAACCAACTGAAGCCAGTTGAATTGCATAGGTATGAAAAAAGTAAAGGTTATATTTTATATCTCTGTGATGGCTTTGACTTTGTAATGTTGAATGATGAGGTCATTAGCCACATGCGAGTATTGAATTTTAGCAAATAGGTGCAAACTGTAACTTTTTACCTACTATATTGTAGTGGTTTGAGTCCAAGGCCTCTACAAAACTCCAGGCCTTTGTGACTGTATACTAAATACTCCACTAGCTAGTGCCAGTGTTGCTTGTAAAAATTCACAAGTGCAAGGAAGTTGAAACAAGGTTTCCCTCAAAAGCTTTTCTTGTTTGGTTCTTTGCAAGGAGTTATACTAATAGCACAGCCATTCGACTTTGTTAAATTATGTTGATTATTCTATGTTTTGTTTTATGGAAGGTATATGTATATTCTGAGCATAGAAGCTCACATACCAAATGTAACCTTTTCAACTCCCACAGATTAAAAAACACACTGCCTTGGTTTATTGCATTCCACCTCAGCTAGGGACACGTTTTCAGTAAGAAAAGGGCAAACCAGAAAATTTGCTCATGGAAGCCAATTTATACAAGCACATGAATAGTCTAGCTCTTCATATATTAAATCTGGTGTTCATCTTATGAACTTTTGGAGTTACCTTTGTTATTTACAGTAAAATGTCTGGCTATCCTACAGTAACAATACAAATAGAAAAGCTATAATAAGCACGGTTCCTTTCTGGTATCAGGTAGACTGGGTGTGATGCCCTGTGAACTCTTTCAAAATGCTCCCTGCAAAATCAGACTGTGACAAGGTGTCAGCATTGTCAGATCAGTGGTGAAGATTGAATAGACTTGAATTAATAAAGGTCAAAATAGTCAAAAGGAAGACCTGCCCAGGGCAGGTCAGCAAACACTCATGTATAGTATCTGAAATGGACACTTCTGGTACAGAGTTTAAAACAGAGCTCAGGGAAGATCTGGGTATGGCAAAACCTTTGGATCTCTTCAGAACATTTCTAGGTGTTTCCAAAGTGCTTTTAAAACACTTTTTATTAATATGGCACACAAAGTGATGGTTTATCATCTATCCCTAAACGGATGGTTTACCATAAGTGGTTAGAATGTACTGTAAGGGACCATTCAAGGTAGAGTGGCCCATTAATACCTCTGCAGTCATACTACAAAACAAGGGGGTTAGCGGTTACAGATTGTAGTAATAAGTCATAAATCCAGGGTCTCTGTTCAGTCCATGATTTTTATGTCTGTTCAGTCTAGCAGAGTAATGAATTTAAGCTCATAGGCCCATCTTTTCAAAGTGTTGTGCAGTTTCCTTTGAGAATGGGGACTGACAGGTCAGACATAGAGTACATAGCATAGGTAGTTATGTGCTAACAATTTATGCTAAACAATTTGTTCCACTGTGCATTACCTTTCCCAGCCCTGAGGAAGAGCTCTGTTTGACTCAAAAGCTTGTCTTTCTCACCAAGAGAAGTTGGTCCAATAAAACATATTTTCTCACCCACCTTGTGTCCTTACATTCATTGTCTCACACCTTCCCTGGAGGTGGATAGGTATTATTCTTATTTTGCAGGTGGATTAAATGAGGTTCAGAGATTAAGTACCTTGCCTGAAGTTAGTAATAGACCAGTTCTCCCAAAGTCAGAGTTTGCCTTTAATTAGATTGATGACTACCAACTTCCATGAAGACTCATAAAACAGGCAACCATTATTTGGGACTGTTCTGATATCAATGTGCTAAAAAAAGATTTAGGAGAGGGAGAGAGAAAGAAACCAAGAATCTTTCAGGATTACATTTTTCCACTACTCTGTTCAAACTTTCCATTCAATGTTTTTAAAAGATTGATGTTTATCGAACTTTAAGGTGATTAAGTTACTTACCTCCCCCATCAAAGTTCTATATATTTAATAATAATCACCATGCATTTTAATATGTCAGTAAGTAAAGACTAGATCTTCTAGGTGTAGTTTTTTTTAAATGCATGATGGAACTCCATTTGTTAAGCACCACAAAAGGGTAACACTTGACATTTTAAACCCTAACATAATATCAGACTCATTATCCTATACTGTATAAAAATTGCTCTGGGCTATTATTAAATAATGGTCCAGTATTTGCCAATACAGAAAGCTAATTGAGATTTATCAGTGCAGTGGGACATTTTGCTCAAATAATTAATCTCTATTTTATATTAATTCTATTTCCTTTTTTCTCAGACACAACTCCCTAAATGTCTGTACCCAGTGTAGCTGCCAGATACCAAGAACATACAACTGATTACAGGGAAAATATTTTAATACAGTATTCAGTATTTTGCGACTTTGGTGAAAAGTCAGAAATTTCAGTGTTTTTTTCACGGAAATTTTGTCTCACTTTCCTTGCGTTATGTGTATATTAGTAGGGACTTAAGTACATGATGATACAACTGATATACATTAATACAAAATGCTGCATATTAAAAGCATGCAATTTAGTCGATATGTTTCAACAGATTTATACAGTTCTATTTTCAAAGCACTGTAAAAAAAGTGCCATTTTTTCATTTTAAGATACGATGTGATGTACAATATATTTGGAAAAAGAAAAGGAGTATTTGTGGCACCTTAGAGACTAACAAATTTATTTGAGCATAAGCTTTCATGAGCTACAGCTCACTTTGTCGGATGCATTCCAAGCCCATGTTTCATATGAAATAATCAGTAACAAAAGAAAAAAAAAAGTGTTTGTAGAACATCCAATATGCTGAAACTTATCACACAACATTTTTGGTGAAACATTATGAAAAATTGTGGAAATTGCAACCATTTTTATCAACAGAAAGAGGCCATTTTTAAAATAAGCCAAACAACCACAAAAGAAAAATAAAACTTCACCCAGTTCTGCTATCAAGTTGAAGGAGAATGGATATTTTTTTTCTGGTGATTATAATCATGTTTCAGGCCTGTAAGCTTTAGCAGCAGGTTGGTGCAAAAAAAGATATTTGTGTTAGACTCTTCACCTTCTCCCCATATAAGGATGTAAGCATATAAGAACTATAGGCAAATGAGTTGCTGTATTGATTTCAGTGAGACGACTACTGTGCTTTACTGGATTGGGGCCTGAATCCTCAGAAGTAGAGCTTTTTGGAAACTGGCATTTCCATTTCATAGGAAACTCCAACATTTGGAAAAAATTACCTTTTGAATTTGAAAGAAAAGCCAAAATTTCCCTGAAATGAAAATTAAAATTGATTTGAGCTTATTGAAATGAATTGGTTCACTTTGACTTTCTTATATTGATTCATGTCAAATTTTAGGATAAAGTATTAATTTTAATATGACACTTTATATGTGATTTTAATATATATGTCTTAAAATTAATATTGTAATATAAATGATTAAATGAATGAAAATGAGACAATCAAAATGAACCGTTTAGATCTTAATGAAACAAGATGGTAAAAATTATTAATTTAGATTTTTCCTGTCAAAATTTCATGAACATTTTAATTCTGATGAAACTGCATTTTTCAATGGAAAACTATTCTGTCAATACATTTTCAATCAACTCTTCTCAGCACCTTGCAGGAATAATCAGCTATATTATTATTTGCATTTGTTATATAAAGTTCCTTATAGTAAATTTATAATCCAGGACCATGCTATCAGATGGAGAATGGTTTCTGTGCAGAAAAGTTTGTTGAGGAGTGCACAACCTGAATAAATTTAGTCCACCCCCTTTACAGTAGGTATAATCATGCCCTGTGACAGCAGGGTGGTAGATTCTGTAGATCTGAATGTTTACAACACTAGTTTGTCTTTCAGTTGTTCAGGGAAACTAACACACTGCACGTGTGCAGTATATTATTTCCTATATTATAAATTATTTTCCTAATTTTTTTTTTCAAAAATATGCCTCATCTTTGTGCTTGTTCAGGAGCATGAATATGCCAAGTTTCAAGTTTTACAATAGTCATTTTTGAATCCTCCACATGCAATAAAGCATATACATATATTTTATGGGTAAAATGTGTTTTCTTTTCCTGCTCCAATAACTAAAAAACAGATTAGGGGACTGATCTTGCACTACTCAATTAAATGAGAGCAGAATCAGGTCCTAGCAGATTTTTATGAGGCATTTCATTTGATGAAAATTGCTGTTGATTGAAACAAAGAGAAATTTCAATCTAAAAGTAACTTAAAAAAAAAGATGCTTGAAAATGGGGATTTAAAAATTGAAGGGCCACCTCAGCCTTAAATATAATATGATATTGCTGGTAAAATGGGATAATTCATTCTAAAAATCAGCAACAAAAATATCAAATAAATGACATTCCTCACAAGTACACAACCCCATAGTAATGTAGGTTAGGACCAAATAAACGTTGTTCCATTTAACTAGGAGCATAGCTAGTAATACAAATTGTACCACATGTTGGTCTATCCTACACATACATCCATATAGCAAACCTATAAGTTCCTCATGTAACATGCACTTTCACTCAATATGATCACTAACATAGCAGGTGCAATGATAGAGAAATCTACTAATGTGTTAATATTAAGAGGTGAGGATAGAAAAAGCCTGACAGTACTTCGTAAGCATTTTTGTCTCAAAGTTAGTCAAACTGTACAGTCTGCTGTACATGTCATATGTCTGCTTCCATCTATTCGTCCAGCTAGTTATTCACAGACATCACTGCACTAATGTTCTCTCAGTATTTTAACACAGGAATCCCACAAATATTTATCCTGTGAAAGCCCTTGAGTTCCAGAGTTGCAGGTCCTTATGGAGAGGAAGAGTGGACTGGAAATCATTTACAGTTTAAACAACATTAAGAAGCATGAAATAGCACTGGGGTGAAACTGTAGAGAGGGGAAAGAGGGAGATGAACTTGCACTTGGCTGGAAATGTTTATACTTTCCCCTATGTTGGAGAGTTCAGTTGTGTAATTTGAAGGGGACATTAAAAATGAAAAGATAATAGAAGGTCCTGGTATCTTTCCCTTTGATTTTTTTCTTTTCTTTTTTTTTTTTTTTTTTTTTTTTTGAAACTTGGTGCAACCTGGTTCATTCCAAAGGAATAATGTTCTTCAGAGGTATTTTTAAGAATTCCAAAGATGTATCTCTGCCAGAGGTGATTAGCCATGTTCATGGTGACTTCACTAGAAGTGTCCCTGTAATGGGTTAGTCTGTCCCCTTAAGTAGTGCCCACAGATCAGCCTATCATGTGGCATGACCCTTTAGGATTTTCAGAGGTCTGAGGTGTGCAGGGACCTAGAAAACAGATGATACTGGGGAAAAAAGGACACAGTCCTTGGGAATAAGTAGTGTTACCGTCTTTCTCATTAAGGGACCAGGGCCAGGAGCTGTGCACAGTGTGAGGCAAGGTTCCCCTTTTTCCCTGCCCATTAGGAAGTGGCAAGAGTTAGTAAGGTGCAGCCCTTAACTGCCTAACATGGGGTCCCGGGGCTGGAACCCAGAGGAGAGGGTTGGTCTGCGTTCTCCTACCTCTCCCCCACCAAAAGGGGAAGTACAAGACGCAGGACATAAAGAGACAAAGATAAATGGATGTGTCCCAGGTGGGGGCTGAACCCCTGACCTAAAGACCACAGACTTTTGGTTTTCTGTTTGTACTTCTCCTGTTACCCCTTAAGGGGACTGAACTGAAAGATGATCTGGCCAGAGGGCCAGGCTGTGGAATCTGCAGACCACAGCAATACCAGAATGAGAGATGACGGGGGTGCTAGAGCAGAACCATATCCTGGCACGAGGGGGTTCTCTGGAAGTGAGTACACCCTGTTACAGTCCTTTTAAACCACTGGCAACATTCTATCAAAGACTTTCTTGTAGTCGCCTCTTACACATCATTGCATCATAGAGGGAAACTTTAAAATAATAAAGAAATACTAAGAAGACAAGATTATTTACAATACTTATTTAGCTACTGCTCATTTGAACACTATTCTTGTTTATAAGCAGTCAACATTAGGCCAGCCAAAATGGAGTCTGCAAATTACTGATTTTTGCTCAGTAGTATAATTTTAGTTGATTCTATGATGAAACTAAGGGCTGGTCTACACTAGAAAATTAGCTATGTTGCTCAGGGGTGGAAAAAAATCCACATCCCTGAGTGACAAAATTAAGCTGACCTAAGTCCCTGTGTAGACAGTACTAGATTAACAGGAGAATTCTTCCATTGACCTAGCCGCCACCCTCTGGGGAGGTGGATTGCTTACACTGTTGGGAGAACTGCTCCCATCAGTGTAAGTAGTGTCTATCTGTGCGACCTTGTAGCATTTTAAGGGTAGACAAACCCTTAAAGTTTGTCTACACTTAAAAAGTGATGATGCTGTAAAGCCACATAGCCATAATTTGATCTACTGAAATGGGGGCAGCATTGTACACTGAAATACAATAATTTTGCTAAGGGAATGATAGTCAAGACTTTAATTCTCTCAGTTGGTGAAGACTGAGCTCAGAGCACCTCTTGAGACCATGGGAGTAGATTGATATCTGACTCAGAGGAGATCCTCAGCTAACTTTCACTTAGGTGTCACACATTTCTTAGATAAAAATGAGGTCAAAATGGATAAGAAGGAATAGATTTGCTGAAAACCTAAAAGCGTTCTTTAGGCATATCCCAATATTCTGAGTCATTTTATGAAGAAGTAGCAGATGGGTCCCTCACCGTATTATATGTGCTATGGTGCTGATTGGTGCTGGGGACAAGTCACCTGGGAAATCTGATGCTGCAAAAACACCACAATATAAAAATGCATTTACTTCTGTTAGAGTACACACTGAAGAATTGTGATTTTTCAGTCCTATATTTCTCATCTCAAGATTATATTAGCTCATTTGACAGTTACATCACTTAGTATTTTCCAATTTCTCTCTATCAAATATATTCTGCAATTAAAAAAAATTGTGTAGTGCATTTCACTCTTGTAGAATCTAAACAGCTTTAGACTTATAGAAACTAAGTGATATCCTAGCTATATACAGGAAACATTTAATCCACATACTGCATCTGTTTTACAGATAGAAACACTGCAAAATAGTTTATAAGTGAAGAAAATATGTATCCAATTGAAACTGCGGAGTAATTTGAGATAGGCAGAATGTAATTACTACAGCTGGGTGGGAAACATTTCTCCCATTCTTCAAAAATTTCCCTATTCCACGTTGGGATGAAACTGAGATCTTTTAACACTGTAGGTTTTGATTGGGGGTGGAGGGTTGCTAGAGAGAGCCCACAGTAGCCAGTACCCTCACCTGACTTGTGGGAGGCCCGGGTTCAAGAGTCTGTGTCTTCCAGTTGGATGTCCCTGAGCAATAGAGTTACTCTCTCTTGCCCAATGAATATTTAATTATTTATACCTTGTGGAAGAGCTCTAATCGGAGAGACTGGGAGCAACCCACCCAAGAATACCAAGGTCAATAGCCAGCTGGTTAGGGCATACACTTAGAATGGAGGAGACCCAGGTTTCAGAGCAAGGATTTGAACCTGGGTCTCCCACTCCCACCTGAATGCCCTGACCACCTGGCGATTGACTATTCTTGGGTGGATTAATTTTGTCAAAACATATGTTTCCATGAAAAATGTTGATCTCAATGAATTGGCATTTTTCAATGAAAAAATGTTTCATTGAAAAATTCCAGATAAGCTCTAGTAATTGCTCAAGTTGAAGTTTGGCCAGGATGAAGATACTTGGCAACACCTCTGCTCTTTAAAGAAGTGTTATAGGATGTTTAATGATCACAAGTGGTCAGAAGGTGGACCTTGGTTTCACATTTCATCCACAATATGTCACCTCCATCAACACACTGTAATGCTGTACTGGAGTGTTACATGACCCAGGGACAAGACTGCCACCTACAAAATAGACTTGGCTTTTTATGTGAACTAATATATTACAAGAAGGTCAATTAATATTAGTTTTTGCAGAATGTCTTTTTCCTGAGGCAAAGATGAAGATGCATACTGTAAGAATAGGTCAATTACAGCATGTGCTAGAGCAGGGATCGGAAACCCTTGGCACGTGGCCCATCAGGGAAAGCCGCTGGCGGGTTGTGATGGTTTGTTTACCCGCAGCGTCTGCAGGTTTGGCCGATCGCAGTTCCCACTGGCTGCAGTTCGCTGTTCCAGGCCAATGGGGGCTGCGGGAAGCGGAGTGGATTGGGCCACCTCTTCCCGCAGCCCCCATTGGCCTGGAATGGTGAACCGCGGCCAGGAAGCTGCAATCAGCTGAACCTGAGGACGCGGCAGGTAAACAAACCAGCCCAGCCCGCCAGGGGGCTTACCCTGATGGACCTCATGCCAAAGGTTGCTGATCCCTGTACTAGAGTACAAAAATAAACAGGTATATAATGTTAAATAGGTTTAGTGCAGGGGTTCTCAAACTTCATTGTGCCACGACTGCTTTCCGACAACAAGAATTACTACATGATCCCTGGGCGGGGAGGAGGGGAAGCCTGAGCCTACGCGAGCTCCACCACCCTGGTGGGGGCGACGACAAAAGCTGAATCCCAAGGGCTTTAGCCCTGGGGTTGGGGGTGGGGGGAGGCTGTAACCTTGGGCTTCAACCCTGGGCAGTGAGTCTCAGTTTTCAGCCCCAGACCCCAGCAACTCTAGCACCAGCCCTGGTGACCCCATTAAAATGGGGTCCCAATCCAGTTTGGTGTCCCGACCCACAGTTTGAGAATTTCTGGTTTCGTGCTATGTTGTCCACTCTAGTGTTGGTAAAAAGAAGCTCAAGCAAGTGCAAAAACAGGCAACTAGGAGAAGAGCAAGAGGACCATAAATTGACATCGTTTCTGTCTCCACCTCTGAGCGGACAGAAGCCTCTCCGTGCAAATACTGCAGGGACAGTGTGTAATTAAGAAGCTTGATGGCTGGGGTAGGGAGTCAGGGAGTTACATGTAAGGTTTAGCTCTGTATGCAAATACCCCACTGTCTATGGAAATGCATGGATAGCACATGTCCTACTCCTTAAATGTGGCTGCAAACTCCTCCAAAATGTCAAACTACAGACTTCCCTCATTATCCCAACCTCCCCCTGATGTTTTTTCTATGGCTGTCGGTAATGTTTTTCAATGGCCTATCATGTTGTAGTCATGATTTCCAATGGAAGCAACAATATTACACATTTACTTTTATGTAAAAGCAATCTGAGGATATTGGGTTCTAAGAATAAACATTTCTGAGGGGCCAAAAAAAGTCCGGTAAAAGACATGGACTGTAAAACAACTTTATTTGGACGCCCTGGAATAAAATTTGATTGATTGGGTCTGTCTATATGGTTATCCCATATTTCAGTTTTATTACGCTGAATACAGTATTCCTATGTGAGGCAGTGACTGTGTATGTACTTGATTTATTTAGTGCTGTTCGTTCTTCCTCCTATTCTTCCTGCACTGACAACTGCAATTATCGTAGTATCTCCGCTTCCCCTGTGGTAGAGAGAAGCTCTTTAAATCCCCTCTAGTATCATTCAACAGGTAAATACTTCTGTCTTTATCACAGATTGCATAATTCACAATAATTCCATGACACACAGCGGAAATTTTCTTACTGTTTTATCCCTTTGGTTCCGCAGGCTACTGTAGAGAGATCATAGGAAACCATTCCTCTGCTCCCACTAGTGCAGGGCTTGTAGTTGTCTGTGATTCTTTTGTGGGAGGCATAAGGAGGTGAAAGCTATGTGTACCCATGCTAGGAACAGGAACAAACACAACTTTCTATGTATTTTCCTTTTGTCTCATTTTGAGGTGTAATTTACCCATAGTCACCATAGTGTTTGAGCACTTTAACAACGTTCACAGCTCTCCTGTGAGGTATGTAGGGACTTCTGTATGTAAGTATCTCCATTTATTTAAGTGGGGAAACAGAGGTACAGAGAGGGCAAGTGACAAAATTCACATAGGAAGCCTGTGGCAGAGCCTGGAATGGAACCCATAAGACATGACTCCTTGTCCTGAGCCTTAATAATATGATTGTTATTCCCCTCTCTAGGATAACTGATTGGTTCTGATATACCTACTGGTTGTGGCAACTGTCTCAAATTTTTCTCTTCTTCTCTGAATGGCTAAAGTGGCCACAGATATATTTCATACTTTCTATACTCTGGTTAGCATGCAGTAAGTTAATGACCAATTTTAAGCACTGTCAAACCATAGCATGAAGCATTTACCTTACAATTCCTTATATTTGCTTATGTTCTACAATGCCAGCATTGTACTACATGAGAAAAGAAACCCACCAAATTGCTATTGCTATGACTCACGTTCATTGCAATGTGAGGTCTTTTAAACACCTTTTTAATACAAAGTAATGAGGGTATCATGTTAGAATGTGTTTTAGATGTAGCAAAGACAAGATTTCTACTTTCAGTGTGTAAGATTTCCTCAGGGTTCCCAATGACTGCAGCTGTTCAAGCCAGGTCCACTCTCAGTAGGGAAGAGAATAAAATTACCTTGGCTTTTTAAAAGGATAGTGATTCTTGGAACCACATCTTTATAATGCTTGTTGTGGAGAAGAATGTCCACATGGCTGCCTAAATCATACATCTGTTTAAAGGTTTGTTCAAAACACAGCCTTAAAGCATCAGTCTATTTAAGAGCTGTGAAATGCCATGAATAGGGTAATTTTGAGAGTGTCTCTTTTCAAGCTATTGTCAGTCGCCTTTTCACAAAGGAAGAAAGAATCCAGTCCATTTTACTACAGTTTGTGTGTTTCTCTGATGATGTTACTTCTAAAAGAATAGATAAACTTAATAGGCAATGATGGGCAAATTCCCAAAGGATTGGCTTTCGAGTTCAGTTTAGATGAGTATATGAAGTTTATCCAAACAATCTGAACTTTGAGAGTTGGCATAACTGGGCTGGAAGTTTTCACAAGATGAGTGTTCATGCAGAATTTTTGAAACTTCCTGTTTCTGGTTGTGGCATGGAATGCCACAAAGCTCAGTATATTTTTCTATATTTTGGCACTTCCAGTTTAGAACTGAACAGAAAACAGCACAGTGCAAAATTAAAATGTGTTCCCAAAATCTCCCATAAAATTTGGGGGTCAGGGAGAGGGGGTGCGTGCTGACTTTGGGTTCAGTTCCAGCCCCACTGTAAGTGCGGTTGCTCCTCATGACTGTTGGGGACTGCTGTGATGCTGGGCACCAGAACTGAGAGCAGGGAGAATGTCTGACCTGTATTCTCAATGCCCCCATGCAGGTGCCCTGGATAGGCATGGAGGACAAAGAGGAAACAATCTGACTCAAATGTAGATGAGTGAGGAGCAGAGTGGGAGCAGGGAAGGCAGAATGGGATGGAGAAATAAAAGCAGAGGGGTTATAGGGACAGGTTGTGGGAGAAATGAACGAGGAGAATAAAGACAGAAAAGTACATGCTGGGGTTCTGAAGGAGGAAGTTATGCAGAGGGTAGACTGGAGAAGATGGGGGCCAGTGAGCCTCTGAATACTAGAAAACATTCTCCTCTGCAAACTGGAAATGAAATTCAGGAATCCTGGGTTCAGCAGTCCCCTATTGTCATCAAATAATTGCAAAGCCCTCTAGCAAATGTGTGATTCATTCCTCAGTAGTGGCTGATCCACAGGAGATAACACCTACTGCACCTACTAAAAACAACAACGAGGAGTCCTTGTGGCACCTTAGAGACTAACAAATTTATTTGAGCATAAGCTTACATGGGCTGGAACCCACTTCATCAGATGCATGGAGTGGAAAATACAGGAGCAGGTATAAATACATGAAAGGATGGGAGTTGCCTTACCAAGCGTGAGGTCAGTCTAATGACATAAAATCAATAAACAGCAGGATACCAAGGGAGGAAAAATAACTTTTGAAGTGGTAATGGGAGTGGCCCATTACAGACAGTTGACAAGAAGGTGTGAGTAACAGTAGGGAGAAATTAGTACTGGGGAAATTAGGTTTAGGTTTTGTAATGACCCAACCACTCCCAGTCTTTATTCAGGCCTCATCTGAATCCATTTTGTATCCAGTTTGCAAATTAATTCCAGTTCTGCAGCTTCACGTTGGAGTCTGTTTTTGAAGTTTTTTTGTTGAAGAATTGCCACTTTTAGGTCTGTTATTGAGTGACCAGAGAGATTGAAGTGTTCTTCTACTGGTTTTTGAATGTTATGATTCCTGATGTCAGATTTGTGTCCATTTATTCTTTTGCATAGAGACTGTCCGGTTTGACCAATGTACATGGCAGAGGGGCATTGGTGGCACATGATGGCATATATCACATTGTCACCTACTAGTTCCTCTATTATAAATCAAGTGGTAAAGAGCTTCTAATTACACTGAACCATGTGGTTTTCAACATAGTCTCACATGACGGAATTTGTTTGTTTTTAGTTTATAGTAAACGTAGTAAATTACATTTTGAAAAAAAGCTAATTATAAAGAATGTTTTTGCTGAAAAGTCAAGCACTTAAATTATAAAATCCCTATCCATGCTCATGTGTTTTATGATTGTCTTTAGTTACATAATCACATACTGTGAACATCTATTCTGTGCACTCATTGAGGCGGTGTCCTCTAGAAAAAATAGTATGTGATCATGTAATTAAGGACTATATCAATGGACATGTAGAAGAGGGCTAAACTGAGGTTGCCTGGGCAACCTTAAATCAGCATTTCTTAACTTTTGAATGAATGGTTTTTACACTTGGTAACCTTAAATATTCTTTTAAGGTATGTGTGGGTTTTTTTTAATGTAATCTCTCTTTCACTATGGGCTAAATTGTCAGTCTTTACATGGCTACACAGGAATAAGGGGTAGTAAAGTCCTGCTCAGATTGTGAACAGGAGAGTAGGGCCCTCTTAGCCAATACTCTCTACTATGAGCAAATGGGTGTGGAAGAGGCAAATTGTGTTAATAAGTAGGAGGAGCCTCCTTACTCACCGGCTGGAGTAGCCGGCTGGGTAAACAGTAGGGAACATCTGCTGGACAAAAAGGGGATCAAGCAATGTGTGCTTTCCTCAGAGCAAGTGGTAAGCAAGGGAAGAATCATGACTGAATCACAATTCATTCTCTGGCTTGCTCCTGTAGTGGTACAGCCATGTGCTGCCTGTTATTCAGGGAATATTGTAACATTACAGTATAGTCTTCAGTCTTGTTATGACCTTGAACTACAGTACTAGTGACTAGTAGTGTATTTCAGTGATTGATTCCAGGAATCAGGATGGTGAACTGGCTTTGTGCTGTGTAGAATAATGTGGAACAATATGCACTCAATAATATAAGCTCTTTCTTTCTTTTTCCTTTAATTAAAATCGTAAGTGCTGAAACATGTAGCTATAGCCTTACAAACTAAACAGTACAAACTAACGAACTATGACAATTTTAATCCAGCAATGGAAAAGACTTGTCCCATTTCTGCATCTGCCACCAGTATATAACTTTAAGATCTCATTCTGGCAGAATTATTTCAGCCTCTACACAGTATGTTTAAAAACATGTGTTTTATCCCTTTTATTATTTTATACTGATAATTCTGAAATAAAGGTAAACCTGTCCTAGTTATCCTACTTAATTCTTTCACTAAATCATCCTCAACCTGAATATAGTATCTTTAAAGAGACAAATATATAGTAAACCTGAAAAGATGTTTTATTTAGATTAAATTAAATTACTTTTTTTTAACCTCTCCTCTAATTTGCCTTACAACTCTCATTAAATGCTCATTTTCTGCTTTAATACTTCTAAATGGTAATACTAGGTCACAATCCTCTATAGAAGTCAGAAACCAGTCATGTTGCATGTTAGGAAGCAAAATAGTTCCCAAATCTTGTATTTTTCTTAAGCATAACTTTGTTCTTACTGTGAAAATAAACTGCTTTGATTTACAGAAGACTGTTTCATCACTCTATACCACTGGTCAGAGACTCCCAAAGAGAAGACTGCATGTGCACAAACTCAGTTGGACCTGCAGGGAATATATGGTAGATACATGGGGTCCTGCAGCCCAGGGCCATGTCTAAGAATGGAAGACATGCAGAACTCCAACCTGGGATAGGCATGTGGCCTGACACGTGACAGGGTGCACTCAGAGAGACTATAAAGGCAACCAGTGCAGCTAGCCTCGTGACCATGACCAGCATAAACAATTGGGCTAGTCAAAACATTTGTCAACATTTTTTTTAGATTTGTGAAAATTTTCATGCATAATTGTCGTATGAAATTTTCCAGTTCTTGACTAACAGTTCAGGAAAAAAAAAAAAAACATGTTTGTTTGAATCAAAACAAAAAAAATTCCTGTTTGGGGTTTATTTTTTCCTCTTTGAAAAGCCAAAAAAAAAAAAGAAAAAGAAAAGAAAAGAAGAAGCAACAGCAGCAAAGGGGAGGGGCAAAATGTAAATTCACTTCCATTCAATTCAAAATAACTTTTGTTAGGAATATATTCATTTCATTCAAAATATTTTGTGGAAATTGCATTTTTGACCAACTCATTAATTAAGCTGATTTTTGTATAGCAATAATCACACAAACTCATATTGCAACTCTAACTGAAAATACTTTTCCAACTTTTATTATCTGTCCTTATCCTTTATTACAAAAAGAGGAAGTAAAGTGGAGGAATAGAGCCCTTTTTGCAACCATTTTCCAGCTTCAAAAAAACCCCAGTATCCTTTCTATTATTCCAGAATTATTGGAGGTCTCTGAGTGTCACCTGAAATAACAGAGCGCTAGCTCTTGCTATGACAGAAGCTTGTATTTGTTTGCACCTATATACAGGTAGCAGCAATCACCGAATTTCAAAGTTTTATAAACCTTTGATTTCCATATGATTAGTGTGAGGTACAACTAGTAGTTATTTCTGATGGGGTTTACAGACCCCACAATGAGGACAACAGAGTGGTGGAGCAGTACTGGGTCAAGAATATCCTGCCTCTCAGTCGCTGCAGGGCATGCTTCCTATAGATGACCTGCTTAAAGGGAGCTCTTGCAGCTGGGGAGAGAGGAGAGAGAGCTAGGAGAGTAAGTCTGCCTGCAGCTGCTGAGGAAGGACCAGGACTGTGAGCAAGACCTGACTAAGGGGAACAACTGGACTCTGAGAGTGAGCTGGGAAGCCCCCTGCTGAGGCTCTGAAGCCCCTTGCTGAGGCTCTGAAGTATTGTGTGTGCAAGTAGAAGACTGGCCATCCCCTATACTGAAGGGCAAATAGAGAAGATAAGAAATGCCCAGAGCAGGCTGATCCGGAGTAGCAGACAAAAGGGACTGAGTCACACCTTGCCTCTCTCCCCTTGGGCCCTGGACTGGGACCCAGTGGAGAAAGAGGGTTTGGGTCCCCCTATCCTTCCTTCATCCTCCAGCTGCCTACAAGATTCTGGAGGACTCTTGGTGAGGTGACAAACGGTGACATGGACATTGGCCCTCTGGACTGCCTGGAAGAGCTGTTTCAATGGGATTTTTGTGCCTAAATACTTTTGAAGATCTGGGCCAGATAGCTTCAGGGACCACGCTAGGGTTATTCAGCAAGTCAGTGATAAAGCTGGATACAGGAACGTGGGGAACAATAATTCTTCTGTTGAAGTCCAGTGGCAAAACTACTACTTCAATGGTGCTACTTCCAGAATGGTGGAATGGCAGGCCCCAGCCGTAACCATTATCCCAATGCCAGCCCACACATTGAACGGACTAGTTAGAGAAGACATCATTAGGCCACCATGGGAAACAAGCAGATGCAAGATTAGTTGCTAACTATTTCCTACTTCCTTATTTAAGGAACATATGTCAGCTTGTGGAAGAAAAAGAGAGAAGCCAAACCCCCAGGTTTGTTCCATCCTGGCTAGTGTTTCCTTAAGAAGTCTTTTAGGAGACTTTTTAAAAAAAGTATTGGATTGCCAGCTGCACTCTGCTAAGTATCTGTTACTTTCTTTGAATTCACTAACTTATTCAGAATTTGCAGGTTTCCTCTAAGTTAATATGTGATGGGCTTTAGCTGATCAATTAGTACTCCCTGCTGTAATGTATCATCATCATAACCCCTAGCTCATTTTCATCCATAGAGTTCAGATCTCTTTACAATGGAGGGCAGTTTCATTATCCCCATTTTACAGATGGGGAAGCCGAGGCACCAAGTGGTGACATGATTTGCCCAAATTTGCCTTGTAGACCTATGTTAGAGCTGAGAATAGATTTCAGTTCTGAGTTCTAATCCCGTGCTTTAGTCACTAAGCCATGCTGCTTCGGTTATTTCGTATGTATACCAGTGCTCTGTACTGGAATATGTTTACTCGGGTATTGATCAGTTGCAATATCCTCTAGTGGACCAAAAACTAAACCAGGGATCGGCAACCTTTGGCACGCAGCCTGCCAGGGTAAGCCCCCTGGCGGGCTGGGCCAGTTTGTTTACCTGCCATGTCCATAGGTCCGTCCGATCGCAGCTCCCACTGGCTGCAGTTCGCTGTTCCAGGCCAATGTGGGCTGCAGGAAGTGCCGCGGGCCGACGGATGTGCTGGCTGCTGTTTCTCACAGCTCCCATTGCCCTGGAGTGGCGAACCGCAGCCAGTGGGAGCTGCGATCGGCCGAACCTGCGGAAGTGGCAGGTAAACAAACCGGCCCAGCCCGCCAGGGGGATTACCCTGGCGGACTGCGGGCCAAAGGTTGCTGATCTCTGAACTATGGTATATGTATGTGGCCACTAATAATTACACAACTGTTTCCCAGTATGTTCTCCTTGTCACAGTACAAAGCAAATTCATACAGAGAATAAAAATAAAAAGGGCGTGTATGGCTTTATACTATGTGGTGTATAAGTGGAATATGACCTCACTTAAAATCAACTACTTATTGCCTTCGGCTTCATTTGACACTAATGTATCAATGCCTGTGCTACTACTGATTTATTTGCTCCTTAGGCTCCCCCACTCTGAATACCCTTTCATTCATGCAACCTCTCTGTTTTATTCTCATAAGCAAAATAATCCTCTTAGAGCTACATAGATCTAGTTTTCTTTTGCCCTGATGGGTTTGAAGTAATGAATGGGGAATCATATATTCTTAAACTTCGAAGTACAACTCCTTCATTCCTAATCTCCAAAATAATGGATGCTCTAAGTGGCATTCAGAGTGATGTGCTCAGCAATACCCTGACTATGCTCATTACTCTAATTAAGGCTATGTCTACGCTATGGACCTTACAGTGGCACAGCTGTACTTGTACAGCTGTGCCGCTGTAAAGTTGACCATGTAGCTGCTCTTTGCTGGCAGGAGAGAGCTCTCCTGTTGGCATAATTAAAGCACCCCCAGCAAGCGGCATTAGCTATTTTGTCAGAGCCTCTGTCCACACCAGTACTTGTGTCAGTGTTTTTTTCAAACCCCTGAACAACAAAAGTTTTACCGAAAAAGTCTTTAGTGTAGACAAAGCCTGAGAAATAAGAGGTGTATTGAGTAAATGTACTACAAGTATATAAATATATTTTTTGTTGAATATTGGCATTTAGCATGCCATTAGCTAAAATAGGTCTTCTGATTTACAAATTATCTCTGACTCTTGTGTTTCAGCCTGTATGCAGCTCTTTAAATAAAAAGTTTATCTATCAGAATTAAGTATATTTCACACAACACTATAGCTGTTGTAGGCATATCCATTCACTTTTTTCCAGACAATTTTGACACAGCATGTTATTGGATTTGTGAAGGTCATCCACATTGTAATGAAGTTGAATGAAATCTGAGGGATGGCTAAGAAGGATTCTACCATAACTGTCCACCATGTATTGAAATATATCAGTAACCACAAATTGTATCATCATGAAATTTTCACACATGGTAGAACTTCATTTGTTAACTGTAGCAAAGGTTGATGTTTGACATTTAAACCCTACCATAGTATTGAACTCATTATCTTGTGGTCTGATATAGATTTGCACTGGATAAAAAACTGTTCCAGGGTATTAGTAAACAAATGTAAGTTTTTTATTAAAAACAATTTAATTTGGATATTTGCTTTTTTTTTAAATGGTTCTTTTGTCAGACTCTCACATATAAAAAAGCTATGATTTTTTAAGATGGATGCCTAAGTCCATATTTAGGCCTGTAGTGGCCTGACTTTCAAAAGTGCTGAGCTATCCACAGCTTCCATAGAAATTAATGGGTACTTAGTATTTTTTATGTTTTTAGGAATCTATTTTTTAGCATCCGTTTTTAAAAATCTCAGTCCTGGTATTTCTGTCCTTATGTATGTACCTATATTTCTATTTAAATTTTTATATGGCCCCCGTTACCATAGTATCTGAGCTTCTATAACATGTGCACACACAAAAAATAGATCAAGCATACCATCTATATCAGGGATCAGCAACCTTTGGCCCACGGCCCGCCAGGGTAAGGCTGTCAGGGTAAGCCGGGCTGGTTTGTTTACCTGCTGCGTCTGCAGGTTCGGCTGATCGCAGCTCCCACTGGCCGTGATTTGCCACTCCAGGCCAATGGGGGCTGCGAGAAGCGGTGCGGGCCGACGGATGTGCTGGCCACCACTTCGCGCAGCTCCCATTGGACTGGAACACCAAACCATGGCCAGTGGGAGCTGCAATCGGCCGAACCTGCGGATGCGGCAGATAAACAAACTGGCCTGGCCTACCAGGGGGCTTGTTAGGATACAGATATTCAGGACTGTCTGCAAAGGCCTGTACTTTAAGAATTTAGGTGTATTCTTATCACTTGGCTAGTTCTAGAGGTATAAAAGAAGAATCAAAATCACTGTCTGCTGGTGTAAGGGCCTTCTCTTACTGTGACAGTCTGAGGCCCTGTTCTTAGGCTAAGGCCTTTGGCTAAGCAGCAGAGGCAGCCATAAGCTAGGAAGCAAACAGTCACATCCTCACATTCCAAACTAGTCATATTGAAATAAGGTGCTATTGGGCTGTTAGGCACTATCAGGACAGGATTGTATTCCTATCACCTCCAGAGAAAGGGAAGTGCCTAGAAAATGTAAAAGGAAACTTAGTTTGATAGCATCCTGTCTGGCAAGAACTCACTTTATCAATAGCTGGGATGTGAAATCCTCGCTTCTGTATTGTCTTGTCATTATAGTTCCCACTTTGCTATTGTTTGTCTGTATAATCTCTGTCTGGTTCTGTGATTGTTCCTGTCTGCTGTATAATTAATTTTGCTGGGTGTAAACTAATTATGTAACCAATTATATCCCACCACCTTAATCATGTTACAATATGTTAGGATTGGTTAGTTAAATTTCAGGAAAATGATTGGTTAAGGTATAGCAAAGCAGAACTCAAGTTTTACTATATAGTCTGCAGTCAATCAGGAAGAAGGGGGCTGGGGGTGGGTGTGGGCATGCGGGTGAGGGAGATGGGAACAGGGAATGGGGGTAAGAAAATTGGAATCATGTTTGGCTAAGGGTAGGAATGGGAACAGGGACACAGGTGTAAGGCTCTGTGGTGTCAGAGCTGGGAAGGAGGATACTAAGGAAGGAAACTGGAATCATGCTTGCTGGAAGTTCACCCCAATAAACATCAAATTGTTTGCACCTTTGGACTTCAGGTATTGTTGCTCTCTGTTCATGTGAGATGGACCAGGGAAGTAAGTGGGTGAAGGAATAAGCCCCCTAACAGGGCTTACCCTGGCGGGCCGCAAGTTGCCGATCCCTGATCTATATTCTCATTGGATGGTCACATTAATTAAAATGCATCATTTACTTTGTGTTGATTTGATAAATCATCATTTAAAATATTCCTTCTTTGCCTTCAGACCATGTCCTTAATTCCTACTTCTGTAGGAATTCTTAATTCAGTATTAAAATATATGTGACCACTGTGAAAAACCTACTCCAAAACTGATGTATCTTACTATTCTTAAGACACTCTCATACAACAGTCACTTCAGAATGGCAAAATGTTTTATTAATGGTGCCCATTATCCTACTATTGTACCTAACAGTAATTTGAAGTTTCCCAGTTCTCCCTTTTATGATATACTATTTTTAAACTGGTATTATAATGTAACTGCATCTAGCATCTAGGTTTAGTGAATTAAGATACCGTGAAAATACAAGAAAGAAAAAAGGTTAATAATCAATAACCAACTGAACAAATTGTATTCCCTATGCAAATCTTTCAGCTTTGTTTCACTTCAAGCTGTGAAACTCCCATGTAATTCAGCTTTATAAAATGGCTTCTGTGCACCTTTAATTATAAAGGCATGTAAAAATCACAAAAAAGCCTTTAACTTCGTTTATTAGAATGCCTTCAAACCGTTTCTCAGGATTTTCCTTGATCAATTAGAAAGCTAATTGGAAGACCACCTTTTTTTCCAACCTCCATTGATCACCTTAAGCTATCCCTCCAGTTAACTGATAACACCACTCCTCAGCTAACCCCCTAATAAGTTATTTAAACTTAAGAACCTCCTAATGTCATAAGGCTGCAGCATGAATACACAGTTTTGTCTGTTGGTTATGTAGCTGATCTCGAGGCTGGTGGTTCCCTGATAGTTCACAGTCTCACAAGTTTTTTGTTTGTTACCTTCCATCATCTGGGATGATTAAAACTCCTTTATACCCCCTTAATATTGGGTAACAGTTTTCCCTGGAACTGAGAAGACTGGAAACTAAAGCTTTAGGACTGACTAGTCTAACTTTCCTGGTAGACTTCACTTGATTGGAGAGAGGGTTCTGCCTGAACACTCCATCAGGCAATTGCACTGCCACTTTTCAGAAAAACTAGCATTTTCATTGGGATATACGTGTTCCAAACAGCTGAGAAGTTTATCCTCTTTGTGCTGTCTCATGCAGATGCTGGTGGGCCATCTTTCTCTGGAAGTATGGCCTTGTCCAGAAATGGATTTTAATTAAAGCAATGTATAGTAAGAATTAATATTGTAAAGTAAAATATATAGTCATGGGGAATCCAAGGTGAAGACAAGCCAGAGTTGAAGGATGAAATAGAAAAGTGTCTACAATAGCAAAGTTTTTAATGCCATGTTACGTACTACGAGAGAGAAACACAAACAAGATATCCTTAAACCAGTATGAAGCTCTTCTAATAGCAGTTCATGGCCATTTAGCCCCATTTCCCACAGCAAAACAATTCTGTCCCAGAAGTCTCTGCTGGGACAGAATGGTGTGAGCAAGAGTTTAGCAAAAGTTCATTTTACAAGTGCTGTTACATGTGTAAGAGGTTCTTAACCAAATTTTTGACAGAATAGATGGAATTGTTCCAGTAGATACGATGAAGAACAAATATTGAGTGGCATATAGTCAATACAGCATGATTCTTCAGTACAGAGAAACGCTGAGAGGCAAATGATGAATGCAGTAGAATGCAATACAGAATAAATGCTGAAAGGGATATGATCAAAATAACTGAAATGCTTCTCTCTCTCTCTCACACACACACAAATGTGAGTTGGAAGGTATTGGAAGGAAACATAAGGCCCACTCCATTACACATTTAATTCAATGCTAATCTTTCCATGGATTTCAATAAAAATTGAATCACTTCCTAACTGGATGGAAGGGAAGCTGGGACAGCCTGAAAAAAAGTAAGGCATTTGGAGAGGGCAGATGAGACAAGAAATTGGTAAAAGGGGAAACTGGGATGGAATGAAGTGAGCCTGGTGGCAGAATTATTAAAGGCTTGAAGCAGCTTGAACTTTTTCTAAAAAAGAGGAAACCAGTGCAGAGGTTCAAGAATGTGGTGTTCAGAACAGAAAAGTGGAAAGGAAGGTTATCTTCACAACCGCATGTTACTTCAAGTGGACAAGGGAGAGGGGACAGGGCAAAGAGGATGAGGGTGCGGTAATCAAGTCAGGGATATACAGGAGAATATGTTAAGAACTTGGCAGAAGGAATGGAAAAAAAGGGATGAATGGCTCTTAAACAGTTGTGTTAAATACTATAAATCTCTTACTGAACATTATGCAGGATGTTTCCCTAAGGACAGAGTCAGCCCCAGAGATTGTATTTTGTTGTTCAGTAACTAATTGTTAAAAGAGAGTGAGGGAACCCTTCCTCCTTGGATGGCAATTGTGCCTGCTAATTATATTTTGTTTCCTTTAGAATTCCAAGTGTCAATCACTTGCTCCCAAAGTGTCCACAATATAAAAATGGGTCTATTATGCAGAGCTGTTTATTTTATAGTTATGCCAGGTGAAGATAAATGTTTGAGAAGACTTTTCTAACACGGCCACCCTTTGGTTGAGATGTTAAAATTAGTCCCTCCATTTCATCTCCAGTGGCTGTCCAAGTGGAAGTTGGAGGTCTCTTGGCACATTTTGAAAAGTAGAGGATACCCAGCATCTTAGTAAACCTGCTGTCCCTTAAGTAAAAAATGATCCGATGCCTCAGGTGATATTTTCCATTGATATTTAGTGGAATGGAAAATTCAATGGAAGTAGATATTTTGGGGCAGGTTTTTAATGGAAGTCTAAAGGAGGAAGAATATCTAAATTGCACCATCTGTATAATAAATTGCCAATATGATTGTACATTGTTTCTTTCTTTAGCATTTTAGCTTGTCATTGCAAGCAACAGGGGAGCAAAACATACCATAATCTCCTTGTTCCCTCTCCAGTACAAAAGCTTGAATAAATTACAATGAAAATCCCTCAGAGTTTGACTGTGGAATAAGAAATAATCAGGCAACAAGATTGAGCTATCACTGTATTTGTTTTAATAGTACTAAGAGTTTAAAGTTTAAAGAGTGTGGCTCCATATACCTTCTTCTTTGTCAAAGTGGAGTTTTATAATGAGCTATCTAAACATACTCATAAAATATAACCTCAGGACTTTATTGTATGTCTTGGATTACATGGGGGAATAGGGAAGAAGCAAAATAGCTCTTCACCTCCAGCCACTGTATTAATGCCTGCCACTGGATTAGTACTGAGAAAACTAATTCAAGCAATAAGAAACCAGCTGTCAGGCAGTGTTATTCTCTTTGGAGGTGGCAAATATACATCCTATTGCCAAGGAAAACAACCTCTAACATTAGCTCTGCCCTGCACAGGGATGAATTCTTGCCTCATCCAAATAATAATTTCAGAGGTCAGAGTTCACAAATTTAAATTCATGGCCAGCAGAGTTAGAGGATCAATGCAGCAACACAATCCTGTATACAATATTCAAATAAACAATACCAAGGATTTATCCATTGTCCAAGTTCATGCATGATTAGAAAGCAGCTACCATTTGTTTAAAGGATATGCATGGATTGTTATTGGATTTAAAATCTGTAGAACTCTACTTGTTTTGAAACTCATTTTTTAAAAATGTATGTTCTTGTCACATAAGCAATGATGTATCTTTTTCACTTAAATAAGCCTTTGTCATGTTTGGAAGCCTGCTATCTCAAAGAATCTTTGAAAATGTAAATGCAAATGAATACAATAGCTAAGACCTCATGTGAGTTTAAGTACTGAGAAAGATCTGGACATGTTTATAAATAAAATAATTACTCAGGAAGCTTCAGGGTTTTATCACTTTATGCATTCCCACTCCAGTTCTGATTCAGTGGAGTGGCTGACAATGTGTTGAGAAGAAAGTACTCTTTCCCCCCATACCCCTTTAAAATGGAAACTATTTGGGGTTGATACCTAACATGAACTCTTTAAGTCATGATTTGAGGACTTCAGTAACTCAGCCACGGGTTAGGGGTCTATTATAGGAGTGGCTGGGTGAGATCCTTCAATGTGCAGGAGGTCAGACTAGTTGATCATGATGGTCCCTTAAAGTCTATGAGTCTTAAGAAGACGACTTGTGATGGGTGAGAAATAGAATTACAGAATAAAGCGCTGAGGCCCATATCTGCAAAGGCATGTAGACACCTAGAAAATCACAGGACCCACAATGGGGTCCACAAAGCCTGCATTAGGTACTAGACTCCCTACTCAATGAAAGGGGAGAGTTAAGAACCTAAAAATACAATCCACAAAGCCAGCAGGCTAGGTGGGGAAATCACCTAAGCAAGCAAAGGTGAGAGATGTGGCTTTAGGCCCACCTCTCCCCCAGATATAGGCACCTAAGTCTGGGCTACAGGGAGGCACCTAGATCAGCTAGCAACCACAGCTGGGAAGCCTCTCCTGGAATAAGGTGGCCTCAGTGCCTAGGTCATTTTGCATAAGAATGAGTTAGTGACCTTCCTTGCTCCATGCAAAATCTCCAGCAGAGGAGGAGGAGATGCCAATCTTATATCTTAAAGCCCTCAACTGGGATGTGGAAGACCAAGGTTCAACTCCCTTCCCCAGCTGCTTCATGAAAGAGAGAAAGGATTTGAACAGGGGTCTCCTATCTATTGAGCTAAGGGATAGTCTTGTGTAGGGCTCCCTCAATCTCTCTGCTTGAAGCTTTTCTGGTTGAGCTAAGTGATTAACTAGCCATATGGAGCAGTAGCGCTGGACCCTGCTACTCCCAGCTCCTAGATGGGTGACCTAACCACCAAGCTAGAGTGCCATTCTTTCACTTTATGGACTAATAACTCTATGAATATTTATCCAAGATGGAATAGTTTCAATAAGAGAGATTGAGGGAGCCCCACATCAGACTATCCCATAGCTCAGAACTTAGAGCACTCTCCTGAGAGGTGTGGGAGATCTTTATTCAACTCCCTTCTCCTGATCAGGCAGAGAGGGAATTGAACCCAGGTCTTCCATAGTCCAAGCAAGTGCTCAAACCACTGACTTAAAAGGGGACATTAGTAACCACCTGCTTTCCCTTCCTCTCCTCGATTTTGAATGGGATCTGATTTGGGAGAAGGCCTCTGAGACTGCCTGCTGAATCAGGCCCCACCCACAAGTTAGGTGCTCTTCCACCTATCTTCTCCTGCTGCATGGATTGCTGTTTCTTGGGGATCTGGTTGCCTACAGTGGGCCAGCAGTGTGCATGTTCAAATATAGAAACTTAGGCACTGAATGAGTTTAGGCACTTACAGGGTTAGGCAGCCTCTGAGTGGGAGTTTTATGCACCATAGTGGAGCACAAAACTAGGCACTTAAGTACCATTATGAGTTTGCATCTGAATGTCCTCAGCTCTTATTTTAATTCTATGAGGATAGCTGACCCCAGAAATACAAATACATTGACATGAGTGGGAGTAGAGGATTATCAGCAAGACTGGGGCCCTCCATTCCTGACTCAGTAAACTTTACACTACTTCAGTTCAGTGGAAATGTTGGCATTTGCTTCACTGTAGTCTTGCACATCACCCTACAATAGAACCTCAGAGTTAAGAACACCAGAGTTACGAACTGACCAGTCAACCATACCCCTCATTTGGAACCAGAACAATCAGGCAGCAGAGATCAAAACAAAGTATTGTACAGTGTTAGATTTGACAAGGTAAGGAAACTGTTTCTGTGCTTGTTTCATTTCATTTAAGATGGTTAAAAGCAGCATTTTTTTTCTGTATAGTAAAGTTGCAAAGCTATATTAAGTCAATGTTCAGTTGTAAACTTTTGAAAGAACAACCATAACATTCTGTTCAGAGTTAAGAACAACCTCCATTCCCGACGTTTTCATAACTCTGAGGTTCAACTGTATAAAGTATTTTGTTCACCATTCCTCTGTTCCCCTTCTCAATAAGCTATTTAGAAGTGCTGCACTAATACATCTCTCAGAGCCACAGAAATAGGGTACTACTCCTCAGAACATTTGAATGCATCTGTTTAGTGCTAATCACAATATAATGTATGTAAAATAGGTAAGGTGAAATACAAGGGGAAACTGTTTAACATCAAATAAATCAGAAGCTATTGGGAGTTCTAGTACTACTTGTAATAATTGTCTGAGATGCTTAATATTGCAGTTGCTATTTACTTTCAGAATTAGTATCCATTATCTTGCAAAATCTTTTTTAAACATTTATTTGAATCTCCAAGGGCTGGCAGGGCATGTTAAGGGTAGTTATTTAAAGATTCAGTAGTCTTGCGAGAGCTAATTTAATCTCTATATCAAAAACTGTTGCTTGTTACAAATTCCCCCCATCTCCTCCGGAAAGCATCTTTTGCATCTGTGTTAACGTGTTTATGTGCAGCTGGGAAATCATCCCTGAGTTATATGTTTCACCAGAAACTAACTGTGCTTTCATGTAAGCAGGCTTAATTCGTCTCTCACTACAGCTGAGCTGAGCTGAGCTGGGGGAAAAAAGACATTAAAAAAAATAACCTACTTCAAATTTTTCTGATCAAAGAATGCAGCTTAAAAACAAACACAGAAGCTGAAGGAAAATATTCTGAAAATTCCTTCTGCATTAGCATTTAAGAAGACACATATTTGTGGGGTTGGTGGGTAGGGTCTAGGAAGTTCTGTATTCTAATTCTGACAATCACTAAATTACTATGTGCCCTTGAACATGTCATTTTGCCTTTCTGACTGTTTCCCTATCAATATATTTATCTGTCACACAGGGATGTTGTGGGAAAATAACTGGGTAATGATTGTACAGTGTTTTCAATATAACAGGACCAATCCAGTTTCTAGTGCAGTCACTGGATTTTTTTCCTTATGGGATCAGGAGCAGGCCTATAAAGTGCTATACAAATACACAGCAGTATTTATTATTAGTGTACTGTACATATGTATGTGTACAAACTGTCTACATATTTGAGTGTAGAATTACAAAAATTACAGTCTTGGGTTAAATGTAGTTGAAATCTGATGAGCAGATGCTCACTTTTTGCAGATATTGTGTATATGGTAATTCAAACAAATAAAACAGTAATTAAAACAAACTCACGGCCTGTAACAAAATGTAGCTATCTCAGAAAATGTACTTAAAACAACTTTTCCATGAAACATCTGCATGTTTGAAAATCGATAGGATAACTTTGCAAGAATTTAGTTCATTTTATTCAGCTTCTTGAAAGTTTGTCATGTAACTATATTATGATAGCGAAGCACACAGTCTGTGATGGCAACGCTTCCATTTTATTTTCTTTCAGGACGGTTATGGGTATTCTGGGTTTTACTGCCCATGTTTCTCATCCTCATAATTAAAATTAAGCGCAATGCATATCTTATTAAAACAAATGAGACAGAAACACACATAGTGCAAGCAGAAAAAGATGCAGTGATTAAAGTGACACAACAACAAACATAGGACCAACATCAATTAAAAATACACTCTGGCATATGACAAGGATATAGGCCTTCATTAAACCCAGTCTGAGGATCAGACTATTTGCTGGGTATTTTTCTGGGGAAAGGCAGCAGTGGATGGGGAGAGAGGGGGGAGGGGAGTGAGTGACAGAATGATAACCATCCCTTCATGCTATGTAGTTGCTCTGCTGCCACTCCACAGGTACTAATTCAGCACAGTGATTGAAGCACCCTTCCATGCTTTCAACATATCCATGCTGTGGCATAGGGAGTGCAGCAGTAAAGTTTCTGTCTCTAACATTTCCTATGCTTATTACTACACCCCAACACACTGACGCTCAGGAAGTCCCCACAACTCTGAGCTTTGTGCCAGACAGGAGGCATGCGTGCAGTGTTGCTCAATAAATCTAGCTTCCACCAGTGGATCTGCAGGAACACTTAGGGGCCATGTGGGTTAGTCCTAGAGTACATTCAGGGCATGCAATGCTCGAGAATAGCATGGAACTATAAAGACAAGATAATACAACATTCTCTATTTATATTATTAGAAAAAAATAACATAAAATGAGAAAGGCCCATACCAAAAAGAAATCAGAGAGAGACAATTTGAGAGAGAGAGAGAGAGAGAGAGAGAGAGACAGTCAATTTAACAGATATTTAGAGTAATGAGTTCAGCTGCTTACATTTTAGATACAGTGAACACTAATTCCTCCAATATGAAAGTGAAGTTTGCCTGATAACATGTAGGAAAGACCATAACAGGGCCCTCCAATGCATAAACCGTTTTATACCCTACCCTATAAGGTGAATGAAAGGGTCTAGTAATTTGTTATATGCACAACTACAGGAGACAGGTTGCCTGATTTGTGATTACAAGGGCCTCTGAGTCATGAGGGAGCAGGACAGGCAGAGAGTTTGATTTTATTTTGATAGTCACTATTTTAAGACATTATAGGTGGCCCCAATCTAATGGTTTTGCAGATGTCCCAAGATTTGCTTATTTTGAGCTTTGACAAATGAGATACATCTTAAATAGCTTGCCAGAGTGAATAAGACTAAATAACATACCCCAGAGGTCACAGGTCACAGCTGTCAAGCTGTCCTGCAGTGGTTCAAGAGGAGGAGGGAAGGAATTTGGTTAATCAAAGCATTTATAGCCCAAACTAATCTTTTTGTAGCATTTCACTTCCTGGTGACTAAGGAAAAAATCACCCTCTGCAAACCAAGCACAAAGGGGTACTTTTCTGATATACAAATACTATTTTTTGAAAAACAACCCTCTCACATTCATTTGCTGGATCGGGGGCTTAAATTGTCATTTCCTTCCATAGCACTGAGCTGCTGCTTATGGTCATTTCTGCTACTTTGAACTCCTTGTCTAATGTAAAAGGTAAACAGCAATAGACATTTAATTTTCATAAGAGAAAGTGAGTTAAAATTGGTTGTTGGGTGTCAAATTGCTCCTGAAAGAGAGGCTGGGATCTGCAGTGTGGGAAAAAGAGAGTCACATAGCCCAAAAAGCAAAAGAGGGTTAGGGTAAATTTAAAAAAAAAAAAAAAAAACGTATTCATAATAACACAGAAAATGTATTTGTATCTTTGTCCCTATTTTCTCATTGTTATTAGGAACTACTTTTCATAATGAAAGTATACTTTGCATAAAATACCATACAACCATTTTTAAACTTGTTTTTAAAGTGCAATGTACAATTAATGCACTATAATCTAATGGTAATAATTTGAGGTGTACATTGTGCCCTGATACATGCATGTGTGTAACTTTAAGCATGCGTGCTCTGCCAGTGATTTCAGTGTGACTACACACATACCTAAATGCTTTCAAAGGGCTGTGGTGCATTTCTTGCAAGGTTGAAGCCAGCTGGCTGGCACTCAAGCGATGCCGCAATAGTCTATTTTGCACATCCTATCATAGCTTATTGGTATAGTGGGTGACACTCAAATGGTTAGGAGTTTTAATTCTGTTTCCATAAACACTTAAAAGTTTAGCTGAATCACCAAAGTTTGCATAAAATATAATTTTCTGAAGATGAAATTCTCTGTGGTAAATAAATTCTTTCCAAGGACTCAAATAGCACAGTAACGCAAACAGTATAATTCAGAGAAAATGTTCAAAACATTTATTATAACTATTATTCCCTGCTGTTGATGAAACAAATTCAGGGATCAGTCATACATACTGACAAGAACTGAAGCAAGGCAAAGAATTAGCAGGTTCACACCATAACTGTCCCATATACCCTCTTCACACCTGCCCTTTCCCCCTCCCCTCTTTTCCCTCCTCTTTTCTTTCCGCTTAGTTTGTCCCCTCCTAAGTAAACTCACCCAAAATAAAACAAAAACTAGGATGTTTGCTGCTCTAACATTGATTACTCTGTCTTTGTTCAATGCTTAACAGAATGGGGCCCCATTTGTGGTTAGCCTTTAGGCCTGACCATAATAAAGATAATTATTAATAATAATAAAAATAATAACAACTATGAACATGCAAGTGCAGCATCTATACAGTGAGGCTTCTGCATAGGACAGAGAAATGTGCACAGAACTTAGTAGCTGATACATGCTGCTAGGCCTGCACTGACCTGAGCACTGGTTAGGAAGGTAAGAGGGAAGCAAGAAGTAGGCATGATGGGGGAACAGACAAGCGGTGGTCAGTGGTGTAAGTATAATTCAGTATGTGCAAGTGATATTCTTAGTTATGGTGACCATATTTCCCAAAGAGAAAATGGGACACCATGTGGGGCTAACCCAAACCCACTCCACTCCCCTGCAGGGCTGGTTCAAACTGCTCGCCCAAGCCCCCGCCCCACGCAGGGCTGGCCCAAACTGCTCACCAAACCCTGCCCCACCTCCAGGTGGGGCTGGCGTCGCTGCTCACCCGAACCCTGCCTGCCCCCCACCTGAGCCGTCTCCCCCACTGCACAGGACTGGCACCACTGCTCGCTCTCGCCCCACATTTGTCAGTTGATCAGTTGGCAAGAGTTCCCATTTTTTCCAAAAAAGTCTGGATGGCTGGGACAGGGCTTAAAAAAGAGATTGTCCCCAGCCAAAACAGGATGTATGGTCACCCTATTCACAGTGGCCATCTTAATTATTTCAGCACTCTCCTGCTGCCAGCTGACAGCACTGCTTTACTCAAATATACAGAAGAATTGACCTTAAGAGAAAAATTAGAGCAGAGGCTGTCATGAGGTTTAGCGAGCAACAGACTTAGCAATGCTTCTGAGAGTTCCCATGATACAATATTTCTTGCACCCAATGGCTCATTGATATACACAAGGGTACAGACTTGTTGCTAGCCCACCTACCTGCGGTATCCACACCTCTCTGGACCATCAGGAGCACAGTGCCATGTTCAGCAGTCCTACCATGATCTCAGCACTGCTGTCGCTTACCCTTTGTTGGCAGTCCTGCAAGGAACAAATCCTTGGTCTGTGTATAAATGGGTACAGATTTATTGATTTCAGATTATTTGCAGCTGCTTACGGGTCTAAGACTAATCCAATTCTGCCAAATTATGTTGAAAATATTTGACTACGTAAGACTTGATTTTAGGCTGATGAATTTATTATAAAAAATATGCATTGGGCTAGGTTCTCTGCTTCTGCTGAGTACAGCAAAGGAAGCGGGGCTGGGCCTCTCAGAGTTTATTGTGGTCTCAGGAGAAAGGGGGCTCCCTGCCTGCTATCTGCCTCCTGCCCTGGGAGCTGTATGAAGGGAGGTACAGGAGCTAGCTACACCAATACCACACCTGCTGGGGATTCCCCT
This sequence comes from Eretmochelys imbricata, assembly GCF_965152235.1. Lineage (NCBI taxonomy): Eukaryota > Metazoa > Chordata > Testudines > Cheloniidae > Eretmochelys > Eretmochelys imbricata. The sequence goes on from NC_135579.1 coordinate 27,465,690, forward strand.
AATTCAGTTGTGTCCCACAGCAGGAAAGTTATTGACAGTTGCTGCTCCGTTTGCACAAAAGGAGGGGAGCTGGGTAGAGAATACGGTGTGTGTTCTTTTCTGTCACACTTCATCCTCAACACTGAAATACACCAACCTATTGATTGGATTCAGTATGTGCTATCAGGGATAAGAAGTCATTAAAATAATAATAGTAAATCTCATTTCTACTCAAACACCTATAAATATTTGTATCAAAATTCCCTTTGGGTGTTTTTTTTTTTTAATACCCCTTCTGGATAAGCATGATCTGTGTTAGATGTGTTCTGTTTTTGCAGATCTTAGCTCTATATGTAGAAACAAAAAGTAATTCTGAATGTTAAAAGCCTGCACATGTGTGAAAGTTCTACTCAGTGGGAAAAGGATTACATAACTGGACTGATGATTAGAATATTGTTGAACTCAATATATAGAGCTAAACCCTCCTTTCAGTGGGTTTAGCTCTATATATTGCATGTTTGCAGGGTTTGCATGCCTGCTCAGAGCTTGCCTGAATTTAGCCTTCATTATGGGTGCGATTTCTAAAACTGTTTTCCTCAATAGATTGATGAAAGGAATGAGGATAAAGGAAAAATCAACAAAGGATTGTGTGTGTGTTTCTGTATTGCATTGCAAAGCAACAATTTAGCTACCGGCAATGCACTGTGCTTTCATTTTACATGGTCATAGGTATCAGAGCATAGTAGTTGTTAAGCAGCCTGTCTTCTGCTTAATTACAGAGCTGTCCCATCTTCCTCTAGAATTGGACAAAAGATTTTAAAATGGCAGAATAGTATTTTTTTCAGTATAAAAATTAGATTTCAGTCATTTCCTTCTTTTTGATAATCTAGGAGCAACAGGAAGTGAATTGATTGAAATTATTTTCTCTGTCTTCTGCAAAGAGTGCTTTGCTGTGGTTTTTTTCCCCCTTAGTAATAGTGGTAAATGATCTATTATGCAACTGGCAATGCCTTTCCCATTTCAGCTTCACTGAAGCTGATGAATGTTGTGAAATGGTAGACAGGGATTGATTAATCCACAATTGGATATTCCGGTATCCTAAAAAAAAAAAAAAGTCCACATGGCCATAATTTTTGCATATTAAAGAGATACTGAATTAATCATGTTTTGCCATCTTGTCATCCCTTTGAACTCCTGTGGCTGAGATAACATCATTTGGCCCACTTAAACAGAATGTCACACTGCAAAACTTCCATTTTGACAAGATCATTGCTACTGAAGACTCAGTAATGTTCACTGTCCATTTCATTAGCTGCTGCAGTCACAGAACCCTATGTTTAAAAAAACTTCACACACCCCCACACCCGAAATGGTATAGTTATTAAAGCAGTGCCATATGTCATTATTATTTGAAATAAAAAGTCATTCACTGCATAATGTTTAAACATAAGGCTATAAAACCGTGTTGGGATAGTGAGCAAGGCTGCTGGCAAGGCTATCTGACCCATCTGGAGTCTGCAGGCTCACACAGGACAGATTCCAAGCTTTCCATATAAAATATAAGGGAAGGAAAACAAGTGATTTATGTGTGATTTTCATCTCCAAAAACCCAGGCAGCAAATGCATCACACAAATATTTACAAAGCGTAACATAGCTGTGTAACAAGAGCAAGAATAGCTTTTCTAACTAATAACTCATTTATATTATTTTTTAAATGAAGAACACATTGACTTAAAAGTTCTCTTCTGATATCACAGGGTTTAAATATCTTTTGCCCACTGTTAAACTGATTCTCATTTACATTCTTGTGTTTTTAACCTACCTTCAGCTGCTTTCTAGAAATCTGCCATATTTAAAGGGGGAAAAAACATTTGGAGCTCTGGTTCATTTTATAAGGCAAAAAATCTGGCTCCCAAGTGTGTTAACTCAGAGCCTGAAGAAGTTTATCACACTTCAGAGTAAAATAGATGGGTTAGGATCAAGCAGACTACTCAGATGATTACTCCCTCCCAAAAAACAGGTGCATAGGGTGTGGGTGGGAATGGGCAGCGTCTTGTTCTCCACCTCCTCCTATTCATTGCTCAGCACAGCTGAGCTGGCACGAAGGAAGTACTAATTTTCTGCTGTTATACAGAGCTCTCAACTTTACTGCATTATGTGGTATATACCAAATAGGAATTCACTCTGCTTCCCTGTCCAGCTGCACAATGTTCTGAAACATGTTCTAGGGCAGGGCAGCTTTGGGGGAAGGAGGAAGAAATCTCCTTGGGCAGAAAGGCTTCCCTTAATTGAGTCAGAGGGTAGAAGGGCCTCTGTTAATTGTAACACAGAGCAAGGAAGAGCATTAATTGAATTTGCTCTGCTGGGGCTTGCATTATTTGAATCAGGACAACATGGGCAGGAACCACCCTTCCCTCCCAAAATCTGCCTCCCCATAGTGCCCTTCAAGTGCCCAGGCCAGCTTCCCTCTCCCCAAACCCTGACTCCCAAGGAGGCTGAGCAAAAATCCTACAAACTGATCACAAAAGAAGTATGATTATTCAGAAAGTGAGAAACATTTTAAAGAAACATGTTTTGTACTTTAAATATTAAAGTATGTTCTTTATAGTGTGACATGCAACAAAACCTGGATATTCCATATTTTGACAATTTGTCAAACGTTGGCAGTGTTGCAGATTGAGAGGTGTGTTGGTACAGGCTGTTAGGGGGCTTATTCCTTCACCCACTTACTTCCCTGGTCCTTCTCACATGAACAGAGAGCAACAATACCCGAAGTCCAAAGGTGCAAACAATTCGATGTTTATTGGGGTGAACTTCCAGCAAGCATGATTCCAGTTTCCTTCCTTAGTATCCTCCTTCCCAGTTCTGACACCACAGAGCCTTACACCTGTGTCCCTGTTCCCATTCCTGCCCTTAGCCAAACATGATTCCAATTTCCTTACTCCCATTCCCTGTTCCCATTTCCCCCTTTAGCAAAACATGATTCCAATTTTCTTACCCCCATTCCCTGCTCCCATTTCCCCCTTTAGCAAAACATGATTCCAATTTTCTTACCCCTGTTCCCATCTCACACACCCACATCCCCACCCACACCCACTCACTTCCTCATTGACTACAGATTATATAGTAAAACTTGAGTTCTGCTTAGCTATACCTTAACCAATCATTTTCCTGAAATTTAACTAACCAATCCTAACATATTGTAACATGATTATGTAACCAATTATATCCCACCACCTTAATTAGTTTACACCCAGCAAAATTAATTATACAGCAGACAGGAACAATCACAGAACCAGACAGAGATTATACAGACAAACAATAGCAAAGTGGGAACTACAATGACAAGACAACACAGAAGCGAGGATTTCACATCCCAGCTATTGATAAGTGAGTTCTTGCCAGACAGGATGCTATCAAACTAAGTTTCCTTTTACATTTTCTAGGCACTTCCCTTTCTCTGGAGGTGATAGGAACTATCAGGACAGGATTGTATTCCTAACAGCCCAATAGCACCTTATTTCAGTGTGACTAGTTTGGGATGTGACTATTTGCCTCCCAGCTTATGGCTGCCTCTGCTGCTTAGCCAAAGGCCTTAGCCTAACAACAGGGCCTCAGACTGTCACAGTAAGAGAAGGCCCTTACACCAGCAGACAGTGATTTTGATTCTTTCTTTTATACCTCTATCACTAGCCAAGTGATAAGAATACACCTAAATTCTTAGAGTACAGGCCTTTGCAGACAGGCCTGAATATCTATATCCTAACACAGGTCAGCAGTTAAGTACTATTCACGGGACCAAGGAGGAAGCAGGAGAGGAAACCGTGACTCGAAAAAAGAAAAGGAGTACTTGTGGCACCTTAGAGACTAACAAATTTATTTGAGCATAAGCTTTCGTGAGCTACAACTCACTTCATCGGATGCATTCAGACACTGAAGTTTTCTCTGACTGGTTTTTTAGTGTTATAATTCTTGACATCTGATTTGTGTCCAGGTTTCAGAGTAACAGCCGTGTTAGTCTGTATTCGCAAAAAGAAAAGGAGTTCTTGTGGCACCTTAGAGACTAACCAATTTATTTGAGCATGAGCTTTCGTGAGCTACAGCTCACTTCATCAGATGAAGTGAGCTGTAGCTCACGAAAGCTCATGCTCAAATAAATTGGTTAGTCTCTAAGGTGCCACAAGAACTACTTTTCGATTTGTGTCCATTTATTCTTTTACGTAGAGACTGTCCAGTTTGGCCAATGTACATGGCAGAGGGACATTGCTGGCACATGATGGCATATATCACGTTGGTAGATGCGCAGGTGAACGAGCCTCTGATAGTGTGGCTGATGTGATTAGGCCCTATGATGGTGTCCCCTGAATAGATATGTGGACACAGTTGGCAATGGGCTTTGTTGCAAGGATAGGTTCCTGGGTTAGTGGTTCTGTTGTGTGGTTGTTGGTGAGTATTTGCTTCAGGTTGGGGAGCTATCTGTAAGCAAGGACTGGCCTATCTCCCAAGATCTGTGAGAGTGATGGGTCGTCCTTCAGGATAGGTTGTAGATCCTTGATGATGCGTTGGAGAGGTTTTAGTTGGGGGCTGAAGGTGATGGCTAGTGGCGTTCTGTTATTTTCTTTGTTGGGCCTGTCCTGTAATAGGTAACTTCTGGGTTCTCTTCTGGCTCTGTCAATCTGTTTCTTCACTTCAGCAGGTGGGTATTGTAGTTGTAAGAATGCTTGATAGAGATCTTGTTGGTGTTTGTCTCTGCCCAAGGGGTTGGAGCAAATGCGGTTATATCATAGAGCTTGGCTGTAGACAATGAGTCGTGTGGTGTGGTCTGGATGAAAGCTGGAGGCATGTAGGGAGGCATAGCGGTCAGTAGGTTTCCAGTATAGAGTGGTGTTTATGTGACCATCACTTATTAGCACCGTAGTGTCCAGGAAGTGGATCTCTTGTGTGGACTGGTCCAGGCTGAGGTCGATGGTGCGATGGAAATTGTTGAAATCATGGTGGCATTCCTCAAGGGCTTCTTTTCCATGGGTCCAGATGATGAAGATGTCATCAATGTAGCGCAAGTAGAGTAGGGGCATTAGGGGACGAGAGCTAAGGAAGCATTGTTCTAAGTCAGCCATAAAAATGTTGGCATACTGTGGGGCCATGTGGGTACCCATAGCAGTGCCACTGATTTGAAGGTATACATTGTCCCCAAATGTGAAATAGTTATGGGTGAGGACAAAGTCACAGAGTTCAGCCACCAGGTTTGCGTGACATTATAGGGGATACTGTTCCTGACGGCTTGTAGTCCATCTTTGTGTGAAATGTTGGTGTAGAGGGCTTCTACATCCATAGTGGCTACAATGATGTTTTCAGGAAGATCACCGATGGATTGTAGTTTCCTCAGGAAGTCAGTGGTATCTCGAAGATAGCTGGGAGTGCTGGTAGCATAGGGCCTGAGGAGGGAGTCTACATTGCCAGACAATCCTGCAGTCAGGGTGCCAATGCCTGAGATGATGGGGCGTCCAGGATTTCCAGGTTTATGGATCTTGGATCGGAGATAGAATACCCCTGATCGGGGTTCCAGGGGTGTGTCTGTACGGATTTGTTCTTGTGCTTTTTCAGGGAGTTTCTTGAGCAAATGTTGTAGTTTCTTTTGGTAACCCTCAGTGGGATCAGGGGGTAATGGCTTGTAACTTGTGACTCGAAAGTGTGTCTCAAGGTAGGTCTATGTTGCACACTCACTCATGGCAGCTGGTAGAGTACATACACTGCCGGACTCCTCGTACTGGTATAAATAGCTGTGTAGACAGTGAGGCACTGCTTAGGAGAACAGAATAAAGTCACACCAGAACTCTAAGGACATACCCTTAATGGCTGAGTTGTGCCTTCCCCATCTATATTGCCATTTTTACCAGTGTAGTGTGCCACTGCCTTCTCACTCCTGTAACCTTTCCTGGCCACAGGGAAAGACTCTGGCAGCGGGGGAAGTTTGCAGGGAAAAGAGGGAGCTGCAGGATCTGTTGTGCTTCCCCAGTGGTGCAAGTGGAATCCATTTCTCACCAGTAGGGGGGAGGACGGTGAGGGGCACATGACCTCCTCCCGTGACCCTCCACATGCCTCCTCCCTGCCCTGCCCCCATGCTCTCCCCATAATCTCCACCCCCCCTTACCTGGGGAAGGCGGGGGCTCTGTCCTCCTACCGCTGCACCGCAGCGGTGAAAGGAGCGGAACATGGGGCTGCTGGGCGGCCCCACGCTCGCAGCTCCGCTGGCACGGCTGTACTGCCTCAGTCCATTCACGCTGGGTCTCCTCCATCTGTACAGCAGCCCCACCGGAGGACAGGGATGGGGGCAGAGCTGGGGATGGTATAGCAGCGGTGCCGGAGGAGTTGCCAGCATGGGGCCGCCCGGTGGCCCCACGTTCTGCTCCTTTCTCCGCTGCGGTTCCCGGGAGAGCCCGCCGCCAACCCCACTCCCTCCGCCCTGTCCTCCGATGGGGCTGCTGCTGGGAGCCGGAGAGGACGCAGCTCTGTGGACGGGCTCTCCCGGGAACCGCAGTGGGGAAAGGAGCAAAATGCCAGCAGCTCCTCTGGCGCGGCTGTACCACCCCCAGGCGTGTGCTCCAGCGGGGCTGTTGTACAGATGGAAGAGACCCTACGTGGAAGGGCTGGGGGAAGTACAGCTGCGCCAGACTAGCTGCCGGCACCCCCATGTTCTGCTGCTCCTCTTTCCGGTACACTGTACCAGCTATAAATATCTTGCAGGTAGGGTGTACTGGACTGTCCCACCCTACTTGCACTGCTGCCACGGCCAGAGCCTTTCCTTGCTGCAGTAAAAGGCTCCAAGCAGCAGGGAGCTGCCACAGCCTTTGCCCGCTGCCTCTTTGCTGCCAGAGCTTTTCACTGCCACAAGTAGCTACATACCTCAAGGAGGCGGCAGCCTGTTTTTCACTGTGACGTGTAGCTACATGTACCCTACAAGCCACCTCCAGTGTAGACAAGGCCTCAGAATTACAGTGCCTCTTAGGGCAGAGCAGCTTATTAAAGTCTGTAAGAAAAGTCACCATCTATCACAAAAATTCACAAGTTTAAAAAATAAGGTTTACTTTACTAGTAAATATATTATTACTATTTACTTAATTCCCACTCTTCCCACCTAAGATCAATCTCATCAATCCATGATTTAAAAATCCCCCTCTGGTACTTTTTGGATTCACTATACCTCCTTCCCACAAAGCAGCACTGTCTCTGTTTTCATGGCCAAATGTAAAAGAAGTAACTCCCTTCCCTCCGTACAACTGTGAATGCAGAATTCATCAGTCTGCTTAAGTGACTCTGTGTGGGGGTTAGCTAAGCCGCTCAGAATTCATGTTTCAGCTGAAACCAACAGAAGGTACTGGGAAGAGAAATGACAGGAGAAAAGAATGAGACAAGGTAGGTGAGGTAATATTGTTGTATTGGACCAACTTCTGTTGGTGGAAAGTACGAGCTCTTGAGATACAGAGACCTCTTCTTCAAGTCTGGAGAAGGAAGTGTCTGAGTTAAATGTCAGCTTCCTTCACCACAGCTGAAGAAGAGTTCTTGTGCTTTCTACCCACAGAAATTGGTCCAGTAAAAGACTTTACCTCACTTACCTTGTCTCTTCCATGAGCGGGGACCAGCACGGCTTCAACAACACAGGAGAATGGAATGTGAAATTCTCTCTTCTTATAAATATGTCTAAACTAGCCATGGAAATAAGGGATGATGTTATCTAGGGTGAAAGAGGAGAAATATTTAATAATTGAGAAAGATAACGTTTAATATGGTCCTTTGATTAATTCAATTTCCAGTGATATTTGAGAGTTAACATAGTTTTTATTTTTTGTTTAAATGGGAAGAAATTGTGAAGCTGTTATTACTGATGGGGGATCATTCTGTGATGGGGTGTCCACCTCACACTTGCCCTGAAGGGGTTAATGGAGGCCAGATGGACCAGTTAAGTTATAGGCTGTGAGAATGAAGGCTGAGAGGAAAGCCCTAATTAGGGGAAGCTCACCTGTGTGGGAACAGGTGGTACTTCTATAAAGGTAGGGAGCTGATAGTAGAAAGGAGCATGTAGGGGAGTAGACTGTAGTCACTCCTAGGCTGAAGGGAGGTGTGTTTGGGGCTACAGGGGCAAGTAACCTGTCATTATTCCCTGGGAGGAGGGAATTGTGAGGCTGGCCAAACCCAGAGAAGGGAGTTCAGAGCCAGAAGATAAGGAAAGGGCTCAGAGAAAGGCAGTAAGTTCTTGAAGGGAACTGACTTTAGCTTCTTGGTAGAGGATTCCTAGTTGGAACCTGGAGCAGGGGGCGGGCTCAGGTTCTCCTCCCAGCCACTGAGGAAGTGTCACCAGCTACTCAGTGAACAGGAAGACAGCCTGAGCCCATTTGTTGGGAGAGATTATGGTATTCTGGAAGAGGGAAACATGGATAGTGACCTGGCAGGAGGGTTGAGTCATGAAGAGGAGGTTGCAATTCCTACAATGAGAGAGGGACCACTGGGAAAGAAAGAGGCAGAGTGATGAAGTGCAACTGCTGGAAGGGGTGGCAGAGCAGACTTCATGACACCTCCACAGAGGAGAAGTCAGGTCCATTCTTAAACGTCTGCTATTGCTTGACCAAATGCACTATAGCAGAACTACTGTCATCTAGTAGCCGAGCTCGATACCTTACAGGCTTGCTTTTGAAATCTATGGTATGTTCTGGTTCCAGTCAGGCATTCTCAATGTTGTTGATTCTACTTCAGGATGAATCAGGATATCGTGAAATATACAAAAATCCAAGATGTGTGTCTCCCAAAAGTTTTCACTTGAGCTTTAAGTAAAGGCTTGGGCTGAGTCCTAGCTTATCTAAATCTCTCCATCATTCATCTGTCTTTATTCTGCAGAATGTCCATTTTTCTGAGAAGTAATCTCATAGTAGTTCTATGTTTGTATTGGCTGTGAGCCTCCACTTCAAAAGCAATTATATGTATTGGGTCTATGGAAAAAATTAAATACATTCCAACAGAAGACAACTGCATTACAGAAACATAAAACTGGGTCACTTACATTCTCTGCAACCTTTGTAGCTACCTGAGTGTCTTGTCATGTGTCAGGATGTGCAATCCAGGCCAGACAAAACAAGAAGCCTCTTGAAACTTGACCCCAAAATTTGAATCAAATCTCTTTTGAGGTTCAGCGAAGTTTGGATGACTGTTCTCCACCCTCCTTTGTTGCTTTTCATTTTCATGCATATCTTCATCTCCTGGTTCTCAATATGACCAGAAGTTGAAATGATAAAAAAAAATACCATAACACTGGAAATTCTTGCTATTAAGGTGATAGAAATATTACATAGTTTCTGCTCTATCAACTCTATCTATGAGAAATCTCATAGAACCGTGTGTGCTCATGAGATTGCCAGATTTTTTTTTTTTAAGCTTGAATGTTGTGGTTTGGCTGCTTGAGAGAAGCATCCAGATACTTGGATGCTGCTTACCCCAAATGACTTGTCAGAACTTTTGATAATCCTCCATTGCTACTACATCCTCCTGGTATTGTTCTTCAAAAAAGATGATGTAGCAAATACCTTTTCTTAACTGCCCAATTGAATCCCAACACTTGGGAAGGGTTAAGAAAGGGTCAACCTTGTCCACAAGTTTCTTGTCTTTTTTCAAATAACTAATTTTCCCCTCAGCATTTCAAGACACATTAGAGCCTTCATCACACTGTAGTCCAAAGGACTATGTGTTATAAAACATCTCTTGTAACTCAACATCTGTTGGTTGTAACTTATTTCCACAGCAAATATGTGCTATACTACTGTAACCCCTTTTAGAAGGTAGAGCTGGCAAATCTGTGGTTCCAGCACTGAGGTTAATTCAAAAATTAAGTGTAGGATTTCAGTTCCTGAGATAACAAGCATATTTGTTCCTGTCAGATGCTTGGACTTTAAGTCCTGTTTTGCTTTTTATTTAAAAAAAATCATTTTTAACCTTTGACCTGCTACATAAAAGGATTGATGTAGGTAATAAACATGACCTAGTTCTAGTCTTAAAACCGCAAGTGTCAGTAACTTGTTAGGGAGTTTGATCTCCACTGAGCTAATCAAGGCTTAAGAGGCATCCCCAATAGGAAGTATATGGGATCATAAAAATTCCTCAGTATGTAACTTTATGAATTGGAATGAAAAGACACAAGAAGAATGTCAGCAAAAATGCTTTCTGAGGTTGTAGAGATGAGGAAATTGATACATTTCTGGCCTTCTGTGTCATAAAATAACACACACTGGCAATATATCAGAGGCACAGGTATCTTTCTGCCTGATAGTGGAAAACAAAAATAATTAGGAGCTTCAAATTATCAAATATCTAGATGAGACTCCATATGAATTTGTCTTCCTGGCAGGAAGAAGATGCCTCTTAAAGCATACGCAGTGGCCAAAAGCTCACATCAAGAAAGAAAATGATTTAATTGGCAAGTTTCAATGCGTGACATGCATCACTTCTAAAAACAGGAAGGACTGCCGCAGTGCAAGTGCTGCTTTCATTTATTTCTATAATGGGTTCACCTGCTAGAATACACTGATCAGCAACCTAAGAGGCTAGCTGTGTTGACTGTTGTATTATGATTAAAAGTAATAGTGAAGAATAGATCTCCAGTGATAAGAAGCAACACATAATATTTATACCAGTGTTTGAGAAACTCATCAGTAGTTTAATACTATATATACCATCCATGACTCCCTAACAGTTCCACTTCAAGTAATGACTTTATGGGTGAATGACATAAATAAATGTATGTCTGGTCCAAGAAGGAAAATAAAAACAGCTGTTAACTAAAGAGCTCTGAAGACAGTTGAAATCCATGCCTATCTGTCTAGTATTTGTATTAAACAATGAAACATTATTTTACAATTATGTCCAGAGCTCCAGTCAGGATTCAGGCTAAGCCCTTCACAAACATAGGCCATGATGCTGCAAATACATATACACATACATAACTTTAAGCTCCGGAGCAGTTCCACTGAACACAATGGGACTACTAACATAAAGTCAAGCAGGTATGTAAGCATTTGCAGGATCAAGCCCATAGAGGTTGACCTTATCACTGTCCTGAAGCACAAATGAAATGTTTTTTGATTAGATTAGTTAGTTTGGATCTTAATTGTAAAGGGGTAAATTGTAGTTCAGTCTGATACAGACACACAAAAAGAGCAGGGGAGAGCAAGTCCCCATCCGTATGCATGGCTCCATAAGACCAAATGCAGGGAAGAATGCAGAAGCCGTGCTCTGATGCTTCTCACACATATGTCATGTGAGTGGTCAAAGTGGGAAAGGAGGAGAGGAGCTATGATGCTGTTCCTCTCCCCCGTGCCCACGCACACATACAATACATTGGCCAGTGAGACTGGCTAGAAGTGAGAAGAGGGGAATATTCTGTGCATGGTAACGGTCTGGAGCAGATTACTTCCCTGGCACAAGAGGGAAACACCAGAGGAACTGAGCCTCAGAGGGGTATCTCTGAAGTGTAGGCAGCCCAGACTGCCACTGACATGGAACAGTTTACACACCAGCCTTTGCTCATGGCTGTGACTAAAACCACAATCTTTCCCAAAATGTTGTTTAAGAAATTCGAAATATTTTTAAAATTTCCATATTGGAAGAGTATTTGTCTCTGTAGCTGTTTCTTTCCCAGTCTTTCTTAATACAGCATACAGCACTAAGACTTAGTTTAATATAAAAGCCACAAACCAGTAAAAAATAAATGCAAAATAACACAAGTCTTGGAATGAAGACTTTCATTAGCATCTGAATATTTCCATTATCAAGACTTGTGTGACTTAGCCTCCATGCAACATGTACTGCATAAGAACTATACAGTCTGTTCATAATCTATAGCATTTATTTATACAATATAGCACACAAAGCAATCTTTAATTATCACTCTATAGGATATCAAGTTATCTTTAATTATCACTACAGAATGGTTATGCAATCAAATACTGTTGGCAATCAACATTCATTATACAATAGCGTAACTGCATCTGTTCATATTAACAGATAAGCAGGAAAAATCAAAACAGCATCTGATTTATGCACTAAACTGTCTGAGCAAAATATTGTATCTAACTCTCTTAATATCTCGGCAACTTTGATCTGATTAAAGTCCAAAGAAACATAACCACAGATGCAAATATTCTAGTGCCTCAGAAATTAAATTCAGCTATATTTCAACAGACTGAATAGCTGGAGCCATACTCCAGCTGAAGTGATTATAGGCACAGCATAAACTTATGATAGAGGGCTGCCTAAATCTCTGAGGCTGCAGGTGCAGGATTATAGTCCTGTATGAAACATACCGTATTATGTCTAAATACACCAGTACAAAATTAATTAGGCAGTTGATCACATAATAAATGTATGATGGATAATCTAATGGAAACTAGCAGCTCAGAGTCAATAACAAACTTGATTCTTTTATTAAATGCAGCTGATTTTTAATTCTGCTATTTACAGGATTTTCTGCCTAATAGAAGATCTTAAAAAAAAATCTATTTTGAAAATGAGAACTCAGTTACAGTATTTATCTCTGTTGGAAACTATACTGTGTAAGCAATGTAGAATGTGTAGATAGACCTATCTGAGAGTAATTCTCTAAGATACTTGGCTGAAAAGCACATCAAAGCACACTGAAATAATGAGACAGGCTCCAGCTGTTGGTTTCCAACAGCTTTTTGATTTGTGCTCTCATAGAAGCTCCAAGTTGTGATCCTGTGTTGATTATTTCCATGGTATTGAAGTTGATTTGTGCATTATTTAAAAACAGGCAGTAGACAGCAAACAAGGGTGAGTTTGCAAACTGCCTCTTAAAGAATAGTTTGTTTCTGTCGTGTAGATTATTGCTTCCTATTCCTGTGCTCTCTCAATGCAGAATTGCCCTGGTAAAAAAGGGCCTGTTCAGAAAAAAGAATGTATTTTAAAGAATTGAATTAAGGTAAAAGGAAAGGCCATTGGAAAATGGCATGAATGATAAAATTTGTGGATCCCACAATTTTCATGTTGTTGTGCTATTTTCTAGATCGGGAGGCAATTGTGGAAATGTACTTTTAGAGCTGTAGCCAGGATGTCTTTCCTCCCTAGAGGCTGAATCATTGCCTAGGAAACCCTGCCATTACAGAGAAGAAGCACCTTTAAAGCCTTATGTAAAATGTTAATTTGTAAACAATTATATTTGTATTATTTTAATTATTACTTATATGGTACCCTAAATCTGTATGGCACTTTACAGACAGATAAAGCTGTGTTCCAGTGTGGGGCTTGTGCACTATAGTTCACTCTGTATCACTACAGGGGGCTGATGGTGAGGAAATTCTCCCTCCAGCCATGAAGGAGCTGCTGAGCCGCTCCCCAGATGCTTCTACATCCTTTAGGGTGAATGCACCCCTCACCTTCTAAAACGGGAATGATGATGAAGGATGTAGTAGTAGATCTTTCAACCAATGCCAGTCCAAACACTACCCAGCCTCCATATGCTGGCATATGGGGAACCCCTGCAGAGGTCTGTTCCACACAGTGGATGTTCAGCATCTGCAAATTCATGAACCCACAAGTTCATTTTTTACTTGTCTGCAAAGGCTGTAGATGGAGGCATCAGCTTTGCTGTAAGAGCCTTTTTCCTACTGGTGCCTCAGGGGAGCTGAGAGTGTTTCAAATCCACATTTGCCGAGGTACTCCTACTCCTCTACTTTGCTCATTTTCTCTCTATGGGGCTTGGGGCGAATCATTGTCCTAACACTCTGTGTGTAACATCAGGAGGGCAATAGCATGCACTGTTTGCTAGGAGTGTGGATGGCTGCTTGGTGTAATGTCAGGCAGATGTTTCATTTTATGCCAATCATGAGAAAGAGATTCAGAAAGCAACATCAAAAAGCAAACAGGAATTGGTTAAATTATTGAAGATCATTGTCCATGTGATTGTGTGTTATGTAAGTGCTCAGCAGGAGATGGAGTGAATGTGACGGATGAGATAGAGCAGCAGAGTGAAGAGAGAGTCAGATGGCTAGAGTGAGCAGAAAAAATGGATGAAAATGAGAATTTTCAGGATCCAGGTGTAAAATGTGATTGCCTTAATATGCTACCCCAAAATTCTGTTTCAGTATTTGGATACACATGTAGACAATTGCGTGCATAAAGCAGCCATATTACAGGTGGGGCTATGAACACCGCCTTTTATTAACGTTGCCTGAACTTCCTATTATAAAACCCTATTTTCAGTTGCTTATAACTTTGCCATACTTTAACCATTTGGGATGAAATTTACCATGTTGGTTGTCTGCCTCAGGCTAAATTATTTTGCAAAATTTTAGCCAAAAGAGGTCAGTCATTTATGAGCAAAGTGCTGAGCTGGGGGTGGGAGTAGAGCTCTAGGTGCAGGTCTTGCAGCCAGTACCCCGAGTGCAGTTCCTGCCGCAGCTGGGTCCCCGCATGTAGGTCCAGGACTGAACTGCTACTTCAGCTTTGGAGAGGAAAAGTCTTCTTTCCAAAATCACCAGACAACTTGCATGTTAGGGGGAGCAGGTTTATAGCTGTAAGATTTATAGCAGGTTTATAGCTGTAAGCTGTATAACATATAGGTTGAAAAGAAAGCTCCTAAAGCACAACAAATAGTGAAAGTTGAGGCCCCTCATCTAGATCCTATATAAGTTATCTTGTACGTTCCACTAGCTCTGAATTTAACAGGACACCTCCATGCACCTCTTTCTCACTCTCCTCCCACCCCCCGCCACCTCCCTAATTCCCCACCACCACATTGCACAGGGCAGTTCTTGGCACATTCTTTGTGCCACCCACTCAGCCTGAATGACCCAGCCTGCATTGCAGGGTGGTAGGAGAAAGTTTGGCAGTGGGGAGATTACTGGTCAGGTTTGTTCAGATTTGCCTTACCTAGTATTTCTTACCTTACCAGACTAGCAGAGCTTACCACAAGCATTTCCAATACCCCATGAAATTGAGGGAGAGTAGGCTGAGTTCTCAGTGGTACCAGATGACAGAACAAGGAATAATGGTCTCAAGTTGCAGTGGAGGAGGTTTAGGTTGGATATTAGGAAAAACTTTTCCACCAGGCTGGATGTTAACCTGGCAGTGGAAAGGCTGCATGTGGTGGAGTCTTGGGTCCTTGCCCCATAAGTGGAGAGTGACTATTTGGGAGATCAAGCTCCCCAGGGCAGGGAGAGGGGGCAGGAGAGCCATATTAGGGAGGAAGGGCAGCACAGAGATAAGCACCACCCTATTTCACTGGCCTTCCAGCAATTCAAGGGGGATGAAGATGCTCCTCACCAAAATGCCTCTCTCAACCAGCTCCTGAGCAGCAGCCTCCCGTGGCAAGAAAGATGATTATCTTGCTGTATATTTTGGAGGCCACCACCATGGATGATGCCCCCACTATGCTTGCCGATGCCCACACATGGGTCGAGGCAGCTTTCAGAGGGCCCGAACCTAGTGCTTCCTTGTCAAGCCAGAGAAGGAGCCCCCAGCTGCCATTGGTGGAAACAGCAGAAGTGGTTGACACTGTGGTTGTGGCACTTGGTGATATCACGGATGGTAAATCACCACAGTCACTTGAGTATACATTCAGGTGCCCTGCGGAGTGGGGCCCCCAGCTCTGATGGAAGGCCTAGCAGGAGAAAGAGGAATGGAAACACTCCCAACAACCTTCTTCTTGCCCTTGCCTTTTCCCTGAGAGGAAGAGGAAAAGGAGGAGGAGCCCAAGCCTTTGTCCTTAAAGTGTGTAACTAGAAATGGTGCCCTATTGAGGGGAGTACCCAGAGGCAGGGCAACAACAGTGCCCCCTTCTCTCCCTCCCCTGAGGCCTCTGAGGGAGAAACCTTGCCAAAGGGGGATTGAGGACCTGCCATGGCGGTGACTCAAATAAAATGGGAGGGAGAGGTTGGTGGTGATAGTGGAGCACCATGCTCCCCCTCCCCTTCTGATTAGGAAGGGGAACTAATTCAAAAAGGAATAAAAAGGAACAAAAACAGAAGCAAGGGGAAATCATTAGGAGTCTGCCCCTCTGGCCGCACTTCAGTGAAGGGAGGAGCGGGAGGATCAAACTAAACAAACACTGCAGGGTACAGGGAAGGAAGAATTTTGGGGGATACAATTATGGAAGGCAGAAAGGAAGGAGGGAACCTAAACCAGTGAAGGGGGAAAGGGAGTGGGGAGCAGGGGGAAAAACATCTGCCAAAGAGGGAAGGGGACTCCCTGAGCAGGACTGACAATGCTTATGGCAGCAAGCCTTATTGCTCTGGGGATTAATGCAGAGTTATACACTAAATGAGACTTGTCTGTAGGACCCAATGGCAGAGTGCTGCAAGATAGGAGGTGAACCAGCACTGTGAATCACTTAGGCACCAATCCGTTTCCCTAGAGATGGCTGATGGGAAGATGCAAGCTAATTAGCTGATGGGGCTGTGGGGGCTGATGTAGCAATAAGCCCATCCGTGGAGGGATATAAGAAAGACACGGGAAAGACACAGGAAAGTCATGGAGTGGGAAAGGACCAGACTTGGTTTAGCTGAGCTCAGGGTGTGCAGAGATCCCAAGGGTGTGCTATTCTTCCTTTCCCTGTGGGAAAGGGCTAAAAGTAGAGAAGTAATCTAAACAATTTTTGGCATGAGACTGCATTGGTGATGGGAATATAAATATAGTAGACCCTCAATTGCCAACACCAGAGTTATGAACTGACCCGTCAACTACACACTTAATTTGGAACTGGAAGTATTCAATCAGGCAGCAGCAGAGACCAAACAACAACAACAACAAAAACAGTAATACAGTACAGTACTGTGTTCAATATAAACTAGTAGTAAAATAAAGGGAACCTTTTACCAAAAAAATTTGACAAGGCAGGGAAGTGGTTCCTGTGCTTGTTTTGTTTAAATTAAAATGGTTAAAAGCAGCATTTTTCTTCTGCATAGTAAAGTTTCAAAGCTGTATTAAGTCAATGTTCAACTGTAAACTTTTGAAAGAACAACAAAGAAAGTAAAGTTTTGTTCAGAGTTACAAATAATCTCCATTCCCAAGGTATTTGTAACTCTGAAGTTCTACTATACATCACAGGAATTTGCCGTTTACTGCGTGGAGTCTGAGGCATGTCTGGGGCATCAGAGGATGGGGACAGAGCATGTCCCTATACAGACTCCTGCTTCATTTGTTGCAGAGATTGGAAGACCAGTAGTGAATGAAGCAGGGGACTGCTGAAAGACACCATGGTCTTGCAGTTAAGTCAGTTGAATGCTGCCCTCAACAATTTGATTATATCTCTGCCACAGAGTAAGTTTGTAATGCAAGGCAAGTCACTTAAAAAACATACTTTTTATTGGGGGTTACTCATTGTGTGTTCCTCAGTTTCTGGGTGCTTGCTTTGAGATGCTGGGGTGTGATTTGCAGATGTGGTGAGCAGTCACAGCTGCAACTGAAGTTTATGGGAGCTGTGCTTTGAACATAAATGCTATATAAGCTAAGGGAACTGAAAAATCAGGTCCTAGTCATCTCAAATTGGGCTCCCAAAAGTAATGGGTACTTTCTACCTTAATTTCTCTGTGCTTCAGTTCCCCACTTGTAAATTGGGGATAATACCTCTTTGTCTCATATTAATGTTTTTGAAGCACTCGGATACTATAATGATGAAAGCTATAGAAAGCCAATGAGGAAACTAATATTGCTGTCTTCAGAGCACAGTATGAATAATATGCAGGAGATAAGGCACTGGCCCAAATATTGGACTACCACAATAAAGCCAAATATGGAATAACTGTTCATTAATTGAACACAGTCCATCATGTGCACTGAATGAAGATGGGGCCCTGTGCATGTACTCATGTAGTTAGACTGTATCATAATGCATATGCACAAAGGGATTGAATTAAAGTTGCACAGGCAACCTTAATTCTGGCATTTCCAAACTTCTGAGTCCTCGACTTTGCAACCTCACTAATGTTTTTTTAATGTATGTTATAAATTCCTACCTCTACCAGCACATTTCATGTTAAGTATCTCAGTACAGGATTTGAATATCCTGTAAGGGGACCCATGTTTGAAAATGGGGCTTCTGTGTTTCCACATTTTTCTTTTCCACTCTTTTGTCTAGGCAGCATTTCCCTCTTCTTTTGAAAACTCAGATGCAGTGAGGATGAGAGGCAGGGAGGGCATTTCACTTCAATGGTGGGCTATTTTCCAGTGGAACATACATTTTTGGTTCCTAATAACTGAAATTGTGTTTGTTCATACAGAAGATCCAGGTTACTTTTCATGTATGCTGTTGTGTTGCTCTGGTCCCCATATCCTGACTTCCAAGCTCTTCTGTCTCTGACATCAATCGCAGAGAGTCTGCATAAGGATCAAAGAGCAAAGCTGAAAGCAGAATTTATACTTGCTAACTGTGTAAATGGAACAATTGCACAGTGGCTAGGTTTACCATGTGTCACATTTAAAGATAACAATATTAAATAAAATATTGGATGAAATGGAAGCATGTCTGCAATTGTCAAACATTTTTCTGCAGGTTTTCTATCTTTTCTAGCAATTTTCTTCATTTTTCTCCCACACAAAATATGACAATATTCTGCAATTTGCCAACCATTTGGGGCCAAATTTGCTGTCATTTTCTGGCTGTTGAGAGATTTAGTGTTTTGTATTTCTAGACCTTTCAACCCCACATAAACCTATTCACTTCCATCTTGGTTGTGTTTCTTCTTTAAAAGTATGCAAAATGAACACTAAAGAGGATCTCAAAGTGGAGGTGAATAACTACTCTTACAAATACAATGATATGGGGGGTGGGAAATCTCTTGTTTCACTATATTGTTCTCTGAGATGTTTTCCCTATATTTCATGGTGCATTTGAAATCTACAGTTATTACCTGTACAATGTTTATGGATAAGATTTCATGTGAATTTGCATTTCACAATGTTATACTGTGTGTGTATTATAATAATACAGTAATAATCCTAATTCATATTTGGCTTAACTCCTAATTAACAGGATTTGTCCTGATGTCTGTGACAGCTACCCACAAGGCATCATACCTCTTTCAGGCTCTATTTCTAAAAGTACTTTATATTTTCTATATGGATGTGTCTTTTTTGGGTATATCTACACTTACTGGCAAATAAGGTACAGCCACTGCATGACCAGCTCTTATGGGTATAAATAGCAAAGTAGACAGTGAGCACAGATGAGGTGAGTAGAATAGAGTGCTCTACAAGCCTTGGCCTACATACCTTACATGGCTTTCTACGTGCCTAAGCAGTGCCTCCCACATCTGCGCAGTCATTTTTATCAGTGTAGTGTCCCACGGCTGGAGACTTTCACTGCAATGTGTAGTTGCAATGTGCCTTTCACTGCTGTATGTGGTGCCTGTGCTCTGCATGCCGCCGTAGGTGTAGACATAACTGTCAACACAATGGCCATTGGCTCAGCCATACCAGAAGAAAAACAAGAAGCAATGGATGTGGTTTAACTAGACCACAACTTTATTTGCTTAACAGATCTAGGAGCATCCAGCAATACACTGTATAGTGCAGGCCATTATTTCCTCAGTTGTTTCCCCTGCTGTCAGCCATCCACCTTTCCATTCTGGTCCTAGTGAGGTAAGTGCTGGGACTCTACTACCCTCCCCACTTATGACAGTTAAGGGGGCTGGAAAAAGGAGCCAGCCTCTATGGCCAGTATTTGATACTGTAACTGAAAATCCATACTATTTCTCACTTGAACAGTTGTGATGATCCAGAAATTGGATACACTGTAATATTAGCTATTCAGATGGCCAGACTCTGATTCCACACCTGAGGGGTCCTATAAACTTTCAAATACTTTCATCCAGTTGCTTCTATCACCCTGACCCCCAGCACTAATTGGACTGCAGATGTCGCTGCCCTGATCCTGAAGTAGAAGGAACCCAATTCACGTGCAGGGGCAAAAAGCCCCTTGTCTCCTAGCCAGCCCAAGGACATACCCCATTCAGTTGCGGTGAGCACATTTTAACATGTGTTAACACTGGTGCAAAATCTCAGGCATGTGACAGGTATAGTGGTTCAAACTCTAGCACCTTTGCCGAGTGTTCCTCTAGTGAATCATCAGTTCAGTCTTCAATAAGAGCCCATACAGCTTTGTAATCAAAAGTGAAAAATAATACACTTTTCATTGTGTATGTGGGAAAAGTGGTTTCCTGACATTTAAAAAATGTGACAAGGTGGTTAAAAGGACATTCTTGTGACAGCGTGCTCCAGAAGAACAGGGTCCAGACTAGGAATTAGGAGATCTGGGTAGTGTTCCCAGCTCTACTACTGACTTGCTGTGAGACCTTGCATAAGTCACGGAAGGGAGATCATATAAACTCAGGAGGTACTCTTCAGGAGATGAGAACCCTCACCATAGATATAAGAATGGTGCCACCAGAGTGATTCCAACCACTCCTGCTAGTCTGTTACTCAATTAAACCTCGTGCCAGAACCTGCTGAGAGGACTAATAGAATCCGCACAGACACTTAAGTTGTACCTATTATTATGACATCATCAAGGTTATTGGAGCAGAGTTTTGCCCATACCCATGCCTATACTATAACTGTCAGAGGTCCAGGAATCTGAAAACTCAAGAAATTGCTATAGTGACCCCTCCACAAGCTTCTAAATGATCTTCTCCTAAATTGATTGGGTATGCTTGTTGGCTATGCAAATAGCTTATATAGGAAGCACTGGCATGGTATGCCCTGTAAGGAAACACTGAGTTCAGCCATCATACATTGATTTCAGTGGGAGCTGCTGGGTGTTCAGAACTTTAAATCAGACCACTTATTTAGAAGCTTAAATGTGGATTTAGGAGCGTAATTTAGGTATCCATTTCTTAAAATCTTGGCCATATGTTTGGTTTTCCAACTTATTCAGTTTAACACTTCTACACATAGTACACAGCTCTGTGCTGTGTGAAAAATACACAGCACATTAAAATAATGACTAAAGCATTCAAATAGACTACATCTCATAATGTAGTAAACACAAGGTGAAGATAATGAATGTATTGCATAGCTTCAGTGTTGTTACCAAATATATTTTTGTAGGTCAAGACAAGGTTTAACTTTTTTAAGATAAAACAAAAAAATCTCTGTGCTCAGTCAACTGAAAAAAATTAACCCTTTGGTGTTAGAAAGTGAAATGAATCCGATTTTTTTTGTTTTATCTTTAATAATTCAAAATGGTAAATCTGTGAAGATTTGTGTTTTCAAAGAAGTTAGCCAGTCAATAATATTGGCTACAAAATTCTGATTTAAAATATGACCTTTTGAAGATGCTATATAAAATTAAATTTTAATGAGTGGTAATAAATGGTGAAACTTCCATAGCAGGGAATACAGTACTATCCTTGAGCCCTTGCTATACGCCATCCACTTCAGCACCATATTATGTAGCTTCTCTTTCATTATTTTCAAGCATAGGGAAGATGATGATAAGGCAACACTTTGAAGAACTGAAAACAGTTTTAATACTGTACTTAAATGCTATCTTCTTAGCTGAATTATTATGTGGACTATGTTCAGTTGCTTTCATGATGCTGCTTCTGAGAAGTGCTGTTCTGTTAAATACAAAAGGACAGGGTGCCATTTTAAGTGTGTTTGTTCCATTTTCCTTTGGTTATATTGACTATTTGAATAAGAATTTCTTGTAAACAGCATCAGAGTGTAAGGTTATTGCTCTATAAGAAAGAATTTTGCTGCAGTTTTGCAGTGCAGAGAGCAAAAGCCTAATGTTGGTGACCCCTCAAGGATAAAAAGAGATTTCACAAGAGTCATACAGAGAACAAGAGGGGAAGTAAGGAGGGGGGAGGGGAAAGGAATATCACCTTGCATTATTAAACTGATACATGGTATTAGAATATCAGCCTCCCCACTATCCGCAATGATTGGAATGAATCCAGGAATTCTGAATGGGTCTGTAAATGTATCCCCAGCCATAGCCTTTGGCATAGACTTGTATTCTCAGTCCCTAGAGTGCTGAGTTTCTTTTCCCCACTTACTAAATGAGAACAATTTATCTTAAATCAACGATAATCAGAGTAAACACTATTATTAATTTATTTGTTTCCAGTATAGAAAACAGTAGGATGAAGCGTTCTTCTTTTTATCAGTGTTTTTTCTACCCTCTTTTGCCCTGAGGATCCTATTAGTAGAGAGCTGAGCAACTCTATTTCATCAGAAATAAATTATTCCTCACTTTTTTAATGTAAGTACTGAAGGGCTATAAAGATTAGAAATATGTTTGAACCCACTATCACTTGATGTTATTTTCCTTGATGTACCAAGCATCTTTGGAGGAAGTGAAACAACACGTCCTTTTGACAGCAAAGAGCAAAGTTACTTTAAAATAACTCCGGCAAGGATTTTGGTTGATGTACAAAATAATTCAAAATCTATGCAGAAATATTTAACATACTGTCTATGTGATGGAGACCCATCAAAATTTCTGGTGTATGTAAGAGACAGAATGTTTGCAGGCAAGGAGGTGGCAGAACTAGTCACCCTCATTTTAAAAATGATTAGAAAGCTGCAATTCCCAAGAAACAGTAGGCTAATTCTCACTTTCTTCACAAAGGGGCTAAGGATGAAAAAACACCTTTAATTAATAAGCAGTGTTGGCACTACTTTGGTTACAAGCTGCTGTAAATGAAACTCTAATTGCTACAGAACAGAGTATTGTATACAAATGCATTTTACTCTTAAGTGCTATTCTTTGTTGTAGCTATTCCACCTTCTCGTATATAATGGAAGTAGAAGTAGCCTTGCTAATTTTTTTTACAATATTTCCTGTCTATCTAAGGTGGTTAAAAAGCCCTCACGATAAGTTAAATAGATAAAATGTGCTGGTATTGTAAGAGCGTCTCAATGCAAATTAGGTTAAGCTGTGTAAGGAGCTTTTACAAAAGAACTTATGCATGTAATTGTTGTGATAGACTCAGGCCAGTTGGGTACAGCAGAGTAGTAGAAGGCAGATATACTGGCCACTGGATAAGCAGTTTTCTGTTCCCTGGCTGACTTACTCTGGTCAGGCCAAGGGGAGCCAGAGGAGAGGAAGTGCGGCTGAAGGGCTGGGTAATGAAGACAACCTCAAGCCACTGGACAGGGAGCCCTAAGGTAAGGGTGAAGAAGGTGTTAAGAAAGAGAAGTGGGAGAGCTGTGGGGAAGTGGCCCAGGGAAATGTAGCAACTCTGGCCGTGAAAGGTTGGCTGCCAACAGCAGCTGCCATTAGGGTCCCTGGGCCGAAACCCAGAGTAGAGGGTGGGCCCGGGTTCCCCCCAACCCGCCACTACAGAAACACCTCCTGGGGAGGGGAAGACAGGCCCCTGTCAGGACAGGAGGCTAAACTGTTCAGGAATAAGCCCATAGGGACAGCAGAGACTGTGGTTCTCTCACCAACCTCCTTGCTGGCTTATGATGAAAAGGGATCAGTAGACTGTAACCCTGGCCCTAGAGAGAGAAGGGCTACGTGGAGGATCGCAGTGAGCCTCTGAGACTAGCATAAACCACCTGGAAGTGCGGGACCCACGGGGACACGGCCACATTATATAATTAAAACAATAACAAAGAGAAAAGGGGAAGTATTAAACAGCTTCTTATGGAGGAAATATATGGAGATGGAATTATATTATGAGATTGGATTTGACATTTGTATGTATTCTGCTTTATTGCAATTTTTTTCTTCTAAATAAAATAATTTTATTTTATATTACTCTGTAAGGTGACTTTAACAACATTTACCTAGCTCATACACGTGCTCTGAGGTTTTATTAGTTGAATCTTGTAGTTGAATCACTTTGTATCAGACTACAATAATTGGTTTTAAATTCTTTTTGGGGGGCAGAAACTGTATCTTCCAATATGTGTGAGCGAAGCACCTTACACAAATTATTAATATTCCTTTAGCACCCATAATGTGTATGTAAAATAATAACAGTCCTGATCCCATTCTCTTTAAAACTCCAAAACTGTCATTTCGGTTGTCAGGAACTGGGAGATACCAGAATTGTAGGGTGGTGTAACTGTATTAAAATCAGAGGCTAAAGTCATACAGATAAGTGTTTTATTAGTAAAAGGCTGAGGAAAATGGAATACTGGATGTTTTCCTATAGAGAGCTGTCCAAATCCATCACAATATATTTAATTATGGGAAAGTATGTGATAAATGTTAGATCACTTTATAGCTATCTTCAACAACTTGTTGCTGCATCTTCATAAGAATGCAGCTCAGAATTCTTAACTTTAGACTGTTTGCAACTATACAGTGCCTAACAAAATCACTCACACCAAGCATAAGCATTTCTCGCTTTCCCTTTTCTTTAGGCTTGCCGTGTGAATGAATAATCACAGATCTCAAAAGGACAGAAAGAAAGGCAGGTAAGTACTAGGATATTTATTTTTGACATGTGGAATGTGTAATATATGTTGTGCAGGAGAACTCTTACACTATTTGGTAAATCTCAGTAGCTAATTCATATGGTATGATAAATGGAGTCTTTCAGCCAAGAAAAAAAAATGCTTTATTTTTGCAGCATAGTATTGTACCTGACATCTTGAGTATCATGTTCCCAGCATACCCAAGTTATTTAGTGCACACGTAAGCATAAGTTTGTTTCTGTTTTTGTTTGTTTGATGGTTTGTTTTATGCGCAGGGTGATAGCACATCTTGAATTTAATATTAGAATGCAGCCCTTATAAAACCTTACAGAAAAGAGGCACTTAGACATGGCTAGTGAGAACAAATCCTTGCCACTGCAATTTACAGTAGAAATATGTGTTACGACTTTTAAAAACCACTAGCTGCATCTTTATTAAAACACTAAGTTCAAGGGACCCAACATCTTTAGTTCCTTCCCTGGAGATGTGTGCCTCCATTAAGGACTTCCTCATGAAAGAAGCCAAGAGGTGCAGCAGCCCCTGCATGCAAACTTACACCAGTGAAATCTCCTCCTGCAGGCAGGGCTCACCAGTGGGGTCCCAGATGCTAAACTGAATCCCACACCCATTTTTCCTCCCCTTGTGTGTTTAGTCCCAATTGCTCTCACATCATTGCACACATTTTGTAGAAAAGAAGTATGACACATCTTCTATTGCAAAGGATTCATGCCTAGCGGGTTGTAACAATATCCTGATATTAACAACTCATGGTTTACCAGATACCTGATGCCCTTTCTTTCGGCCCAAGAGGTGCAGGTCCATATGAGAAAGAAGGGTGATAATTGGCCAAACTCCTGTTCCCATTGGGATCAACTTGTAGAGCATAGCATTCTGGATCCCTGTGTAGTGGTGGGAATCTCAATTCCCACATTTTATTTCACGCTTAGGCTTTCCTTTTGAAGACTACATTTGCCCTGTTGACTTTGATTACCATTACTAGAATTTCACATGGACAGCACGGTCTGTCAGACGCTACCCTCTCCATGCAAAGAGAAGACCAATTTAAAAAAGAAAAACACAATAATTAAAGGTATACAGCCCTGAATGTCCTGGGCCTTTCTGAGACTGATCCAAAACTTGGTGATGTCAATGGGAATCTTTCAACTGACATAAGCTGTGGATCAGGCCCAAATGTTGCTTCACATGATAGTTTCTAGGCACATGGGTCTTCAGTGGTTCAGCTCTCCTATAGGACTGACAGTAGGTGTGGGTTTTGTTCAGTAAAGTGTTCGTCTGTAACAATATCCCTTTAGTACATGAAGCCTGTTTAAAAGGTGAATTTCCTGTGAAGGAACACTGTTGAACTAATGTTGCATATTTGTCTCCTTGGAGTTTCAGAAATGAGAAAAATGTGGTGTTATTCAGGTGGTTTGAGGTATGCATGAATCCCCATATTCAGGTTTTCAGCTGGAGAAATCAGAGTTCAGGTTTTAGATTAAAATTTTTAAATGGCCTACACTTTTGGAATCCAAGTGTCTGATATTTATGTTTACATCCCTCTTGAATATCAAGAAAGACAGGACATTCAGTGCTATTATTATTGATATTTGATAAATCTACAGTACATAAATTATGCTGCATTTGTACCTCAGAAATGCTCTTTGTTAAAGAAACACTAGAGCAGCAAGGAGAGGAACATATTTTTTTTTAAAAATGATGATGATTATAAACCAAAAAGACAGTGTTTATATCATGGTGCCTAGGAGGCAAAAGTTTACAATCCTGAAAACACACTTAACCTTCTATATTATCCAAGGTCGTCACAGCAAAGATCAGCAAACAAATTTCAGAGATGCCTTTAAGATTATTAGAGCTGTTGGAAAACTAAGCACTGACATTATCTATGTAAATTTGGAATACATGGTTAAACATAAGCATAGACAGGTTCATGACAGGCGGTTATTTTTTAAGGCAGAGAAGAAGAAGAAGAAGGATTCCATTGATTCGTGAATTGAAGGGGAAACCCTGAGATATAAAATAAACTGGATCATTAAAAAATATTTACAAGTTCATCTCCTAACTGTCTCTTAAAAAAGGGTCAGGTTCTAAAAGACAAACAGTTTTTGAAGCAGTTTTGTGTACAAATGATTGATGTCAAAAGGGCTAAAGTTTCATCTTACTGAAAATTAAAGAAATAAACAAACAAAAAAAACCCACCTCCTATTTTCAGAGAAAAAGGAAATCTATGTGCCAAGCGTGCAGTTCACCAGAGGCCCATCTTGCTTTCTTTGCAATCAATGCCCAAATTCCCATTAGCTTGAAGGGGAAGCAGGCTAGGATATGGTGTAATAATCATTAACTGATAGGATTTATAAATACTGTTATGAAAACAATCACCAGATTTATAAAGACTGTTATGAAAACCATCAAGGTCTTTTAAAATGAAGACAGAAGAGAAATTCAAATATAAATACTATCTCCATGGTTATTCCCAGCCAGCAATCATTTGGCATTGCAATGCAAAACAATCAAGCACCAATAAAACACTAGTGATGTTGTTTTTTTTAAAAAGAGAGGGGGGAAATGAAAAAGGAAAAAAATCTCTCCGAAGTTCAAGAACATCCTCTGCCTACACTAAACAAAATGATACAGATAATTCCAGCATCACAAGTACTATTTGTGGTTAAGTTAAATGGTAGCTGTTTCATCATGCTATATTATGCATCACATTTTTATTACTGTATCTAAAACATCCCTTTTAAAGAGTTACAGCTGATTTTGCAAATAACAAAGAACATATCCTGAAAAGAGATTAATAATAATAACAACAGCAATAATACAAATCTTCACTGCAATTATAAATCAAAATAATAGTTACCATTAAAAATTAAGAGAACGTTGTCTGGAAATGACATATTGTACAGGAATGTCTTCCCCACTCAATTTCTGAGAAGATGATTTCCATTAGTTACAGCAGAGTTACAGAACATTACATATCCAGCAAATAAGATACTCCCTTCTGATGCTGAAGGAGTTACATAACAAGAAAGTTAGAGCTTTGGAATGAGGAACTGATTTACAATTTTATGGGGGAGATCCAAGTGCAGCTCACAGGTCTGCATGAGGTGCAGTAATTTGGATCTCTGTGAACTTATGTCAGATATGTCACTCTTGCTTAGCTCAAATCGGGCAGCTGTTGGAAGGGGAATGAAAATGCAGATGGAAGAAAAATCAATATGTACCAAATACAATGGGGGGGGGGGAGCGGATTACATTGGTAAAGAGAGAATGAATATATATGAAAATTTTTAAGTCTGGCCCTGCAACTCTTACCCAAGTAATTACTCCCATGAAAATCAATAGAACTGCCTGTGTGTTTAAGGACTGCTCATGTGAGTAAGGAGGGTATCAGAACACCAATATGAAATGTGCTACTTGCATCCAGTAAATGCCACTAGAGTTGCATAACCAGAAGCGTATTTTTGGATGCTAGCCCTCTGACAGCGTCTCAGGTTTTTATGTGCCCGTACCACAAGTAAAGTGAAAAGCCTTTTAAAAAGCAAAGGTGTAATTGACCATGTATTGGAAGTCACAGTTAGGTGCTATAATATATAGCTTTAGCTTTAGCTTCATAGGAACCATATAATAATCAAACAATGATAGGCAGCCATAGCTGTTTATTGTGAAAGTGCTACATTTTGACATTATAATTTTAGAACTTTTAGATAATGTTTCTAATGCACTGAAATTTATGTGTTTTGGTGCTGACCTCAAACACTGAATGCTGAATGGACAGTAGGATGAAAAGCTTCAATAAGTAAAGATCAATAAGAGATTTTCTTGGTACTTCTAAAAACATAAAAGGTTTTCAGGATGCTAAAATTCTAACTATAAATAAATAGCGACTTTCTTTCTTAATACGATGATTATAAAATCTGCCATAAGGGGAAAATATTTAGTGTAAAATGACAAAAAGTCATTTGTTGTATTCTTATTTGCAGTGTGAAGACGATTAATAGTTATTGTTTATATTGTGGTAGCCCCTAGCGTGCTATAGATTAAGTGCACCAGGAAGTGTAGAGATGACACCCTTCCTGTACATTTTTTATACAGTCATTTGGGTTTCCTGGTATGCTGGTAAGAGAAACAACAAAGGAACATAGGGTAGGGCAGGTACAGGCTACAGCTAGAGAATATTAGGAAGTTTTGTTACTTACATAGTTTCTGTTCTTAATAAAGGGTTTATCTTGAAACTTGTCTGCTCATTGATAAGATACTACACTTAAAAATTCCAATCATAGACCAGGACCCCATTGTACTAGGCACTGTACACACAGTACAAAAAGATGGTCCCTGCTATCACAGAGCTAACAATCTGAATAGGTAGTAGAGATAACAGCCAACTTGTTTTAAATCAAGTTTATTAACATTGGCTGTAAAAGTGACTAAAAAGCTAGATTTTTTTAAAAAAAAAGTGTATAGGATGATTTTGCTTTTTCTTTCTTTCTCAGATTTTAAACACTGATCTCGACAATCATTTTACATTCCTAATAAAGTTAGAGTATAATACTCTATCATATCATATATGTCAATCAAAAATTATATAGTATCAGTAATCATCTGCAAAGAGTGATGTTCACACAAGCTCCTCTCTGCTAGGAATCAAATTGCTGTGTAAAAAATATTAAGAATGGAAAATTTGGTCAAAAATGCAAGCAAGGGACCCGAGCCAATGACAAAGGACTGTTCTCAAACCAGAGTATTTCAGTATAGTGTTAATAAGGTTACATCTTGGGAAACAGGATGTCAAGGCAGTAGATGGTTTCTATTCTTTGATCTGCCAGTGATTTGTCTTGTGACCTTCAGCACCTCACTGTGTGTCTGTTCTCAATCTGTAAAATGGGGATAATAATAGTTCTTCTCTCCCATCCGCTGTCTTTCTTGTATATTTAGACTCCAAGGTCATTCAGCCAGCAACTATTGCTTGTCATTTGTATGTACAGAGACCTATCACAATCTAGCCATATATTTTCGTTACTAAAATGGCCCCCTCTGCTGTGGTCTCTTGGCATTACTGTGAAACAAATAATGGATGATAATAATAATTAGAGGAGAATATATTCACTGTATCAATCTGCTACAAGGCTTTCTGGATATGTATGTATTTCAAGACGTATTCTACATCTCTCTTTTCTATGACGATTTGAATATGTCTACTCTTCATTGACAAATCAATTGTTATCACAATTAGTTTGATTTTAAGTCCACCTTAATAAATACTTAAACAATGATTCCCATTGTTTCAGATGAAATGCCAATTATTGTAAAAGTCAGATATATAGCTTATAGATCTTGTTACATCTTTGCATGGAAGTACAATGTTAAGAAATTCATTCCCTGTCCTCAGCCTGTCACAGGAAAACAAATTTTATTATAGGTCTGATAGTGACAAACTGAGTGTCTGTATATTCATTTAGATTTGTAAATTAGGTGCTAGAAAATCGCACATGGGCTAATAAGCAGGGATGGTAAATCTTTGAACATTTGAAGTTCATTCCAGAGATACATGCGTATGAAGAAGTTCAGCTCCAGATGCCTAGGAAGTTAAACCTGGAAGTTCAGCCTCCCTGGTCTAGGAAGTAGCCTGGAAATCCTGGGGTGGGTGTTGCAGGAGAGAGGGAAGCTTCAGAACAGTTCCAATTCTTCTTTCTTCTGGCTGGGTAAGAAAATGATGAATAACCAGTATTTATTAGCATTTTACATTTATAGCTCTGAATAAAATAAGAAAGTATAAACGCACATGACGACTGAATTTATGAAATACTTCAACCTTTAAAAATATCCAGACCAGTTTGGTTTGGAGAACAGATCTGTAACATGAGGTCACTGAAAATTTTCAAAAGAAAATTAACAGGTTAGGTTTACATTTTTTTTTATTATTTTCCCCCCATTTTACAATTTAAAAATGAAAGCAAGTTTTATAAAGTGTTTATTTCAAACTCTTTTTCTCCCTTTCTATTCTCTCCCCCCGCATCCCCACTCCCTGGGCAATCTTTTCTCTACTGGAAGAGTAGAGGGAATGTGGTTTCGGAGGTGGGATTTGTGTTTGTTTTGTTTTACTGTTTTCCAGTGGCAAAAGTAAATAAGTGAGAGAGTAGTTTTTGCTTGCGTTATCTAACTTTCCTGCCCTTTTCTAGTTGAAGAATCGGAAGGGGAGGAGTAAAACCTGAGGAAAAAGTCATAATTTTTCCACTATTGCAAAATGAAAAATTTCATCAAACAAAATTTTGTTAATTTTAAATTAACCCCATTAAGTCTACAAGGGGATCATTATGATTGTCTACTGACCTCCTGTATAACACAGAACATAATATTCCACCCAGTAATTAATGTTGGAGGGGATTACTCTTTTTTACTATGTAAAAAAGTCCAGGATTGTCACTCTGAAACCTAGAATGTCTCTTGAGTCATTGTGAAGCAAAAGAAACAGTTACATGCGGGGATGCGAACTCTTTTTGCTTAGAATATCACCAGGTTCCGTCATCACTAAAATTCACAGTCTGTTACCATCCAGGTTTTAAATTCTCAGCCATTTATTGCAGTTTTACACCTTATGAATTACATCTGTATGACAGCATGAGCTTTCACTAGTAATACTGATGCGAATACTACTACTTATCTCTTACAACACTTTTCATCAGTAGATCTCAAAGGAGGTAAAAATAATTATCCCCATTTTAGACATGGGGAAGCTGAGGCACAGAGCAATGAAGTGACTTGTCCAAGGTCACCCAGAAGGCCAATGGAAGAACAGAATTCATGTTTCCTGAGCCCCAGTCCAGTGCTCTATCTACTAGGACACACTGCCTCCATAAGTGAATAGTGTTTCAACCATGGGAACAGTGTTTATCTGGTACTGCTTTTCTATAGATTGGTTCATCTGTTTTTATGCACTGCCTGAATGAAATGATAAGGTACATGTTAAAATTAATTCTTGGTTGTACAATCATATTAGGTAACTGCATAGGTTTATCAGAATTTCATTCAGAAATCAGTTGCACAGAATTCTTATAAAGAATTTAGTGAGAAATATAGTTTTTGTGGGAAGAGGGGAAAAAAGCAAGTGAATAAAATAATTCATGTGACCTACAGCTTTTCCTGCAGCTTTTGCATGAAGTGGTCCATTGTTTAATCCAAAATGGTCCTATCAACTTGTCAAGGAAGTGTGAGAAATGCCTCATGAGCATCACCTCATTGGCAAAGATGGTGGAGACAGTGAATGGAACAATTGCTCTTCAATATATACTGTACTCCACACACTCCCCTTTCCAGGATTCTCACCAAACTTGTATTTTGCAACTGCAGCTGTTTTTAGTACCAGGAACACACTTACAAGGCATCTTGGGATGGAGCAGGAGGATCCTGATTCTCAGGCTCTGGTGGAAGAGCTGGCACAGTTTCCTCTTTCTTTTGCGCAGCCTTATGACAGGCTCTGAGATCCCATGCACACATGTAGCCCCCTGCTCCTTTTGCTGAGTCTGATCCCCTCCATCCCAAATACACAACTCTAGCTTCAATGACCTGTTCCACAGCCAGCTCCCTAATCCTGCTGTGCTATGTAATAACAGTAAACAAAAATTGCTTTCTTTTAACATTGTTTGAGGAAATTGATAAGAATATGTATTATCTTTAAAGCTACACTGTCTTTCTTTCACTCTGCTTCTCTGTAGAGTTTCTGCCAATAAACCTCTCTAAGTCTCTGGACTTTGACTTCCTGGTACAGACTGAAAGAAACCTGGCCCCACTTCCCCTACGGTTTCTGCCCCACCTTCCCACACCTATTCCCGCTCCTGCTCCTGCTCCACAGCTTTTAACTACCCTCACACTATCTTTGCCTATTCCTGTGCCCTTGGGAGCTGGTGGCACTCTACAGGGTAGCCCATACCATGTCTTACTCCCATACAAGGAAAGAGGAAGCTAATAGAGGGAAGCTATAATTGTAAGGGTCTCCGCAGGCTATCGAGGAGACTGAAGCACGAGTAGCGGCATTTCTCAGCCAGTTCCTACTGCCTCTGGCAGCCTCTCCAGTTCCGTTACTGGTGCTGTGGTGATGTATAGCCATACATCTCTTTGCCTGGGCCCTGGACTGGCTCTGAACATAACCCTTGTTGTTTGTTCATTGAAATATTTCTTTAACACTGTATGTTGAAATGAAGTGTGTTGGAATACTTCAGACTCCTCACCCTCATATCTTCTATAATTATATAGACTAAAATCAAAGAAAGCATGGCGTTTCTTATCTTAAGAACTCCCTGCATTTTGTTGCCAGTGTTTTAAATGAAGTAAATAGCCTATAGACCATATGCAGTTTTAGTGGGTTTCTAGGCAACTGTTGGATCATAATCATAGAAATGTAGGCCTGGACAGGACCTTGAGAAGTCATCAAATCCAGCCCCCTGCACTGTGACAGGACGAAGTATACCTAGACCATCCCTGACGTGTTTCTCCAACTTGTTTTTAAAAACTTCCAATGATGGGGACTCCACAGCCTCTCTTGGAAGTCTATTCTAGAGCTAAACTACCGTTATTGTTAAAAAGCTTTCCCTCGTATCTCGCCTAAATCTTCCTTGCTGAAAATTATACCCATTACGTCTTGTCCTCCCTTCAGTTGACATGGAAAACAACTGATCATTGTCCTCTTTATAACAGCCCTTAACATATTCGAAGACTGTTATCAGGTCCCCTCTCAGTCTTCTTTTCTCAAGACTAAACATGATCAGTTTTTTCTAACATTTCCTCATAGGTCAGGTTTTCTAAACCTTTTATCAATTTGTCCACATCTTTCCTTAATTGTGATACCCACAATTGGACACAGTACCCCAGCTGGGGCCTCACCAGTGCCAAGTAGAGTGGGACAATTGCTTCCTGTGGCTTCAATACAACACTCCTGTTAATACACCCCTGTCAAGGTTCCTCCCCCACTCTGAACTCTAGGGTACAGATGTGGGGACCTGCATGAAAAACCTCCTAAGCTTATCTTTACCAGCTTAGGTCAAAACTTCCCCAAGGTACAAAGTATTCCACCCGTGGTCCTTGGAATGGCCGCTACCACCACCAAACTAATACTGGTTACTGGGGAAGAGCTGTTTGGACGCGTCCTTCCCCCCAAAATACTTCCCAAAACCCTGCACCCCACTTCCTGGACAAGGTTTGGTAAAAAGCCTCACCAATTTGCATAGGTGACCACAGACCCAAACCCTTGGATCTGAGAACAATGAAAAAGCATTCAGTTTTTTACAAGAAGACTTTTAATAGAAAATAGAAGTAAATAGAAATAAAGAAATCCCCCCTGTAAAATCAGGATGGTAGATATCTTACAGGGTAATTAGATTCAAAAACATAGAGAACCCCTCTAGGCAAAACCTTAAGTTACAAAAAAGATACACAGACAGAAATAGTTATTCTATTCAGCACAATTCTTTTCTCAGCCATTTAAAGAAATCATAATCTAACACATACCTAGCTAGATTACTTACTAAAAGTTCTAAGACTCCATTCCTGTTCTGTCCCTGGCAAAAGCAGCATACAGACAGACACAGACCCTTTGTTTCTCTCCCTCCTCCCAGCTTTTGAAAGTATCTTGTCCCCTCATTGGTCATTTTGGTCAGGTGCCAGCGAGGTTACCTTTAGCTTCTTAACCCTTTACAGGTGAGAGGAGCTTTCCCCTGGCCAGGAGGGATTTCAAAGGGGTTTACCCTTCCCTTTATATTTATGACACGCCCCCCAAATCTCAGCTAGGGTGAAACACTGGCTGGGATTTCTTCCTGGAGCTCTAGGAAAAACAGAGTTAATAAGACACATGCATCTCTAAATATACTACCAAGTACATAAAGACTAACAATATTTTCCACATCTCAAGGACGATTTTAACCAGTTGACTCTGGGAAACTTTCACGGGAGAGTGCATCAGCCACTTTGTTAGAAGCTCCTGAGATGTGTTGGATGTCGAAATCAAAATCTTGGAGAGCTAAACTCCACCGAAGAAGTTTTTTGTTAGTTTCTTTGACGGTGTGAAGCCACTTCAGTGCAGCATGGTCGGTTTGCAGGTGGAAACGCCGTCCCCAAACATATGGGCGTAGCTTTTCCAGAGCGTAGACAATGGCATAACATTCTTTTTCAGTGACTGACCAGTTGCTTTCCCTCTCAGACAGTTTTTTGCTGAGAAACACTACAGGGTGGAATTCTTGATCAGGTCCTTTCTGCATTAAAACTGCTCCCACACCACGCTCGGATGCATCTGTGGTTACTAGGAACGGTTTGTCAAAGTCTGGGGCCCTTAGTACAGGGTCAGACATGAGTGTCGCTTTAAGCTTGTTAAAGGCCTTCTGACACTTTCCGGTCCACTGAACAGCATTTGGCTGTTTCT
The DNA here is from genome assembly GCF_965152235.1 of Eretmochelys imbricata. Taxonomy (NCBI): domain Eukaryota; kingdom Metazoa; phylum Chordata; order Testudines; family Cheloniidae; genus Eretmochelys; species Eretmochelys imbricata. Next base: position 27,500,525 of record NC_135579.1, read on the forward strand.
TTTTGGTTAGGTCTGTCAGTGGGGCGGCGATTTGGCTGTAGTGCGGTACAAATCGTCTGTAATAACCAGCCAAGCCTAAGAAGGATTGAACCTGTTTCTTTGACTTTGGGACAGGCCACTTTTGGATAGCATCCACTTTGGCCTGTAGGGGGCTGATAGTTCCTTGACCCACCTGGTGTCCAAGGTAAGTCACTCTGTTTAGGCCTATTTGACACTTCTTAGCCTTAACAGTTAGTCCTGCCTCCCTTATGTGCTCAAGGACTTTTTGTAGATGTTCCAGGTGGTCTGCCCAGGAATCCGAAAATATGGCCACGTCGTCAAGGTAGGCGACTGCATATTCTCCTAATCCCGCTAGGAGACCATCTAGAAGTCTTTGGAAAGTGGCGGGTGCATTTCGCAGCCCGAAAGGGAGTACATTAAATTCATACAGCCCGAGATGTGTGATGAAGGCTGACCTTTCCTTGGCAGATTCATCTAGCGGTACCTGCCAGTACCCCTTGGTTAAGTCCAAGGTAGAGATGAACTGGGCCCGTCCCAGTTTCTCTAATAGTTCATCTGTGCGTGGCATTGGATAGTTGTCTGGGCAAGTTACAGCATTTAGCTTACGGTAGTCCACGCAAAAACGTATTTCCCCATCTGGTTTGGGAACTAGAACCACTGGAGATGCCCATGCACTTTCAGAGGGGCGGATTACACCCATCTGTAACATATCCTGGATCTCCCGTTCTATAGCAGTTTTAGCTTGAGGAGACACCTGGTAAGGTTGGACCCTAATTGGGTGAGCATTACCTGTGTCAATGGAGTGGTATGCCCGTTCAGTCAGGCCTGGGGTGGCTGAGAACGTTGGCGCGTAGCTAGTGCACAGCTCCTGGATCTGCTGTCGCTGCATACGCCCAAGGGTCATGGAGAGGTTCACCTCTTCCACACCACCACCACATTTCCCTTCGTAGTAGACACCTTCGGGCCACTCAGCATCGTCTCCTCCGTGGGCTGTAAACTGACAAACCTTTAATTCTCTGGAATAAAAGGGCTTTAGAGAATTAATATGGTACACCTTAGGCTTTCGGTTGGAGGTGGGGAATGCTATGAGATAATTAACAGCTCCCAGGCGCTCCTGGACCATGAATGGCCCTTCCCACGATGCTTCCATTTTATGGGCCTGGAGCACCTTTAAGACCATGACCTGGTCTCCTACTTTGAAGGAACGCTCTCTGGCATGTTTATCATACCAGGCTTTTTGCTCTTTTTGAGCATCCTGTAAGTTTTCTCTAGCAAGGGCTAGAGAGGTTCGGAGGGTGTTTTGTAGGTTGGTTACAAAGTCCAGAATGTTAGTTCCTGGAGAAGGTGTAAATCCCTCCCATTGCTGCTTCACCAACTGCAATGGCCCCTTAACCTCACGGCCGTATACAAGTTCAAATGGGGAAAACCCTAAACTGGGATGTGGTACAGCTCTGTAGGCAAAGAGCAACTGCTGCAACACTAGGTCCCAATCATTGGAGTGCTCATTTACAAATTTACGTATCATGGCCCCCAAAGTTCCATTAAACTTCTCCACCATGCCATTTGTTTGATGGTGGTAAGGAGTGGCAACCAAGTGATTTACCCCATGAGCTTCCCAAAGGTTTTTCATAGTTCCTGCCAGGAAATTAGTCCCTGCATCTGTGAGGATGTCGGAGGGCCAACCTACCCTGGCAAAAATGTCTGCTAGTGCCTGGCACACACTTTTAGCCCTGGTGTTGCTTAGAGCTACTGCTTCCGGCCATCGGGTGGCAAAATCCATGAAAGTCAGTATGTACTGCTTTCCTCTGGGTGTCTTTTTCGGAAAAGGACCCAGAATATCCACAGCTACTCGCTGAAATGGAACTTCAATGATGGGGAGTGGCTGGAGAGGGGCTTTGACCTGGTCTTGGGGTTTTCCCACTCTTTGGCACACCTCACAAGACTGGACATAGGTAGAAACATCCTTGCCCATTCCCTCCCAGTGGAATGACCCCCCCAAACGGTCTTTGGTCCTGTTCACCCCAGCATGGCCACTAGGGTGATCGTGGGCTAAGCTCAAGAGCTTGGCCCGGTATTTAGTTGGAACTACCAACTGTCTCTGAGGATGCCAGTCTTCCTGGTGTCCACCAGAAAGAGTTTCCTTGTATAAAAGTCCTCTTTCTACAACAAACCTGGATCGATTAGAAGAGCTGAGAGGCGGTGGGTTGCTCCGTGCCGCCGTCCAAGCTCTCTGGAGGCTTTCATCTGCTTCCTGTTCGGTCTGGAACTGTTCCCTTGATGCTGGAGACATCAGTCCCTCATTGGATTGTGGACCAAGGCTTGGTCCCTCTGGAAGCGATATAGGGGATGGAGCTGTTTCTGTTGACTGTGAACCGCTCTCCGCTGGTGCACTATGTTGGGATTCAGGCTCCGGCTGAGCCTCTTGTGTAGGGTTATCGGCTGCTGCCAGTTCAGGTTCAGTGGGGCCCTCTGGTGCTGAGGTTGCAAGTACTGGATTCAGTGCTGACACGGGGTCTGGTGTTGGTTGTTCGGCTGGTTCCGGTTCTGGGACTGGTTCCGTCTGGGTCTCTGGTACTGGATCCACTACTGCTGTTGCAGACATTGGCCTGGGGTCCAGGTCCATCACCTCTGACCGGGTCCTGATAGAAGTTTCCGGAACAGAGCTAGGCCTCATGGCTTGTTTAGCCTGGCTGCGGGTGACCGTTCCCACCCTCTTGGCCTGCTTCACATGATTGGCCAAGTCTTCCCCCAACAGCATGGGGATGGGATAATCATCATAGACTGCAAAAGTCCACATTCCTGACCAGCCCTTGTACTGGACAGGCAACTTGGCTGTAGGCAAATTGAAAGAGTTGGACTTGAAGGGTTGAATCGTCACTTGGATCTCTGGGTTGATTAAATTGGGGTCCACTAAGGAAGCATGGATAGCTGACACTTGTGCTCCGGTGTCCCTCCACGCGGTGACCTTCTTCCCGCCCACACTCACAGTTTCCCTCCGCTCTAAGGGTATCTGGGAAGTATCTGGGCCTGTGGACCTCTGGTGTGATTCCGGTGCAATGAACTGTAATCTGTTGGGGTTCTTGGGGCAGTTGGCCTTTACATGCCCCAGCTCGTTACATTTAAAACATCGTCCAGCTGACGGGTCACTGGGGCGAGGAGGGTTGCTGGAGAACGGGGTGGCAGGACGATAAGGGGTCTGGAGGGTTCTTTGGGAGGTAGGTGGGGCCTTGGGCTGCCCCCGGTAATAGGGTGTGGTCTGGGGTGGTCCCTTCTGGTCTCCGCTCCAACTGCGACCAGTTTTCTTCTTCTCTGCCACCTCCACCCATCTGGCTCCAATCTCTCCTGCCTCGATTACAGTTTTGGGTTTCCCATCTAGGATGTATCTTTCTATTTCCTCAGGAACACCCTCTAAGAACTGCTCCATTTGCATTAGGAAGGGCAAATTTACTGGAGATTCAACACTTGCTCCTGATATCCAGGCATCCCAATGTTTCACAATGTGGTAGGCATGTCGGGTAAATGACATGTCTGGTTTCCACCTTAGGGCTCTGAACCTCCGACGAGACTGCTCGGGTGTTATCCCCATTCTGACTCTCGCCTTGGATTTAAACAGTTCATACTTGTTCATGTGTTCTTTAGGCATTTCAGCTGCCACCTCAGCTAAGGGTCCACTGAGTTGCGGCCTCAGCTCTACCATGTATTGGTCAGTAGAGATGTTGTACCCAAGGCAGGCCCTTTCGAAGTTTTCTAGGAAGGCCTCAGTATCATCGCCTGCCTTGTAGGTGGGGAACTTTCTGGGATGGGAAGTGGTACTTGGAGAAGGATTACTAGGGTTTGTTGGGATATTCTGCTGAGCCTTTATCTTCTCCATCTCCTCCACATACTTCCTCTCTTTTTCCTTCTCCTCCAGTTCTTTGTCCCTCGCTTCCATAGATCTCCTGTGAGCAGCCGCTTGGTGTTGTTCTGCCTCCCTTTCTTGTTCCTTCTTCAGCTGCATGAGTTCTATCTGTCTTTCATGTTCCCTTTGTCTTTCCTCAGCCTGAAATTTGGCTAATTCCAGCTGTAGTCGAGCTGAGGATTTGGTCATTCTAACCTCTCTGTTTTTAACTAACTTTACACCCGAGGTTTAGAAATAAACAAACAAAACTTGGCTGTAAAATTTTGTTGTGCTGGAATAGAATACCTATTCTCTGATAGTGATTGTCAGCCTACAGAAAAAGACAATTCCCTTGTCTCTGTTCTGGGCCCAACTTAAAGCAAAAAACCTCCAAACTACTTGGAAACCTGCTTACCCAGCCCAAAGAAAAAGCAAATGGGTAGAACACACACCCCCTATTTACTTTTAGGAAGAAAAGAAAAAAAAAAAACCTCTGGGTTGGAAGACTGTGAATTTCCCTGCAGGAGTTAAGTACCCTGCCTCCAGGCAAAGAAAACCTGCAATTCACAAGATAATCCCCTTTTGTCTCTGCTTGGCCACAAAGCAGGGAAAACCCAAGATGCTTTCAGTTTCAAAGCTGCTTCAAAGCCACAGGAAAAAAAAATTCCTTTTTAAAATCTGTATTTCTAGTTCAAAAAATCTCAACTGGATCTCAAAATGATTTCAGGTTAATCCCACCACTATGCCACCATGTCAAGGTTCCTCCCCCACTCTGAACTCTAGGGTACAGATGTGGGGACCTGCATGAAAAACCTCCTAAGCTTATCTTTACCAGCTTAGGTCAAAACTTCCCCAAGGTACAAAGTATTCCACCCGTGGTCCTTGGAATGGCCGCTACCACCACCAAACTAATACTGGTTACTGGGGAAGAGCTGTTTGGACGCGTCCTTCCCCCCAAAATACTTCCCAAAACCCTGCACCCCACTTCCTGGACAAGGTTTGGTAAAAAGCCTCACCAATTTGCATAGGTGACCACAGACCCAAACCCTTGGATCTGAGAACAATGAAAAAGCATTCAGTTTTTTACAAGAAGACTTTTAATAGAAAATAGAAGTAAATAGAAATAAAGAAATCCCCCCTGTAAAATCAGGATGGTAGATATCTTACAGGGTAATTAGATTCAAAAACATAGAGAACCCCTCTAGGCAAAACCTTAAGTTACAAAAAAGATACACAGACAGAAATAGTTATTCTATTCAGCACAATTCTTTTCTCAGCCATTTAAAGAAATCATAATCTAACACATACCTAGCTAGATTACTTACTAAAAGTTCTAAGACTCCATTCCTGTTCTGTCCCTGGCAAAAGCAGCATACAGACAGACACAGACCCTTTGTTTCTCTCCCTCCTCCCAGCTTTTGAAAGTATCTTGTCCCCTCATTGGTCATTTTGGTCAGGTGCCAGCGAGGTTACCTTTAGCTTCTTAACCCTTTACAGGTGAGAGGAGCTTTCCCCTGGCCAGGAGGGATTTCAAAGGGGTTTACCCTTCCCTTTATATTTATGACAACCCCAGAATCATATTAGCCTTTTTTTGCAGCTGCATCACATTGACGTCTCATATTCAGTTTACAGTCTGCTATAAGCCCCCAAATCCTTTTCAGCAGTACTATCACCTAGACAGATAGTCCCCATTTCATAGTTGTACATTTGATTTTTTCCTTCTTGAGAGAAGTACTTTGCACTTGTCTTTATAATGTTTTGTAATATCAGTTTGTGAACTGGACTTTGAAGTACTATCCAGTACAGCTTATTCAAGAGAGTTATTAATGAAGTGGATATTTACTGGCAAGATATACAGTCAAGTTAAGTCTCAGGCTACCCTACAGCCTATGTCGGCAAAACTTATGTTGATCAGGGGTGTGAGTATTCCGCCCACTCCCCCCCCCCCCCGGAGTGACATAAGTTACATCAACACAAGCATTTGTGTGCACAGTGCCATGTCAGTGGGAGAGTTTCACAGGGGTGTGTATTTTTTAATGCCAACGGGAGAGGTTCACCAGATGCGGTGCAGCTGTCATATAGAGATACCCTCAGAGTTTGTTGGGCATAAAGGAGATTTGCCTGAAGATAAAATCCTACACACTGTTTTCATCCAAGGCAATATACCGTAAGTGGAGGAACCCAGAAACCCAGAGCTTCTTCTTACTATATATTAATAAATGAAAGTTTTGCATCCTGGTTGCTCATATTTTGTGATCCTTTCATAATCTTAACAGTACCACTGGTTTCCTTTTGTCAGACCAGCTGCTATAGTAATTTCACAGAACCCCAGTCCTATTTCATATTTATCCTGCAAACATAGGTAGAAGGCGACGTTTGTACTCTTTGCCTCTCATTCCTCCCTTCTAAATTTAATTAACCCTAATGTGGATTCATCTCAGTAGCCACTGTGCAGTACCACCCTCAGACTGTCTGATTTAAACACTCTCTTGGTTGTGTGAATGTTTTTTTCTAACATGGCAGCAGTTCTTTCCTCTCTGCACAGCGTGTTACTGTTCCTTGGTATCTATAAAGACATTGTAACCATAGATACCATGCACAATTCAAACATGAATCTTCCAGGCAATACAATTTCACCTGTAAATATTTTGATGAGGAGAATGATAATGCTTCAGATCAAGGTCTCAACAGAGAAAATGCATATATATATTAAATGAAAACACTGATTAGGGGAATTAAAGCAGTATTCTCAGCAATGCTGCTTCTTAGGAATAGAGGATAGAGATGAATGTAAGCCTCAGAACTTTCACATGGCAGTGCAACGTGCTACTGCTGGGTCAGTATGGGTATTTTTATTTTTGTGTTCGTAATGACTAAGAGCCTGATGCAAAGCCCATCACAAACAGTGGGTGTCATTCCATTGACTTCCATGGGTTTTGGACCAGTCCCGCTTAGCTTTACTGCTAGCTTTAAAGTGGCGCTATAAGTAATTTGTAAAGTGCTCTGTTCCAAATGTAGGCAGAGTTGGCTCATCCCTTCATCCCAAAGGTTAATATATTGCAGTAAATTGTAGAGCTAGTTAAAAACCCTGAAATATATGGAGCAAAAATGAATTTACAGAGTTTATCAAAGGAAGAAATATTTTTGGTGAAAATTTTCTCAGTGAGTCTCGTAAATTGAATTTTCATAAAGCTTAGTGCATGGATTTTCCAATGAAGACTTTAAAACTGAAGTTCCCTCTGCTCTGTGTGCACATTAAAAAGACCATCATGCATTTTTAAGAGTAGACTAAACTAGGAGATGAGAAATATATAACACAGCACCTTGTCCTTAAGGACCTGTACCACACACCAGATGGAAAACAAACTGTGTGTACAGCATTACCAATATCTCCACTGATGTTACCAGAGCTACAATATGTCATTGTAGCAGCTCCATTAACCCTGCTGCTCCTGTTGGGGCTACCTCATTGGCTGCCCAGTTTCTGGCTGTTGTCAGTGAATGGACTAGATTAGAGGATTTTAAATGTCCTGTTTATTGATGTCTCACTTTGTCCTTGGATCGTGTAAGATGATGATGTGGATATTACTATGTAAATTGTTGCAAATAGGTATATCTAGGTCTGTGACTGCTGCCATTTCCGTAAATTATGTTGTTGCATTTAGAACCCTTTTATAGGTCAAACTTTAGGAGCATAGCTGGTGGTAAAGATGGTCACCTTCCCCCCACTTTTTACCTGGTTGATTATTCCCCCTGTTCTTTCTTTGTTCTGTGTAATGATTTTGACATATAAACCTCTTCCCATGTCCTTACCATGTATTGCAGCTTACAGTCTCTTCTTCCCTTCTCCCCCTCCCCCCTCTGGTGACACCAGAAAAACGCACTCTGCAAAAATAAAAAGGTTAATTAAAAAAAGTACTAAATGTGATTAACACATTTAAAAAAAAGAGAGAAAAATATATCACTCTTTTTTCTTGGTGGCATCACTAGGGCATGGGAAGGAAAGAAATGTGGTGACTGTAAGAGCAGCCTGCCCATTTAAGGATCAGGAGGCCTGGGCTGGCCAACCCTCTAATAAGCCTTCTCCTACCACATTTGTGGTGGGTTTAGGACTTAAAAAAGGGAGGAAGCCCAGCAGTTTGAGGTGGCAACTGGAGGAGAAAAGTTGAGCTGGGTTGTGGTTAGATTGATGAGTTTACTGTTGTGGTGGGCCCTAGGAACAAGAGATCAGGCTCTGTGAAACTCCTGGGGCTAGTGTTCCACAAAGAACTGGGAGCTGAAAAGAAGCTGAAGGGAGATGAGAAGTTTCAACCTAGAGAGGGGCAAAAGATGCTTCATTAATGTTTTGGCTGGTCGTTCTGAGTTCTGTTGAGGTGTCTTGGGGAGAAGCCCTGTGACCTATTTCTCTGGAAAGAAGAGTGAAATGCTGATGAGTTCTGTCGTGATTTAGAAGGACTTTGCAGCTAGCCTAGGGGGAGCTGGGTGAAGGGACTTTGAAGAGGCCAGCTGGGAAAAGCCCTCTTGGGCCCTGACCAGTTACAGCTAGACTTAGATAACCCAGAAGAGGATTGAACTTTTGAGTGATCAGGCTGGAGGGCTAGGTTACAGAAGATCCAGACAGAAGTGACCAACAGGACGATGCTACCCAGAGGAAGGCCCAGCAACCCCTTACTCAGGCACAAGGGGGGTCCCAGCCAGTCTTTTCTGTGCATGTGATGCTCACTCTGAAGCAGGACCCTCAATAACAGGGACTGTCTGAGTTATATATGCAGTTGCATAGAGTTTGGGCTTAACATACACATCTGTCTTTTGACATCCAGAGGCAGATGAGAACCCCATGTTTCTTACATCTCCTAAGGCATTGCAAAACCTTGGGTTAGACCCAGCAACCATTTTAAATTTGATTTATTAGAAATGCGGAGGTCTCCGATACCCCTAGGATGTTTGAAGATGCAACTTGAGTCATTTCTTGGATTTTTTTTTTAATTTGACAGTTCAGTATATTTTAACACTATAAAGGAAGCAGAGCTGTAGGGCTCCCTCAAAGTAAGAAGCATATTTCAAAGGCAGGAATAGAAACAACCTAACACTGGCTTTGAGCCTATACAACCGCCTTTCCACTCCAGGCTCTTCCTGTTGTGAGTGAGAGTGCTGCTGATCACGCAAGTACAATTCACATCAGCAATACTTGCCACAGCAAACTGAATAACCTCCTTACCTTCAATACTATTGTGATGCAGAGGTTTCATTTTCTCCAAGCAAAAAGCAGCTTTCACCATGGAGAAAATAAACCTTGTTTTTCATTTTGGAGAAAGTGCAAGACAGTGCATCAGGAAACAGGATGGGTGGAGGAGCAGTTCTGTTCTTCTTCCTAAAATTTGGCAAAGGTAAATGTTATCCATTTGTTTGATTTGTGTGGGCATGCACACACCCACAATTTTAATTGCACAATTATGATAAAAATGTATGTCTAGCTGAGTTTCCTGTCAGAAATGATTGAGTTAAATTTCAGAAATGAATGAGTTGTTAATAGAATTCATTCTTGTAAACCAATAACATTTTACTATCTTACCTAGAACATATACTTATATATAGTATGAACTGCATGGGGTTAAGACACATCAGGCAACACCAAGTCATAGCTTAAATGTGAGACCTTATTGCAAATCTAGAAAACATTAGTTTTCAAAATTCAAATAACACTCACCAGAGTCTTCAGCAATGAATGCTAGAATCCTAGGAATAATGAGAGTAAGATGGTATATTTCCTCCAGTCCATGATCAGAGCCATGCTACCATCCTAACAGATAGCTTGTACCTTGAAGGTAGCCAGTCTAGTGCTCTCTCTTACATGGAGCAGTATGAATTGCACAGTGGAGTGCCCACTGGTGAATGCATCCTAAGAGTTTGAACCTAGGTTTGTTGGCCTTCGTGTCCCCATGCAATGAAGTTGCTGTGGAGGTGTATGGTGAGATACAGTCTTTCATGGTGCCAGGCTGTTTTTTCTCCCACCAAAGCATAGGGTAAAGATCATTATTCTAGACTTGATAGTGTGGTAGGAAATCCGGCAGTATGTTCCTGAGAGAAAAGTTCCTTCATTTACAAACCCTAGAAATGTGGCAACAATGAATCTAGAATTAGTTGGTATCTAATTTGGCTTAATGCCTTCTCTGTTTCAGTGCCTAGTATCAGGTGAAGAGCAGGTTTGTTTCTGTCCTATAGGTTTAGGGTGTGCAAACTACAGACTCTTGTATTCATGGGGGGCAGCTGTCCTGGAAAAGAGACTCCCCTCAGGGGGATGGGGATTGCAGGACAGGTACCACCATCTGCCAGGGAGGAACAGCTTTACATTTCAGCTCAGCCAAAAAAGGCTTCCTATGTGATACACTGAATCAGTGCATACCAGGTGTCCTGGTCCTTCCCACTTTGTGGCCTATGCCTGCCACCTTCAGGTCCCTTGGTGGAGGGAGACTTTCATGTGGTTTCAATAGCGGCTTCTCTTACTGATGCAAAACTCCACATAGATGTTCTGCCATCAGAGGCTAGCAGCCTAGCTTCCTCAATAAAGGAATTACTAGATGCCATGCAGCACAAGAGCGAAGCCTTAAGCAATGTGGTTGGACTGATATTCACAGTCCAGATAAATTTCTCTCTCATTTTGTCATTAGTTAAGGGATTGGTCAGTAACTCAAAATGTAAATTGCCTTACTGTCCCTAATGTAGAGGAAGTATTCATTCAGCTCTTCCTGTCTAAGGAGATGGGCCCCACACTGGGGAAGCAGGACATTTCTAAACTCAAACCTGAGGAAGGTGGCCAGAGGAGAGCACTTCCCTTTAAGGGAGTCTAAAGACTGAACACAAGAAACCGTCCACACTAGCAGCAGAACAAACACCTCACTATATTACTAGTGAGCTGATCCTATTATGTAAAAAGTTTTGTTTAGAAAACAATTTTTTTAAAATAACCTTTAAAATAACTTGGAGACAGAGATTTCTAATAGAACTTGAATTCTAGTCATAATCTGCCTTGTGAGACTTGGCCTTCTGCTGGGAAGTACAAAGCTATATGAATAATATAGTAGCTACCACTGAGAGCATCGTTCACTGAATGGAGCAGTTGAAACAGTGTCAGGGGAGACTAAGTTCTGCTTCTCAGTTGCATCATTCTAAATCAAAAGTGATAGCTGATTGAATGAAAATGATACGGAAGGATTTTCAAGAGTATTTACAAATACATCACTCAAATTCTGCTCTCTTACTCTGTATTTACATGGGTATTACTGAGAACAGAATTTGATCCATGTATTTCCATATACAGCTGGGCAGGTAATGGTTTTCCTGACCTGTGAACATTTTGAGATTTTGAACATTTTTCATATCTCAAATCAGGATGAAAAATCAAAATATCGAAAAAATTTGTGAACCAAAAAAGCTGGAAAAAAGTTGGTTCTGTTCAAAATATTTTGTTTCAATAATTTCATAGCATTTGTTTTTACTTTGAACAATTTATTTTTACTATATTTAACTTTAATTTCTAAACAAACAGTTATTTTTGTACTGGACACCAGAATTTTTCATTTTGAAAATGACAATATGAAATATTTAGACAATTTTTAAAAAATCTAAATTTCTTTTCATTAAGAAATTTGTGAAAACAGACTCCTTCCCAAAGAAGGTTTTGGTTTCAACTTTTTTGCTGATGAAAAAAGTTTTATTTAGCTCATGAACAAGTCATGCCATGGAATTTCAAGCAAAATTCTCCATCCCATGGTATTTTCTATATTAGTCATCAGCATCTGTCAAGGTTCCTTCCCCACTCTGAACTCTAGGGTACAGATGTGGGGACCTGCATGAAAAAAACCCTAAGCTTATTTTTACCAGCTTAGATTAAAACTTCCCCAAGGTACAAACTATTTTACCTTTTGCCCTTGGACTTTATTGCTGCCACCACCAAGCGTCTAACAAATATATAACATCCTCATATATAATATATAACCCCCAGAATCCTCCCAAACCCTACACCCCCTTTCCTGGGGAAGGCTTGATAAAAATCCTCACCAACTTGCATAGGCGAACACAGACCCAAACCCTTGGATCTTAAGAACAATGAAAAAGCAATCAGGTTCTTAAATGAAGAATTTTAATTGAAGAAAAAGTAAAAGAATCACCTCTGTAAAATCAGGATGGTAAATACCTTACAGGGTAATCAGATTCAAAACACAGAGAATCCCTCTAGGCAAAACCTTAAGTTACAAAAAGACACAAAAACAGGAATATCCATTCCATTCAGCACCACTTATTTTATCAGCCATTTAAACAAAACAGAATCTAACTAGATTGCTTATTAGCCCTTTACAGGAGTTCTGACCTGCATTCCTGCTCTGATCCTGGCAAAAGCCAACACACAGACAGAGAGAACCCTTTGTTTCTCCGCCCCCCCCCCAGCTTTGAAAGTATCTTGTCTCCTCACTGGTCATTTTGGTCAGGTGCCAGCGAGGTTATCTTTAGCTTCTTAATCCTTTACAGGTGAAAGGGTTTTTTCCTCTGGCCAGGAGGGATTTAAAGGTGGTTAGCCTTCCCTTTATATTTATGACCGCATCATTGTGAGATAACTGTTAATATGGATTCCACATTTTACAGTCCCTTTTTTGTGAACTTCATGCTTAATTATATGGAAATAATGGTGCACTGTGTCCTTTTGGTTATAAGATAGATATAGCATAGCTATTCATTTAACATGTAATTACAAAACATTTACTATCGAGTATCCTTGCTACTGTCTGGTACACTGAGGCCCATTCAGGCTCCCAAACAGAGGAGTGAGAGGACCCCTCTGCATGGATCACCCATGTCCCATGCAAAGGGTCAACCACCACTGAAGTACTGCTCTTCCTGGTCCAAATCCTATGGAGCCCCCTGTATGGGATCAGGAATCTGTTGATGGCCAGGGAGCACATCAGATTTGTTCCATGGGGGATACATGGAACGATGCCACAGGGAAAAACTGATGTAATCTTAGGCTGTCAGAGACCCAAAGGAATGGGCAGGTGCTACAGAGCTTCTTCATGGTTTCCAGAGACAGAATCTTGTTCTGCATAGGTTTAGGGAAAAGCAAATGTGAGATCATTGTGTAGGGCAGAAAGAGGAGTTTTAAGATGTTGAGCACCAAGTAATTTTATCACAAAAACTACTACAAATTTATAGTATGGAAAAGCAAGATATGGTAGGCCAAATCTTAATTGTTCTCTTAGTGCTGATTCAAGGATATGACCCCCACTGTTTAGTCACTTGGAGTTCTTGCCATGCCTTAAGGGGCATTGTATTTAAAGACAAGGTAAATAATCGCAGTTATTCACTATGACTGTTTAATTATTAAAGGAAAAGATGGGGAGGGGGGAGAAAACAAAATAGAAGACATTCAGTAACCAACAGATAGTTTAAATACAATCTCTTCCATATGCTTCTCAGTGGAGAGCTTTCAGAAGAGATTATACCTTAGAAAAGGGTCCACCTCTGCTTCTCTAGGTAAACTAAAACCAAAGTATATTATGCCCCAGATTGGTAGTCTTTTGTATCATATATAGCTAAAACAGTTTATAGATGGGCATAGTAATTTAATTTAAGGGTGACTGAATCCTATTTGGTTTGTCATGGATAATATAAATAGTTTATAAATAAGCAGAGGTAAGTAATTTTGACTAAGTCCTATGAAACTGAAGATAGCATTTAAATCAGTTACTTAAAAGATTCCATTCAAGGAGTGGTATTAAAATAGGCAGATTAAAAATTAAGAATCTTAAACTCAAATCCCAATATGACCCTATATTTACCAAGGTAAATTTAAGTCTCCTTTCTAAGAATATAGTCTAAACAATCTTGTGTTTAAAATAAGAAGCTGTTAGTATCTTAAATTTCAATAGCTTCTCAATTTTTCATTACATTTATTACAACAAAATCCTTAAATCTAACCCTTTGGCAGTATTTTTGCAAACTCCATCTCACCAATGATGCTGAAGTCTCAGTGATGTCATCATGTTCCAGAAGCAGTCCTAGGCTAGAAGGTTGGTTTGTCTTGATGCTGTGTGGTGGCTTCTGTATTCTTACTGTCTTGTAACTGCTACTGTTTGCTTGCTTGTAGAGGTATTAGCTTGAAGGTATGATGAAATGAGATGAACAGGCTGAACTAAGAGTGTAAGAGCAAGAGATTATAAGAATGTAAACAAGAGAGCAAAAAATGTAATAGTGTTGCAAGAGCAAGGATAAGAGTGCATGCCTCCGTCCAGAGGAATTTCCATAAACTGAAGATGGAAGTCATACCTTTTCCAGGGACTTGGCTGTATTCAAATGTCAGCCACTGTCACCTTTCATTGGCTCAACACCTTAATGAGATGATCTTGGTAACATTTTAGACCATGAATATGTAATCAGCTAATGCATATGCAGTAGGGTTGTAGTTCTTCAACTTTATGATTAGATTGCTTTAGTCTTTGTGGCAGAAAATTATCAGAATATCTTTAAAGGCAGAGTTTTAACTCTTTCTTTTATTCAGTTCATTTATTAAGATAGCCCTTTAATTCCATCAGAGTTTAATAGGACTTAAAAATATCTTTCAAATGAGTCCAAACACTTCTGTTTCCTTTGTAAAAGTCTTGCAGCTCTTAGAAAAAAAATTAAATTAAATAATTGTTAAAGGAAATCTTTAAAATTAAATGACGATCAAAGGAAGGTATTGTCTTTTCTTAAAGATCCTTCGAGATAATGTTCTTGTCTTTTTAAGTTTGGTAAGGAGTTGTTTAAGTATTAGCAGATATTCCCCAATTAAGGACAATATTTTATATTCAAATGTTTTCTAATATCAAAAACCAGTTATAGTATCAAATGACCTTGCTTTGTTTCTACACCAAACAACTTCTTATTCAAATAATAATGGTATCAGGCAATTGTTATATGAAGGGCTTTCATTTAGATACAGTTTCAAAAAAACATCTCAAAGGAAATTTATACCATCTAAATCAATTGAGGGACAGCAAACATTTTCATCATTGAAAGGAAACGTGAGTTACAAGCAACTGATATCTTCTTTAAAATATTTACCAGGCATAAACATTTTCACTTCTCTTTGGTCTATCCTGAATAAAGAAAAGGAGGACTTGTGGCACCTTAGAGACTAACAAATTTATTTGAGCATAAGTTTTCGTGAGCTACAGCTCACTTCATCAGATGCATTTAGTGGAAAATACAGTGGGGAGATTTATATACACAGAGATCATGAAACAATGGATGTTACCATACACACTGTAAGGAGAGTGATCAGGTAAGGTGAGCTATTACCAGCAGGAGAGCGGGAGGGGGGGGAACCTTTTGTAGTGATAATCAAGGTGGGCCATTTCCAGCAGTTGACAAGAACATCTGAGGAACAGCGGGAGGGGAGGGGGGGATAAACATGGGGAAATAGTTTTACTTTGGGTAATGACTCATCCACTCCCAGTCTCTGTTCAAGCCTAAGTTAATTGTATCCATGAAGTTGATAGATTTCCACTCCATACAGCTAAATTCAGTGCTTTGCATAATGACAGGTTTCAGAGTAGCAGCCATGTTAGTCTGTATCCGCAAAAAGAAAAGGTGGACTTGTGGCACCTTCGAGACTAACAAATTTATTTGAGCATAAGCTTTCGTGAGCTACAGCTCACTTCATCGGATGCATCCAGTTTAAAATACAGTGGGGAGATTTATATAGACAGAGAACATGAAACAATGGATGTTACCATACACACTGTAAGGAGAGTGATCAGGTAAGGTGAGCTATTACCAGCAGGAGAGCGGGGAGGGGGAGAAACCTTTTGTTGTGATAAACAAGGTGGGCCATTTCCACCTGAATAAAGAATTATCCTCACATTCTTTTAAACACCAAATCTTTTTCTAAAACATAAATATCTTATACGTTTGTTTTCTTAAGATAAAGACAATGTCTGTATCAAACTGGTGTTCTGTATGTAGAGGAAGTGTCCTGTTCTTTGAGAAGACATTCTTGTTAGCTAGTAGCCTTTTAACCAAATAGGTTTCAGAGTAACAGCCGTGTTAGTCTGTATTCGCAAAAAGAAAAGGAGTACTTGTGGCACCTTAGAGACTAACCAATTTATTTGAGCATAAGCTTTTGTGAGCTACAGCTCACTTCATCGGATGCATACTGTGGAAAGTGTAGAAGATCTTTTTATGAAAAGATGAAGTGATGCATCCGATGAAGTGAACTGTAGCTCACGAAAGCTTATGCTCAAATAAATTGGTTAGTCTCTAAGGTGCCACAAGTACTCCTTTTCTTTTTTTAACCAAATAGATTCTAGATTTACAGCCTACCATTTGTAATACATTTACAATTTGCAGTTGAAGACTCCTATTTTATATTCTATATGAGGCATAAATGACAAAATCTAACAGTGATCTACATTTTCAAAACCTAGTGCAAAATCAAATAATATCGAAAGTTAAAGCAAAATCGAAGTTATAAAGTTGCATCCCAGAATTTGTGTAAACATTGTTGGAGGTAATAAATATGACTAAATAGAGTACTCCTGTTTGACACTTTTGGTGCCTGTCACTATTTTAATTGAAAGCAGAGATTTCCTGGGAATTTCCTTAATTGGAACATTTCATTTAAACAAACAGGTAACCAAAATCATGAGCCCATGAGATCATATCCAAGCATCATGTGAATGAAAATGATTGTATATCCTAAAATTCAGAAAGGGTGAAGGTATGCTTGTAATAACATAAAATATTATAATAATAAATACTTTTGGTAACCATTTTTGCATCTATGTTGAGGTCTACCCCATTTATACTGGGAATATTCTGCAAGAGTATTTCAGAGCTCTCTTCCCCAAGAGCCCACGGACATAAACCTTGTGCTAAAAACTCTCAATACTTTTTTGTGCCTTCCAGGGGTTTATAGGCCTCACTGAATTTCAGAGATTGTACTATACTGGGAGAAGAACTTTCCCCCAATTATTGAGTTATCCATTGCATTTCATGTTCCCATCAAGAGAAAGAATTCTTTGCACAGCAAATATGATTATCCAAGACTTATCAATGTCAAGTAACATCAGAGGAGAGCCTTTAGATTTCCCTTTCTTAAACTGCCCCTTGTGAGCAATGCTCACCAGCAGCTACTTTCCCCTCTATACTAGAAATTCCATACAGAAGGTAATTTTGGGAAATATCTTCTCAAAACAGGAGGTTAAAACATATAAAACCTCGGTATCATGTGTTTCTGCCCTTTCTATTTGCACTTACATGCCATAAAAAGCACTTGTATCCTCTATCAAAAACAGCTTCTATAATAGTTACTTCAGAAATACTGTGCAAATTATTTTGTTTCTACTCTTTCTGACAGCATTCCCCTTACAATGTATACTGTATTCTTGTCCATGAAACTTCTATTGCAGTTACTGCTGGAATCCACTTTTGTGCAGAATTCTGAAAACAAATGGTCCCAGACAATTGCCAGTAGCTTGAGCCTGAGTCATAGAAATCTTTTTATATTTAAAGGACCCCAGATTTCAATCTTACATTTATTGTAATCTCCCATCACAGCAGAGATGAAATAGTCCTTTCCTGGGTATCTAGTAATAGATATTCCAAGTGGGAACGGAGGAAGGAAAAGGTCATTATTCAGAACAATTTACCCTCATATGAATGGATCAAAGGAAGCACCACTGAACCATCATTCATTCAAGGCAGTGAGAGGCAGTATTTTGAGCGCAAGACAATGGGGAAACCTGAACTGATACTAGAGCCCCGTCAGTGCTACAGTTACACATTTTTATGTACATACTTTACGTATAATGATCCTGGAAAATGAGATAGGACTACTGAATGAGGGTAGGTGTGTGTAGGAAGAACATTTATCACCACTTTGTCTGTAATGGGAAAGGACATAACTAAAATTATATAACATATTCCTTATTCTTCTCTACTTGAGACTCACTACAATAAAATGTATGTGCCCATATATTCATTTCATCTATAAATTTATTTTATTCACTCTCAGGACATATTGATTATATATAGCCTTTTAGTTATATAACACACCTGTGCAATATACCCTCCCTATGCTGTATGTTTGGACAAAGGATTAATAAGATAAAATGGCTAGAAGTTAGACAAATTCAGACTGGAAATAAGGTACAATTTTTTAATAGGAGGGTAACTAACCTTTGAAACAACTTTCCCAGGGTGGTAATGAAATCTCTATCATTGGATTTTTTTAAAATCAAGACTGGATCTTTCTCTAATAGATATATTTCAGTCGACACAGGCATTAATTCAGGGAAGTTCTGTGGCCTGTGTTATACAGGACATTAGACTACATGGTCACAATGGCCCCTTCTGACCTAAAATCTATTAATTTTATTTATTAATTTTATTTCAAAAGAGCCTTGTAGATAAGGAAATAAAATTCTGTTCCAAAGAGGAATTAATCAAATAATTTATAATCTATTTTAATGATCAGATGTTCACTGAAATTAAGTGGGTATCTGAAGTGACTCAGAAAATCAGGTGAAATAAAGATCACATAATATAACAACAATATAATAACCTCCAAAGAAAAATACAATAACAGCCACAGAACATTCTGTATGAGGCATAAGTGAAATTTGGTAAGTGATGGTGTATGAACTAAGAATCTTCTGTACAAAGCTATGAACTCGGGCAACATCACATTGGACAATGATTATAAAAAAGGCACCTATAAGATCATTATAAACGTGAGTAAAGCCAAAGACAAACTTGACACCACATAATATGGATACTTGTGGCTACTCCATTTCCTGCCACTTCACTCATGATATGGAACCCAGATTAAAAACAGAACAAGAGGAAAGAACAGATAGTCTCATAGGTGGTGGCAAACAAGGTCCTAGACTCAAGAGAGAAAGAATTGTCCTGTAGCTAGGGCACTAGTTTAGGCCTTGAAAGGCCTAGATTTAATTCCCTGTCTGCCACAGACATCCTCTGTGTTCAAATCATTTAGACTCTATGTGCCTCAGTTTTCCATCTGTAAAATGGTGATAATAGTACTTCTCTAATCTTACAGGGGTGTGGTGAGGATAAAAACATTAAAGATTGTGAGGCACTCAGATACTATGTGATGGGTGCTATATAAGTATTCAAAGAGAATTTTGTCCTTGACTTAAAGAGGATCAGGATTAGATCCTATTAAACAAATATACCATATCTGTAGCTATTAACCTAATTTTATAAGACCACAGAAACAAACCATATATTATAGATTCTGCATTATACCATTATTTTAATCGTATGTTCAAGGGACAAATTTATAGAAGACTCAGTGTTTATTTTTTAGTCAGACAGTACTGCATTGTGACCGCAGGTTCAGACCCAGAATCATGCAGAAAAAAATCTGACTATAGGGCCCAGGCCATTCTCCTCCACCACAATTGAAAGCCTTCAGCTGAGGAAATCATAATCTTAAACTGAAAAATCAGACCAGAAAAATATACTCACCAGGCAACGGCACCTACTTCTTTGAGGTTGGCTCAATTATCTATACTTTGTGATCTTATGATTTTGTTATTGCAAATACTATCTATGTGGAACTACTCTTGAAGCATTAGCAGTAGAGACCAAATGATAACCTGATCTTCAAAAAATCCACTGGCTCCCTCTGTACTTCAATTTAAAGCTCTAGATGGCGTGGATCTTAACTACCAGGCAGACTGCCTGTCTCCCCCAGGAACTGCAATAAAATAGCTATTTGATATCTTTATCAATGATCTGGAAGAAAATATCAAATCATTGCTTGTAAAATTTGCAAATGACACAAAAATTGGTGGAGTGGCAAATAATGATGAAGACCTGTAAAACAGATTGATCTGGATTGCATGGTAAAGTGGCCTCATTTGAAAAATATGAATTTAATATAGCCAAATGCAAGGCTGGGTTTCTAGGGAAATGATAGGGATCTTCAGTTACAAGATAGGGAACTATATCCTGGAATTCCCTGACACTGAAAAAGACTTTGTGGTAAAGGTAGATAACCAACTGAACGTGAGCTCTCAATTAAGAGGACAAATGTGATCTTTGGATACATGGAGAGGTGAATATCAAATTGGAATGAGGAGGCTGTATTATTTCTGTACATGGCATAAGCAAAACCATTACTGGAATGTTCTGGTGTCTACACTTAAAAAAGGATGGTGAGAAATTGGAAAGGGTTCAGAAAACAGCTACACAATAAAAAAATTCAGTCTTCAGCTAAACATTTTATTTTTTTTTATTCTGTTTTCTGATGAAAAATCAGCACTTTCTGTGGGGGAGGGGAGCAATTATTTATTTAATTGAAAACCCAATTTTCTGTTGACTAATAGTTGTGATGGAAATTTTTCAACCAGCCCAAAGTGAATGTCTTTCTAAAAGATATGCTATAACTTAGTTAGAAGTTATGGGCTTGAAGCAGAAATTACTGAGTGAGGACCTATGGCTGATGTTATGCAGTAGGTCAGACTAGATTAACATAATGAGCCCTTCTGGCCTTAAAAATCTATGAATCTATTAAAAGTCATCTTCTGTGGACAGCCACAACAATTTAGCTGTTGATATTTATTTATTTATTTTATTTATTTACTAGCACTCCCTGACCTGTACAACTGGGAACAGAAGGCAGGGCTTTATCATGGAAGAATCTTCTGCTTTGAATTTTTTCTTCCCTTTAGTTCTATCAGACCTACACTGTTTGCCTTCAGAAATCATCTGTTCAAAGTTTTAAGCCTCCTGGCAAGGAGAGAGTGATTGTAGATGTGCAGGGAATCAATCTTACTTTGTTGATATTGTCATTTATTTGTAGTAGCTCCTAGAAGCCCTTAAAGAAGATTGGGGCCCCATTATACAAGGCATAGTGAGAGACAGGCCCTACCTGGAGAATTTGCAGTTTAAATAAGCAAGACAGACAAAGGGTGGGAGAAGCAAGACAGGCACAGAGAGGAGAAGTGAATTACCCAAGGTCACACAGCAGGGATTAGAACCCAGGTTCACTGGCTCTCAATCTAATTCCCTGTCTAGTGGATCACACTGGCTCTCTGAAATAGACTATCAGAACAGAATTCATTTTTGCTTGATATTGTCAATAAGAGTTATGTATTTTTATTTTTGCACAGGACCTGAGATATTGCTGGATGGGACTGTTCTAAGGGCCAAGTCCTCACCCTCCATTATATGGGAGTAGGCATTGGTCGGGTGGGGGGCTGGGAAAGGAGTTGCAACAGCCTGGGTGCTCTTAATGAATAGTCAGGCCAGCACTGAAGGACTCTGCAGGAGTGCTCTCTGGATTAAAGGGATCACGGCTCAATTGAATAAGCTGCCCACCCCTAGTTGGCCCTCTATGGATCCCACTTTTCTTCCTGTTCTGCATAGGAACTGCAGAGTTTGCTCCAAAACTGTGACTGAAGCAAGCCCTACAGCGGTGTACAGCCCTGTGAGAGAGAGGTCTGGAGAGCTGAATTAGAGCCCTTCAAAAAAAAGTGGCTTTCTGGGTGTGGGACCCATATTGTGTGGGCCTGTGCTCTATTTCAGACCTACCATGTGAGCTAGATCTGTAGGATTGCGGTGCCAACTGATCCCTTGATTTAACCCCAGGTGTGACTGAACTGAGAAGAGACTGACACCCTCCCCACCCCCCCAACAAAGACAACAGACAGTCACATTCCTCCCCTCTGTCTCCCTCTACATGGAAGCAGGCAGCCCTGAGTGGACATAGAGCCTTTCTCCAGTGTCACTTTCTTGGAGTTTCCCCACTGAGGTTTTGATGACTGGTCCACAGGTCTGGAGCAGGCCAGGCTGTAGAAATCTGACCAGCTGGGCTCAGGATTTTGCTCAGAATTTGGCCCTGTACATTGAAAATTAACAGGTTTCAGAGTAACAGCCATGTTAGTCTGTATTCGCAAAAAGAAAAGGAGTACTTGTGGCACCTTAGAGACTAACCAATTTGTTTGAGCATAAGCTTTCATGAGCATAAGCTTTCGAAAGCTTATGCTCAAATAAATTGGTTAGTCTCTAAGGTGTCACAAGTACTCCTTTTTTTTGAAAATTAAGTACTTCTTCATGGAAAGGTCATTCAGCTTTTCAATGGGGAGTATGACCTTTCGATGGAATTTGTAAGCCAATCTATAGATTTCTACATCAAGGATATAATTCTCTAGTTAATTTTTTAGCGTGGTAAACATTCTAAAGAAAGGATAGTAAGGGTATAGAGAATGTAAAAGAGAATACTGTCAGATGCACTGAACACCCATATCTCCCATCAAGGCCATTGGGAACTGAGTGCTGAACAACTCAGAAAATCAAGCCATATACATTTTAAGAGTAATTTCTATAGATCCCTACTGAATTTCTATAGAATTATACTGTATTGTGTATTCAGTTTATATGTATTTTCCATAAAGTATCTACCAGCTGGGATAGATTTCTAAGTAGTTTAGTGCAAGAATTGTCACTTCGTTCTGTGTTTGTGAAATACCTACCACCTGAGTCTTTAGTCTATTATGGGGGTTCCTAGGTATTCCACTAATAATAATTCAAAATAACAAATGAAAAATTCTGGGCAACACACCATTATGTGTATCTCTGTACAGTTTGGTAGGGGGAGGGAGGAGGATTGATGTACAAGTCCACAACAGTTCACCTTAAAACAGTATGCAGAAGCAAGTGTATATTCTTTCCCAAATGCAGTTGGAGGTACAGCTATACTTACAGGACACAGCTAATGATGGCTATGGTTTTTCATGACACTACTTTGGCATGCTTCAGCATGACCTTGTCAAAGTTAAAAGCTCATAAAATTCCTATTTACTTTTTATGGCATTACGATTCTGCATAACAGTGCTTAAAACAAAAACACAGTATAATTATTCTGTCGATCAAGCAGCTAAGAGAGGCATTTTCCACCAGCGTTGCATCTAGCAAGCTGTAAATAATTTATAAAACTGGAAGTCATGACTAAGTGGAGGTGTTTTGGGGCTAGTTAAGCACTTGTCATAGCTCTGTGGTTTAAGCAACCCCACTCACAAAGCGCTGGTTGTTTACTTTTATCCTGGGAGTGTAAAAATGGTCGTTTGTTCTTGTCGTATTGCTGTGCATGCACCTAATAAAAATATCAAGCTGTCAATAGAACTATGAACAGGTGTATAGTGTATGTGGTAATGATGTTTAATTCATTTGAATTTCCAGCCCATTTAGCTCCATCCAACAAACAACAAAAATATTTTCTTCATTACCTCCAATTAATGTAAATGTCAACTGTGTTGAATATATTATCATACAGATAATACAGCATATTGATTAATTTGTGGAATATTTTGCATTAAAGTGACTTTTTGTTTTAAAGTATAATCAAGATCAGTCAAAGCTCTATTATGGAGATCAGACATTTTTCTGATTACATCCATTTCTAACTCTGGTAAACAAGTTTCCTTAAAGTTTCTGAGTTTACCCCTTTTTATGTCTAGGATATTAACAATTTTAATAATAGATATTTTAGTAATTTTTAAACACCAAGATTATCAGCTCTGTACAATCTGTTCATGATATATACATCAAGTAACAATTCAGCACCTGGATGTTTTCTTAACCTCTTTTAAAAGAATTGCTCATATGTCAGAGGATTGTAACATCCTGTGACTCTCCCGAAGGGTGACAGGGTTATGAAAAATCTCACCACTACCTTTCGTTAGCGTGAAGTAGCCTTGTCTGTGCCTGCTGTGGACCGGCTCTCTGAAACCACCAGCCTCTGCCAGGAAAAGCACTGACTTCCAGGCCTCCACAGACCTTGGTCTGTGATAAGACTTGGAGGTTGGTATGTCTCTTGGAGCATTCCATACAGGCCTGTTGTAATACAGTAGCTTGTATGATTCATCTCAGGACCATCACTTTGCTTAACACCACAGCCATACATGTATTTGAAGTGAAAACAAGAATATGTTTATTATCAAATCAAGATTCAAATAGTAGTGAGTATGTAAATGAGGCTCAGCACACTACAGTAACACGCGTTACTGTAACTCAGTGTTAATATTCTCCTTCAAGGCATACCCTAGCCGAATAGTCCCCTTTGGGCTCCTCTTATAGCCTTGTGTTCATAATGCACAGCACAATACTGAACAGCAGTGCAGGATCTATGCTTTCTGAGAGAGATGGTTGGGTTGCAGGTTACCAAGGCAGAAAAGCGGCTGGCAATCTGGTAGGATGTCCATGGAATGGTGGGATTTGAGAAACCTTCATCATGTGACACTGTACCTCCCCCATGAGGCATTTCAACCCTTCCCAAAGCACCCTGTGGCCAGTTGCACAATGGGATAGCTACCCACAGTGCACTGCTCTCTGTATCAATGCAAGAGCTGCTATTGTGGATGCGCTCCGCTGACACTAGGCGCATAGTGTGGACACACAACAGCGATTTAATTACAGCAGTGGCTGTATGTCGCCATAACTTTTGTCGACAAAACTCTGTAGTGTAGACAAGGCCTAAGTGTCCGTTATCTGCCTGCACTCCAGGTAAAGCAAGGGTGGTCAGTGTCCAGTGTAGCTGTCCTGAGTGGTAGAGGCAGTAGTTACCTCTGCTTGGTAGAGGTGTGTTTATGAGATCTGCTACTACTTTGAGGTGTGTGTGACAGAGCTGTGATTGTGATATGAGGAGATCTGTTTTCCACCCCTCTCATATGTGAGGAAAGGGAAGAGCTGCATGTGTACCTAGGCTTCAGGATGAAGTACGCAACATTTCTGTAGAGTGTTATGTAGGGTATGCCAGTAGCAGGGCATGGCCTTGTATTACCAAGGATCTTGTCAGCAGTGAGGTAGAATATGAGTGGATTCTAATGCTTTAAGCGAATGTGTAGGTTGGGATGAGTTCGTACAAGGGAGTTGAAAAGGCCGCGAAGTGGTTTTTAAATTGTACATGTGGTATTCTGTATGAAGAGTTGGCTAAGTGTCTGAGTGTATTGCAGGATCTTGAACCTCCCAAATCTTATAGCACCAAGGGCCAATGTGAGTATGTGCATACTGAGACATTGCTCAAAGAGAAACATTTATTAAAGGACCACCCCCCCCCAAAAAAAAACCACGTTAGGTGAGTGAGAGTGAATGGGTTTGTAAGAAGAGGTAAAGGGTTTGTATGCTTCAGCAATTGTGGAATTAACAGAGTAAAGATGTGTGTGTCAGAGAGGCACACTGGGGCATTGAAGGAGGAGGACAGAGTTGAGGTTGGAACCTGAACTGTGTACTTTCTAGTTTTTTAGAAGTTTGAGTTTTGCACAACTCAACATTTTGCTATGGGATGACATACCGCCAGGCAATTTTAACTCTGCTTTAACATAGTTTTTGCCAATGAATAGACATACTTGCTTAATTATTTTGTATATTTTCAGTGTGAGTATCAGGTAGTAATTAGGTGAGAAGACAGATTAAAAAGATTCCAGGTCTCTGTTTCTAACTCTTCCCTTAGCTCATTTGTGACCTACAGGAAGTCTATTAACCCCCTCTGCCTGAATCTGCCCAAATATACTATGGGCGTAAATAATTCTTACCTATGTCACAAGGCAGTCATGTGGCTCACTTCACTGGGGTTAGTAAAAACATTTTCAGATTCACCAAATTAAAACACTTAAGGGCTCAATTCCACACCCATAGAAATCAATGGAAGTTTTCTTATTGATTTGAACTGGGAGCAGGATCAAGTTCAGATTCTGTCCAATGTTTTCATACCTGGATACTTAAAGTTAGGCTTTTTATTCCCATATTCAAGCACCTAAACAGAAATGGGTTGATTTTTTTACATATGTCACCAATTCTCACTCCCAACAAAATCAGTGAATGAAACTGCATGCACCTGGTTTGCCATTTGGTACCCCACAGTGCTATTGCAGTACCTCTTCTCAATGTGTAACAACTTGAGGCGCTGAACTCCAGATTCTGCCTTTCCACCTAGTATATATTCTTCATTGCAATAGTGATTGTGCCTCTTAGATTCAGGATTAACATTGGACAAGAAAATGAGCAAACTCTCCCAGAACTGAGCTAGCAACAAACTTCATTGACTCCAACCAAACTATAAGAGCCAAAAATATAGTAACTGGAAGTGCAAGATTACTCCATCACTGTGATTTCAGATTAAATGTAATTAAAGTTGGCTTGTGCTAGGCCAGGCTGCTATATGTCACTGAGAAGACACCAGGACAGCATGGTTTGAACAACAAAGCACTAATACGAACACTATCAAGAAGATGATTCAGTGGTACATGCTGAGTACTCCATACTTTCAAAAAATCTGGTGCCAAATGCAGGTGCCTATACATGTATTTAGGAGCCATTTTAAATATCTTGGGCACAGATTTTTCCTTGCCAGATTTAGACACACAGTTTGAGAGGTTAGGAATTATAGTACTGAATATGCACAGACAGCAGCTTCAGTCGTGCAAATCTTTCTCATCATAAACAGCACACATTGGGGGGTGGGGGAATACATGGACAATATCATCATCATCATTGCATGTCTCTATATTGTTACAGCAGGGATCACTGGCCAGCAGTGTCACACATAGTCTTCCAAGGTTGCTTTGTTTGATTTTTGTTTTGTTTTTTAAGTGTGTGAACAAATTTTCAGTCTTGTGAAGACTTACTGTGTTGCTGCTATTGTTGTTATGCAAGGTTCTGCATACAGGCACTGGGCCTTGGAGAGGGTGCTGTGTGAATAGCAGGAGAGTTTGCTCTCTGCCTTGGTCCATGAACAGAGTTCATTCTTGAGACAGAATTGCTCTTTGGGAACTAGGCATTGTTGTTAGGTAGAACTTCCTGGCAGAAGAGATAATTTCTATTCTAAGACTGGTTAATACATGTAAATAAAACAAATTACAGTTAGAATACACCCAGGCTCCATGTCACATATTTCTCCTTCACTAAGAAGCTGATCTGCAAAGCCATGCACACCTGCTACTGCTCTGCAGAGGGGAGACACTGCTGTCAGAACAGGGCACTGATTTTGGAAGAAAGGTCATCTGTATTTTGTGTCATGTCTTATATGCCCATGCAAATACTGAGGATCTGTACCTCTGAGAACTGGGAAACCTGCAGAGCTGTGAGTAGGGAGGGCATCTCAGTACTTGTTCCCTTGCTAGTGTACCAGTAGTTCTGAGACACTAGTATTTTTTAAGTCTTTGCCCATGGTACTTGGCTGATGATGTTCTGTCTGATCCTGGTGATCCTCACCACAGCCCTCCTTCCCAGCATTCTTGGGTTGTGGGCTCTGTGCTGAGATTCGGTATCCCACCACTACCCACTGTTACAGACCAGAATTTTGCATGTGTGGGGTTTTTTTTCACACTACATATTTTGGAATGCTCCCAACTCTATGAGAGAAGATTAAAAAGAGAAGCGAGAATGGAATTCTGGAAGCATTCCAAATTCTGGAGTGCAACAGGTAGGGCAAGAGACTCTGGGCTGCAAGTGGCCCAACTCCATAGCTGATTAGAGAGCATATGGTTGGTGCAAAGAGTAGAAGCTCTGAAATTGGCTGGAAGGTCACAGTAGAAACCCTGAATCCCAATTCAGGAAGCGGCATTTAGTGAGGTAAGGAGGAGGGTTTTAATTAGGATGGCCAGCCTTGTACCACTGATTTAAAAATTATGTACCAATAGGTGGGAGCTTCTGATGTAGAAATAGAAGAAAGGTACTTGCCCTACTTGTAGCTATCCCCATGCTTGACATGATCATAGTAGCTGAAAGGGTATCTGTAGCATGACTGCTTAGAATGTCACAGGCAACATGGGACGATAATGCTGCCCATTTTCTGGAGAAGTAGCCCATCTGTAGGCTTCTGGCCTTTTAAATCTGTTCTTGTCACACCAACACAAGCTCAAAACAAATTTGAAATAAATAAAATGGTTGGGCTGAGTTGATTCATCCAATTATCTTTGCTGCATCACAGACACTCAAGGAACCGAATAATGATCCAGCAAGGCATTGACTAGCAGGCAAGACTAACAGCAAGAGCAACAAGGGAGGGATTTGGAAAAGGAATTACAAATGGAAAAATCTGTTAATACAAAGAGCATGCTTAAAGTTATTCTGTTTCTCCTAGCTGAGGTCAGAGAGAGCTGTTTCATATAGCAAAGCTTTAATGCTTCATGAACACACAGAAAAGTTAATCCGAGGCTGGCTAAAAATGCTAGGTTCATACCATTGAAGAGGGAAATGTTATACGGTTTATGGATTTGCAAAATAAAATACAAGAAGAAAATATAAATATGCTCTTGTCAGGCAGACTAACATATCTTTGGCAGAAGTTTGTAGAAAAATGCTGATAATGGCTGAAACTTACTGTGCTGGAATTTGCAAATACAGGATAGAAAAGAGCAGGTTGAAGGTGTGGAAAGATTAAGCAGGGTATCTATCGTGTATAATTTCTGAATCCTTAGCAAATTATAGAGTATAATACATTAGGACATTATACATTATATAGAGTATAATACATTACATTATCTGTGAGATACTCAGGCAAGATAATTGTTCTCTAGTTGTAATTAAGGTACAGAAATTTAAAAATAAAGGGCCAAATCAAATTCAGAGATAGTATAATTGAAGTCAATAGATCTGCATCAGTTTACATATACAGAGAATCTAGGCCAGTGTATTTTGAGCTTCAATAAGGTGTTTCCTGAAACATCATATGATGGCAAATAAAATATTAATTTGTACTGTACAAAAAAGTAAAGTACTTATACTTTTTGTCAATATAAAGCCAAGAAGGAAGGAGGAGAAAATCTTTGTCCTTGACTTCTCAGTGTTGCATGTTTCACTGGTGTTTCACTTGAGTAGTTTCATTTTGTTCCAGCTCAGGTCTAGACTTCTAACATGTATAACTCATAAAACCTTTACTATATCGGGCACAGCCATTCCAGTCATAGTGAATGCCATCGCTGCTCAGGAGGCGAGGGTGTGAATGGATGTAATCCTGCTGCCCTGCAACCCTTTCCTGTCACCAGATCTTGAGGTGCTTCACTAGAATGCAAGTTATTTTATGACAGGAAAGCAAAAATGCTTCCATTTCATGCTTGTTTTGAGTCAGTCTTTTAATGTTCTATCGCTTATATCCACACTGTTCTGTGTCATTCTCTTGGCAGTTGTTCTGCACTGGGTCATGCAAGCATCACAAGAGAGTAGTGCCCGTAAGAGAGAGAAATTGAACTTTTTAATATTAAATAAAACCCTTATTTTCTCTGCATATTTTGTACTATTGTTTAAGTATGTATAAATTTTTTTATACACATTACCATAGCCAACAATACTTAGGTTTTCCTGGTTTTAGTGCTTTTGTGACGCCTATAAATGAAGAGTTAATAGAACAACAAAATACTTATCAAGACAGTCCCCAGAAACCCCTTCTTTAGTAATTGTTTCTTCTCTTAAAAGGACATTATCTCTCTCACAGATGGTCAGAGTGATGTATTGTGGGAAATCAACCACACTTGGCTTTTTTCCTGGTCTCTGTTTAGTAACTGCAGCATTTAATCCCAGAAGTATTATTTAACTCTGCTCCAGATACCCTTTTAATCAACAGCAATAGACTTCCCTGCTGGAAAGCTCCCTTTCAGGTCCCCAAGCACAATTTTATTTTATTTTTATTTATTTATTTATTTTGCTTAATATTTTGGACATTTATAAATAATGTCTGCCAGAAGTTGTTTCCTCTCTTTCAAATGAGAAATGAATTCTGAAAAACAACCCACAGCAGGCTGGAAATGGCCCACCTTGATTATCACTACAAAAGGTCCCCCCTCTCTCCCCCCCCCCCCCCGCTCTCCTGCTTGTAATAGCTCACCTTAAGTGATCACTCTCCTTACAGTGTGTATGGTAACACCCATTGTTTCATGTTCTCCGTGTATATAAATCTCCCCACTGTATTTTCCACTGAATGCATCCGATGAAGTGAGCTGTAGCTCATGAAAGCTTATGCTCAAATAAATTTGTTAGTCTCTGCGGTACCACAAGTACTCCTTTTCTTTTGGCAGGATATAAATAATTCCATAGTACAAGTGATACACCAGGAGGGGATAAAATATCTGCAGATTTCCTCCAATGAGGCAAATGGTGGGGAAGGGAATAATATGAGATATATTCCCATATCTAGAGAGGAAGGTATAGTCCTATTGCTAAGTTACTAGCCTATGGTTTGGCTGTCTCAGACTTTTGTGATCAACAAGTTGCATAGTCTCTCTGGGTGCCTCAGTTCCCCATCTGTATGACAGTATTTCCCTAACTCACAATGATATTATAAAGATAGGTTTCAGAGTAACAGCCGTGTTAGTCTGTATTCGCAAAAAGAAAAGGAGTACTTGTGGCACCTTAGAGACTAACCAATTTATTTGAGCATGAGCTTTCGTGAGCTACAGCTCACTTCATCGGATGCATACCATGGAAACTGCAGCAGACATTACATACACACAGAGATCATGAAACAATACCTCCTCCCACCCCACTGTCCTGCTGGTAATAGCTTATCTAAAGTGATCATCAAGTTGGGCCATTTCCAGCACAAATCCAGGTTTTCTCACCCTCCACCCCCCCACACTCAAGCTCACTCTCCTGCCGGTAATAGCCCATCCATTTACATACACACAGAGATCATGAAACAATACCTCCTCCCACCCCACTGTGTGTGTGGGGGGGTGGAGGGTGAGAAAACCTGGATTTGTGCTGGAAATGGCCCAACTTGATGATCACTTTAGATAAGCTATTACCAGCAGGACAGTGGGGTGGGAGGAGGTATTGTTTCATGATCTCTGTGTGTATGTAATGTCTGCTGCAGTTTCCACTGTATGCATCCGATGAAGTGAGCTGTAGCTCACGAAAGCTCATGCTCAAATAAATTGGTTAGTCTCTAAGGTGCCACAAGTACTCCTTTTCTTTTTGTTATAAAGATAAACACTTTACAGATTGTGAGGTGCTCACATAAAATGGTAATGGAAGCTCAGAGAGACCTTATATATCAAGAAAATATCTAACATATCTGCATTGGGTGGGTGAACTTTGTGTATGTCTTTGTCTTTTGGTGACTTTTTCATCCACTTTCAGGTGGAGTCCTTCTGTTTAATCAGAAACATCACAATGGCTGTTGGAAAGGGGAAAAAGATACCCGTGTCACCTTCACAGTAAATTGTGAGCCAGGCAGGATAAATGTGGCCTTGAATTCTAGCCCATATTTTTCATTCACACTTTAACATTTGTAAATGCTTCACTACTACAGAAGACTCAGAGCAAATGTGTAGGTTGTACAACCAGCATTGTTACCTCACTTTTAAAAGTTGTGCCTCATTTCAGGAACCTAAATATGCAATATTTTCCATTTACTGTACACTGTTCTCTTGATTATCTTCCCTAAGGAATTAAAATGTCATAACTATGGAGTACCTTTGTGGTAAAGTATTATGTAGAAAGACTTAGTGTGGAATAGGGAGTGTAACAAAGGCGATCTTTTTTTCCCCCTTTAGATCTGTCATAGTCTTGGTTTCTCCTGCTGTCTCCACACCTGCAGAAGCCATTATTAGCATGATACAGTTCTTAATTTGATTTGTTTTTACTGTTTATTAATTTAGCTATCAATATTTATACAACACTGTTATTTCACACACAACATTGTTGCATTCATGGTTTATCTCTTGATCTTCATTTTTTTCCCTCACCACCTTTGTTCCATTTAACCAACTGCTGTTCTGAATCATGGTTTGCTTTCTATCAAATCTACTTCTTGCTGTAGCAAATTAAATAGTGGACTCTGATATGCTGGCCTATTAACCTAGGAGATCTACAGATACCGTAGAGATGTGTGCTGGTGCAAACACTTAGGATAGATAGTTGCTTTGGTGTACAATCCAAAACAGACATTCATCTCTTGAGTAGCAGAGCTGGAGTTGAGCAAATAGTGTAAAAAAGCAAACTTCCATACATGGTCACTTGAATTACAGAATAAATTCCTTTTGGCTGCACTTGCTGTCCTGTGGAGTGTACCTTTTTTGAACATTCTAGTGACTGAGTTTTGCTCACTTTAGTACCAGCGGAAAGGGAATTTCTGGTTCACAGCCTTGTGTATTCACACTGGATGTCATAACATCATTTATATGAGATAGGATGCAACTTGGCATAGCAGGGGGTTAGGGTTTTTAAAACACTCTTTGCAGCCCTGGCAGTTAAGCCAGCAGGGCTGGCTCTAGGTGTTTTGCCGCCCCAAGCAAAACATTTGCCACCCCAAGCTCAGGTGGGGGTGGGATTCGCAGGCGGCACTGGAAGCAGAGAGAGTGATGTCACCTTCTCCCAGCGCCTGTAGGGGCTTTACCCCCTCCCTTGCCTGGCCGCGCAGAGAAGCCCCGATATAAGGGGTGGCACAAGGCAGCGCAGCAGCCAGTGCACAGGTGAGGTGGCTCAGCCCCGGCTCCCCGGCAGGACTCACCCTCTCCTCCCCAAGTAGCGGCTGGGCCTTGGCAGCTCAGCATCCCGGGGCTGGGGCTTCTCCTTCCCGCTGCAGCCGGGAGCGCGGTGCCCTTGCCCCGTCTAAGCGGTGCAGCTCTGAGAACGCAACTGCCCCGGAAAAAAAGGATGGCTGGAATGCCGCCCCTGGAAATGTGCCGTCCCAAGCAGCGCTTGCTTTGCTGGTGCCTAGAGCCGGTCCTGAAAGCCAGACAAGGATGTAGCTACAGCCTATATATCTAAAACTGCACACCTGCATAGAGCTGGGAGAAAATGTATCAGCAAATAGTTTATTCATCATGAAATGCACTTTTGGGTCAGGTGAAACTGCTCAGGAAATCAGGTAGAATTTGGCGAATAATTTTGTCTGAAAAACAATGGGGGACAATTCTGGAAAAAGTTGAAATGATTTTGTTTTGACATTTTAGAAACAAAACGTTTTGACTTTTCAGTTTGATCCGACATATAGTTTCAAAATTTAGCTAGATTTAACCTCCCCCCATCTGCAAAAAAAGTGGGGGAATAAACACCCCCCCAAAAAAACCCAAAATCTTTCCTTCAACCCCAAACAATTTTAAAAATTATTTTCACAAGAAAAATTGAAAAATTTTCAGGTCAACTAAAAATGTTTTTTCTTCTGTTTGCCAAATAAAAAATCAATTAATTGCCTAGCTCTACATCTGCACATCATTGCTTATGTGAAAGTGATGAGACAAAACAGAATTTTAACTTCGCATGTTGACAAAAGCCATATTGATATTTTTTTTTCTTGGAATATGCCTAGGTCAATGCCTGTATTGCCCAAAATGTGTTAAAAATTTTCCCAAATTCTCAAATCCATCATGTGTTCTCTCCCAAGAAATATCAAAGCCTATTGGCATGTCACAGATCTCCTCCTGATTAAAAAAGCCATGCTCATCCAACCAGGGAACCAGAACAATATCATGTGATTTGTGTGACCAACTGCATTTAATTCATACAGTCAAGATGCATTTTTTCAAATATACTGACCTATTCTAACACATCTTCTACACCTAGTTTTTCCAGATGTTCTGATTTGTGTCTTATCAGTGTCTTATCTGCCTCAGTTTCCATGATGTATATGAGAGGAAATGTATTTGCTATTATTAACAAGTACCTTTGCAATATGGAACTGTGCAAAATGGACAATTCATTTTGACCATGCTGATTTATCAGTGAAGTTAAAGTTTTGTGGAAGAATTATAGGAAAAATTGGCTCTGTTGCTCTTTAGAAAGATCTTCTGTGCGTTTACAATCTCCTTGTTTTATTCTCTTCCCCTGCCCCTGCTCTGTGCCTTAAAGGCAGTTTGTTTTTTTCTCTCACTGTTCCTGTGGAGATGGTTCTCTTCCTTTCTGTTCCTAGGCCATCTGGGCCTCCAGGCTGCAGGATGCTTTATTTTTGGCCTCTAGCCCAGTGTTTCAGCAAAGACTCCTCTTAATGGAGTTGGCTTGTCCCTGCACTACCTGCTTTTCTCTTTGCCTTCTTTCTCTTTTAGCCCAGGCATCTGGTTTTGTTTTTCCTTTGTGGGAGGAGGGTCAGAAGACAAACCCTTTCCTCTCATTGCAGAGGAATTTCACTTCCATCTTAGTCATTTGGGCTAGAGAGGATGAAAGCGCAAACATGAGAGAGAGTGTGGTGGTTAGAGCACTTGCTTGAGAGGTGGATGACGAGGATCCAGTCCCCCAGATCCAATAACTCTATAATTTATTTATTCCCAGTGCAATAGCTTTAACAGGAGAGTCTGAGGGAGCATCACATCAGAGTATTCCATAGCCCAGTGATTAGAGCACTCACCTGAAAATGGCAGATCCCTGTTCAGATCCCTTCCCCTCCTTGGGCAGAGGTCAGACTTAAGCGGTCTCCCACATTGCAGGTGAGTACCCTAACCACTGAGCTAAAAGTTAAGAGGAAAGTCATTGTTGTTGTCTCCTCCTTCTTTTCCCCACACCTCCGTTGCTTGTTCTAAAAACAGCATAGCTGCCTAACTCTGAGAGATTTCTCAGCGGACAATCACAAGCAGACTTAGGCACCAAAGTTCAGGCTGCAGAAAGGCGCTTATCTCTGTGAGAAGGGTGGGGCTTAGCACACACCCCTCTTGTTGGCATCTACCATTGCCTAGCTTAGGCAACTCCCTGCCTCGCATGCTGGCTTTTGTGAATCTCAGTTTAGAGCATCTATCTCTCCCTGGGTATCATATTAGGTGCCTTACTCAGGCTTTGTGAATCACACGGATTTTCTAGGTGCCTAAAAGTTAGGTGCTGTGACATTCAGCATCACAACACCTAACTACTTTTGTTCATCTAGCCCTTTGGGACCGGCCCCCTCGAGTTGAGTAAGGGAGTCAAACAGGAGAAAGGCAGCTCTCTACATATTTCTCCCCCACCCCCTAGAGTAAAGGTACTATATGAAATGGTTTCACCACAGCAATCTGGACCATTGCCTTTGGATGATTTCAGATCCAGTTTGTCTATATCCTCTTATGGCTTTATTGTGCAGGATACAGTCATAGTTTCCAAACAAGTAAT
This sequence comes from Eretmochelys imbricata, assembly GCF_965152235.1. Classification (NCBI taxonomy): domain Eukaryota; kingdom Metazoa; phylum Chordata; order Testudines; family Cheloniidae; genus Eretmochelys; species Eretmochelys imbricata. Next base: position 27,535,473 of record NC_135579.1, read on the forward strand.
TTAATACGTATAACATCTATATAAATTTGCTTGTCAGTTTGATACATTGCTTACTTTCAAACCAACGACAGCAGCTCTCTTTTATACAGAAATCATTATTTTTACTGAACAACTTCACTAGAAGTGGGGGTTCCACCATGACGGTGGTTTGTTTGTGCACTGCAAAGCATAAAAAATTATTGCAGGTTGCTCCACTAGTTTGTCTATCTTTGAACGTTGCTACCTGCTACAAAGGACCCCAAGAGCAGAACTGCTGTAGTTCCACATAAAGGTGGAAGTTTCTGAAGTAACACATGTGGGAGATATCGTATTGTAATCCATATTGTTTGGTACAGGACTGCTGTGAGCCCCTCACTCCACTAATCTGGTTCTAGCTCTGTTGCTGAGACCCCATCACCTTTCCCTCATCTGAGGGTTGAGGGGGTTGTGTCCTTGTTGTACCAGTCATTAGGAGTCCCAACACCATTCCCACTTTCTTTAGGAGATGCAGTCTCCTATATCTGTTTCCAATTCTTGTTTATCAGAGAGATGGACCCTCTACTGAATCATCACCAGCACTGGACACCTGCCAAGTTGTGACAGAATCACTTTTACCACCTAGCTTCCCCTCCGAGTCCCTGGGCTGCTGAGAGGAAGGTGCAAGAACGCAGCCCCACCCCACCAGGTCCCAAAACCTGATCCAACAGTGATCCAAAGGGAGAAATGAGGGAGCTTTTCTTCCTGGCACAGAATGGAAACCCAGCCCACAGGAAGGATTTATAAACCCTCTCTTTGGGTGTGTGGGAGTGCTGATTGTGCTGCACTCTTCTGTCCAACCAATCAGCCTCAGCCACTGCCACCCTCCCAAGCCCTAGTGGAGGCTCAGTACCCACAAGGACAGGAGGGAAGGGTACAATCTTGAAAGGGGCAATGGTTTTTCTTTCCCCTACTGGACCAGGCAAAGCTCCCTCCCACCTCTTGTGCTTTCTTTCTTTTTTGTATCATTTTCCAGAGTTTTACAAAGCTTCCCTATCTCTGATTTTCACTTTTTTCCTTACTAGCTGACATTGGGAATATGCAGCAGATCCTGGCCCTTTATTCCCTCTTTGTGAGTTGCCCAGTTTGTTCATTGTTTAGAACTAATCAACAAATGTTTCATGTAAACAAATGTCTATGGATTGCTTGCAGTTTTGTCTAGATGTATGCTTTATACTTATTGTTACTACTGTGTGAATGGCCACTTCAGTTACAGGGTACTGTTTTTCTATTCCCTGACCAGGTTAATATCATTTTAATTACAGAGGGGACGTGTCATCAGGTCACTGAACATTCAGTTGCTCAAGGAGAGAATGTGAGCATTTGGTGAAGTTAATATGAACTAAGTGGAGAGGATTAAAGAGCTTTTAGAACTTTTTTTAACCTTCATTTTCAAGGCCTCTTCAGTCAGAAAAACTACGCTAATGTAATATGATTTTCCAGCTCAGATTTTAAATACATTTTCTTTCGTCACACTCACACAAAAGAAAAGTTTGTGTGTAGCCGCATTGTTCCCTTGCCCGTTTATTTGGATTTATATCAAACCACTGACCAGGGCTTTCATACTGACTATCCTCAATGGTGTGCTACTTCATTACTGCCCTCAGTGCTATGTTCTGGAGGTTTGGTAAAATAGTCCTTCCTTGTGGTCGTTAAGTTGCCATGCCATACATAGTAATTGTTTGTATATCTACCAAGAGCATTGATTGAATTTACTGGTGGGGTGCTGTGTGGTCATTAAAGCACCCCAAATAGTAAAGCATATAGCACTGAATAAAGTAATTTTCTGTCATTCATCTTCATTCACCATCGTAAATAGCACATTGTCATGATAGCACATGTGTACCTGCATGTGCCTAGTTTGGAAGAGTTCAGTCAAAGCCGGGGTGGCCAGCTCCAAACTGTGCCCTCTCAGAAGAGGTTGTAAGCCTTTCACAAGTGTAGCCAATAGTCACTGTGATACAAAGATGATACTGTTGGTCTAAGGTGAGTGAAGAATACAGGTTACTGGAGAGAAAAAGGGTGCCACACGGTGTAGGGATGAAGCAGGTAGTTTACAAACTCGCGCAGTAAAGCTGTCTTATTTCCTATCAGCCTCTTTGGACAATGGCAACCTGTGGCATACAATGTGTTCATGTTCAGTTAGGTTACAGAGAAGCTTACACTCAGATTCCTGTACTCTGAAAGGTGAAAAAGTTAGACTGTCTATTATGAATTTCTTTAAAAGATGCAATCTTCTTTTAAGGTGTTGGAGTTGACTAATAGCACAGTGTCTCATACTGAGGGGTCAAATAATTGGTTTGTGGTAACAGATGTAACCAGTTTTAATTAAAGAGATCAGAGGGAAAGAGTAATTCTTCAGAATAGGTACCAGGGGTAGAGGAGAATCCAGGGGGAACCATTCAAAATGATTAAACTGCTTTGGCTACTGAATGTTTCATGAGATATGACAGGAACTAGATATAAAAAGTGTCTATATCTGTATCTCCATGTGCTGATATAGAGATAGATACAGATACTGCAGATCTATATTCATATTTGCCAAAACACCATTATAAGGGAAGTTTTGTTTGGCTTCTGAAAGGGATGTATTAAATAATATATTAAGCTTTGGTTCTTGGGGAACAGCAATTCCATATCTATCTACCTATTTATCTTACCTATCTGCGTACACAACTGCCCATTAAAAACCTGCTGCTTTTAGGAATAAAATAAAACAAGAAGAAACAACAGCATGCAAATCATAGAATCATAGAATATCAGGGTTGGAAGGGATCTCAGGAGGTCATCTAGTCCAACCCCTGCTCAAAGCAGGACCAATCCCCAACTAAATCATCCCTGCCAGGGCTTTGTCATGCCTGATCTTAAAAACTTCAAAGGAAGGAGGTTCCACCACCTCCTTAGGTAACGCATTCCAGTGCTTCACCACCCTCATAGTGAAAAAGGTTTTCCTTACATCCAACCTAAACCTCCCCCACTGCAACTTGAGACCATTACTCCTCGTTCTGTCATCTGCTATCACTGAGAACAGTGTAGAGCCATGCTCTTTGGAACCCCCTTTCAGGTAGTTGAAAGCAGCTATCAAATCCCCCCTCATTCTTTTCTTCTGTAGACTAAACAATCCCAGTTCCCTCAGCCTCTCCTCATAAGTCATGTGTTCCAGTCCCTAATCATTTTTGTTGCCCGCCGCTGGATGCTTACCAATTTTTTCACATCATTCTTGTAGTGTGGGGCCCAAAACTGGACACAGTACTCCAGATGAGGCCTCACCAATGTCGACTAAAGGGGAACGATCACGTCCCTCGATCTGCTGGCAATGCCCCTACTTATACAGCCCAAAATGCCATTGGCCTTCTTGGCAACAAGGGCACACTGTTGACTCATATCCCGCTTCTCATCCTAGGTCCTTTTCTGCAGAACTGCTGCCTAGCCATTCGGTCCCTAGTCTGTAGCAGTGCATGGGATTCTTCCGTCCTAAGTGCAGGGCTCTGCACTTGTCGTTGTTGAACCTCCTCAGATTTCTTTTGGCCCAATACTCTAATTTGTCTAGGTCTCTCTGTATCCTATCCCTATCCTCCAGCGTATCTACCACTCCTCCCACTTTGTGTCATATGCAAACTTGTTGAGGGTGTAGTCCACGCCATCCTCCAGATCATTAATGAAGAAGATATGGAACAGAACTGGCCCCAGGACCAACCCTTGGGGCACTCGGCTTTATACCAGCTGCCAACTAGACATGGAGCCATTGATCACTACCCATTGAGCCCGACGATCTAGCCAGCTTTCTATCCACCTTATAGTCCATTCATCCAGCCGATACTTCTTTAACTTGCTGGCAAGAATTCTGTGGGAAACTGAGTAGCAGCCGTGTTAGTCTGTATCCGCAAAAAGAAAAGGAGGACTTGTGGCACCTTAGAGACTAACACATTTATTTGAGCATAAGCTTTTGTGATTTGTTAGTCTCTAAGGTGCCACAAGTCTCCTTTTCTTTTTGTGGGAGACTGTCAAAAGCTTTGCTAAAGTCAAGGAATAGGCAAACTGCACTAGTAATATATAAATGTTGCCCTGTTCAACAGGATTCCCATCCCAGTTTAGATGGAAACCTTGCTGTGCTGCAAAATCTATAAGCATTGAAGGCTAAGGGCCAGCTCTTCAACTGATATAAATTGGCCTAGTTCTATTTAAGTCAATGGAGCTACTCCAGTTTACTCCAACTGAGGATCTGGCCCTCAATGCGTAAAGAATGAAACTATTAAATTTAGCATAGTAGTCTCAGTGTGATGATCCATGGATGAACTGTGGTGCATGAGTCATTTGCTGGTGGTCTGGGGCGAGCTGATTGGTCACGTGGTGCTGACTCTCGTCCCTTGTTTTCTGTTGCTCTATCACATTAAAAGAAACTGGAAATACATTGAAGACCAGATATTCAGTGTACACTCAGCACAGCTCAGAAGAGTGGGGGTGGGGGGAAAGGTGGCTCCAAGCTCTCTTTATGCTCACCCAGTCCTGGGTTGGGCAAGGATTTAATTGATCCTTTGCATAACTTAGGGTAGTTCTTAGACTTCTCTAAATTAGACTTACTGCAGCAGACCCATAGGGACCTGAGGATCAGGTAGAATGCATGATGCTCTATCCTATCCCACTGGCATGCCCCCTTCTTCACCCCAATACACTCCCTTTGTGGTCAGCACTAGGACTGAAGATCTGGCCCTAAATAGTTTCCAGTAATAATACTTTTCCATGTAAGCAATTGCTGTAGATGCCACTGGGATCTTATTCAGCCACCAAAAGTGGGGAAGTTGACCGTGCAATCCTGAATAGGGGAGAAGTGATTCTGAGTGTGAGGCAAAGTGTTGTTTGAGACAGTCTCTCCATAGTGGTGATGTCCACTCTAGGAGTCAAATCCAGGCCCAGCTGACATCAGTGACAAAACTCCCTTTCATTTCAGTGGGGCCGGAACTTTATCCTAAATTTTGAGAAGTACTACCATAGCAGATCAAAACCTGTCCAACTATGACCTTAATGCTACTTCCCAATTATGTCAGCAGCATCTACAAGTCATCCACCACTAGTATCACTACATGGTAATATTATGAGAATGTAACTAGACAATGCTACAGGGCTTTTAATAATGAAATCCTCTCTTTGCCAGATGCTGCCACAGCTGTTTCAAAGATCAGATTCTTTCCTTTCTTTGTTTCCATCCTGTCCTCCCACTGGTCTTTAAGTAATATGTGCTCCTCTGTCACAACTTCAAATTAAAGCCAGTAAAACAAAGCACACTAGTTTTTCGCCTTCCTCTGTAGCATGGGGAACGGGTCACTTGCTGGAGGATTCTCTGCTCCTTGAGGTCTTTAAACTACAATTTGAGGACTTCAATAGCACAGATATAGGTGTGAGGTTTTTTTTTGTAGGAGTGGTGGGTGAAATTCTGTGGCCTGCGTTGTGCAGGAGGTCAGACTAGATGATCATAATGGTCCCTTCTGACCTAAATATCTATGAATCTATGAATCTATAGTTCCTGCTGCACTCACTGAATGTGCTGCATTCTGAGGTGTAGAGCAAAAGTGACAATGCTAACTGGCTTGGCAGGTTTATGTCAGGCAGGTGTGGTAACATGTGGATTTAAATTTTCTTTCTTTGAATCAGAGTCTATCTGGCCTGGAGGTAGGAGAAGCCAAGTCACAGAAATTTCCAGCCACTTGGTCTATGTGATATATTTATAGAGACAATTAAAATAAAATACATTTTGAAAGAAACAATTATTAGATTGTTGTGAGCTTCAGCTGCCTTTCTGGATGTATGGAAAAGCATGACTCTCCAGTGGGCAAGGCCACACATCCTCCCTGTTTGTTAATCCAAACAGGGTTAGCTTGTTTGGCAATCACGCTTCTTCATTGCATTGTTTCCAAAATATAAGATATTGAGTTAATGTTTTTAAAGAAACTAACAAGATGGATGCATAATAATAAGCATATCTTAATAAGATTGGTCACTGTTACTCTGAATGGCATTGTATTGCACAAGTGGTGTCTTTGTAGTTTCCTGCTTAAGAGATAGAGATTTATTTTTTCCTTCTTTCTGATTTGTATAGCACAGAAAGATTAAGAACCCAGCACAAATAAAGGGGATAAGACATGGCTTAGAACTCAATGAATGTACTGAAGAGTTCCTAAATCAAACTTTTTTTTAAATAGTGATATAAATTTTAGATATTTAAGAGGATAAGTACCTACTGAGAATCTAGTATAAGGTTGATTGAGGAAGTAAATCTACTTTTTGAATGCCTACAAAGAAAAATCAAATGAGAAATTCAGTATCAAAAACATCAAAGACAATAATGCAGTTGCTTTCATCTCCCATGCATGCCAGCACTTCAAAGAAAAGCAAAATGCTTGCCCTTCTTCCACTACCCCTGAAGGAGGATGATCCTATAGCTGAAGATAAGTCTCCATTTCTTCAAGAGAGCAGGCAAAATATAAATAAATACAAAATTGTATAGAAAAAAGTAAAGATATAATATTTTTCTTTTGCTAACATAATATCAATATCATTGGACATTACCTGCACTAAAGAATCCTATTTGCATAATAAGATGTGGCAAGTTAGTACGCATCCCTTGAAATCTTCTACCCATCCAGAAATTTCAATTTCACCTGTTAAAATAGTTTAGAACTTCTGAAAAAAGAAGTGAGACTTTTCCAACTAAAGTAACATTTTCCACATGGGCTGCCACTTTCAGGAGAAGAGGGCTGGTTATATCCACGCCTTATCAAGAAATGGATATGCACACACCTTAGACTTTCTCTACCATTAAGACTATTTATTTTGTGAAAGATGTCATTAGGTTTCATGATGTGCTGAAGTGTGACCTTATTTCACAAGTATTGCAAGTGACCTGTGGGTTTGAGGGACCTGCTCAGCAACTCTGACCAGACTAGTCTCCCACTCCGGGAATGTGAATGAAGGAGGAGGCAATTCAATGCCCTTCATAAGCAATTTGTGACCCTGCTTTTGCTGGGAGCCCAGCACATTTTAAGGCTGGACATGCTAGAGAGAATCATAAGTGTGCTGGTTCCAAGAGTTTAAGCAACTCTGTATAGTCATTAGGAATCTGGCCTTGAAACAACCTCCAAAAGTAAACAGAAACAAAGATCAGGGCATTTCCATCAGACACTCACATTAGCAAACTTGCATTTTCAGGCAAAAGCTTTTGCTAAAGACCTGCAATAGCCGCATGTTGTATCAACCAGGTAAGCTTCAACAGGACTTTATTTTCAAAGTGGAAACCTCTTTACCAAGCTGCTGCTGCACCCTCTGTAGCTTTCTCCCCAACCTCTCAACTCCTCCCCCCTCCTTCCTGTTTCCTGTCCTTTCAGACTCCCAACAGCCAGTGCTCCCAATTCTAATCATTACAAGCAACATCTAAACACCACACCACACACATGAAAATATCATAATTTTTATTTTTCGGAGAACAGTTTTCAAACGGTGGTCGAGATGAGAATAAATCCAGTTTTGGCTTTCCCTCCATGCTGCTTTAGCTCAGTTTCAAAGCTATCATTGATCAGGAAGCTTGACAGCTACAGTGTTTGCAAATCCTCACCAATGAGCAGTAACAAGATTTAAAAGTGAAGCCTCTCAACAGAGAGCCAGTGCATTCAGTCTACTGCTTTATCTAGTTGGGTTATTTAGCCATCTATAAACTAGTTCCTTTTCATTTTCAGAGTTCAGTGCCATCACACACATGGGAAAAGGGACAGGGAGTAGTCTGTTAGTTGAAGTCACTATAATTTAAAATAATTGACTGTCATAAATATAAAGGGAAGGGTATACTTTCTGTATACAGTGCTATAAAATCCCTCCTGGCCAGAGGCAAAGTTCTTTTACCTGTAAAGGGTTAAGAAGCTCAGGTAACCTGGCTGGCACCTGACCCAAAATGACCAATGAGGGGACAAGACACTTTAAAATCTGGAGTGGGGGAGGAAAGGCTTTTGTCTGTCTATGTTATACCTTTGCCGGGAACAGATCAAGGATGCAAGCCCTCCAACTGCTGTAAAGTTAGTACGTAATCTAGCTAGAAAATGTGTTAGGTTTTCTTTGTTTTGGCTTGTGAAATTCGCTGTGCTGGAGGAAATGTGTACTCCTGTTTTGTGTCTTTTTGTAACTTAAGATTTAGCCTAGAGGGATTCTCTATGTTTTGAATCTGACTGCCTGTAAGATTATCTTCCATTCTGATCTAACAGAGTTCTTCTCTTATTTTTTTTTTTTGTTCTTCTAATAAATTTCTGTTTTTTTAAGAACCTGATTGGGTTTTTTGGGGTCTTAAAAATCCAAGACTGGTCTGTGCTCATCTTGTTTATTCTCAAGCCTCCGCAGGAAAGGGGGTATAAGGGTTCGGGGGAGGGGATATTTTGGGGAAATAGGAAATCCAAGTGGTCCTTTCCCAGATTGTTTGTTAAATCACTTGGTGGTGGCAGCATTTAACTAATCCAAGGGCAAAAACTTTGTGCCTTGGGGAAGTTTCAACCTAAGCTGGTAGAAATAAGTGTAGGGGGTCTTTCACGTGGGTCCCCACCTCTGTACCCTAGAGTTCAGAGTGGGGAAGGAACCCTGACATGGTGGCAGAGCGGTGGGATCCTTTTGAACCAGAGATCATTTTGAACCAAAAGCACAAACCTGAAGAGATTTTTTTTTTAACTGAAAGCAGCTAGAGCTTTTTCTGTCTCTTTGCCTGGAAGCAGAGGTGTTAGTTTTTTAACAAAAGGATTTTTCTGCAGGCTGGGAACAGCTATCAGAGGCAAAGGTATTAGGTTACAGCACAGCAAATTGGGAATTCAAAAGCGGATTTTTTTTTCTTTCTCTCAGGTATAGCTAGGTTAAACACAGAGAGGCTAGGATGACAGAAACTGGAATTAACCAGATTTGAAGCTGAGGAAAGACAGAAGGAACATGAAAGACAGGTAGAGCTCAGACAGATGGAGATTGATGCACAAGCAGCCAAAGAAAAAGCTGCTAAGGAGGCAGAAACAGCCAGAGAAAAAGCCAGGGCAAAGACAGAGGAGGCTGCCCAAGAGGCTTCCCACAGTAGAGCTATGGAGGCAAAAGAAAAAGAAATGGAGGAGAGGGAAAAAGAGAGGAAGCATGCACTGGAGATAGAGAAGGCAAGGGCTCAGCAGAATATACCAAATAGCCCTAACAATCCTCCCCAACAATCCATAAATGGGAGCGACTATGTTCACAGTATGATGAATCCAGTGATTTTGCTGAATATTTTCTCACCTTTGAGAGACTGTGCACACTCCATCAAATTCCTGATGCTCACAAGATGACTACATTGATCACAAAATTGACTGGAAGAGCTCTGAACATATTCATGCCTATTGATGCCTATTGATGAGGCTTCTGACTATGATAAATTCAAGGATTTGGTTTTAAAACAATTTCAAGTTATACCTGAAACTTACAGAGTAAAATTTCGAATCCTTAAGAGAGGGCCTGGACTAAGTAATGTGGCTTATGTAAACCAGATAAAGGATCTGTTAGCTAAATGGGTCAAAGGAAGGGGTCACTGGCTTTGAAGGAGTGTGTGATTTGATGGCTCAGAAACAATTCTGAATATGTCCGATGATGATATAAAACAGTGTTTATGGGATAAGAAAATGGATTCAGCAGAAAATCATGATTTTTATGCTGCTCAATATGAGCAGTCCCAGATCGCCAGAGAGGCGGGGCAAACTGCAACAAAACGGGTGGAGGGAGGAGAGAAGAACAACCCTGGTCACAGTTTGAGCGGATACCAGAAGGGAGACCCTCAGACAACACCCTACTACCGGAGGCAGCCCAAGACCCCAACTACAGCTCAAGGAAAACCTCAGACACCTTATTGTCCCCCCACACCGTTCTCCAGCAACCCACCTCGCCCCAGTGACCCGTCAGCTGGGTAATGTTTTAAATGTAATGAGCTGGGGCATGTAAAGGCCAACTGCCCCAAGAACCCCAACAGATTACAGTTCATTGCACCAGGATCACACCAAAGGTCCTCAGGCCCAGATGCCTCCCAGATACCCTCAGAGTGGAAGGAAACTGTGAGTGTGGGCGGGAAGAAGGTTACATACAGCATGGATGGACACCAGAGCACAAGTTTCGGCTATTGAACAATTCTTAGTGGACCCCAAATTCATCGACCCAGAGGTCCAAGTGATGATTCAACCCTTCAGGTCAAACTCTTTTGACTTGCCAACAGCCAAGTTACCTGTCCAGTACAAGGGCTGGTCAGGAACATGGACTTTTGCAATCTATGATGATTATCCCATCCCCATGCTGCTGGGGGAAGACTTGGCCAGTCATGGGAAAGAGGGTGGAAATGGTCACCCGCAGCCAGGCTAAGCAAACTGTCACACCTAGCTCTGTTCTGGAGACTTCTACCAGGGCCCAGTCAGAGGTGATGGAACCGGACCCCATGCCAGTGTCTGCAGCAGCAGTAGCGGATCCAGTCACAGAGACCCAGACCAAGCCAGTCCCAGAACCGGAATCGGCAGAACAACCAGCACCAGAACCAGTGCCAACACTTAATCCAGTGCTTGCAACCCCAACACCAGAGGGTCCCACCGAACCTGCACTGGCAGCAGCAGATAACCCTACACAAGAAGCTCAGCCAGAGCCTGAACCCCAACATAGTGCACCAGCGGAGAGTGGTTCACAGTCAACGGAAACAGTCCCATCACCTGCACTTCCAAAGGGACCAAGCCCACGTCCACAATCCAATGAGGAACTGATATCTCCAGTTTTGCATTGTACTGAACATAGGGGAAACATAATTGCTAGAGAAACTTTTATTACAATGAACTCAGGATAAAAACTGAACCCGATATAGGGGTTTTAGTTTGTTTGATCAAACAGTGCACCAAAAAGTGGGGAATTTTCAAGACTGAATAGTAGTACTAATCATGAATTTAAAAATAATAGATTTTTTCTGTGTTATATTTGTTACTGATATATTTTTGTTTTTTGACAATCAAAAGTGTATATTAAGTACTGGTTTCAGAGTAACAGCCGTGTTAGTCTGTAATCGCAAAAAGAAAAGGAGTACTTGTGGCACCTTAGAGACTAACCAATTTATTTGAGCATAAGCTTTCGTGAGCTACAGCTCACTTCATCGGATGTGTGAAGTGAGCTGTAGCTCACAAAATATTAAGTACTGTCATGGAGAGAGACTTTCTGAATTTAGGATCTAGGAAACTCCTGACACTTGCAAACATGGAAATACACACCTGCTTGTGGTATCATCTCACAAAAATACAGAGCAGTTTACAGAGCAGTATTTTACCAGACCATTATATTATGCTGACAATGATTTTGTTAGGCACTCAGGAGCTATAGGGATAACTGTTGTATAAATGCATAGGCAAATAAATATATCTGATATTTGAATAAGTGAACCATGATGACTGGCTGTCACCACAACATTGTTTCAGTAAGTACTGATACCCTCCTGCAGTGGTGGAGGAGCAGGCAGTATGTACTATGTACTATGATTGGTTTTGGTTTTTAGAATAGTGAGGAAAATCTACTAAAAGTATCCTGATTCAAATACACCACTGTCTGCTTCCCACTAGCATGCTGCCAGTGGGATTTCAAGCACTGCCCAGAAAGGACAATCAGCAGCACTGGATTTATCTGGATTCAGTTACAATCCATGGAGCTAATTCTAATCTCAAATACAAAATTGAAAATCTACAATAACTCCATTAGACTCAGTTCAGATGCTCCTGACTTGCACCAGTATGTTCAAGGTCATAATCTATCTTTTGATCTGGAAACTGTTTGTTTGCATAGTAGTCAAATATGCTTAGCGGGGTAGTTCCATGAGTTTGGACCCTTTTGGACACTGAGAATGACAAAGAAATGAATAAATATGTAAGCAATGGGAGCTAAAATGAAGCCTGTTTGTGATGGCTAAATCCATAATATAGCTATGTTTGTAATATCTATAAAGATAATACAGATATAGGTATTACTTTTTAGGTAGTTTGACTCAGATGGCTTGGCATAGGCAGAACACTTTCATAGATTTCTGAAATAAATCTGAAACATGTTCTTTATATTCTTAGTTACAGTTTAATACATGCAACACTGGACTTTTGCTTCCTGCCTCTTCTATATTGACTAGGGCCAACTTTCTCAGTTCAGAAATGAGCTTTATAACAGAGACTTTCATCTCAATGTAGGAAACATATGGACACCAATTCTTGTTTGTCCAGTGCCTTTTATTATAAATAATTAGACAAAATTGGAGTGGATTCTCCCCACAGTCCTCCCAGCTCCTAGTTGCTGAATTCTATTATTGCTTGGTATACTGATTTTCCTATGCATTATATATCTGGATGTGTTTCTGACACATAATAATGTCATTACAGTGTGGGCCCTATGTGTCTGGAGCCATTTAATGACTATCTGCCATCTCTAACTTCTCTATTTTGACGTCCTCCCACCACCCAAACAAAAAAAATTGAATTTTGTCAACGTCTGTAGCAAAGAAGTGCAAAATCTGCTGTCACCCATCAAGCATCTTCCTTCAAAATTTAAACAATCCAAATTTGGTCATCCTCTCTTCAAATGCAAGCATAAGACACAAAACTATGATAATTACTTTGACCCAGATTGTCCCCTGTGAATATACATGTGTGTTTGAATACACTTCCATCCCCATCTCTGAAAGAAAGGAGGATTCTACCACTTTTGTGTGCTCCTCAGAGAATCTACCAGTGGTCAATGATTGAAACAGGTAGACAAAGAAAGATTTGGTAGGATGGAATGGGAGTCCCTTAACCCTCTAGAGAGTCTTCTCTACGCACCTCCCTCCAAAAAAGATTATACAACCTAAGGCAATATTATCTTTTCCAAGGGACTTCTCTTCCATAGCCCCTGAGCTTAACTCCTGGAGGCACCTTGGAAAGGTGGACCAAGGGAGCAGGGACAACAGTTGTGCTGTGCGGGTGGCCCGGCATTCCAAGTACACCCAGGAATCTTCAAGGTTTGTGGGAAAACAAATGTTTGGCACTTGGTGTTCAATCAGCTCCCGTACAGAGAAGTATCTGCACAAGACAGGTAAATGTGCAATGTTACTAAATCTCTCCTCCCTTACTGAACTGAGCTGGTGTGATGAATGGAAAGGGAAGAGCTAAGGCATGGACAGGACGTAGATGCTTGAATGCTGTTTTGTGAAAGCAAATCCTGTGCAGAGAAGCTATTTTTGGATATAGATGAATGTTACCCCTAATGCCAAACATGAGCAGTGGTTCTTTTGAATGTTTTCAGAAGCTGCACTTGCACAAAATTGACAGCAGAAGCAGTCATGAGGATGTGAGATATTTCTTTTCCCTTTGTTTTTGAAATACTATTTGCAAATATAATCTGACATCATTTTGTATCTTAACATATAGTATATGAAATAAAACTACTGAACTCTCTGTATAAGGCTCAGATTCCTTGATTTTTAACTCATTTATGCTCTGACCTTTATGGATAGACAAACAGGTAATGTCATAGGCGTTACTTATAGCATGCCTGCTATTGAGCTGTCTGCTGCTCTGTTTATTGCAATGCACATAGGGACACACAATATATGCCTCTAAGCTATCAGCACAACTCCCATTGATACGAATGGAAGTTGTATGCATGAAATGAGTAGATAAGTTCACATAATGCTCAAGATACATTTGTGTGGTGCACAGTTTTTCAGCCTTAACTTTGAATTTCATTTTTCTGAATTTGTCACAAATACTACATTATTTAAACATCGTTTTATGTCTGTGAATATTGAGTTGAGTTGCTTTGGCCATTTAGTAATGCAAAATAGATGAAACCCTTTAAGGATTTGCTAGCTGGCACAAAAGCTCTTATTGTAAAAAGTTAATCTCTTGAAAATGTTATACTATTGACAATGTTGCTTGCAATAATTAAGAAATTTTAATGAGTCATTCATAAAGCTGTATCAACTGGGTATTATGGTTTCATATGAAATAACAATTTCAAATATTAAATGTTCATATTGTAGGATGAAAAAGTGCTTTGTGTCTTAAAGGAAGCTTATCTTTCTAGTGGAATTAGCTTGGAACAACAGGCACTGAATCCTATGTCTGGTTCCTTGTTATATGCTGAGGACTGGGATTTCCTCCCCCTCATTGAAGGGCACAGGGCATATACTAAACCCTTCTGTTTCTCTAGAACTCTTCTGCATAGTCAGCTCATAGTCAGCAATCTCTTTAACTATGGAGCGAGTGCAATCACACCATTAACGACTCCAACAGCATTAGTGAGTTTTGTTTTCAGTGCTGTGCACTGTAGGCCAAACCTGGATCCAAATGAAGTAAATAGCAAAACCCCATTGATTTAAATTTACATCAGTGGGAGTTTTGCCATTGACTTCAATGAGACCAGCATTTGGCCCTTAATGATTTTTATCCTTTGCTTTTGCTAAAAATTCGACATTTATATTATTTTATTTAGTTTTACAGATCCATAGGTGCTTCTGATTAGTTTAGGCTGGGAGGACAAGGGCAGTTGAGAGAAAGGTTACAACTGTTTACAAATGTGGGGATTACCATTTTACCATGAAAATCCTCCTTTGCTTTTTTGTAATCAATGTAATATTAAAATCCAATTTTAAAAACAAAAAGCTGAGCGAGAGGATATATAAAGTAAAAAGCTAATCCGCTGACTACACTTTGTTGTAACCTATGTCTTCCCCTTATCCCAGCTGTTTCCTCCATCTAATTTCTTCCATCCCATGCTCAGTGCAAATGTAGGTCCCAATCCTGCAAACACTTAATACCAGCCATAGTGCTTGTTACCATAAATTGTCCCGTTGAATATAATGGTATTACTTAGCTAGATAAAGGTACTCATGTGTATGTGCTTTGCAGGATCAAGATCTTAAATCATGACTGAATTCCTCTGGACAGGGACCATAGGCCAAAATCCTCACTGGTTTTAGCAAATACCATTCCAATGGCTCCATCCCTTACCATCTGCAGACACCAAAGATGAAGTTGACCCCTGCCTTTTATTTGTCTATAAATTGCCATGATGAGTTATGGAGCACTGTAACCAATTGCACTGTAAAATTTTCAGCTGGAGATCATCCAGGTCAGGGAGGGGCTTTATTTATTTTATTTATTTATTTCAGACCTTTATTTAAATGAGCATGTACATTAACTCAATGTTTCTCACAGGAAACCTATGAATATACTGTATTGTTGTTCTGTGTGCTCTTAGCACAATCCGGCCCTTGTCTGTGACTGGGGCTCCTAGGTGCTATGGTAATACAAACAATAAAAACAATGGGATTCACATTTAGTGAAGATGAACATGGCCACACTTCAGGTGTAGAGAAACTCTGTAGAAACATTTTTAATGGAGACTCAATAGAACAAATCAAGCCTGAGTCACAGATGTGACAGTTATCACTCCCTTTTGGTGGTATCTGTAGGGAGCACATGTCTCTCCTACAGTTCACTCTGAGACCTGATCTTATAGGTTAATAAACAGTGTCTCAGGCTTTCTGTGTAACACACACACCTCCTGGGTGTGCTGTTCTGTCCCATCGGGCAGGGGGAAGAGAGAGAGATTCATGAGTTTGCTCTACAGCCTTAGCTAGCAGCCAGTTGGCTTTTAGCTCATGCAGTAGAGGCTCATGCACGAAGCTCCAAAGGTCCCCCTGTTCAATCCTGTCCTCTGATGAGCAGGGTCTGTCAGCGTTACATCTGCACTGTAATGAAAAACCTGGCTTGTGCCAGTTGCAGGGTTTTAATTGCAGTATATTATAGACGTACCCTGAGTGATAAATAGGCTGATGAACTGAGATGCTTTGAGGACAGGTTCTGTTGAAGCATCTGCTGTTCGATCAAAACAGTTTTATCCAGGTCTAGTTTAGGTCCAGTCTCAGCCAGCAGAAAACTCCTGATCTGACAATATTTGAATATATCCAGATTAGGGCTTTTGCAATTCTTTTGTAGTTCTTGGGGTATGTGCAGTCTATTAATTAGGTAGAAATCTGCAAGTACTTACAATGTCCAGGCTGCACATATGTTTGTTAAATCATATTTGGATGACTTTTCCTTAGTTAACATAATTAATGTCAAGTCAGAGTTTTCCTTAACTCAGAATTTAATTGCTCTGTTTTATTTTATTCTGTCTTAATTATGCTATAACTTTAAAAAAACACAAACCTTTTGAAGTTCACACTTCTTTAATCTTTATTATTACTTGGAATACCATAAAACAATATATTGTCATATATTAAATAACCAAACTTGGCACAGCATCATATTAGAAAATGGCTGGAGTGTCACATGGAAAGGTTAGCAATAATAACTACAAAAATCTGGAAACTGTTTCTTTAATGTTGGCATAACAGGATCAGGTGTTAAGACCATAGATTTTATGGTATTCCCACATAACTAAGAAGGTTAGGCACTTGGTCAATTCTCCACAGAAAGATTACAAATTACACAGATGTAAACATAAAATATTTTTAAACTCATCATAAGCTATAGACAGAGGCCTAACTAAACAAATTTAATTGAGAATAAATTGAAGTGGGTATATTTTTATTAAGGAAATCTTTGCAAATCAGAGCTTGAAATAATGCATTTTGACTATATAGTAAATTTTTTCACTCCAATTTTAGAGCCCAATCTTACAAACTCTTATGTGTGTAGTCTTTACTCCGTCAAGTTGTCTCTTACAGGACTCAGCCCATAATTTTTCAATAAAATCTATAGTGTAGTTTCCCTAGCAATATATAGTACAATTTCTTCTCAATAAGTTGATCAGGTCAGTCAAACCAAATATTATCCGCAACGTTTTATGGTTTTTTCCATAGCTGGATATTAAAGCTAATCTTTGTTTGTTTGTTTTTAAAAGTGGCATGCTTCCCATTTAGAATAATGGGCTACATCCTCTGCCCCTGAATGAATGGCTCTGAGAGAATATTTAAATATGTATTTTGTTATTACATCTAAAAAATTACATTATTGCCAAGCATTAAGCAATTATGTCTGGGGAATTGAGGTCTGCAAACACATTTCTCCATTCATTTGTGATTTCACTTGATATTATATGCATTGAAGCATGAATTAAAATAGGTGACAAATATTCTCAACATTAGTATAGTTTGTTAATGGACAGAAGCAAATGGACTGATCACTTGATATTTTTAATTATCTGTTTAATGTTAATGAATGAATGTGGTGCTCATGAAAGTGAAAGACTAATAGCACTAGCTTGAGTCAGATGTAGGACTATATTCTGCTCTTGTATATGCACTGCGGCTCTTTGCATATACTGCACTCAACGCCATCAGCCATATGTGCAAGATAATAGGTATTCTGTAGGTAGACTAGGCAATAGAGATATGCACTATGGATGAGAGAAGCACAGCATGGATCCGAGAGGAGACTTTTGCCCCGTAGTATGGGCAGGGACAGTGCAAGATTTCCCATACTGCGTTGACAATATGTATGCTTCCTGACCTGCAGCATTCTTGTTCTTCTGGTCTTGGCCTTCTATAGAATAAAGGCCTCTTACTAAGCCAAATAATTTGTGATGTGGCTAAATAAGGATTTAGGGATCAAATTAATTTACATTTGCAACTTCAATTTTTATCTGGAACTTACTGATTTCTTATTAGAAGATAGCACAGGACTGGTTACAGCACATGTACTGGAAGCAGGAATCTGGGTTCCATTCCCAGTTGGGCCATAGATTTCCTTTATGGCTTGAGTCTTCAGTTGTTGGTCAAAACTTAGAAAATAGCCCTGGGGTCTCATTTTCAAAAGTACTCAACCACCATTTAGGCAGCCTAGTAGGGGACAGATTTTTCACAAATGCTCAGTAACCAACAGCTCCCATTGTGAGATTTATGGCAGGATTTTCCTGAACTGTTCAATGCCCCATGTGCCCACTCATTTTGGTGTCTGAATGGGTTCTGAGTTCTCTTGAAAATCTGAGCCTTAACTTGTTTGTGCATCAATTTCCCTATATGTAAAACGGGGATAGTATTTATCTCATTAGCTTATTATTTTTATTATATAATTTGTATTGTAGTAGCACCATATTATGCTAATCACTATACAAACATAGAGTAATAATACTTAGCACTCCCACAGTGCTTTTCATTCATAGATCTCAAAGTGCTTTACAAAGGGGATTGATATCATTATTCCCATCATACAGATGGGGAAACTAAGGCACAGGGAAGGATCCAAAGAGCTTAATTAGTGCTTTATAAAATGCTTATAAGTGATTTATGAAGGTTTTTATAGAGGAGCAAATAATTGTTATTTCAAGATTAAAACTGTACAGCACATATTTATAAAAATGCAATATTTGACTTATAGTCATTGCCTGTGGTTATCTTATTTTGAAATATTACATGATTCTTCAGCTAGTAAAACTCACACCATCTAAAGCAGTCGTTCATGTTTGATGCATAGTCATTTTTCACAGAGACATTTGAAGGCAACTCATACAAGAAAACTGCTAAGCACAAAAGGCCTCTATTTCTGGTATCCGTAGATACTTTTGAGTTTTCTTTGGATGAGGTTTTAATTTAGCATTAATAAAGGAATTTGTGATGTTTTATATGCTCTAATCTAATATTCCGCCTGTGACTTCATTCAGGGTTACTGTATATTTTAAAATCTCAGTTTGGAAGCCAGATACCACAGGAGGATAGCACTAGAAAAGTCTAAATTATCAGTTATGAGCTGATCTAAAACTGCTAGTATTAAAATATCCCTTGAAATATGCATTAGAGAATCTTAAAAGGGATCATATAAAATTAATCAAAACCCACATTTCAGAAGCAGCCACTTGTTCATCAGGGTTTTTGATGTCACTTTTTAGTTCTGTATTTTGCAGGCATTTACACACAAACAGATTGTCACATATACACACAGAGAGAGGCTGTATGAGCTCATTTCTTATCAAGCAGCAAATTTTAAAAGATAATGTAATTATGACACTCCTGAACAGTGGGAAATTGGCACACTGTGGACCTGATCCAGAAGAAATTAGCCGCTGAGGCTCATGGACTATGCAGAAAATAATCTCTTCCTTATTCACTGAACGCTTTAAGATACTGGGCAAATACTGCAAACATTGTCAACAAATATCCACCCACATTTTTAAAATATATATAAATTGACTGTCTATACTAATTTTGTAAGTCTATAACCAATCCCATTGCTTCACCACTTTAGAAACTCTGCCTGCCTGCCACTTTAAATCAAGGCCCTGATATTGCAGCACAGGAGTAAATTTGCATGTGTGAGCGGTCCCCTTTAGCTTAATGGGACGACTCACATGTGGAGTTACTCACAGAAGTGAGTGTGACAAGACGGACGTTTTAGTTTGTTTTTTGCAAGGTCTGGTAGGTAAGTGCATATTCCCTTCAAGGCGCCAGACATAATTAGATATACCTGCATTCCAAGGGCATGTGTAGAGAGGATCACATGCTTCTAGTTTTCTTTAATCATGTCAGAAGGAGGTGCTTAAATCACTGTCTAGCCTTGACATGTCCTGTTTGCTAAGGTGGAGAGGTCAGTACATGTAACAGTAACAGCATGACACCTATAGTTTGGTTTTTTCCCCCCTTTTATGATTTCTGGATAGGCATTTGTCAGATGATGATGATACTCAGAGCTTTGAACTTATGGCCCCTTTATTTCTTGTCAGTTCATACAAAAATAGAAAGGGGTACATGCAGGATTGTCAAGTGCCATGCATCATGTGTGGTGCTGCATTTTCAGCCTGCTCCTGCAAACACTGTTGCAGCCCAGGCTGAATGTCAGGTATTCAGCGGGGCTTTGGGAAAGCAGTTGGGTTTGAGTGGTGCGTTGTGTTGGCTGCTGGCAGGGACAGTTGTGGTGCTTGCTGAGCTGGCAGCTTCTCTGCCTCCCCTTCTTCATGGCCATATCCCACGCATGCTGGTTTCCAGCCCATGTGGTACATCCAAGAGGAAATAAGGCGTTGGCAGCAGTCCTAGGAGCTGCCGGGATAATGGGAGACACAGAAGTTAAATGGGGCAACAGGAGTTACTCTGAAAGATACAGAGACTATTGAGGGGAGCTAAGGAGGAAACTAGGGGGAGCATCAGGAACTGCTAAGGGAGCTAAGGTGGATCAGGAACTGTTGAGGGATAGAAGCTAAGGAAGAAGCACAAGCTATTGGGAAGGGAATTGGCTACTGAGGCAATTTAATGAAGAAGAGCAACTCATGGGGGACAGCATGGGAAGAGGGAATAGGAATAACACCAACTTGAAGTACTCCCTCAGGCTACATCCTTCCTACCAATCATAACCTTTTCAGATTCCCACAGTTGCTCCTTACTCCCTGCCCTGACTCCCAGTCTCCTGATATGTGCAAAGAATAAATTCCTGCCATCCTACATCTCCTCCCACTGCTTACAGGAAACTCTGTGAGGGAAACATGGTATCAAATGAACAACTTTCACAATTATTTATAAATCCAGGTTTCAGGCAATATGCAAATGATGTGCAATATGTAAAGTGGCTAATTTGCATTAATTGTCACACGTGGAGCTGTTCACTTCTTGACAGTTATGCACTTATCCAAGCCTCAAGTGTCCTGATATGTGTTACAAAACCACATAAAATGAAGCAGCCATCAGAACACACAACTCCACTCTTCTTCCTCATACAAATCTGATTACCTTCAAATACCCACCTCTGCAGGAGCCTGAGCAAACATATTGACCTTGCATCATGACTTGAAGGTGAACTGAACCAGGATATTTTGGACCGTAAATATTTTACACATTTTACATATTTTATGTAGCAAACTAGTTTTACATAGGTGTAAAAGTTGTCAGAAGAATCTAGATCCCTCTTCTTCTGTGAGGATTTTCAATAATAACCACTTAATAGTGAATGGTTTCAGAGTGATAGTCGTGTTAGTCTATATCAGCAAAAAAAACCCGAGAAGTACTTGTGGCACCTTAGAGACAAACAAATTTATTTGGGAATAAGCTTTCGTGGGCTAAAACCCACTTCATCGGATGCATGCAGTGGAAAATACACTAGGAAGATATATATACACAGAGAACATGAAAAAATGGGTGTTGCCATACCAACTGTAACAAGACCAATTAATTAAGATGGGCTATTATCAGCAAGAGAGGAAAAAAAACAACCCACCTTTTGTAATGATAATCAGGATGGCCCATTTCAAACCATTGACAAGATGGTGTGAGTAACTGTAGGGGGAAACCTTACTGGTAACCCACATGGCCCCACAGCATGCTAATATTTTTATGGTTGACTTAGAACAACGCTTCCTCAACTCTCATCCCCTAATGCCCCTACTCTACTTACACTACATGGACAACATCTTCATCATCTGGATCCATGGAAAAGAAGCCCTTGAGGAATTCCACCATGATTTCAACAATTTCCATCCCACCATCAACCTCAGCCTGAGCTAGTCCACACAAGAGATCCACTTCCTGGACACTACAGCACTAATAAGCGATGGCCACAAACACCACCCTATACCGGAAACCTACTGACCGCTATACTTACCTACATGCCTCCAGCTTTCATCCAGACCACATCACATGATCCATTGTGTACAGCCAAATTCTGATACAACTGCATTTGCTCCAATCCCTCAGACAGAGAAAAACACCTACAAGATCTCTATCAAGCATTCTTAAAATTACAATACCCACCTGCTGAAGTGAAGAAACAGATTGACCGAGCCAGAATAATACCCAGAAGTCACCTACTTCAGGACAGGCCCAACAAAGAAAGTAGCAGACCATCACTAGCCATCTCCTTCAACCCCCAACTAAAAACTCTCCAGCACATCATCAAGGATCTACAACCTATCCTGAAGGACAATCCCTCACTCTCACAGATCTTGGGAGACAGGCCAGTCCTCACTTACAGACAGCCCCCCCAACCTGAAGCAAATACTCACCAGCAACCACACAACAAAAACACGGAAGTCTGCGGAAGACAAGAATGAGGTTAGTCTGCGGAAGAGAAGAATGAGGGGGGATTTGATAGCTGCTTTCAACTACCTGAGAGGTGGTTCCAGAGAGGATGGTTCTAGACTATTCTCACTGGTGGAAGAGGACAGGACAAGGAGTAATGGTCTCAAGTTGCAGTGGGAGAGGTTTAGGTTGGATATTAGGAAAAACTTTTTCACTAGGAGGGTGGTGAAATACTGGAATGCGTTGCCTAGGGAGGTGGTGGAATCTCCTTCCTTGGAAGTTTTTAAGGTCAGGCTTGACAAAGCCCTGGCTGGGATGATTTAATTGGGGATGGGTCCTGCTTTTGAGCAGGGGGTTGGACTAGATGACCTCCTGAGGTCCCTTCCAACCCTGATATTCTATGATTCTATGAACACTAACCCAGGAACCTATCCTTGCAACAAAGCCCGTTACCAACTCTGTCCACATATCTGTTCAAGGGACACCATCATAGGACCTAATCACATCAGTCACACCATAAGAGCCTCATTCACCTGCACATCTACCAATGTGATATATGCCAACAATGCCCCTCTGCCATGTACATTGGCCAAACCAGACAATCTCTACACAAAAGAATAAATGGACACTAATCAGACATCAAGAATTATAACATTCAAAAAACAGTTGGAGAACACTTCAATCTCCCTGATCACTCAATTTCAGACCTAAAAGTCACAATTCTCCAATAAAAAAACTTCAAAAACAGACTCCAACAAGAAACTGCAGAATTGGAATTAATTTGCAAACCGGACACCATTAAATTAGGCTTGAATAAAGACTGGGAGTGGATGGGTCATTACACAAAGTAAAAACTATTTCCCCATTCTAATTTTACCCCTACTGTTACTCACACCTTCTTGTCAGCTGAAATGGGCCATCCTGATTATCACTACAAAAGGTGGGTTGTTTTTTTGTTTTTTTTTCCTCCTGATAATATACCACTTTAATTAATTGGTCTCATTACAGTTGGTATGGGAACACCCATTTTTTCATGTTCTCTGTGTATATCTATCTTCCTAGTGTATTTTCCACTGAATGCATCCGATGAAGTGGGTTTTAGCCCACAAAAGCTTATGCCCAAATAAATTTGTTGGTATTTAAAGTCCCACCAGTACTCCTCATTTTTGGGTGTTGTTTTTTTTTTTTTTTTGTTAATAGTGAATATATCTAGTATAGCAAATCACTTCCTACATAAAGATTCGAAATGCCTTTGTGTCATGTTTGCTTTATATGCAGATGATATATTTGGAGTACATTGTCTTTGTTTAATTTAGACTGTAAGCTTGATGGGGCAGGAATCATGTCTTCTTTCAATCATAGAAGTGTAGGTTAGAAGGAACCTTGAGATATCATCCAGCCCTCTGTGCTGATAGAACCAAGTAAATTCCCCATTTTATCGTTGTGCATTTTATTTTTCCTTCCTACGTGAAGTACTTTGCACTTGTATTTACTGAATTTCATCTCATTAAATTCAGACCAAATCTCCAATTTGTCAAGGTTGTTTTGATTTCTAATCCTATCCTCTGAAGTGCTAGCAATCCTTCTCATCTTGGTGTCATCTGCAAATTTGATAAGCATACTCTCCACTCCATTATTCAAGTCATTAATGAAAATATTGACTAGTAGCAGACCCAGGACTAACACATGTGGGACTGCACTAGATACATCCTCCTAGTTTGACAGCAAACCATTGATAACTGCTCTTTGAGTATGGTTTTCAGCCAGTTATGCACATGCCTTATTAATTTAATCTAGACAACATTGCCTGTGGTTGCTCATGAGAATGACAAAAACCTTACTAAAATCAAGATATATTCCATCTACCACTTCCTCCCTATCCGCTAGGCCAGTAAACTGTCAAAGAAGAAAAATAGATTAGTTTGCCGTAATTTGTTTGTGACAGATCCATGCTGACTATTCCCCTAATGCTGTTATCCTGCAGGTGCTTACAAACTGATTATTTAACAGTTTGTTCCAGTATCTTTCTAGGTAGTGAAGTTAGGTTGACTGATCTATAATTCCCCCGGTCCTCTTTGTTCCCCTTTTTAAAGACAGGTATTATGTTTGTCCTTTTCCATCCCTCTGGGGTCTTGCCCATCCTCCATGAACTCTCAAAGATAATTGTTAACTGTTCTGAGATTGTTTCAGTTAGTTCCTTAAGTACCCTAGAATGAATTTCACCAGGATCTGCCTATGTGATTGCATCTAAAGTATTTAAATATTCTTTAACTTGTTTTTTCCCTATCTTGTCTTCTGTTCCTTCTCCCTTGTAAATATTAATTATGTTGAGTATCTGGTCACAATTATCTTTTTTTAGTGAAGACTGATGCAAAATAAGCATTAAATACCTCAGCCACCTTCATGTCATCACTTATTAACTTTCCTTCCCTGAAAAGTAGAAGACCTGTGCTTTCCTTTGTCTTTCTCTTTCTCCTGATGTATTTAAACTACCTCTTCTTTTTTGCCTGTTATGTCTTAGTAGGAGGAACTTGTTTTGTGCCTTAGCCTTTCTGATTTTGTTCCTACATGCTCGTTTTATTCCTTTTTTTTATTTATTTATTGTGATGCTGATGCCTGCTCTTTCCAAGTGTGTAATGTCAGTTGAACGCTGAAAAATTCATAGCTGGAAACCAGACCAGATCACATGTATGTTAGTATTGTTCGAGATAGGTGTTAGACTTGCAAGGATACATTTAGTGTTTAGACACTTATTTCTTTTTCCTGGATAATAAATCCTTAGTTTACTATAGAATTAGCTATCAATATTGTCCTTAGTGTGAGATCTTGGGTACATATTGTTCTGGGGTAAGTGACTGATCTCCAGGGTCTGGGAGCAGTTTTGTGATATTTGGTTCAAGTGACCATTTATCACTAAGTCCATTGCCCATTACTACATTCTGGGGGGTGGGGGAGAAGGAATGTCTGTTCTAGAAATGCCTCATCCACCACCTCTTCTTGGTCTATATGGTGATCTATAGTATATGGTGGTCTATAGTAGACCCTTACCATCACATCACCCCTATTTATTTTTTTTTACCCATTATCTTTACCCAGAGATTTTCAGCTGGTTTGCTTCTCACTCCTCCCGGACCTTGGAACAAGTGCATATATTCTTGATATATAATGCAACACCTCCTCCCTCTTTATTCTGGCTGTCTTTCCTGAACAATACCAATATTACTGTCATCAGACTTATCCCACCAAGGGCTACGATGCCAGTTATGTATGAATAATTCCAATTCTTCCTATTCATTCCCTTTACTCCTTTCATTTTTCCATAGCCATCTAAGATGTTGATCAGATTCCCCAACCGATTTCCCTCTTGTTGCATCTATGATCCTATTCTAATTTTTCATATTTGTCCCCACCACTCCCAGTAACTAACCCTCTGTTAAGGTCACCTTTTATTATGCTTACCTGCAGGCTTTTGTCACCTGCATCCTTTGAACCTGGTTTTGTGTGTCTTTTATGTATCAAGCATGCTGCTGGTACTCCGGAGGTATCAGATTATAATTTTTTAGGAAGATGCCTACGTAGCCATCAACCTGCATTTGAAGAAATCTGTGCATCTAGTTCTCCTCCACTTACTCCTCATGTGTAGCCAGACCAAGAGAGTGGGGCTTTGCACTTTGTTTTGGTGTGATTATAGTATATTTCAGTACAACTGGTTTTTTGTCCTTAGATTCTGTAATAGCAAAGCCCAGTGAAGGGTAGATTGCCACCTTGCTGAAACTGCCTTAGGAAGAGAAGGTGATTTTTTTCAGTATTAGTAGCACTCTGAAGGACCATAGTATATTTCATTTTTAACCCCTCTTTTTCCATAGCAGTCTTTGGTCAGAGTCAAGAGATTAAGCTAATGATTTTTACTTCTGGGATTTGCTAACCATTACATGCCTGGAGTGCCAGATTCCTTCTGAGCTGTCACTAGAGAAATACATTCTAACTGCATCCACCTGTTTATCCTCCGACTGCCAGTAGAGTTATTGGTTGTCAGTGTGGCATCTTTTGCCAGTATTAAATCCATTTTTGGGGGGTGGGGTGCGGAGAAGATGGCAGAAAAGAATTAAACATTTGTAGCCTCAGAATCATGAGTTATGAATTTTCATGAACAGCAGAACTGGAGCATACTCTACAATGGCTCTGTTGCATATATTTCCTGCTCAGTGGTTTAGTGGACCTGTTTATACCTGCATATACTTATTTTACATGGTGCTTTTTAACTGTAAAGCAGAATATCACGGCTGAACATATTTAGTGTAACATTAACTGGCTAAAACTGTTTATTTTGCTAACATAATGGTTTTCTGTGTCTCTAGTTCATCCTAATATATTTCAGCGTGTAGCTCACTGCAAAAACCCTCTTTCACATGTAGAGGGATTTTTGTTTTCATTCTGTTTTCCCAGAGAACAGCTTTAACAGGAAGAAGAATAAAACAAAATTAACAGTTGATCAAGGGTACTTAGGGCTGCCACCCTTTGCATTAATTAATTGATTTGATGTGAGCACAATGCTTTTCTTGATACATTGTAATGGAATAACCCTGGCTAAAAATAAAACTTGATCTAAGGTATATCAGACTGCCACCATTTTCATTATTGAGAGGGAAGGTGGGTGAGGTAATATTTTTTTTTTTCTGGATCAGCTTATGTTGGGGTGAGAAACAGGCTTTCAAGCTTATACAGGACTCTTCTTCAGTTTTTCCCAGATTTAAAGAAGAGCTCTATGTAAGCTCGAACACTTGTCTCTCACCAACAGAAGGAAGGATGTCCAATAAAACACCTCACCCACCTTGTCTCTCTAATATCTTAGGACCAATGTGGCTACAGCACTGTGCTGCATATGCCATTTACCTTAGCATTTTAATTTGATGTGAACTATGTGATGTCTTAGCCTTTGTTTGGGGTTTTTTTTCTTACAAAAAATCCTGCTATGCCCCTCAAAATGTTTCTTGGTTAGTTGTTCATTGCCTCTGGTACCCCATTTCAGGTGAAAACAGTTTATCAGAAGCATGCTTTGCAATAGCGAGTAAAAACTGTGTGTGACAAATAGTAGGTCTTCATACTCAGTAATTTATGTGGTTATAAAGAAAATTCATTTCTAGGACAGTACATTTCTATGAGCATGTTCAACACAAGATAAAGTTATGTGGCAAAGAGTGGAATGGTCTCTTTCTGGCGTTAAATTATCAATGGGATAATAAAAAAATCCCAAAGGGAGTTCCTCATTCATCATTACACAGTAATTCTGGCAATAGTTGGAAGTCATCTCATCAGTTCTGCAATACTGGATCCAAAATCCAGCATAAGATCTTGGAATGGACATCTGCTTCACTCGCGTGGGAATGAAACTGAAAAATCTTTCAAACTTCACTGAGCAACCGCCATAACTTTTCCTTCCCAGGGGGCATCCTCTGACACAATTGTGCAGTATGTGTCATATGTAAAGGTTATATTAACAGAACTATGGGTTTTGAGACCCAATGGACCAGATTTTGCAATAGGATAACGTGCTGGGGTGTTCTGAGATTTGCAAATTAAATTAGTAATATCTTAATCATCTTATCCTTGACTTATTACTTTAGAATTCTGAGTGGTTCTAGTGATAGTAAGATTTGCAAACTTATGAAAAACAGGCCTTTTGTGAATAATATTTTACTATTGTCAGCCTATTTGCTAGCTTTCTATAACTACAATAGGTAGTATCTATAGATATTATTCAAAAAAAGCAGACTTTAACAAACTCTAAGAACTCGTAGGTAAGGTCCTCTGGGGAGAAAAGGGGAAAAGGAGTTCAGGAGGGCAGGCAATTTTTTAGAGATGATATTTAAGGCACAACATCGAACTATCCCAACGCGAAGGAAAGATTGGAAAAAATAGTAAGAGTCCAATATCGCTGCATCAGAAGTTTTTTTAGTTACGTGAAAGTCAAAAAGGAATCCTATAACAAGTGGAAACACGGACAAATTACTAAGGACAAGTACCAACAAATAACAGATGCTTGTAGGCACAAAATCAGAAAGACTATGGCACAAAATGAGTTACTTCTAGCAAGGGACATAAAAGGCAATGAGAGCTAATAATGGATGACCTCAAGGATGCTAAAATGTGTAATGCCTATTTCTGCTATCTCACATGTGATGTTAAAGTTGCACAAGACATTTGAAAATTGTTTGCAGTGTTGCTGTAGCCATTTTAGTCCCATATGGGTACCTCACCCATCTTGTGCAACTTTGTAATTTGTGGAATTTCTCTCAGTTGTAAAATATCATATGAAAGCCATTTGGTAATTTTTAACCTATTACCAATTAAACAGTATGTAATATTCAGTTTATATTTTTGTTAAAATTATTTTCTTATTATTTGTATTGCAGTAGTGCCTCGAAGGTCTCAGTCAAGATTGGGGCCCTATTATGTTAGGCACTATATGTACCCGTAGCAAGAAACAAACCCTGCCTTGACGAGTTTGCAATCCAAATAGACAAGATAAAGTGAGAGGGAGCAGAGACACAGAGTGACGAAGTGACTTGTCCAAGTCAGTGGACAGTACCCTGGAGGTCAGTGGCAGAGCCAAGAATAGAAGCCAAGTCCCCTGAAGAATAGAAGCCAAGTCTACTAAACTGCGTTGCCTCCCCATAGCCCAGTTTACTATAGGATGACTATATAGATTCAGAAATGCTATAACAAAGAAAGGCATGGGTTACAAAAATTTGGGCAAGTCCATTTCCATGGAATAATAATGCTGTACCCACACATTTACATTCTGTGGCTCTATTTGTAGCGAAGAAGCTTCTTCCTCTGATTCTTCTTTTCTTTCACTCTCTAAGCTCTGTATTCACTGTTTGTTTTCTCAGAACAAAGCTTACATGCTTTAGGAGGCAACATGTGCCTCCTGCTATGGCTCTGGCACCCTACTAGTGCTGTTCTTTATACTTTCTTTTTTTCACATTACGGCATGACCATATTTAAGGCTGAAGATATCTTAGCATTATAAACACAATTTTCAAAATGCATACACACACACACACACACACACACACACACACACACACACACACACACACACACACACACACACACACACACACACACACACACACACACACACACAGCAACTTCCCCAAAAACAAAGAGAAAAAATTCCCCTGTATTAACTTTTGAAACTTTTTCTTAACTTTGCAAATGTATTTGCATATGTTACTGCGGAAAGGATTCTCACAGTGTTTTGGGGAGTTGCGGGAGGAATGACAATGTGATACAGGAAAGAGCTTGCGGTGAGGTGTGTGTGCCCCACAGTAAGAGAAGTAAGGAGAAAGTTGACTAGTCATTCCTTGGTGCAAAACCACACCAAGGACAAATACACACTGGGAATTATAAAGATCATATAAACCCACCAAAAGAGGATGCAGTAGAAAGGCCAATGAGGGGAAGAGGAAATTCTCTTTATTTTTCTTCTTCTTCCCCCCACACTGCTCTACTACTTCTCTAGATTATTCTTCCATCCAGAAAAAAACAAGAGACCAGGAAAGAGCAGTGAGGCCACGCTGAGGGAATCGATAGAGGGAAATAATTCATGGCACATGTCTGCAACATGGATGCTAGAAAAACCATGTTGTTTGCTCCCTGTGACGGGGCGTACCTACCCCACACTAGCCCCAAGAGGCTTAACTCTGCTTTGCAGCCTGAGGAAGCCTTGCCCTTCCAACCGCGCTGTGCATGGTCAGCCTGGAGGCAGCACATAAAAGGTAGCATAGGCACCAACTTCCCCTTTTTTCTCTGGGTGCTCGACCCATGCCTCTGCCTCCGGTCCCACCCCCACTTCATCCCTTCCATGAGGCCCCACTCCTGCCTGGCCTCTTCCCCATAGTCTCCACCCGAATTCTGCCCCCTCCCTGCCCCCATTCCAACTCCTTTCCCAAATCTCCGCCCTGGCTCCGTTTCCTCCCCTGAGCACGCCATGTTCCTGCTCCTTCTCCTCCCTCCCAGAGCATGCTAATGCCACCAAACAGCTGTTTGGTGGCAGCTGGGCGGGAAGCACTGGGAGGTAGGCAGAGGAGCAGTGACGCGGTGCACTCGGGGCGGGAGGAAGGAGGGGAGTGGTGGGGCAGGGAGCTTGGCTGCTGGTAGGTGCAGAGCACCCACTAATTTTTCCCCATGGGTGCTCCAGCCCTGGAGCACCCACAGAGTTGGCGCCTATGAAAGGTAGCAGCCCAGCTCAGACTGGGCAGGCTGCTGGTGGGGAAGGATACAGGCTGTGAGCTCTCTCCAGGGAGTTGCTACAGGCCCTGACGGCGGGACTACAGATCACACTGTGCCAGACAAGCCCCGAAAAGAGGCTGTGTCGATGGGAGTCTGGCCATTTGAGAACCCCAGAGGAAGTGGGGGGCTTAGACGAGGGGCAAAGGGAAAGAAGCAGCCCAGGGGACTTAAACTTTTCGATGAGTGAGTGAACCGGGGAACCAGTCAGCGTGTTGCAGGAGGATCCCTGCTGACTTGGTGGTGAGCACCCCTACCACTAACAGGGTCCTAAGCTGGGACTCAGAGGAACAGGGAGGGCCCATGTCCCCTTACCTGGGGTACCACATCCCCCTGAGTGGCACCCCACTTCCCCAAAGGGCCACCAGGCCATGCAATCCCACAGAGGTGGGCTACTATGCTGACTGGCTGTTGGGCCACACTGCCCTGCATAGAAGGGCCATTTACTGACTCGGCCCATGCTGCCTCATGTAGAAGGACTGCCTTATTGATGCCAGCCAGTAGGCCAAACTACGATGGCCACAGTAAAGGTCATTAGTATAAGAACTAACTGGCTGTGGTGCAGCCAGTCCCCTTCTTTTGGACCACATGTGACCTGACACCCCATGGTGAGGTGTACCTACCCTGCAACTCTCCCCAATATATTTGAAAACACAAACTTATTAAAAGCTATTTCAAGTAAGTTTGTGTGTGCGTGTGAAAATTTTGTAAAGAAAGTGATTTTTTTTTTATTTTTATATTTTTTTTCAGGAGGGGATTTTAGCTGGACAAATCTGAAATATACTTTTGACTTGAATTTTTTTTCATACTTTGGGAATTTTAAATGAATGCTAGTTTGCAGGTTCCTAGTGCACATTTAGATGTACTTCTGCTGTCTTTTCTTTCTTAGCTGGTGGCATTGTATATTTGTCATTTAGGGCCTTTTAAGTTCTAGGCTTACTGCATAGTCTCTGGGTTTCCTAATACATTCTACCTGGTCCTCTTGCATAGCTCTACTGGCATACTAGTCATGGTTTAAAGCAGTGATCCCCAAACTGTGGGTGCTGCCTGCTCTAGGGGGGCATAGAGAAATGTTTGGTGGGTGCAGCAGGGCCTGGGCAAGCCTCTACAGGGGGCAGGAAGGGAGTACCACCCAGCCCCACTCTGTTTCCAGCCTCTGTGCCCAGTTGTCTCCCCACTTCCAGCCCCAGACCCGCCCCCATCTGTAGCCCCAGCCCCCTTACCCCAAGCTTCACCCTCCCCTCTCCCCACCACCTGGAGCCACAGCCCCACTCCTGGCCCCTGAAGGAGGGTATGGACTGGGGTAACGGGACGGGCAACATGAAAAGTTGTCTGGTGCCATTCCCATATTTTTTTTTTTATTCTTTATATTCCTGTAGCCCTTAGTCATGGACCAGGGCCCCATTGTGCTAGGCACAGAATGAAAAGGTGGCACCTGCACCAAAGTGCTTTCAGTTTGAGTATAAGATGAGATCACAGATGGATACAGACACTCATGGGGGACTACAAGGAAACAGTGAGACAATATTGGTTGTCATGATGGGTAGTGGTGTCAGCACACCAAAAGCCTAACCATTGTCATTTGTGACTGAGCTTTGATTCATGGCTCAAGAACTGCACTATCCATAGGCTCAGTAATGTCTCAAGAGCTGAATAAAGTAACAGTGGAAAACCCCAAATACAAATGACTCTCAACGAGAATCCAGGATGCAATAAATAACACAACAATATCTTGCAGCATAAGTATGGTCTCTGCTGTATGCGGTCTATTCATGTAGTTGAAATGCACTGTGACAGCACATTGATATCACTAAGGTTAATGACGGACTAATTAACAACAGAGAACACATTTGCCAGCAAATCAACTGTAGTAACTGTTACAGGAAAGCCTTTGAAAAGCATGGTTTAGTTGGGCACAAAACTATTACCTGAGATGGTGTCTTCCCAATAGCTTGACAAGCAGCCCTAGAAAAGCATTTCACCTTATGTGCACTTTGAAAACACATCTAGATGAAGCTGTAGTATTTATTAGTGTGGGGAGGAACGGAGGGTATCAAGTATATGTTGTTAATGTGATTCAAGGACGATTTGGCCATCATCATTGCACGTGGGATGATCCCTACTACCAGATAGCCAATTCAGACAACCATGAGAAATAACAAATGTATTATCTGAGCATACCTGACATTGTAGGCATTTGATATCAATCCCAGATTTAGATGTGAATTTTGCAAATGGCCCCTGTGTTTGTAAATAGCTGAACCAAGACCTTGGATCCTAACACCCACAAGCTTAGGGATCTTCAAAGTCCACATCTAAATTTTGCAACTTGAACCTATCTCTGATCATTATATGAGTTAACTGTTTCTGTTAAGTTTATCTCACTTTTGTACAGTGTTGCAATATTGTACCAAACTGTTCAATAGACAAAACCAGCCAGGAGAGCATGTCATTCTTCCACTTTGGAATCATACACCACATACTTTAACACTTCCATTGTTTCTCTTTGTAACAGTCAATTTAGTTCTGATGCTTGCTACAAAATAATAATTGGTATCCAATCACAAACTTCAGAGGCTATTTCAAAGTCATCTTCACTACCTTGCGTACCTATCTTAATAATACATGAAAGCACAGACAGAACTGCACCGCTGTGAAGTCACATTTTATTATGATGGCTGTTTGTGCAATTCCATGCTGATGAAGTTGGAACTGTTGAATATTGTATCATGTTGAAAAGCACCAAGGGTAGCATTTGCGTCCCTGGATTTCAAGTAAAGAAATGAAATATTTTCCTGGGCCATCTCCTGGGTTTTGATGTTTGATTAGTGTCTGTTTGAAAAACGCAAACTTGAATGGCAATTTAGCCTGGTGTCTATTTAAAATTTTGTATGATACAAAAAATTTTGCCTATGCAATAAATGTGTAAATCAGTGTACAGTTGATGACAAATAAAAAATATATATCTGTAGTGCTTAGCTACTATGACATTTAAAATTTTAAAGGGTTAGCTGTTTCCTGTACATGAACAGATTAAACAAGATGTGACTAATGCTTAACTTTTCCTGGCCCTAAGCTGATAGAGATCCTACAAATGAAAATGCATGCTCTGAATTAAGGGCAATGGACACTAACTTATTAGACCTGGGTGGGAAACAGTTTGACTATCATGCAAAATTTTCTGAGATAATGAACAATTTTCCTGTCCTAAAATGGGACAAAAGTTGAAGTTTTGAAAACTGAAAATCCAATAAATAAATAGATTGGGACATTCTAAACATCTTGTTTTGATAATTTCGAAATGTTTTGTTCCAGTTTTGACAATAATTTTACTTTAATTCACTCAGATTTCTAAACAAAATTATTTTGAACAAGAAAGCCAGATTATTTCATTTTGAAAATGTCTAAATGAAACATTTAAACCATTTTGAAATGTGTCTACATATTTTCAAGTAAAAAAAATTGTTGAAACTGTCCCTTTTCCAGTGACAAATTTCAGTTTTGACAAACTGACATTTTTTTAAGGAAAAATGTTGGGTCAAAAAAATCCTGTTATAATTTATAACATTTTAAAACTTATTTAATAATTTTCAGTTCCTGCAACCAAACTTAAAAAAAAAAAATCACTACTTTTTCAAACATTGGCTATTGTGGAGTAAATAGATATAGCACAGAGGCTTAAACCCAGAAAACTATACTCAATATAAGTATTGGTGTTTCCTCATGTGGGTCAACAAACATGTGGACAACGGGGATCCAGTGGACATAGTGTACTTAGATTTCTAGAAAGCCTTTGACAAGGTCCCTCACCAAAGGCTCTTATGTAAATTAAATTGTCATGGGATAAAAGGGAAGATCCTTTCATGGACTGAAAGCTGGTTAAAAGACAGGGAACAAAGGGTAGGAATAAAATGGTAAATTTTCAGAATGGAGAGGGGTAACTAGTGGTGCTCCCTAAGGGTGAGTCCTAGGACCAATCCTATTCAACTTATTCATAAATGACCTCAAGAAAGGGGTAAACAGTGAGGTGGCAAAGTTTGCAGATGATACTAAACTGCTCAAGATAGTTAAGACCAAAGCAGACTGTGAAGAACTTCAAAAAGATCTCACAAAACTCAGTGATTGGGCAACAAAATGGCAGATGAAATTTAATGTGGATGAATGTAAAGTAATGCACATTGGAAAAAATAACCCCAACTTTACATACAATATGATGGGGCTAATTTAGCTACAACTAATCAGGAGAAAGATCTTGAGTCATCATGGATAGTTCTCTGAAGACATCCACGCAGTGTGCAGCGGCAGTCAAAAAAGCAAACACGATGTTAGGAATCATTAAAAAAGGGATAGTCTCTCTCTTATTCTCTATCTTATTGCCCTTATATAAATCCATGGTACGCCCATTGAATACTGCGTACAGATGTGGTACCCTCATCTCAAAAGAGATATACTGGCTACCTAACTAAAATGATTAGGGGTTTGGAACGGGTCCCATATGAGGAGACATTACAGAGGCTAGGACTTTTTAGCTTGGAAAAGAGGAGACTAATGGGGGGATATGATAGAGGTATATAAAATCATGAATGGTGTGGAGAAAGTGAATAAGGAAAAGTTATTTACTTGTTTCCATAATATAAGAACTAGGGACCACCAAATGAAATTAATGGGTAGCACATTTAAAACAAATAAAAGGAAGTTCTTCTTCACTCAGCACACAGTCAACCTGTGGAACTCCTTGCCTGAGGAGGTTGTGAAGGTTAGGACTATAACAGGGTTTAAAAGAAAACTGGATAAATTCATGGAGGTTAACGAATGGTGTCCTTACCCTCTGTTTGTCAGAGGGTGGAGATGGATGGCAGGAGAGAGATCTCTAGATCATTACCTATTAGGTTCACTCCCTGTGGGGCACCTGGCATTGGCCACTGTTGGTAGACAGGATACAGGGCTGGATGGACCTTTGGTCTGACCCAGTATGGCCTTTCTTATGTTCTTATAGTGATTGGACAGCTAACATAGTGAAAGCCAGTTAAAATGAGATAGGGTCTGAGACTAAAATAGGAAAAAAAACATTAAAAATTACTTAGAAAATTTAGATGTCTTCAAGTCACCAGAGTCTGATGAAATACATCCTAGTATACTCAAGGGGCTGACTGAGATGATATCTGAGTCATTAGTGATTATCTTCTAAAAGTTATGGAAGACGGGAGAGATTTCAGATGACTAGAAAATGACATGTATAGTGCCCATCTATAAAAAGGGAAACAACCTGGGGAATTACAGACCAGTCAGCTTAACTTCAGTACCCGGAAAGATAATAGAGCAAATAATTAAGCAATAAATTTGCAAACACCTAGAAGATAATAAGGAGATAAGTAACAGTCAGCAGGGATTTGTCAAGAACAAATCATGTCAAACCAATCTAATAGCTTTCTTTGACTGGGTAAGAAGGCTTGTGGATAGTGGGAAGTGGTAGATGTGGTATATCTTGACTTTAGTAAGGCTTTTGATACGGTCTTGCATGACCTTCTCATAAACAAACTAGGGAAATACAACCCAGATGGACCTGCTATAAGGTGGGTGCATAAGTGGTTGAAAAATCATTCCCAGAGAGTAGTTATCAGTGGGTCAGTCAATCGGGATCAGTTCTGGATCTGGTTCTGTTCAATATTTTCATCAGTGATTTAGATAATGGCATAGAGCATACACTTATAAAGTTTGTGGATGATACCAAGTTGGGAGAGGTTGCAAGTGCTTTGGGGGAAAGGATCAAAGTTCAAAATTATCTGGAGAAATGGTTTGAAGTAAATAGGATGAAATTCAATCAGGACAAATGCAAAGTACTCCACTTAGGAAGGAACAATCAGTTGGACACATACAAAATGGGAAATGATTGCCTCAGAAGGAGTAATGCAGAAATAGATCTGGGGGTCATAGTGGATCACAAGTTAAATATGAGTCAACAGCGTAACACTTTTGCAAAAAAAAACCCCCATCATTCTGTGATGTAGTACCAGGAGTATTGTAAGCAAGACACGAGAAGTAATTCTTCTGCTCTACTGCACACTGATTAGGCCTCAACTGGAGTATTGTATCCACTTCTGCGTGCCACATTTTGGGAAAGATGTGGGCAAACTGGAGGAAGTCCAGAGAAGAGCCACAAAAATTATTAAGGTCTCAAAAACATGACCTATGAGGGAAGATTGAAAAAAAAAAGAGTTTGTTTAGTCTGTAGAATAAAAGACTAAAGGGAGTGTAGTGGGGTGATCACCTGCTCCTGCCTGGAAGGGCTTAAAACAGACCCTAGGAGAGGGCTAGGGCAGGGGAAAGCTGGGCTGATTGGGAGGCAGCCTCAGCTGTGGCCATGCCCCAAACAGACCCAGCTGGCCCTATAAAAGCCAGTGATGCCAGAAGCAGAGGAGATCTTTCTAGCCTATTGAGAGAGAGGCACCTGGCTGCTGGGAGCATACCAAGGTACCTTAGGGGGAGCAAAGCTAGGAGAAGGCCAGAGGAGCTGGGGAGCTCCTGCCTGGAACCACCCACCCCCCCTGACTGCAGACCTAGTGGATGGCTAAATAGGTACTGGGGTTGCA
Source organism: Eretmochelys imbricata (assembly GCF_965152235.1). Taxonomy (NCBI): domain Eukaryota; kingdom Metazoa; phylum Chordata; order Testudines; family Cheloniidae; genus Eretmochelys; species Eretmochelys imbricata. The sequence continues at coordinate 27,572,397 of NC_135579.1, forward strand.
GAGGGCAGCCCAAGGGGTAGGCAGAGGCAGCAGGTCCAACCCCCCTCTGCCTATGATGAGTGGTGCTTATGCTGCAGTTGGCCCCAGGGAATGGGGGTTAGGTGATGACTGGCAGTGGCCATAGACTGAGGCAAGGTGGGGGTAGAGGGTTGGGGGTTCCCTGGGGAGGGGAGACCCAGATCTGTTTGGGGTACTGCAGGTGGCAGCACCCTGGCGTGAAAGGGGGCACTGGGGTCCAGGAGGGACTCTGGGCCCAGCAGCAAGCGGGACACTAGCCTACGGAGGGCGCTCTGGAGGCTGGAACGCTAATTCCCTGGATGACCAGTAGGAGGTGCTTCAGGGGTGAGTCTCATCCCGTTACAGGGAGACATAACAGTTTTCAAGTACGTAAGAGGTTGAGGGGGGAGAAAAATTGTTGTCTTTAACCTCTGAGGATAGGATAAGAAGCAATGGGTTTAAATTGCAGCAAGGGAGGTTTAGGATTAACATTAGGAAAAACCTCTTAATGGTCAAGGTGGTTAAGCACTGGAATAAATTGCCTACAGAGGCTATGGAATCTCTATCATTGAAGATTTTTCAAGCACAGGTTAAACACCTGTCACGGATAGTCTAGTTAATACTTAGTCCTTCTTTGAGTGCAGGGGACTGGACTAGATGACCTCTTGATATCCATTCCGGTCCTATGGTTCTGTGATAGAGAGGCAATGATCCCAGCATATATGCTGCCTCCTCCATCTTAGCAGAGCAGAATCCAACTGGTGAAGGATTTCCGCTGAATTTTCTAAGCGTGAGAAAAGGGGCCAGCTGAAAGAAAGCTGGCTAAGGTAATAGAGTTGGCCTAAATTACAACCTCAGCTCCAAGCAGGAGACCTGGAGAGGGGAACTCCTGTCTTAAGGAGGTAAACCAGAACTGCTTGAAGTATAACAGATGGTGTTACCTGCACAAACTCCAGAAGGAGGGCTGCGGGGAGGCAGTCAACTGGGATGGGGAGAGACAGAGACTGGCTTACTGAAATTCAATCCAACTGCACCCAGAGAGGCTGAGAGTAGCACTGAAGAAGCTCTACAGTAGCCTGCTGGGAAGAAGCCTGACAAGGAAACAGAACTCCAGAGGGGGAGTAGTGGATTCTGTGGCCTGCAGAGATGTTGACAAACGGAGGAAAAAATAGGAACAGTCTGGTGAAGTTGCAAGAGATTGTAAGAAGCTGTCCTTAGCCACCTAAAACAAGGTCCATGGGCTGAAACTAGAGGAGAAGGTGGGCTTGTGTTCCCCTACCACCCCCAGGAACAAGGGAAGTACAAGCCTGAGGACATAGAAGCAAAGACAGATTAATCCCAAATAGGGGCTGCAGGCCTAGTTCAAGAACACTAGACTTTGAATTTTCTGTTAGTACTTTTCCTGTGTATCCCAGAAGGGGGCTGAACTGAAAGGGGACTTGGCCAGAGGGCCTGGCCATGGAAGCTTCTTACAGCTCCAATACCTGAGTAACAGACAGCAGGTGGCGCTAGAGCAGAAAAATCCCTGCAGTGCTGCATCCTGCATGAGGGGGTGCTCTCTGGGTAAGTCTACACCGTGACAAGAGAAGGCAAAACTTGGCTGGGGGGGGGGTATTTTTGATGTAGGGAAGCATAAAAGGCTATGACCCTCAACTAGGGTGTGAAGGGATTTTTTCTGTATTACTGTAGCACCTAGTAGTCGTAGTGTAACAATCCAGGTCCAGACACTCCAAGGAGAGACAGACGGTGGGGGTTGGGGCCAAACCCACCATATTAAGCAAATTAATCAACTGGCTTTACAGTGTTACTGTGTATAAAAATGTCAAGTCAGGTCTCTCACAAAAGCTTGTAATGGCCTGAGCCTAATGGCCATTAGGTATACAGATTAGGGTTACGAATCCATGCATGTGCGGAAAACTGTATCTATAGTGCAACTATAGCATTGCTTCACAGCAATGTGGTGATGCAACCAGGCAGGGAGGGTGCATCCCAAGCCAGTTGTTTATAGGAAACTAGCTCCAAGCGGCTAGCAGCGTCCAGCTAAGACAAGACAGTGATTAACTTTAATGGTTCATGAGAAAACATTGAAACAACTTGAAACTGAAAAGAAAATTCCAATTTGGGGAAACCCCCCTGCTCTGTGTATCCATGAATTACCACAGTCTGAGGAAAAAACTATGGGGAGGGTGCAACCAGTATTTAAAAGGGAAGAGATATGAAGTGAAGGCTATCCAAAAACTGCCGTTGGCATGCAAGTTGGGTACTGCCCATGAAGGATTGCATCCCCTGTAAGACACAGGGCATGCTGGGAAACTGTTCAAAGGCAATAAGTAACTTGTATTAGAACAGGGAATTTAGCTAATATAGAAGTGTAAAGCCTGAGACTGGGTTTCATGTTTATTTACTGTGTAATTTGTATATTTGCTTTTCTTACCATTTCATCTTTGAATCTGATTTTTCTATTCAATAAACTGTATTAATTTTTATCTCAAGCAGCTCTGTGCTGTGCAAACTGTGTGAAGTGTGTACACCAAAGTGAACTGATGATCAAGGGCAGATTTCATGTCTTTGGAGGTGGTAAGCCAGAGGAGAACAGTCTGAGTGTCTGATAGTTAAGAACTCCAGGAGATGGATTTGGGGGACTTGGGACCAGAAGGGATTGCTGACATCACCCTGCAAGAAGCACTTAGGTTGGTGGAAGCCAATGTGGGACCTTATGCTTGTAGCCTGGATGCTGGTGTCAGAACCAGAACACTGAACCACAGCAGCATAACATTAAGACCACCAAAGTTACAAGGTAGGTGGTGACAGAGCCCCTTATTGGTTTGGGTGATCCCCAAAAGTTAGTTGTGTAGTCTTGACAAGCAGTGTACCCCAATATCTGCAAATGGAGAATCACACTCCAAACACTTGCATTAACAGATCCTAATGGATTCAAAAGTAAGGGAGCAAAGTACAAAGGTACAATCTATTTTCTTTTGTTTATTTTGGGTTAAGGGAAATAGAACAAAGGAAGGGGGAAATGAGTCAGGTCAAGTCCTTAGACACAATGGAGAGAAAGCAGCTTGGGAGATTGTTTGACCCCATTCTGCTAGGTGCTATACAAACATGGAAAAAATAATGGTCCCTGCTCCAAAGAGAAGAGCAAAATCTGGCTCCTTTTCCTAGTCAGACCACGCCACATGCTCGAGCTACTAGCAGGAGGCTAGAGAATGAATGGTGGAAATCCTTCCCTGCAAAAAGTCAGAGTCAACAAATGGATCTTGGCCAAAACCATGCAGCATAGTTGCATCAATTCCATAAAGTTACTCAGTTCAAAATTTCCAGAAAAGAAGCTTTATAAGAAGTGATGTCAGTTTCAACCCCAAAATATTTGAGTATTTATCAGAGATTTTAATCACTCTGGAAAAATGGCTAACTCATTTCTCCCACCAGGACATATGATCATTGAAAGGAAATGGAAAAGCATGGAAGCACCAGCTGTTTTTGAATTAATCAGAGTTGGCTTAGTAACATCCAAGATGAATCAAATATGGTTCTGTGTGGATGATAAAGGTTGATGAATTGGAACTGGTTTTGGAGTCCTCTAAGGATCTTTCATGACTTTTGTGTCTAGTTACAAATGTGTTTGCTACTCATTTGATATGGATCAGTTATTTGGCTGTTTGTCCAGCTAGAAGTTAAAGGTTAGAGTTGTGTGAATAATCAGTTTTTCAGTTTGGTGGACAAACTGAAAATTGGTGGGGAGGGAGGGAAATTGTTCTGCAGTGACTCGATACAAAATAAATATTTATATATAGACTTTTGGCAAAACCCAAATGCTTTGGTAGACCCACATCTGCATCTTTCAGTCAGATGTTGCCTGATCTATGGATTGTGTATTAATTAGACTGACTTAACAATTCCCAGTTAACACTGAAGTTTGTTAGGTTATTTTAACAAGATCTGGTCCAGTATAATTACTGTCTGGTTGGGAACCCCAATGTGCACAGTTACATACAGTTTTTTCTAAATATGAGTGTTGAATTTGTAATAGTTATTAACCTAATCAGCAAAGTTACAAACACTCCAGCCCAGTAAGGTATATAGTGATAACACAGAATGAGCATCCATATCCTCACACTGTCCCTTGCAGAAAAACCTGAAGTGTTAGTTGCCACCATCACAACCAGTGGTGGTCATCCTGGCATCTCCCAAAGCGCACAAGCCAGGATACAGCTTTTATAATGTGCTATACTGACTCAGTTATGTCTAATGCATATTCAGTAGGGGGTTTAGCCACTTTCCCTTATTTTAACTTCCACACCCCACTAATGTTGGGGCACCCTTCTCCCACAGATTACTAAACCATCAAGCTTATTAGCATATACATCCATTAGTTACCATGGCATTCTTGTGGTTGGGGATCTGCTGATCTTCCTAACTTAAAATATTCCAGGCAGGTATAAACTAGCATCTTCTGGTTACCTGTCAGCAGTTTAGTCATTATAGCATTCTATCCTGTAATACCTTAAGATCTAGGGTTACTCCTGGTTAGCTGCTTATACTAAGGCTTTTGGGGGGCCTTATGCCTTGTTTAACTACAGTTGTTTACAAGCCTGTGGCTTGTAGGCTCATTGTTTTACTGCTTTAACTTATACTTGTGCCTTACCAAGCAAACACCTGTATCTGCAGGCTACAGAGGCGTGGGGAGGGGGAGAAGATGTCTGAAACGTTTTGTCCCAGCTCTATTAAAGATCCCTTTTGCACCCCCATCCTGTGAAGTGCTGACTTCCCTTCGCTGGGCTCACTGACATTTGTAGCAGTTAAGTCCCTCCTTGCAAGATAAGGCTATAAGAAAGCAGGGGCATAATCCTGTGTCCTGGTAAAGATCCCTTCTCTCAGTACATACAAAGCTATATGCAAACTTAATTGAGGACTTGTTTATACTGTGAAGTAATGTGCTCTATGAAATTATGGTTTCTAAAGCACACTAATGCCTTCTTCATTAACCAGTCTGTGTAGACCCTTCTTGGGCTCTTTAACACAGTGCTATTTGAAACAATACTATGTTAAAGCACACTAAGGAACTTTCGTGTACACCAGCAGGGTCAAGGGTTTATTTGTTATGAGAGAGTAAAGCATGCTTGTATTGAGGAAAGAGCCAGAGAAGAGTAATGGAAGGAATGAAAGTGGGCATGAGGAAGATCAGGTCATGGCATGGCATGGGGCAAGTGGAGGGGTTGGAGCAGGTGAGCTGATGAGGAGAAACCTCTGTTACTGTAACAGGAAAGAAGCAGAGAGTTGTAGAAGGAGGAAGGGAAGGCAAGTAGAGGGGTGGAGGAGGAAGGTCTAAAATTGTTTCTCTTGGAAGAAATCTGTAACATCCTTTTCAGAGAAAATAGAGGCAGGAGAAGGGGAGGGTTTCAGGAGTGAGTCAAAGCTGATGGAAAGAGCAGCTGAGATTGCAGACATGGGCTTTGATGTTGAGAAGTGGAGTTCTTTAGCTAAGAAGAACTGAAGGAGGAAAGAATGAATTTATAATGGAGGAAGTCAGCCTGGACACAAGGTATCTGCTAAAGAAGTGGATGTGGGGGTGAGCCAAGAATATGCCTGCAAGAAAATGGCTATCCAGATATTTAACTGCATTTCACTGAACAGCGCAAACCTACAGTCAGTTAATACCACTTTGCCAGATATTAAACAAACCCACCAGTTTCTGCAAGGATAATACTAGAACTCTTAACTTCCAGAAAGACACCAATGACATGCTTTGGAGGTAGCCACATTACCCATAAATGGCAAAGACACCAGTGAGCTATATTGGTCAGCCTAATGAATGCCCCAAAACCCTTATACAAGCACTTATCATGGTAGGTAGGTATAGGACTTGATCTAAAGAACACTGCTGATAATGAAAAGACTCCCATTGGCCTCGGAAAGGTGTGGCTAAAGCCCTTATCATTCCAGCTGGATGCAAAGCACCCCTTCAAAAACCTCACTGAAGTTTGGGTTTTAAGCATGTGCTTACAACTGAGCACACGATCTGCTAAACAGGGATAGTCTGAAGCACACTTCTCAATGTTTTGTTGATGCAGGGCCTTTGAGCTCATCCTGCAAGCCTTCCACATGCAGAACTTCCACCGAAGGCAGGCAGCTGAATGTCCTAGTATACCATAGAACAGGGATCGGCAACCTTTGGCATGTGGCCTGTCAGGGAAAGCCGCTGGGGGGCTGGGACAGTTTGTTTACCTGCAGCGTCCGCAGGTTCTGCTGATCGCAGCTCATACTGGTGGCGGTTTGCTGTTCCAGGCCAACGGGGGGTGCAGGAAGCAGCACAGGCTGGGGGATGTGCTGGCTGCCGCTTCCCACAGCCCCCATTGGCCTGGGACGGAAAACCACAGCCAGTGGGAGCTGCGATCAGCCAAACCTGCAGACGCGACAGGTAAACAAACTGGCCTGGCCTGCCAGGGGGCTTGGCCTGGCCTGCCAGGGGGCTTGGCCTGGCCTGCCATGTGTCAAAGGTTGCCAATCCCTGCAGGGGCCTGGGCTAGATTAATTATTAAGCTCCATCCTGATGTAAATCAGGAGTAAGACTGAAGAGCAAAGTACATTGTTTGCATACCAAGAATCACTTAAGCCTATATCTTTACAGCCATGCCCATTATTTGCTCACATTCTGTAGCACAGCTACCTTGCACACCTGACGTGTTTTGGGTTGCGGATTGAAGGCCAGACTAAAAAAATTGTAGGGATGGGTACAGTCTGTAACCTGAATACAAAACCTATGCAACAGAAGCACAGCACTGTTTTAAATGCATTAATTAAAATGGCTAGGCAAAATAAAAGCTTAAACACTTGCCTATGGCCCTGAGCCCACAAACATATGTGTGCTGACCTTTATTCATGCAATGGAAGTCAATGGGATTTCTTTTTTATTGAGTGGAGTTAAGCATGTGCATAAATGTGGGATAAGGGCTTATGTGCTCACCCCCAAGGGGCACAAGCATCTTAAAATCAGCATGTCTGCAGCAACTTGTGTGTGCACACAGCAGGGGAGAGTCTGCCATGGATGAGATCTGTTGTAGATTTCAGCAATTCATTGCAGTAGGAGGAAATGTGAATAGGCCTGAGACTTATACACTGCTTTCATACATAGTGTGGATCCACTGCCCTATTGAGCATTCGAATTGTGTCTTCACTTCGCTCAGCATTAATCAATCAGGTTGTTGAACTCCAGAGTTTACTTTTTGCAAGATGAGGGCATTGTTATTCCAGTGTACCAGTTATCCCCACAAGCAAAAGTCCTTTTACTTGAATTTGGCGTGCAAGCTGAGGAATGGGCCCTATTAAAAGCATTAGTAAGTAAATTATTTTCCTATCAAACCAGATTAAACAGGCTGGCTGTTTCTACTGCACTGATTTTAAAAAATCATTCTGATATCCCAGTTATTCCCCATAACCCTTTTGTATGCTAATTAAAAGTGGCTAGGAGCTTTCTGATTTTCTTATGAAAAAATCAGTGTCTGTTCTCCTCCTGTTCCTGCTATTCAGATAGATAAATTATTCGTCTAAGTCATTAATGCAGTAATACAAAGCATTCTAGAAGTGAATCACATTATTTTGAATAAGGTAAAATATAAAAAGAAACTCCAACAGCATAAACGTATGCAATTGATCCAAGGTCTTTTGTTTGTTTTTAAATGTTGAAAGCAATTTTTTTTTAACACTGATAGTTGCGCTGTTTTTTGTCTTTTGTTTTTTTACACATTATCATAATTGGGAAAATAAGGTTACTGGTTAAGTTCTGATTTTTGACATACTACCTGACAAAGTTTTATTAATGCAAAGATGAATACTCTGTATCACAATAGAGAACTCTCATTTATTGTAGTGAAAGCCCTAGAGAAATCTCAGTTTTACTTTGACTTAAAATGGCTGAAATATTTTGTTAAATGGTCTTGGCTGATTTAGATACTCTCAACCAATAATAAATGGCATTGGTAGCATAAAACCATAGTAAGATAGCTTACTGCACAGCTCTGCTGGATACTCTTCGAGTTTTTTGTCACCTTCACAACACTAATAGCAGTAAGTAAATTAAAACAATTTCTCAAGCATCTATCTAATCATGTTAGATTTTTGTGTCCAGGAAAACTAAGATATGATAGTCTTTCAGCAGAACTGAAACTGATACCAGAAAGACACCAGTTTTGTTTCCAAACTTCTTTACAGTGGATTATTCTGGAGGGATAGAAACTGAGTGAGTAAATCTGGACTAGATCTGCTTCATGCTTTGTATGTATTTGAATAGTAAGCCACTCCTTACATAATTATTGTTGTTCACTTCAAATGACATCATTGCCGTTGAAGCTCAAGTGTTTCAATATTTTCTCCAAGCACACTGTGGGCTGAATCCTCTGCTGGTGTAAATGGTGAGGTCAATTGAGTTGTGCTCATTTATACCAGCAGAGTATTTGGCTAGGTATCTTAAGAAATTTCCAGGTAAATTTAATTCTCTAGGAGAATAAAGTTTTAATTCTACTTGAAATAGTTTACATACTTCTGTTTTCGCTAAAAGGCAGTGGGAATTAGGCACCTCAGTGTCATTCATAACTTTGAAATTCTCTCTCTAGAAGTAGAAAATCATTAGCATAAAATGCCCAGGAAGAAAATCTGGGACCCCAACCCTTGCACATTGCATCAAAAACAGTGTTGACTGAAAATTTAGAGAACTTTTCAGTTAGTACTTCTGAAAAATGGGGTTTATAATGTCATTAATGATTTTTGCATGACAACCACAACCCTGTGTTAAATTGTAGAGCTTGCCAAGCACACCTACCAATCAACACCTGGATCCAGCAGGTATTCTGCAAAAGGTGAACTCTACTGGCAAGAATGCTTTTAAGCCACACAGCACTTTCCTTTTCAAGCATATGATTAATCAGCAACTCGTAACAGCAGAACTAGTTAGTTTTGTCATTTTTTTGAAAAATTCCTCACATTACTGTTTCCTCACAGTATATCTGTAAAATAAACATTCCACACACTGATTTGTTGTTTTTAAATAAATGTTAGGAATATTTTCTTATAACTAGAGTCATCTTGTGTTGCATATTTCCCTTCAACCTGACAATCAACATAAATAGTTATAATCGTATTCTTTCTCTGATTCTGCACCAAAAATATTGTTAATTAAAGAACACGCTGAAGATAAACAATCAGAAAATTTGACCCTAACACATGCACCATTCAACTGACTTTATTGTTTTAAACATTACCACCCCAAAACAAGGAATTTTAAAGCATTGAATCCTAGCTCCTTATGGTTGCAGATATGCCTACCACACTGTTTTTAAGTGCTTTTGGCTCCTTTCATGAGAGTCAACAGGGGCTTGAACATGACAAAATTTCTGCTCTCTGAGCACAATGCAGAGCAGGCAGATTGTTAGTTTTAACTTCCTGCTGATGCATAAGAACAAACCCAGTTGTCTGTCATAATATATTTAGACTGTAAGGCAGGGATCGGCAACCTTTGGCATGAAGCCTATCAGGGAAAGCCGCTGGCAGGCCAGGACGGTTTGTTTACCTGTAGCGTCCTCAGGTTCGACCAATCGCAGCTCCCACTGGCCGCAGTTCACAGGACCTCCAAATCACTTGTGACACCTCTCAGTTGTCTGCCATCTGCAGATTTCATAAGTATGCTCTCCACTCCATTATCAGGCGAAGTATTTCCAGTAGAGATAAGGAGATTATACAAGGCACTGGTGAGACCTCATCTGGAATGCTGTGTGCAGTTCTGGTCTCCCATGTTTAAGAAGAATGAATTCAAACTGGAACAAGAACAAAGGGATATAAACTAAGCATCAGGAAGTTTAGACTTGAAATTAGACAAAGGTTTCTAACCATTAGATGACTGAAGTTCTGGAACAGCCTTCCAAGGGGAGCGGTGGGGGGCAAAAGACATATCTAGCTTCAAGACTAAGCTTGATAAGTTTATAGAGTGGATGGTATGATGGGATAGCCTAATTTTGGCAATTAACTGATCTTTGACTATTAGCGGTAAATATGGGATGTAAAATGGGGTGGGATCTGAGTTACTACAGATAATTCTTTCTTGGATGTCTGGCTGGTGAGTCTTGCCTACATGCTCAGGGTTCAGCTGATTGCCATATTTGGCATCTGGAAGGAATTTTCCTCCAGGGCAGATTGCCAGAGGCCCTGGGGGGTTTTCACCTTCCTCTGCCGCATGGGGCACGGGTCACTTGCCGGAGGATTCTCTGCACCTTGAAGTCTTTAAACCATGATGTGAGGACTTCAGTAGCTCAGACATAGGTTAGGGGTTTATTACAGGAGTGGGTGGGTGAGATTCTGTGGCCTGCATTGTGCAGGAGGTCAGAGTAGACTGTCATAATGGTCCCTTCTGACCTTAAAGTCTATGACTCTATTATTTCAGTAGTTAACTATAATATTGACTAGTACCAGATCTGAACTAAACCCTGCAGGACCCCATTCGATACATCCACCCAGTTTGACAGTGAATCATTGATTACTACTATGAGTAGTCTTTCAACCAGTAGAGCACCCACTGTCACATTCTGGGGCTCAGTCCAGATCAGTGAGGGGTGGTGACATCTCTTGCCTTGTAACCCTGAGTGCCTTAAAATGCTCTGCTTCTATAGTTCCCTTGTCTGGACCCACTCAGCCAACATATAAGAATGCACCGAGTATCTGTGTGATAAGTTGCCCTGCACCAGCAGCTCTGACTCCAGTAAGCTGCTAATTACACCACAGCTACAGTCTGACCTCTGCCAGCCTTGGTTACACCTGGCAAGATGATCTTAGCACCCTTGGGTCCCACATTTTCCTAAAACCCCATGCTCTGTGATGTCCATCCGTTTTCTGGACCATACAGAGGAACAATAAGGTTTTGTTGCTCCTCTAACGAGAAAAAAATACATATACAAATTTGTATACAAGTACAAAGAGAATTTGACTCAGTCTTACAGCTGAGATGAGAACATAAATTCCATTTCACAAAGAATTCTGAGATTTTAAAATTTGTTTCTGTTCCAATTTGGAACAAACAGTGAAATTTTCAAAATTCTCAGAAAATTCTCCCCCACATTTGTTTCATCTCAGTCAAAATATTTCAGAAGTGAAATCTCTTTTTGATTTCAATGTTTTTGTGTTTATAATATGAAATTTTAAAAATCAAAATCCAATGTCATTTTGAAGGGAAAATTCAAAACTTTTCATTCCAAAAATGTCAAAAGGAACCATCAGGAAAGGGATAGATAAGACAAAAGATATCATAATGTTGCTTTGTAAATCCATAGTGCACCCACACCTTGAATATTGCCTGCAGTTCTGGTTGCCCCATTTTAAAAAAGATATTAGAATTGGAAAAGGTACAGAAAAGGGCAACAGAAATGATTAAGGTTAGCTTCCAAATGAGGAGGTTTTAAAAAGACTGGGACTTTTCAGCTTGGACAAGAGAGGATGGTGTAGGGGTAGAATAGAGATCTTTAAAATCATGAATGACATGGAGAAATTGAATAAGGAATTGTTATTTACTCCTTTACATAACATAAAACCAGGGGTCACCCAAAGAAATTAATAGGCAGCAGATATAAAACAAAAAAAAGGAAGTACTTCGCACACCACACAGTCAACCTGTGGAACTTATTGCCAGGGAATGTTGCGAAGGCCAAAACTAAACCGGGTTCAAAAAGAATTAAATAAGTTCATGGAGGATAGCCAAGATGGTCAAGGATGAAACCCCAGGGTTTGGGAGTTCCTACCCTCTGACTGCCAGAAGCAGGGAGTGGACAACAGGGGATGGACCACTTGACGACTGCCTGTTCCGTTCATTCCCTCTGAAGCACCTGGTGTTGGCCACTCTTGGAAGACAGGATACTAGGCTAGGTGGACCATTGGTCTGACCCTGTGTGACTCTTCTTATGTAGAATGGAACATTTTGCCACTGAGATTTTTTCCCCTTCTACCTCCGCTCCACAAATAAAATTTCTGCAGAATTTATATGAATTCACAAAGTGTTTTGATTAAGATGAAACTGTGTTTTCTGACAGTAAATACTTTTGTTAAGCTTTTCTAACAATGTGATGGGGAATACAAATCCTTCACCAAAAAAAGGAGGGTTTAAAGAGCAGCTTGGGGCTCAATCAGCCTTACTCGCCACACCTGCAAGGCATGCCAATCTTGGAGGAGGAGCCTTGAAAGGGAGAAGCCCAGGTCAGAATGGCCCAGCCCTGGGAGGTGGACAGAGCTCTTTCCACTAGTTGTCAGGATGGAGACACCAGTAAGAAAGGGCTAGTTTGCTAAGCCCTTTGAACCTGGGACTAGTTGGGGAAAAGGAGCCAGTTGAAGGCACAGTGAACTGAGGCTCTACAATTGGCTCAAGTTACAAGTCCACCTCAACAGAGGAAAGCTGGGGGACCCCTGCATTGAAAGGAGAGACTGAGGGACTGCCTGAACCACAACTGCAGCTCCACCAGGAGTACTGGAGGGGACCAGAAGGACTGTTTGAAATACAGCCCAACTAGTGCTAGAAAGACTGAGAGTGACTTTGCAGAAGCTCTTCGGTATCCTGCAAGGAAGAAGCTGTGAGGCGCCACAAATCCACATTGGGAATAGCAGAGTTCACAGATCTGGGGAACACACTTACAAGCAGGGAAAGGTAGGAGCAGCCCAGGGAAAAGGCATAGGTTTGAAGTAACAACCCTTAGTAGCCCAAAACTGGGTCCCTCGGGTGGAACCCAGAGTAGCGAGTGGGTCTGGGTTTCCCTACCTCTTTCCCAGACCAAGGGGAGAAGAGTAGGTTTCTGGGTTGAGAGAAGTCAAGAACAATGAGCCCTGGGTGGGGGCTGAGAGCTTGGTATAGAGACTGCTAGATGCTGGATTCTTCCTGTCTTTATAGACTGGACCCTGAATTACCCCAAAAGGGACAAAACTCAAGAGTGACCTGACCAGAGCACTATGTCACAAGGCAATTTTGTTTTAATTTTCAAAAATTTAAATCTTTTAAAATTTAAAGACCACTAGTGGATCTAGAAGCCTAGTAGGAAGAACAGTGATGGAGGAAAAACTTTGCAACACGTCACCTTGCTATGAGGGGAAACCATGACTTGTGAGTCACTTTGCCATAGGCCAGTTCTATTCAGTAGCCTAATTTAAAAAAAATTGTACATACAGAGATAATGATAATCCAATATTATACTTCAGGATGCCTGTAAGTTAATTAATACAGAGGTCAGGAAGGAGTGTTTTCTCCATGTACAGGATTGCTCCAGAAGATGGCAATTCATGATGCAGGCTAACTCTAAAAAAGGATAGAGCTTGATGGACAAATAGTCTAATAGGCTATCTTGTGCAAAAAGCTTCTGCTTCTAATAGCATGATTCATGAGAGAGAGAGACGGAATGGGAAATATAATATGAGGGATGAATTACAAAGGACTTGTCTTTTCTCAGATTCTCAATCCCATTCCAGTTTAATTTGTGAAATCCTGTGTGAACAAGGAAAGTGGACTGTTGAGGAGAAAAAAACAAAACAAAACCTGGAATGGGAGCTGCTTACACCTGTTCTTGGGAACAGACTTTTTTGACATGTGTCAAATATAAAGGGAAGGGTAACCACCTTTCTGTATACAGTGCTATAAAATCCCTTCTGGCCAGAGGCAAAACTCTTTCACCTGTAAAGGGTTAAGAAGCTAAGATAACCTTGCTGGCACCTGACCCAAAATGACCAATGAGGAGACAAGATACTTTAAAATCTGGAGCGGTGGGGGGAACAAAGGGGTCTGTCTGTCCGTGTGATGCTTTTGCCGGGAACAGATCAGGAATGCAGCCTTAAAACTCCTGTAAAGTTAGTAAGTAATCTAGCTAGAACCTGCATTAGACTTTCTTTTGTTTAATGGCTGGTAAAAAAGCTGTGTCTTTTTGTAACTTAAGGTTTTGTGTAGAGGGATTCTCTGTGTTTTGAATCTGATTACCCTGTAAGGTATTTACCATCCTGATTTTACAGAGGTGATTCTTTTACCTTTTCTTTAATTAAAATTCTTCTTTTAAAAACCTGAATGATTTTTCATTACTCTTAAGATCCAAGGGTTTGGGTCTGTGTTCACCTGTACCAATTGGTGAGGATTATTATCAAGCCTTCCCCAGGAAAGGGGGTGTAGGGCTTGGAGGGATATTTTGGGGGAAAGTAGTCTCCAAGTGGGCTCTTTCCCTGTTTTGTTTAAAATGCTTGGTGGTGGCAGCATACGGTTCAAGGCCAAGGCAAAGTTTGTACCTTGGGAAAGTTTTTAACCTAAGCTGGTAAGAATACGTTTAGGGGGTCTTTCATGCAGGTCCCCACATCTGTACCCTAGCGTTCAGAGTGGGGAGGGAACCTTGACAATATGTCACTGGTAAATACCCAAGTTTCATAGCCACAGTAAATAAAATATCACTTTCCGAATAAATTAGGCATTTTATGCTATCCTCAGAATTGCTAATGACATCCTGTGTAATATGATGATTATTCCTCTCCAGAGGCAGCATTTTCTAATCTGCTTGCACCTGTGGCTTTCTGCAGTTACAAAGAAGGCCTTCCAAAGACTGCCTTTCCCAGTGGAACATAGCTGATATTCAACGTGGCTTAAATAATATTACTTTCTAAATACACCTCCAGGTCTTGCAGTTTTGAATTTGCATGGACTTTGACATGCAGTTGTCAAATTCCAATGACAGCAGCCTTTGTCTTGTAGTTCACCCTGGTCACCTTGCATACCAAATTAAACAACTACAACAGGGTTAATTCTGTGTGTTTTGGTTTGTTTAACCAACACCTATATTTCTTAGAGCAGGGTGGCAGCACGTTTATCTGTTGCCTCTGGCATTAGAATGACACGAGTCCAATATCCCACTGTAATCAACAGAAGCAAAAACTTTCTAATGCATTCTTTGGTAATACTAATGGGCAAGCTTTAAAATGATTGAATATCCATTTTGAATCTGATAAGATTTGGGGAGAAATGACTTGTGTGTTTTTTTCCAAAGCTCATGCAAAACTGTCCAGATGGCTGACATTTTCTTCCTTCCTCCCTTTAAAAAAAAAAAAAAAGTTCTCCACATAAAAGCCAAGAAATTAGTAATAAATGTGTAATGCAAAATTATGAACCACGAGTGCTTTTCACATCAGTGAGACACACACACAACCTTTCCCAGGCTGCATAATGCAACAGGAGACCAAAGGCCACACTTCATCTCCACAATCCTCCTGACACATTTCAAGAGTGAGCAAGAACTGAGTACTCCTTGCCTGTGGGGCTGCTATTGTGATTATCTATTGCATGAGGTAGGCAGGGAGCTATAGGTTCTTTAACTGTGTATCACCTAGCCCTTCAATACAAGCTGTGTTTGCCAACACAAGGCACTTTATGGACCTATAGTTTTAGACAAAGTCAACTATTTTTTTAAACTCGCAACCCTTAAAGACTATAAAAATTTATTTTTCATTGTTCATCAATTCTTTGCCTTTGCCTTCTGAGTGTGTGAATGCATTTATTTCCAGACAGCAGCTGATTATAAGCTAACATTTGGCTTTATAAATAAAGATTTTTTATGAGACTGAAAACTGTGCAAAGCTTAACCATGCTTCCATGCGTGCACACACACAAAATAAACAAACATTTTTAAAAAGCCTGTGGGATGGAATCACTTGCTTTTTATTGCTGCCTTCTTATAAGCATGGTGTGAGATATTCATATGGGAATCCGCTAAAAGTTCACTCAGCAAAACATGACTTCTTATTTTGATTAATATAAAAGCAGGATTTTCAAGATTATACAGTATTTTTCCCCACCTACTGCAACACTTACCTCCCTGACAAAATTGCTAGAGAATTTCTGTTAGAGGCTTTCATTGGAGAAGACACAACCATAGGGGCTGGATTGCGGGGAGGGTGAGGGCAGGGGTCAGCTGGCAACCTGCCGGGGGAATCAAGTGTGAGAGAAGCATTCAGCTGCAAGGAGGTACTCAAGAGGTGTGTCTCTTTACACATACATTGAAAGTCAATAGGAGTTAGGTGCCTAACTCTCCATTTGTGTCTTAGAGTATATATATAGACTGCCAGATCTGAAATACTCAGTCTGATGGTAATGTAAAAACATTTGCTTTACACAAGTGACTATACTCAGTAATTAGCCTTCAAGGTTCAAAGTCAATCTTAACTTTCCCTTCACTAACATTTACTCCTATTTGAAAAACTGGGGGGAGGGGAGGAGAGGAAGTGAAAAACCCACTTTTTTTACAAGGTGTGTTTAAATAATTTAATTGTTTCCTTTGAAGAATCACATTTCTGCTCTCACTAGGTTACAGAATGTGCTAAACCCTAACTATGTAATCAAGCTAGGCATCACAATATCACATTTCATGGAAAGAATTTAAAATACAAGGTTTTCTGAAGAAAAACAGTTAAAGCATCACTCTCAATAATTGTTTTGGCCTTTTAAAAATATAGCAGCTGGAAGCCATATCATTTCTCTTGTCCTGAAGGAAGAAGATATGGTACAATTTTTTTCCAACAGGAATTCAGCCTTTTAGGCAGGTGTGACATACCCAGAGTACAATCTAGACTAGGGAGTAGCTGTGCCATCCCTTCCCACTAATGTGGGGTGCCCTTTACACTGCTTTGCTGCTGTAGCCTCTAGTCAAGACTGCTCACAAACAGCCTCCAGCCATGTAAGTCACTCCCAGCTTTTACTGCAGGCCAGTCTCAGCTAGGCTCTTGCCAGCCTGAATTATATTGCAGGATGACTCCAGCACACTCCCAGATTTTTCCCCAGAAATGTACATCTCAAATGTTCTCCAGGTTGATACAAGCTTATATAAAGTCTGGCATTGTATTAATAGAAATGATATGCACATATCTTGTTACCCCAAATGGAGTTCCCTAAACAACTGAGTTCCAACACACTGGTTTAGATAAAACAAGTTTATGAACTACCCACACACACAGAGATTTTTTAAGTGAATTCAAGCAATGAAGTATAAAAGTCAGAAATAGTTACAAGAAAAATAAAGATAAAATGCAACTAGTGCCTAACTTACTAAACTATGTTAAATTGAAAACAAAGGTCTCAGTACTCTAACTGGCCAAACTCCTGAGGCCAGTATACTTTCTTCTGTCAAATGTCTGCTTCCTTTCTTCCTTCTGGTGCAGTGAATGAATGGACAAAGAGAGCAAGGAGGAGAGGGGTCCAGTGGGGTGTCTGCCCTTTCTTTTTATAGTCCTGTCCTCCCTTTGAGAAGCATTTCCAATGGGGAGCATAGTGACAGGAAATCTATGTGGACAGAAACCACATGCTGTTTTTTTGCTACAATGAGAAAAAAACAAACAGCTAATGTTTGCTTTGAGTGAGTGAGAGAGAAGCAGGGGATGGAGCAAGGTCTGAACTTACAAGACAGCATGCTGACATACTCTCAGCACCCCCAAAAACCCACTCTCTCTCCTCCCCATTTGAAAAGCATGTTGCAGCCACTTGAATGCTGGGATAGCTGCCCATAATGCACCGCTCCCAATGCAGCTGCAAGTGCTGCAAATGTGGCCACGCCAGTGTGTTTTCAGCTCTCAGTGTGGACAGACTGAAGCGCTTTCCCTAGTGCGTTCTCCGAAGGCTGGTTTAACCCAAAGCGCTCTACAGCTACAAGTGTAGACAAGCCCTTAGTAGGTAAAGACCCATTGACCTTGTTTACACCTGCCTGAGATGTCAGCTTTCCCTTTGTCTCTGAGGCTCTGGTTTGGCAGCTCCTCAGACTAGGAACATATTTTAGTAACACCATGCAGTCTAATCTTATTACTTTACATCCAATGTTGCCACACATATTTTACCAGGACAATAATGACCAGCAAATTGTGAGTTTTCAAATGATACCTCACAAGGCATACTTTGTACAAAGATTATTATAATAGTGTGCAAAGTGTGAATACGGGAGTATAGTCTGTCACAGTGGGCAACCGCCTTTAGGTCAGGTGGGATTTTTAAGGCTAAAGGAATGAACCCACATAACCTTAACATAAATCCCATCTGTCCCCCCCAATGGCTGGCTAGATTAGACAGATGGATCCTTCATTATATTGCTGTGTCAGATTTAACATAATTGTACAAATGACAGAGTAAAACAAAATAAAGCAAGTGGAAATACGACTCTGGAAAGAATATGTTGACTAAAATTAAATTCAGTCATGTCATTTCTGGTCATAATGTCGTGGTGAGTTCAGAGTTGTAACTTACTTTAATATACAGTGCACTCAGTATAAATCTGGCTGCTGTTGTAGCTGCTACACCCATTGTCTTTCCTTTTCTTGTTTTACTGCATAGTTTTATAAAACACTAATTGTAGCCTGAAGAGAGTGCAGAAATACCAAAGCAATTGCCACTGCTTTAGAAATAGGCAGCTGTAACTTTCAATCTTGTTCCCCAAGTTCTCTTGTTCTCAGTGTTATCTAAAATAGATCTCGTGTGAGAAATCTTGACCCTGCTGAAGTTAATTTTGCCATTGACTTCAGTGTGGCCAGGATTTTACTCTACAACTGGTAATGTGGCACAGACTTCAGTAGTTCTCTGTGGTCATACACAAAGCCTCTTTTGGGGAAGGTACTAGTCAATGAATAAAATTGTAATCCTGAATCATCAAAAGTGAGTAGCATTAGGTAGAGGTGGCCAACTGTAGCTAGCACTGCTCTGTGACTTGTGAGACCTTGGTTCAATTCCCAGCTCTGCAAGTGGTTTGCTGTGTGATCTGGGTCAAGTCATTTTCCTGATTTGTAAAATGACTTGATAATGGTACTGACCATCTTTGTAAAGTGTTTGGAGATCTGAAAAGTGCTATGCAAAAGCTAGATATTATTGTTCAAATGTCAATGAATTAATCATATTTGTATGAATAATTAGTTTCATATTGAAGGAAATAGGTCTAATGAATTTTCTGTATTTGCAAGAAGCCAATCTGGCAGCCAAGGATTTTGATAAAGTGCAGCAATTATCTGGCCAGACCTCATTTGTCCCAGCCCCCACCCTCAAAATGCCTTATGCTAGGGCTAAAAATGGTGGCAAAGAACTAATCTAAAATATCCCATATTGGAGTTTCATTTTAAATAAACCTCAAAGGTTCCAGAAGGGGCTTTAGAACATCAGTTTAATTTTTTTTAATGTAATTTTCTGAATTATCACCTCCTTCTTAAAAAAGAATTTGAATTAGTTGTGCTCTGAAAGCTCAAATGGCTAGAAAGGCATTTGGTTAGCTGTTAAACCTGTTGAAAAGTCATTTTTCATTACTAGTGACCAGCTCATAAACTCACAAGGTATTAATTCTGTCCATCTGAGTGTAGATCACTTAACAATTCAGCTCAGAATTAGCCCATATTATCCCCCTCACTGTTTTTCCATTTATTTTTGCTCTAATCTGAAGAGTCTGTTTTCCCCTACTTTCTAAACTTCAGTTTCTACAAAGATTAACAATAGAGTGAAGTCTGATAAGAATAACAAGAGTTACTTCCCAGCTACACTTCTGCTTTCTTAGCTTTTTCTTCTAATTCTCAAATGATCTATTTACCTTATGCTGTTTTCTATCTCAGAAAATCCAAATGACCCTTTGAGAGTTTTGACTGAGAATGCTGTGCCATGTGCTCTTATTTTTCTTGTGTTGGGCT
The DNA here is from genome assembly GCF_965152235.1 of Eretmochelys imbricata. NCBI lineage: Eukaryota > Metazoa > Chordata > Testudines > Cheloniidae > Eretmochelys > Eretmochelys imbricata. Next base: position 27,592,089 of record NC_135579.1, read on the forward strand.
TTTATTCTAATATATCAAACACAGTCAAATATTCCCTTTTCCCCTCCCAATTCTGCTTTCTGCCTCTAAGTCATATAGTGGAGACCCAATTATATTTCTGATGGACCTGTTTACAATCTGTCTCAAGAGGACATATCACAGAGATTCCCATTTTTCCTTTTTCCTGTGATTTTCTTAGCAGAGGCTTTCTAGGAATTTTAAAGCATGCAAGCATCATGTAAAAGGACTATTCTATTAGACTGGATCATTAGGTTGGTCTTGCAATAACCGGGTAGAACTTTCTTGTGACTATTTAATAATCAATACCTTGGTTTCTACATAACAAGATTTGTGGCTGAAATTTGAGAGATATCAAAGCTACTTAGTAATATATAAAAAACTACTTAGAAACATATTTTAAAAGTTTATATTTCAACATGAGAAAAATAGAGCAGAAAAATGTACAACTCTAAGGAGAGTGGGGATTTGTGGTGGAGTTTGTTTATTTGGGTTTAATTCTGCACAATATCCTATTTAGTTCAAATTTTCACCTTAAAATCAAATGAAACTATTTATTTCATATTTTAGGTCCCAATTCAGTAAAGCACTTAAACATGTGCTTAACTTTAATCATGTGAGTAGGTCCTACTGAAGTCATAGCTTGCTGAATCAGGGCCTTAACATGCATTTGGAAATAAATATTTTCAGGACATGAATGATTAGTAAATTAGGGCTATCCTGTTGCACTCTCTACAACAATACCTTCCTAGCCACATGATACTTTGGAAATTCCACAACCTTAAAGTCACTGGATGAAATCCTGGCCCCACTGAAGTCAATGGGGTGCTTTGCTATTGACTTCAGTGGGGCCAAGATTTCACCCCCTGAGTTTTCCTAGTTGTCCTCCCACAGCTTATTCTGGGGGAACCTGGCACAAAACTATATTTTTATTACTGTTTGAATTGCAGAGTAAAGCTATGGGCTAGTGAGGTAGATTTGTTCTGCCTCATCAAGAAATTTGTCAGTTAAGTTCTGATTGCAGAATCATCATCATTATTGCCAATGTTAGAGGCAAAATAGAATTCATATTTCTGGTGTTTGTAGTTCCTGTAGGTGGTTACAAAAATAATCACTTTTGACTTTAAGCTCAGCACCTTTGCCCTGGGAAACCCTGAGAGAATAAATATGAAAACCCACAATGTTTTTTCTACTCTCACTTTTCTAACTAATCATACTGTAGGGGAAAACATTATTATACTTAACATTAAAAATAGTCTGTGTGGCAGAAATAAACCCTGTTCTGTCTTCCACTAAATATGGTTTTCTGGAGGCTGTTACATAAGGAAAAAAATCAATACAAATTAATTGTTAGAATAACATATTGTTTGTACAATTAGAATGTAATTCATTTTGCAACCTCCAAGTTCTCGAAGAGTTACTAAATAATCTTTCACTCGTCCCTAATTAATCAGTAATGTCCAGCCTGCACATTTTGTTTTTGTTTGCAGTTCTTTCATTTCAAGCAGTAAAACCTGAGGATTTTTGATTTTAAGATGTTCTGACTGCAACTTATGAGCCTAATAGCCATCACACAGCATTTATGATCCTATATTGCACTTTAGGGAAAGCTGCTGTCGCTTGCTTGCTGGCTTTGTTTGCAGTAGTCCAAGCCCTGGAGACATCAGCATTTAACTGTGGTTTGAAATTGCTGAAGTGTGTCATTCCACCAGATTGGGTGGCCTACACAGTATCTCTAATAAGAAATGGCTTTTGGGGGTTGTTTGTTTGTTTGCTTTTTGGAGGGGGGACAGACGAGGTTGGGGAACCACACACATACTGTGTTCAGGACAGGTTGTCATGTTGTTCAGTAATTCCTGAAGAAAGTGACTTGCTGTTCTCTCTGTGTTGAGCTGGAACATGAATGTAACTTGGAGTGAACCTATGTCTTACGTTTGTATTCATTGTTAGTTGACCCATCAGTCAGCCCTATGTCGCTATGATTAATCATTCAGACTCCAGTTGTCCAAAAAGACATTTCTAAAGCCTCTTCTGAACAAAACAAAACAAAAAAGGAGGGGGAACAAAGCAAAGTATTAGCAAAACAAACTGGGTTAAGCCTTGACATGATAATTTATCCCAACACTAGCAGATGAACAGAAGTACTGTTGTATGTGAATGATTAATGGCTGCTATGATTACAGGTGTGACAAGTAAGTAATAAAGTTTATGATTAAGAAAAATACTTTCCTTTCTTTTCCTAAGTGTGCAGATCTTGCAGCTCCACCTTAGCCTGCACCGTTGTTCAATTACAATGCAGATCTATTTGTAATTCAGATGTCATTAAACATTACTGATTCAAACATCTTCAACATAAAGTTGCACTTGATCTGTTAAATACGAAGGAGATGAGGAAACCCAGCATGTCCCTTGAAAAGGCTCTTTAACCTGGTGAAGGATTGTTTTTACATGCAGTTGTCTCTGCTCAATAGCATCTAAATTACCATCTTGGAAAATGTGGTATATTAACATAGAGCTGTTTGTACATTTGGGGATTGTACAAGCTAGTGATCAGAGGAGAACTCAAGCTGCAGAGTCCAGATCATTTTTCATAACTAGAGCTGTGAGAAATATTTGCTCTGAGACTTGAACCCATCCAGAAATAGCTTTGGGTTTCGTGTGTTTCAGAACCTCAGACCATACTATTGAGAAGTTGTCAAAGTTGGGTGGAATTTGTTTGTAGAGCTACACTCAAATTTCCAGCCAGCCTCCTGCCCTACTTCTTCCACTCCCACCAAGCACATTCTCTGTCTGATGCGATCTTTCCTATACTTGGAGGTTCAAGTCCATGCAAAGCTGTAGAGGTAGATTTATTTCAGCCCCTGCAAACTGAACATTCTAGGCTCAGTTGGCAAATCCATTACAAACCAACCGTTAAAATAACTCAATAAGTATCATGAACCAGGACCATTTAACTTGAATGACAGTATAATGTGATAATATAAGCAATCTGATAGTACACAAACAATGGTTCAGTGCTTGTAGGAGAGCAGGGCCTCCCGTACTGTGTCAAAACCTGGGTCACATAATAGACACCTCAAGCTTCATGAATGATACCATCAATGGTTCCTCCGCAAGATCTTCTGAATCAAGTGGGATGATTGATGCACCAACATCAGCATTCTGTCCCAAGCCAAAACCTCCAGCACTGAAGCTATGATTATCTGCCACCAACTCCGTTAGGTTGACCATGTTCTTCAAATGCCAGACAATTGACTCCTGAAGCAGGTAATGTTCTCACAACTGAGTCAAGGCCAACAGACAAGGGGAGGGCAAAAAAAAGTGCTTCAAAGACACCCTCAAAGCCAACATGACAAAGTGAATATCAACATAAATTCATGGAAAACCCAAGCCCTCAACTGATTGAAGTGGAGAAGGACTTTGTGGCAAGGATTCCAGCATTTCAAGACCCAAAAAAAGACAACAGGAAGCAGAGAAACAGGAAAGGAGGAAAGAACATTCTGCAGCTCAACTCAACAAACCAAACATGCTCCTTCCACTGGAAAATGTCTACCCCAATTGTGACAAGATCTATAGATTCCAGATCTGTCTCATTAGCCACCTGTGAATCTACCACCAATAACCAGCTATCATTTCATGGAAAACAATCATTCTCTAACTCCAACAGATTCCAGTAGTTAGATAGAATACAGGAGGCCCCTCTTTCTCTCTTTCCTCTCTCTGATATGATATACTCTGCCCCCTTGGAAGGGATGGAGGGGGAAGGAGCCTCAGACTCCTCCCATTATCTCCTGTGTAAATAAATAGGCCATGTAGTGTTCCAGACAGTCAATAAATTTGGGATCTGCTGCACCAGAATAGGTAGTGAGTCAAGGTCCCTTGCTGAAATGCCTTAAGTTTATGTCTGAGTGTTGGAAGCTCTATCACCCCAGCTGATCTCAAGTGTACAGTCCAAGATCAAGTGAAAGTTTGTCTTTTAAGTAACTTTTAGGAGCCAAACCATATAGAGTGTTAATAAAATCAACACCACCTTGAATATTATGTAGAAGTTAATTTATTGTTTGCTTGCTTTATCTACATTAGTCATCTGTTTCCAAAATAAGAAATAATCAACATTCATTTTCCTTCTCATGTCTGATAACATAGTTTCCTAGCATTATATTACATCAGTGCTGACCTTTCCACCATAATACATAATCACTGCTGTGGCCTGGTAAGATTTTTTTTCATAAGGTGCAAAATCCTACTTGCCCGTTAAGTTTTAATCACAGATGCAACTTCTTCACTAAATAAGTCTACTGTAGTGTTATTGACTGATAGAAAAGTCACTTGCCATTGGTAACAGTCACAAGTTAAACCTAAATGATCTGAAATTGTATGTGCCCAATCAGCTGAAAGAATTGCTGGCATGCTAAAAAGATTAGCTGATGTACTCTTTATTTTCCCACTCCAGGTTTTTTCCTGGAGCAAACATGCTCTCATAAGCGAAACCTCATGTATTCTGCAAAATAGAATAGAATGCTGTAACTGTCTTGACCTTTTAAAATATTGTTTGATTGATCTTTCTTGTTATAATCCCACTAAGCTTTGGAGAAAAGATGGAATAGCTAGGCAATCAAAATTCAGAATCAAGAGGGGTTTTGGCTTACATGTGCAAAACTATATAAACACTAAAACCATCACTTCTGAGGGTCCCCTCTACCCCCGCCCTGTGCTGTAAACAGTCTCTAAGTTTCAATGTTCTTTCACTAAGGCATCTTTTTTAAACAAACTACAAACTGTTTCTAAACCAATATGTTCTGTAAATCTCAGGATTCTAAGTGGGTAACCAAAGACAGCACTCTCTGAAGGAGCACAAAGACAGGGCAGGCTCCCTTAGTTTCCTGTTTGTTGTAGTATTAATTCTGTATACTACATTAATTCAATTTTTCAAACAATCTTAACCTTTGGGGGCAAGCATTGCAAAATGGTTGTTCAACCCTGTAAAACCATTTCTCCCCCTCTAGCAAACAACTGCTAGACATCAGTACTTCCTTCTAAATGAATGTCATTCCTCTTGTAGAGACCACGCTATTTACATTTAGTTGTTGATATTTTAATTAACAATGTAAGTGCATTGTTTGCCCTGTGAGTTCAATGGGAAAAAACTCCACAAATAAACAGCAGTTCCCTCTTGGACAATCACTTTGTAAATTAGCTTGCTTTGTCAATAAAGCGCATGCCTATCAGTGCTTCAAAGCAGCGGGAGCAAGGATGTTCATTTACTTAAGCAGTAGGTTATACCATTAGTATGCATGATTGGTGTTAATTAGAAATGTGTGTGGATGTCTCCATGTCACACAAACCACTTTATAAAAAATCTCTTAACAATCAGATTATTAATTCATGAAGTATGAATGCTTGCTTTTGTTTGGGATTTTATTTTTTTAATTATTTCTTCTTCTTCTCATCTGTTACTTATATTAGAGTAGCAGTGAAAATGTACTAGGTGCTCCACAGACATACAGAAAGACACAGTCCCTGCCTTGAAGAGTGTACGATCAAAGGGGTTGAAACTGCAAATGCTGGCACATATGAGTCTCAGTTCAGCCTAAGTATGAGGTCTGCTTAACTTTAACTGCATGGGTGATGCAATCCTAATTCCATAAACCATTTAAGCATGTGTTAAGGTCCTATCGCTTTCAACGGAATTTAAGCATGTGCTTAAGCTGCTGAATTAATCAGAAATAGGCACACTTAAGTCACAGGACACTCCTTGTGCACAAGGTTATGCAAGTGTTTGCAGGATCAGACCCTGCATATATGTTGATTTGCTAATGTATATTTTTAAAGCATATTTCTGATATGTCTTGAATGGAGTTTTTAGGGTTATATTGTGCACTGGCTTCATGAAGAACGCTCCTCTGGTTTCAATAGTGGGGTCTGTTGAGACACTGATACAGTGAGAATGTCATTTAGCAAACCACGTTAGCTACCTTGAGCTAAAATAGTAGTGAATGGACACTGCAGCTTGGCTTTTACCTTGGGCTAAGAGCTCAAGTTCAATTCCAGGCTCCCATATAGGCTTTATTTGAGCTGCAAAACAGAGTTAAACCCTGAGTTGCCATGTCTTCATTGCTATTTTAACTAAAGGTAGCTCATCCAATTTAAGAACATGCTTTCTTTTGTAGGGTAGATATGCCCTGAGACATGTTATTCAATGCATTTTGTTCAAATAACAAAAAAACAGTTAAAAGAAAATGCTGAATTATAAAGGTAAACACAGTTTGCTTAAAGGAAAATTTTTCAGTACTAAAGTTATTAATGTTAAAAAAAAGAGAGAGAGAGAGAGAGAGAGAAAAGACCCTATTCCCACTTCCTTTATTGCTGGGACTATACCTTTAAGGGTAGATAGTGTTGAGTATCTGGGTAAGCCAGTTCTCCAGGCAAGGGGAAAAGTAAGAGAGACAATGCAGTTGGTATTCGGACTAAGTGGGGAGAAAGGATGGCTGAGACATTTTCTCCTGTTACACGTAAGGCCCTTTTACGAGCTGACTGTAGAGCCAATCCAGAAATGAGCCTTCACACATGAAGGTATCCAACCCACTGTGGATTGAGCGGTGCTAGGAAGGCTGGGTAGGCCAATTAACTACAGAGGCTGAACCTGGAGCAGGAGCCAGGGAGCAGGACATTAATTAGGAACACGTGGGGCCTATAAAGCTAGGTAGTAACTACAGCGTGGAGAGCTGAGAGGAAAGGGCAGTTACTTTCTAGGAAATGAGAGAGAAAAAGAATTGTTTGGGGGCTGCAGGGAGCTAGTCTGTAGTTACTCCCTGGGAGGATGATTCTTGGAGGGGGGAAAAACCCAACAAAACCCATGAATGGGAACCAGAGTGCAGGAAGCAGTCTAGGGAAGGGGCAGTGAGGGAAGAGAGAAGAAATACAAAGCTGCTGAGTTTAGGGTCCCTGGACTAGAACCTTGAGAAGAGGGCAGACCTGGACTTCCCTAGGAGACACTGCAGGAGTGGCACTGGGGCAGTGAATGGGAAGACTACCTAGGACTGTTGATGGATTGTACCCTGGAAGGGGGAACACTGGGTGACCTAGCTAGAGGGCTAAGTTGTGAAACAGATGCTGGGGGTCCTGAAGTGAGAGCAGAGCTCCTGACCTGAAGGAGAGAAAGAGTAATGGTGAGCAAATTGCAGAAGGGGGTATCTACCTCAAGAGCTAATCCCCAGAGTGACCAGGAAGAGGCACCAGACCAGTGGTGAGTGGAGCACACCATCATATAGTGCTCTACCCAAACCAGTGGTACCCAAACTTTTTCCATTGCACCTCATTTACCTGTAATGGAACTTATGTAAGGGGACTGTTGCCCCCTTACTCACATTCAGTGGGGGTGTTTTAGTTGCTAGCTCCCAGTACTAAAAAGGGGGAAGGATCGATGGGGAATCAGGACCCTGAAACTGACAGCCCCCAGGAACAAAGGGGAGAGGCCAATGCTCCAGGTTAGCCTGAATGACAGGGCGGGCAGGCTAATCAGGGAGTCAGGAGGCCAGGGAGGTCCCGTCCTCCGTGTGAGCTGGATTTGCCTGGATCAGACAGGGTGGGGCTGAGCTAAGGAGAAAGCAGGGGCCCAAGCTGAGCTGGGGAACAGACCTGTGCCAGATCCAGAGGGACCAGAAAAGCAGCCCATAGAGAGCAGACCCTGTCCTGGGAGCAGAGCTGCAGCCCCAAAGCTAGAGGCACAACCCAGAGAGAGCAGACTTGCCCTGGGAGCAGAGCTGCAGCAGCCGGAGCCAGTGGAGCCAGAAAAGCAGCCCACGAGGCAGGTCAGTGCTGGGAGCAGAGTCACAGAAGCAGCCTGCAGAGCAGACCTGACCTGGGAGCAGAGCTGTAGCAACCAGAGGCAGAAGGGCCAAAGAAGCAGCCAAAAGAGCTGGAGGCAGAGTAGCAGCAGTGCTGAGACAGGGTGGTGGAGCTGGAGCTGGGGCTGGAGCAGCCTGGAGCTGGGTGCGTGAGCAGCTGGGGAGAGCGAGGGGGACCCTGGGCAGCGGGCCCAGCACAGGGAGACACCTCAGCCAAGAGGCTCTGCAGGCCAGGCTTGCATCATAACCAGGGCGGGGGCGACACTGGGAGGAAGGATCCTACCACTTAGAGCCTGAGAGCGTGTGGCCACCACCAGAGCGAGTGTCCAACCCACAGCATCCCTGCAGCACATCCAGAGCCTGAGAAGAAGGCCTGGGACTTACAAGGAACAGACTGTGAACTGCCCGGACATTCCAGAGACACTGTTTGTGATGTTCCCTGCCACAGAACGGGTTGATGTTTCCTTTAACCTTTCTCATTTTCCCATATTCTTTTTAAAATTAATTGTTGATTAAATAACTTGCATTTGCTTTAAATTGTATGTAATAGTCAGTGGGTCAGAGAAGTGCCCAGTACAGAGAGAGTACCCCGGAGTGGGGACACCCTAACCCTTGACCTAGGTGACCACAGCAGGGTTGGGGATTGAGCCCTCAGGAATCCTGGGCCCAACCTCGTTGGGGTTACGAGGACTCTGCCAGACAGGAGAGTGGTAGGGGAGCCCTCAAGGGTGGGGAGGCCACTGGGTAAAGGAAGTGGGAGTGAGGACTCGGATCCTTTTGCTAGCCCACTTCACCGGGATAGTGCGGAAGCCAGGAAAGTTCCCCACAATAGTTTACACTGCTCACACTTATTTGTGTGTGCCCTGCCCCACCCCTGGGTGCTGAGGCCAGGGGCTGTGGCTGGGATCAAGGGTGATTGTGGGGCTGGAGCAGGGCTGAGGGAAGAGTGGGGTTGAGTGGCTCCTTCCCTGCCCTCTGTGGGGGTTGGCCTAGGCCCCACCACATCTCCCCAGATGTTCCTCTGTTCCCCTCTACGGGCTGCACCCCATAGTTTGGGGACCACTGACCCGAATGGATCTCCTTGAACAATCAAGTTCTTACTGTTAACAGAAAACAAACAGTTTTCTTCAGTTGCATTACTCCAAAACTGATCTCTTGATGTCTGAGATGGAGTTCTGTTTAGTCAGATTCCATCTCAATGATGCGTCACATATTCAGGCTTCTTTGAACTTTAGAAACTAGCAAAAATATGCTGATAATTTAAAAAGCTAATGATGGCTTATAGAAAGCTGAAGGGAAAGTATGTCCATCAAATGTGCAATACAACCATAATTTCTAAATGCATTTGTGTGTGAGGATGTGTATATGCAATACAAATTCTAGTTCTCCAAGAATATTAGGATCTTGGTCTCACTGATCTTCCTCCCTATTCTCCACCAGAAATCACTAGCCTTTGTTTATTACATCATACTTATTTCCACAATAACCCTTTGTTGCATCACAGAGATTGTGATGTTTGGCAGAGGAAGAAACAGCTGGGCTTCCATAGTAATAAAAAATGTGAGAAAATAAATGCAGAAGACATGTAGACACAAGATTGTTTCTAGTGTTTTCCATCAGGTGCCAAAGTTATTCTTCATTAAGGGGAGGGTCTTAGAAATATTTTACTATTAAAAATCAGTTTATTTTGCCTTGATATATTCTCATGTCTGTGGGCTACATACAGCCTGCCCTCCTTTTGCAGGCCACTGAACTCAGTATAAGTTTTACCTATTAAAGACTAAGAATAAAATCTTAGCCCCATTGAAATTGATAGCAAAATTCCTGGTAACTTCGGGGGGGGCTAGAATTCCACCCTAAAGGCCTAATCCTGCTCCCACTACAGTCAATGGTCAGTAATGCCAGTGACTTCCCTGGGGGCAGTATAAGGTCTTCAGGGCTGATCCAAAGCTCACTGATGTCAGTGGCAGTATTTCCACTGATTTCAGTAAGCTCAGGATCAGGCATTGAGGACTTCAGGATTTGGCTCTATGTTTGTAGAGACATTAAAATATAGAACCAAATTGTGTGCTTGATTATAGTTGTAACTACAAGCTAACCCCACTAAAGGTCTAGCAGAGTAAAATTTGGCTCAGCATCTTGCTAAGTCACTTTAAATGATAGTAGAATTTCAACTTATATACAGTCGTTTGTTTATACGAATATCATGACCACCTTCAATACTTAAGCAACTTCTGACACGAACTTGCTCATTTGCATCCCAAATTCACTGATGTATATATTTGCTTTTCTTTTGTGCGCCATAGTGATCTAACAGACACTAAGCCTATGTGTGAAATGATTGGGAACATTGATTTGGTATGGCAAATCCTAACCATTAGTCTATCAAATTTTGTGTCTTCTGCAACAGGCCAGCCCCTAATGCTTCAAAGGAACATGAAACATCCATGATGCTCACATGGGCCCCAATTCAGCAAAGTACTTAAGCAAGTGCCTAATTTTAAGCATGTGATTAGGTCCTCTGAAATCCATGGGATATGGGAATACCTTGCTAAATCAGGGCCATACCCATTTGTGTGTTGCGGTATATTGGTAATTCCTTTTTTGAAACCTGAAGTGATCAATTTATGTCTTGAAACATGAATTTTGATTAACAGAATTTTAGCTTCTACACCTACATATATTATTGGCTATAAAATTATCCTGGCCTTTAAAAAGTAAGTAAATAAATAATCCAGCTATAGCTTCCCAGTATACCACAAAAGAGAATTTATGTATGTTACTACTCTAGTCTTCAAGTTTGCTGGAGAGAGATTTTGAAATTAGTCCAAAATAGAAAAAAATTGAGCTTGTAGCTAATATAAGAAGCATCCATTGCCATATGAAGCAATTGTACATCATAACTTAAACTGATGGCTCTCAGTTTTAATGTGTTCCCCAGCCATGTATAGGGTTGGTGTTTGAGCTTAAATAGAATTTACTGGCAGAAGGTCAACCTGTGATAGGGAATAACAAGTATTAATGCTGTACTAATTTGGACTCCTGTCAAGGAAGACTGGGTATGGGCTGTTAAACTTGTGACCTCCAGATCTCACACAGACCAACGCTTGTAGAGGAAAATCTTCATAATTTTGCTGTTGTATTCATTTGACAATGAATAAACAATGATGATCAGTGTAGGTGAACGTCAGAAAATTCTACCATCCATGTTGGATATATTATTGGGCCAGATCTTCAGTTTGTGAAAATTAGCATATTTCCACTTATGCCAGTGGAGCTATTCCAATATACACTAAATGATTATCTGAATCATCATTTTCAATAGGTTACTGTAAAGTAAATGTATTTGTTGCTTTACAGAATGCCCCTATGCCAAAGCCAAGAGTCTGAATTTTAATAATCAGGAGTCCTGATTTTAGTAAAGGCAGAATGGCCTAGTGGGCAGAGCACTGGGCTGAGATTCAAGAGACCGGGGTTTTCTTTTCTTGGCCTGCTGGGTATCTTTGGGTGAGCTACTTCACTGCCTTGTACCTCCATTCCCATGTGTAAAATAGAATAATGATACTGACTTCCTTTGTAAAGTGCCTGGAGATCTAGGCATGAGTTTGGTATTAGTAGTTGTAGTTTACCATGATGGACCAATTTTTTTTTTTTTTTTAAGAAACTAGCTGGACTAATCCCATGATATGACTAAGGTGTATTTCTGTATAAGTGCTCTGCAGATTGCTGTTGGCCTGAGGCTGGAAAAGAGACCACATTGATTTGGTTTTAAAGGATTTTGTAAGCAATAGTATACAAAGTACTTAAAGTCCCTGGGAGCATAGTATTCAACAAAAATCCACAAAAGATCCTGCTGACGTGGCAAGGCTCAATCAGCGTAATCTATACACTGTAAATGAAATATTACAATATAATACTGCGATTAATACTAACAAACATGAGGTCTTGCCTCCCTTAACCACATTGGTCATCAAAACATAAACACTGATAAGTTACCTCAGTGCTTATTATGCTGGGAAGAGGCTCAAGTAAGGATGAGTCAAGCCATTTCAAACTTCAGGCACTGATAGCCTGTGAAGTCTTTGGGCATTTCACTCCTCTCTCTCTCTCAACCGAGTCTGTGTGCTAGATTGTGGTTTTGCCTGATCCTGTGACGTTCAGAGCGCCCTCACTTCTCATTGACTTAAATAAGAGCACTCAGTTCATTCACAGTGAGTGTTCAGCAAAATGTTCTCATTTCTGAGATACAGGGTCCAACCTTGCACCTATTGAATGGTATTTTTTTACCAGTAACTTCAGGGATGTTGTATCGAGCTCCTAATATTTTAAAGAACTAAAAATAAAGTGGGTCTGAGCAGCAGTGATTTGAGGATGCCATGTAATTTTAGGTATGCATACCCCTTTTAAAGACAGCAATCTATGAGCCATGTAAAACAAAACAAACAGGAAAAAGCTGCCCACATCCTAATGCCCTTTATTTCTCCATATTTCTCTCTCTATCATAGGTTTTCGTATAGTACCTGTTACTTTAGGATCTGATCTTCTACTCCAATCTTCTTGTCTTCTGTGTTTCATATAAAGCGGTAAGTGAGGTTTTTGCCCACCAACTGGTTTTGTTTTTTAAGTTTTGTTTTATTTTTGTATGTTGGATTTATACTTTAAGAAGATATCTCTGGAAACATAAGGTGAAATCAGCCATAACAAAGTAAATGGCAATACTCATATTTGTTCAGTGGGTCCAGGATTTCAGTCATGATGTCTTGGAATTTATAGACTAGGCACAATTTAGCAAATGGAGTATATGACTCAACTAAGATTTTCAAAAATGACTAGTGACTTTTGGTTGCCCAACTGGAGGTGTGTTTAAAAAAACCCTGATTTTCAGAATGTGGTGAGTACCCCTTCCCTGAAAATCAAACCTCTTCAAGGTGTCTGAAGTTGGGCACCTAAATACTGAGGAATCACAAGTTGCTTTTGAAAACCTTGGCTTGTGCATCTAACTAGAATCAAACATTGTGAGCATCCATTTCTGAAATGCACAGAAACCCAGATATGGAATCATCTGTGACGGTCACTGGTGACAAGTTAAGAAATGGATTAATCACTGAGTAAAACTTATTTCTATTTGACACTATCTCCCTACTTTGTTACCTAATACCACTTGTGACAATCACAGGCAAATCCTGGCTTGGGTTATTTTTGGTTTGTTTGGGGTTTGTTTGTTTTTTGTGACTTGTAATAAACTCTCACTTTGCTCAAGTGTGATAAAATGAGTCATGCTAATAATTACAGTGGAATAACATCACACTTTTGTCTATTTCTAATGCACCCACTGGACCTAAAAACTTGAATTTCAGTCCCTTTAAAAGCGTTGACCTTGGCATCACCAAATCAGAAAAAAAGGACTAAAAGCGGTAGAACATGTAGTTTTGATTTGTTTTCCAAGAGATTTGTACTTAGAGGAGGAAGCAAGTACTTCAGAATTGTCAAGACCATCAGGATAGGGAGAAATTAATTCTTGGAAAAGGCTTCTTAAAAGCATGAAGCTGCTCATATAGAGAGTGATTTGTACAACAAGAGTTTGCAGGCCTGCTTTACTTCAGCTCAATTGAACCATCTGTGTATGACATTGTATTGTTTTTGACAGAGAAATGAGTGCTGATGGAAATGTAAATATCAAAGAGGAGTTGTAACAATTCATTTGACATACTCTGCCTTATTTGGGGTAGCCAGGATGCAGAGGGAAAATTGCTAGAGGTTTGTTTGTGTCCAAGAGCCTCTTTTATTTTCAGCAAGTATTGTATATGGAAAAGAGTCTTTCAGATTTCATGTCAACCTGTGACATACATACATACACACATATATATATATATCTATATCTATATATATATATATCTCCTTCCATTGATACTGAGCTACTTGTCCAAGACTCAATTGTCACAGGTTGACATGAAGTCTGAAAGATTCTTTTTCATATATATGCAGTTTATGTATGCATATATATAATAAAACTGCCTAAATATGGTTTTGAGTTCTAATATTATTATTTATGCTATGTTGTATTGCACTCATGTTCTTGGTTTTTCTTTTTGTAATCTCATCCAATTGAAAACACAAGTTAAAAACTGGGAATTACTTACATGAACATGGCTTGCTAGTCCATCCTCTGCTAAGAAATCCTGTTTAGCTTATAAGTGTACTTCCAAATGTACGGAGCAACAAAGTGTCATCTCACTTAACCCCAAGTGCTGTCCTTGTGTTGGCCTGCCAGTAGAGAAGAGACTAATTTTTTATGCATGAATATGATTCTGCCATTGAAGACAGTGCCACAGTATACTGTTTATGGATCTCTGAGCCAGACTCAGAATTACTCTTCAGGCAATGTGGAAGATCATGATGCACAGGGAAGAAATTCATGAGAGAGCAGGAGGCAGTGATGGTAGGGGTGACTATTACAGTAGGCATGAGCTCCTTCTCACTTGAGATTGATTTTATTTTTCTTATCGTATAGTCTCTTTTACCTAGCCTGTAACATCAGTACAGAAAGTTTGCTCTTCTTCCACATTGATAATCTCTGACATGCAGTTGGGCACCTTATCTGTACAAATCTGTCTGAAGTGTTCTACATTGGTCTTACCCCATTTTTAAAAAGCTGGCATGGTGCCTTTGAATTGGGATCTAAAAATCTGTCAAGAATATACTCCCCTCTGATTCTTTAATGTACTTTGTGTGGATCCTGTTTCATGGTGGCTAATGAGCTGTTCCACAAATGCACTGCAACATTATCATCAGTCACTTCATAGTGCTTCTACATTCACGTTTTTTTCCTCCAAGAGACTGATGAGAGAGAATTTCTGTATGAGTCCAGTGTGAAAACTGTCCCCTACTTGAGCAGTAGTCTTCAAAGCCCTGAAGAGGGTGCATAAGATTTCTGTAAGACTACATTGAGCAGGTTTAAGTTACACAAAGTGTGTCTCCCATGCTTGTTTTTCAATTATTAAAAATTCATAAATGGCTTTGTAATGATCAGAAAGTAATTTGAACATGGAGAGGGTAGAAAGCCATCTGTTTACTACATGTTCTAACTGTTTTACATCTACCTAGCATTTATGAGATGTGAAAAGCAGTAAAATAATTTCTCATGTAGTCTCTGGCTGTGGCCCACAAATCCTTTGCAATGTTGTGAACAGTCAAATATTAGCAACTGGAAAAACAAAACAGTGAATCCTACAAGTTTTCCCCCTTGCAAAAGATTTCAGCCTATTCTAGTGGAATGGACATGGGACCAAGTGCCAGGAACTCCTGAATTCCTATTTGGGTTCTGCCACTGATTCCTTACATTGCTTTGGACAGGAGATTTAACCTCCTCATCCCAGTTTCCCTTTGTCTAAAATGGGGATACCTCTTTCTTCACAGTGTGGTTGTGTGTATTAATAAAATAGTTATTTTAATGTCTTTTTAAAGATGTAAAGCGATGTAGTAGTAATAGAAGAAACTGTATTGAGAGATTCTCTCTCTGGATGAGGATTGACAAAAGATGTTAGCTCAAGGACCAGGTTGGGCCAATATTTCAAAAGTTACTTATTACACATATTTGCACCTGCACACATGCAGAAACTTCCACACAGGCCCTCTGAGAGGTCCAGAGAGGCCCGGGGCACTTCCGGCTTTTGAGGCCCCTAGCCATAGTAAAAATAAAAAATGACGACACATGGTCTAACCTTGTGCCATCAGAACAGATATATTTTATTAATATTTATGAACATTTTTAACTCTTTAATATGATCTATATCAGTTAACAAAAAAATTGTCTTTTACCAAATCACGTCTCTTGTTTGCTTAAATTTGCTGCTCTAAGCTGAGAGTGTGTGTCACATTTTGGTCCGATAGGGATGCACATAAAAACAAGTTGTGAAACTTATCAAATGCCAAAAATTTAACAAGTGTCTAAATTTGAAGCCCCCTTTGAGCCTGAGGCCCAGGCCAAATGGGCCTCCTGGTCCCCCACTCTGATTGGCCCTGCTTCCACATGCAAACTGGTAGGTGCATAATTTCATAACTAGCAAATAGTGGCGTGCAAGTCTGGCGGGTGCAGAAAGGGAGGCCAAGTGAAGCCACTTCGAAAATGTGGACTTCTGTGTAAGCAAATTTACTAGGCTAGCTGCTGGTCCTCATAAAAACTGTCTTTGTCACTTAAAAGAAAGGTGTCTGTCATTCCTAAAGCAAAGTCCTGGACACTTACGTTTGTAAAACTTTGTGTAGTGTAACGGCCCCTTGATGGGAATGTGGGAGCTGATGAATACTTGCAACTTTGGGTCTGCATGTTTCATGAACTCTTCAAAACTTCTTTACAAAGGAAAGTGCTGCAACTGCCCTTCAAGTTTGATCTATAGTGGATTGGATGGCTTTGGAGGTATTTTATAAATGTTTTGGATATTTCAGTGGCATGTTGGATGGCACTGTCTGTACGTTGCATTCTGCCTATAACCTCTGCCCTATTAAACTGATTTATCTCCTACTATTACCCTTGGGTTGCAAAACGAATGTAACTAAAGTAGTAACGGGGGGCTGTGCTACTCACTGAGATGGCTGATCTTAAACTTAAATGAGCCTAGCATGTATCCTTTCTCTTTTCTTCCAGCTGTTTTCCTAAAGCCCAACAAATATTCTACCACTCAGATATTTTTCCTGTTCCATGACCGTTGTTTTTCAAGTGGCTTCTCAGAACAGATGTTCCCATGTGTTTATCATATCCTTTATTGATGCTTTTCCTCCCCAAAAACCCAGCAGATTGCATTGCTGCTGCTGTTTTAATCAAGAGGGGGAAAACGCCTGTATTGTCAGATTTATTCTCAAGCTGCTCCACAATCACACATGTCATGTTCAGCCTCATGCAAGAGCAGACCCCTGCTGGGAGAACGCTTCCTTAGCCTCAGCTTTAGTGAGGTACTGAGCATCCTGTAGAAGCTCTGCATGGGTCACCAAAAAGAGGGATTCCCAGCCTTTTACCCTGTCATGCTGTCTGGAGTGGCTCACAACCAAGTGCCAACTTCAGGGCACATAGGCTCCGACTCCGTGGGTGCTCTGGGGCTGGAGCACACACGGGGAAAAAATAGTGGGTGCTGAGCACCCACCAGTGGCCCTGCTAATCAGCTCCACCCTTTTCCCCCTCTTGCCCTCCAGTGATCAGCTGTTCAGTGATGTGCAGGAGGTACTGGGGGTGGGGTGGAGGAGTGGGAGCAGAAAGGGGCGGGGGGGGGGCATGTGGGAAGGGGTGGGGTTGTGGTGGAGCATCCCTGGGAAACCAGAAAGTCTCCACGTCTGTCAGGGCAGACTGTCAAAAGCAGGGCAGACACCTCAAATTGGTGGTATATTCTGTAATTAGATTTCACCAACCCAGTAACAAATGTGAATTCCTAGATCACTAAAACAGTCTTACCACAGATTCATAGAAAATCTTCTTGGATATTCCAGTCTATCTTGACACTCAGGCATGCTGGACTTAGTGATAAATGGTCACTTACACCAAAAACCACAACATATTCAGGTTGCTCCCAGCCCCAAGAGACCAGTCACCTTACTTAAGATCAATGTGTACCTTAGATTTCACACCAAAGACAACATGGGTAGACAATCCTATATTAAAGTAATTAAGAACTTATTAACTAGGAAAAAGAAATTAGTTTTATTTTACAGGTTAAAGCAGGCAACATATAAGTACAGATGAGTTCAGCCTATGGTTCCAAAAGGTGACAGTGATGGAGTAATCTGTCCGCACCGAATGTTTAATCCCAGGTTGACCCTGGGGATCTCTGCTTTTGTTTCTTTGTTTCAGCCCTTATAAGAGTCCAAAGGCAAAGAGATGAAAAATCTTCATGTCAGCTATCTTTATTTCTCTCCTCCAGAATTTGAGCTAATGGGATGTGCTTTCTCTCATGTAGCACCTTCATGGGTAAGAGGGCCATAAACCAGTCTTTGCATTATGATATTCTACTAGGGCCTACTTCTAAATGGGTGAGGGAACCACTTTTCCTTCCTAGGTTCACAAGTTCAGAGCAGGCACTTTTACAATTTATAAAGGAAAATTTATATATTCTAGAGCAGAATACATACATTACAAGTAGGATTAATGCATGCAACAACTCATAAGCATTTCATAGAGTCTAAACACTATATGCATTGTTACAAGTCCACTGCCTATCTTAAACAATATCAACATATAGGTGAGCTGGTCTGGTTTCCAGCTATGGATTTGTCGGTGCTTAGCTGAATCCTACAGATTTGGCAAGAGCTGGCAACTGGTTTACCAGCATCACATACCCTTTGACATTTTTCTTCCGAGTATCTTATCAGTGATTACTACTGAACAGATTTCATCATAGGACATTAAAGTGGATTTTTAGACTATTTAGGTGACTAAAGATAGAGCTAGTCACCTAGTGAGAATTTCTTAGACACCTAGCTCCCAATTAAGTACTCCTTTTCTTTTTGCGAATACAGACTAACACGGCTGTTACTCTGAAACCTGAATTAAATCTATGGGAGTTAGGTGCCTAGGGACTTTGGAAAATACCACTAGGTGCCTAATTGCAATTTTACATTCCTAAGTGCCTTTAAAAATCTGGCCCATTGGCTATATGGTAGTTACATGGCACTAGTAGCTAGAGAGCAGGGGTGGCCAACCTGTGGCTCCAGAGCCACATGCGGCTCTTCAGTAGTTAATATGCGGCTCCTTGTATAGGCACCGACTCCGGGGCTGGACCTACAAGTGCCAACTTTCCAATGTGCTGGGGGGTGCTCACTGCTCAACCCCTGGCTCTGCCACTGGCCCTGCCCCCACTCCACCCCTTCCTGTCCCCTCCCCTGAGCCTGCTGTGTCCTTGCTCTTCCCCCTCCCCATCCCCCGAAAGCCTCCTGTATGCCACAAAACAGCTGATTGATGGGGCTGCCGGTGGGTGGGAGGCGCTGGGAACGGGGATGGGGGAGCTGATGGGGGGCTGCTGACGTATTACTGTGGCTCTTTGGCAATGTACATTGGTAAATTCTGGCTCCTTCTCAGGCTCACTTGGCCACCCCTGCTGTAGAGAGATAAAGCCATGCATTATTCCATTCAAGTTGAGGACATTTTTAAATGGTCAACCCCAGAAGGCTGATGAACCTACTTAATTGCAGATTACATCATTAAAGAATGCAGTCTGCCTGATAGGCCACTCTGCTGATAGCTTGTTAGGGAATTATCATCTTTTTATTTTGACTGTAGAGAGAGTAGCTCTTTTAAATGTCCTCTTCTCAGCTTTGTTTTCACAAGTTACCATTGTATACCAATGGCCTGCTATTGATCGCCAGCTGCTTGATGAATTGATAGCAGGAGTGGCCAAGACTTTTCCCCAACCCCCATTTGAGGTTGGCTAAAAGGTTTGATGCTCTTTTTGGACCTTTGCAGATCTCTCTTAAGTTAATCATGTCTGTCTTGTATCAAAATTGGGTAGCTGAAATACACAGTGTTTAAAGATGTCTTCAGAAATTTCACGTAGTGTATAATATGGCTGGTGGCTGTTGTCTCATGGGGAGCACATTACAACTGTGCTTTGTGATATGTGATGGCTTCCAGTTTTGTTTCTGGGTGTAATTCAGGGTGTTATCTTTGACCCATAAAGGCCTACATAGCTTGGGATTGGCCTTTTTGAGACAGTGTGTCTCTTGTGCTTCCATGGAGATGGGTTAACCTGTACAGGAAGGAATGCCCCAGCTAATGGATGCCACTAGCTCTATCAAGCTGCTCTATCCCATCAAGCTGCTCTATGGGCTGTTATGTCCCTCACCCTGCCTCATATCAGTGCAGCAGGGGAAAAGGGAATGTGCTGGGACATCCCAAACTGGCTCTCACCTTAAATTTGGCTCCTTGTTTCTGTTGCTTCCTGATATGTTAGAGCTGTCTAGAGGTTGCTCTAACATAGCACAAGGCAATTAATTGCCACACAGACCGAGATCAAGGGACTGCAAAGGTGATCTTTATGCTATGTCTGCACCTCTTCCTGACCTGTATTCTGTGCACATGCCAGAATCAAGCTTTTAGTTTGCTTTGGTTTGGCTTTTTTTGTGTTTCACTTAGAAACTAGCTATTAAGTCAGTGTCAAATAACATGTTCTGTCCCGTTCTCCACCTCACTGTTTTATAGTTAAAACACTGAAGTTGCCAACATGTTTGAATTTGTGTTGTTGCATTCTACTTGCAGACCTAGTTTGTAAATGTTGCATTCTGGTTGGTCAGGGGTACAGGATTGCCCTTAACTTGCTAAAATTAAATGTTCCCTACCTTGAATTGCAGAAAGTGGATATTTGATTTTAACTTAAAAACAGTAGCACTTGAACTGAAGATAGTGAGACTAAATTTATAAAAGTGCTGTATACATGCTGTTGCTGATTTAAAAAAAAATTAAATAGATCAACCATTAGGGATGCATTGAATACCTCTTCAAAGCCACACTTAATCTGGAATCCCAACTTAAATTTTAATGTTCAACTTGATGGAGAAAAAATTTCAGATGGTTAGCCAAAGCTGCCGTTGATTACATTTGATTTCAGTGAACTTTGGATCAAGTCCGTTGTCCCCTAGGACTGTTCTTGTTCTCATTCCTTACTCTTGCAGACTGTATTTTTAAAACTATCATATCTTTTTGTCTCTATGAACAAAGTTAGCTTGAAAAAGTGAGCACTGAATATCATCATGGAGACTGACTTTTATCTTAACCCTCTAGGTCAACAGAATTTAAAAGAGGGGGGGGAAAAGAGCATAAGGTCTCTTCAGTCTTTCCAACATGTATGAATCTACTTAAAAAAAAGACACACACAAACTTTACAGAGGAAAAAGTAATTATTTTCAGAATAGATTTAATTACCAAGATATTATGGCAAATTGTAATATCAGACTTTAATTACAATTATTAAAAGATGTTCTGACTGCAGTGTAGGTTTTGTTTTGGTTCTCCCACTCCTTTCCCCCGCCCCTCCATAATGTCATTATGACAAAATATTATGGGAAAAGTAATATCCTACTATGGTGTGTTTTGTGGGGCTACTATGTTGACAATTAGTATTGGTTCATATTACTAAAACGCAGCTGTAGTAAATGATCAAATATAATACACATGACTGCATCTTTTATTGCTCCCTTCATTATTCAGCTTCAAATTCTGCTGTGGCTGAATGTCGTTTCCAGCTAATTGGTATTCAGCCAGATAATACAGTTAGCGATTTGGTGCACCCCTGTGAGCCAGGTATATTATTTCCAGTTGGATTCCACCACGCTGCAGAAAACTTGCAAAAAAATGCAGAATGAGAGGTTTATCCTCTGAAATAAACTACATCCCTGTAACAGTTTATCTCCAGTTCAGCTTGATACGGCCTTGAAGCTTGTGAAGAGAACTCTATCCCAGCTGGTGTAATCTAATTCTGGTTTATGTTTAGTAATCAGTAGAATAAGATTAACGTATCAAGGTGAAATACATGTACTGCTGACGTTTGATACTATGTCTCTAAATAATAGTGTGTTACAGCAATAACGGTCTGAATATGTAAATGTGCATTGTTAAGCTATAATTGCATGTTTGTTTAGCCCAGGGATCGGCAACCTTTGGCACACGGCCTGCCGGTTTGTTTACCTGCAGGTTCGTCCGCAGGTTCGGCCGATCACGGATCCCACTGGCCACGGTTCGCCGCTCCAGGCCAATGGGGGCTGTGGGAAGGGAGGCCAGCACATCCCTCGGCCCGCACCGCTTTCCGCAGCCCCCATTGGCCTGCAGCGGCGAACCACAACCAGTGGGAGCTGTGATCGGCCGAACCTGCGGATGCGGCAGGTAAACAGACTGGCCCGGCCCGCCAGGGGGCTTACCCTTGTGGGCTGTGTGCCAAAGGTTGCCGATCCCTGGTTTAGCCCTTTGCAGGGGGGGAGGAAATAAGTGATCAGCTAGACAGAGCAATCTATGCATTCATACTACGCTCATCATCACTGAAGCAGTCAAATACGAAGTGTTCAGCTGCCCCAGTACTCAAGCTCCCATGTAAAACTCTGGAAGAGGGATCTCTCTGTTTTTACCAAGGAGCCTCAGAACACACATATCAAAAACAATTCTAATAATTTTTGCTTTTTCTACTGACAAGTGGCGTATCGGTTCTATTCACTGTTCTTTATGTGACAGTGTCATTTGATTACAGTTCATTGTATTGAGGTTATCAGGATTAATTAGATGTCTGTGAAGCACTTTGTAGAAGTAAAGCACTATGCAAATGATTATTATTAGCAGTACTAGTAAGGACTGAAGGATTAGTGTCAGGATAGCTGGGGGACTGGCAGAGACACTGGAAGGAATGGGTGCAGGCTAGCACAGTCTATCAGAGCTACCAGGCAGTTGGCAACTCTCCTGGCAAGGTAGCAACATTGAGCAGACATGAGGGGCTGCTTCCATTAGAAGCCTTTATACCTGCCTTGGAGTTTCCAAGTTAGGCCCTTGCTTGTAGTTTGGCAGGGTCCTGATTGATAGGCACATGCTAATCATGGAACTCGCAGGGAATTACTTCACCAATCCGGGCTCAGGGATGACTCATCACAATTTGTTCCCGACTGGCCCAAATTTCTCCAGAGCTGGTCCTGTGGCACTCAGCTTGTGAGAACACATTATTTAGCATCCAGCTTTTAGGTGAGAGGGAAACTACTAGGGGGTGGGTAGCAAAAGGAAAGACAAAATGCATAAAGTATGAAAAATACAGGAAGGGAGAAGAGTGATAAAACAGAATGCAAGCCAAAGAGAAGACGAAAAGAAAGAAGGCAATATTAGTACAGTAATGTGACACGAGGTGTTATGGTACTGTTGACTGACCGTCGTAGTCTGTGGCATGGGACCATACCCACATACAATACAAGTGAAGATTGGGATTCATTAGTCTACTACTTAGAGCAGAGAATTAGGAGCCAGGATTGCTGGGTTCTGTTCTCATCTCCGATGCATCTTGCTGTGTGACCTTGAACTTTGCATCAAAATCTCTATCTGGAAAATGTATACAAATACTAGTTATGTTATATGTATCTGGGAGGTGTATTGTGCAGCTGAATTAAGTAAAAGTTGCTTGATAAGCATACATATACATACACTTGTTTATCCTCTAATAACTCCAACCCTTGAAAAATAGGCATTAAAAAACAAATGAAAGTTTCACTACAGTTCCTGGGTGAGAAACAAGGATGAATGGCTCAGGGTGTGTCAAGGTCTTAGGAGAAGTTCTCCTTTCCCTTGAAAAAGTTGCCAGTGAAGTTTTGTCCAAGTAAGGATTGTCGGTTTTGGCTCAATCGTGGTGGGTTTCTAGAAATATAGAACTTGGTCATTAGTGTATCATGAGGAATATTCATTATACATATACTTTAAAATAGCAATTAATACAAATAGCTTTGGAAAAAAATGAACCCCTAAAAAGATCTGCCTATTTGACATTCTGATTAATTGGATTGAGTGACTTGAGCATTCTTGCCAACTTCATTTATACTTTACTTCAATATGTAGGCATGAATGATCCCACTAACCCTATTTAATAACGAATTTCCTCAGTCCACTCATAGGAGAAAACTGCAAAGTAAAGGCAAGTTCAGAGAAATTTTATATATTAGTAAATGTCTTTATAAGTCAGTGTTGAGTTAGAGATAAAATGACAACTTAGCTTCCTAAGAATGTGTCCTTTGGTTTTGTTTTCAATTGCAAGCCTTTGAATAAAAACTTGAAAAAAGAGTTTATGGTTGAAGGTGAACAAGTGATACTTCTGTCACATTACATTCTCCTGCCTTTAAGGAAGGTGAGCCTTTTAAATTGTTTGGTTATAGAAAGAAACTTTTCTTTTATGTAACTCCTGGAACTTACATATGAGGTTATATTTATAATTATTGTGGACATGATTCAATTAAAAATTGACTTTTGGCTTCTGCACTGAAATTAAAAAAAAAAGTGATAGTTATGTGGCCACATGGTGGTGCTTCATAAAACCTGGCACAGAAGACCGTTAATGAGACATGGGATCTTTCATTTGCAGGTTGCCAGTTCAAATTCAGCTCAGGTCAGTAGTGTCATAAAGTTATTATAATCTGATGGCGTCCATGAAATGGATTTGCAGTCTCAAATCACTTCCTCATGGGCTTTTGCACATATAAAACAAAGATCATATTAATTATCACCCTTGTCAGTTGCAGAAGGAAAAGGAATTATATTCTCAGCTCTCAAGGTATCCCAGAAGGTCAGGGCTGAGGCACACCTGTGGGGTCAAGTTGAGATACCTGTATTGTTGTTGCTTGTTCTTTTACTGCCTCTGTGAAGCTGTTAAACCTTCTACTTTGACGAGCACTCATATTGCACTTGGACACATGCACACGATATTTTAAAAAATAACATTTTCTAAGTTAGTGTATATTTCCCCAGAGAAGCCTCTGGGAAACCCTGTGAAACTATATTAAATGAAGTGATGTTACATCTTTTTAAATTGCTTGCAGTCATTATGCTTGCTTCTCTCATCCTTAATTCCTTCTCTTTAGCTACGTGATCTATTTTCACCTTCTCACAAAACAGGAGAAAAGCCAAAAATTCTACCAGTGGAACCTTAGAGGGTTTCTTTGTTATGTAAAATGCTTGTAGAGTTCCAGATGCTCTGTTTCCCTCACTAGATGCCCAGGAAAACCTAAAGGACATATTATACAGGGAAAGGATTTTTTATAAGCAGGGGAGAAGAACAAAGGAATTGTAGGATTTAACAAGATTAGGGGGTAAGGAAGGATCAAATTTTAATATCTCACGTGAGACAAAATGTGATGCTGAATTTATGCATGTAGGCTCTGGACTTTTTTCAAGTTACGCAGTGATGAGCGTCTGAGGTCAGAACCTGGCTGAAGGAGCCCCAATCACTCAAAGGGAACAGGCTTCTCTGGAGCAAGTTTCACATGCAGACCTGGGCCAGAAAAGCAGGCATACACACAAATGAGGACTTTCCTCTGCCTATTCCTTCTCTTCATGGATGTTGTGCCCCAGAGAAAGCTGAGAGTGGAATGTAAAGAGGAAGGCTCTGCCAAAATGTAATGGAAAAGTAGGAGACCAGAGAGCAGATGCTAGTGCCACTGTTGGGGATACTTCTGAGGATACGGCCTGCAGAGGAGAGGGATGTTGAGTGGGTGTTGCATTGAGGGGTGTCGGGGGGTAGGAGATCAGGATACAGAGTAGGAGGAGGTTCTAAGGCTATAGGTGAGGAGGAAGAGAGGTTGTGACTGATGTTCGAGGTGAGAGATTGGAGATTGCAGCAAAAGAGCAATGAATGGGGATTGGGAACCAGTGTGAGAGAGTCTGAGCTGGGGAGGGGAAGACCAGAAGTCTCTATGTGGAAAAGAGATTACAGGAGGGACTTAAGACCCTTAAACCATTGCTGGCACAAAAAGAGAGGGGAGAAATCTGCCACGTACAGCTGAGTGTGTTCAACGAGATTAGGCGTAAAGCAACAAACACTCTGATTCTGGAAGGGATTGTTACAGAGACCACATACCACCCACATACCAGCTGGGAGCATGTACCATCTGTTTTTATACTTTCACTGTAGCCACTACTCAATGCTCTATAGTTGGCCGTGCATGGCAGGTAAGGAGAGCAGTAACCAGGTCAGTGGAGTAGTATGGTGGCTGTCATAAATATAAAGGAAAGGGTAAACCCCTCTGAAATCCTTCCTGGCCAGAGGAAAAATCCTCTCACCTGTAAAGGGTTAAGAAGCTAAAGGTAACCTCGCTGGCACCTGACCAAAATGACCAATGAGGAGATGAGATACTTTCAAAAGCTGGGAGGAGGGAGAGAAACAAAGGGTCTGTGTCTCTCTGTCAGTATGCTGCTTTGCTAGGGATAGAAAAGGAATGGAGTCTTTGAACTTTTAGTAAGTAATCTAGCTAGGTATGCGGTAGATTATGATTTCTTTAAATGGCTGAGAAAAGAATTGTGCTGAATAGAATGACTATTTCTGTCTGTCTGTCTTTTTTGTAACTTAAGGTTTTGCCTAGAGGGGTTCTCTCTGTTTTGAATCTAATTACCCTGTAAGGTACCTACCATCCTGATTTTACAGGGGTGATTCCTTTACTCCTATTTACTTCTATTTCTATTAAAAGTCTTCTTGTAAGAAAACTGAATGCTTTTTCATTGTTCTCAGATCCAAGGGTTTGGGTCTGTGGTCATCTATGCAAATTGGTAAGGATTTTTACCAAACCTTTCCCAGGAAGTGGGGTACAAGGGTTGGGAGGATTTTGGGGGGAAAGACGTGTTCAAACTACGTTTCCCAGTAAACCCAGTTAGAGTTTGGTGGTGGCAGTGGTTATTCCAAGGACAAAGGATAAAATTAATTTGTACCTTGGGGAAGTTTTAACCTAAGCTGGTAAAAATAAGCTTAGAAGGTTTTCATGCAGGTCCCCACATCTGTACCCTAGAGTTCAGAGTTGGGGAGGAACCTTGACAGTGGCAGCTTAGGTAAACCATTCATAAATTCACTGTAAGTAGGTGGCATTGAGATACAGGGCTCATCTGTTGATTTGTTCTCTTGTTATATGCTTGAACCCTCCATAAAAATGCTAGTTAATTACTGCTGTCACAGTGACAGGGACATCTTATCTCATACCTGTCAGGAACTCTTCTGCCTCTAGGCTCAGTCAGCTAGCAACCCAATGAGCTTGGCTGGACCCAACGACCCTCCCTAAGTAATTGTGTTCCCTGATGGGTCAGAAGAGCCAACAAATCATGATTTAAGCCCTGTAGCAACGGCACAATAGTGGATTTTTGATGTATTACACATTTGCGGCTTTGGCATACCTGCTTCCTGTCCAGCCCTTGCTCTAACCCTTGTCTGCTCCACTCCAGCCCTAGTCCTTGCCTACCTCTGAACTCCTGGCTGTGACCACTAGTTTGTCTCCTGACCACAACTCTGGCTCAGCTGTTGGGTTCTGTTCTGGTTTCTGATTCCTGGCATTGACCGTAAGCTTGCCTCATGACGACACTGACAGTTCTGCTCCAACCAGTAGGCCAGACAACCTCAGTGTGTGACAATACCAAGATGTGAGAGGGGTTGGAGTGGTAGGGAAACCCTAGGAACAGTCAAGCTGGCAGGGAAGCTTAGGAAGAGGTTTATATTCTGTTGTTGCTATGTGAGCTGCAAGGAAAGCCAAACTCTAGGAAAGGAGAAAATCTGATCTTTGTAGTATGCATGTATTCTGCTTGCAGCAGGATGGATTCCCCACTTGCATATATTCCCCTCAGTGGTTTCACTGTCATTTGTCATCCTGATGTTGCACAGTGGTTTCCAGCAACTTGGTTTTTATATTGAATTGAAGGACATATTACAAGCCTGCTATTGTTGCGGGGAAATTCTAGAAAAACTTAATTCTGTAGAAAAGTCAGAAAAGGACAAATCTTCTGCAAGATATTTTGGAATATGGTACACTTTTTAATTTCCCAAATTTGAATCTGAAAAGACTTTCTATCAAACTCTGCTTTACTGCAAAAGTATCAGAACATTGTTTCCAAGAAAAACACTTCTCCATGAGTTTTTAAACTTCTTTATAATTCCTGACATTCTGCTCATGCTTGATCCAGCTGCTGTTTTATGTCATTTTGAATCACATCATTCTGGATTTTAATTGCCTCACTTTCAAATTTCTCTTGTTAAATATACAATACAGGGTAGTTCTAAATGCATTCAGATCACAAATTATTCTTGAAGCAAATAGCTATTTATTTCCATTCCCTAAAGAAGCTATAAACACAAGAGGCAAAATGTCAGAAAAGAGAGAAAATGTTGGTTATAACACCCTAAAAAGAGATCTTTTGTCAGAAGAAAACTTTAACACACTAAAGCTGGCTGAAGTCATATCACATTAATTCCTACAAGCTGCTTTCATGTACTAACAATCAAATGTGGCTGCTGCACTTTCCTCACAGGCTAGAAGTTCAAAGGGTAAATGCTAGAGATGTGGGGTTTAGGTATTGGAGTCTCAAATTCTTGTCACCTGGGGGTTTTCCTTTTGCAAAATCAAAACCAGGGTTTGTTCAGAAGAGAATTGCATCTTACCTGATCTCTCAGCAATTGTGGCAGGCTAAGGTGGGGAGGGGGAGGTTCCTTGGATTAAAGGTTTCTGCTAAGGCTATTTCCTCATATACTCTGAGAAATTTATTATGGATTGACATTTAATGGACTCAGGAACTCTGCAGAACAATTTGGGAGAAGAGAGCAAGTAACCTTCAACATGGTAAGACAACAAAATGCTGTGATATGGTTTAAATAGGCTGAAGCTCTACTGAGTCAATTCTAATAAAACTATCCAGCAAGAACTGAGACAGTATTTGTCCAGTATCACCCTTTAATAAGTAGGACAGCCTGGGGAGATTAACTGGCGTTCCAACACCCCATCGTATCTACAAACCTCTTCTTAACTTAACCCAAGGAAAGAGGTAGGAGCAGCAATTGTGGGACACCAAGTCACAGCATTGGTAAGGTAAGGGAATTATCTGCACTCCTCTGGATGTAGCAGAAATAGCCAATTCACTGTGAAACTGACAGGAAGTCCATCTCATCATTCCATGTCCTATGTCCCTTCCCCCGTTGTCCCCTCCAGTAGCTCCACAGAGGTTCAGGGCATGCTGGTAAGGGAAAGTGAACAAAGGGTGAGAGTGAGGACAAGGAAGCTGAAACCACTGCTGGGGCCCCGGGTATCTTTTCCCCTGCTGGGCTAGGTAAAATCTTCTCACTGTTCAGGCTATGAGAGGACTTGTTCTAGGATGCAACATGAACAAACACAAAAAGTATTCAATCAGTGAGTGAAATCACCTGAATTTGATTTATTTTCCTTTTGTTCACATTCTGGATTGAGTTTGATGAAAATAAACACAGAGGGGAAAAGAATGATATATAAGAAATGCTCTTATAACACAGTTGTGGAATACTGACAAAGAAAAAGTCAAAAAGGGCTTAATAAATTAAAACATAGATGCAGAATACAGGGAAAATGTAACCATCTAAAGTAGATCCAATCACCACATTGTTGGCTAGTTTTGTTTTTCCCCTGTAACACAAGCATCTGCTTGGGTAGGGGCTAAATCAGAAGCAGTGTAAGAAAAGCTTCTGCAGGAGCAGTGTTTGGTTCAGCCTCCATAACTTCTGTGACTTTCCTGGAGTGTCTGCATCAGCAGTACCCACTTTCATGTTTGGGATCTGACTCCAAGGCTCCCAATTAAATGAATCTGTACTAGGAATAGAGGAAGAGTTGGAGGCTAGTAAGCCAAAAATCAGTATCGTAAAAGAAATGGTGTTGGGAGACTCAGCTGTTGTATTCCACTAGGGTATATTGATATTGCAGTGGCTGTACATCCATTTGTATTCTTATTAGTTAATGGTATGTTATAATAGGCACTGGATTTGAGAGTTGGAGGCTCACTAAGAAACTCTGATTTCCTAGTTACAGCTACCCCACTTGAACTGTACTTTGATTACCATCTTGTGAAAAAGGAGATTAATTATTCATAGTCTCTTGTTATAATTCCACAAAACTGCTGTCCATTATCCCAGCATAAATCAGGAGTTCCTCCACTAAAGCAGTGAATCTAGATTTACTTTGATATAACCAAAGTCTGATCTCAGTTCAGTTTGTCTGGACTCCTTCCGGGGTCAAATTCATTATTTACACCAGGGGTGGGCAAACTTTTTGGCCTGAGGGACACATCTCGGTATGGAAATTGTACGGTGGGCCATGAATGCTCATGAAATTGGGTGGGTTGCGGGCTCTGGAGTGGGGCCAGAAATTAGGAGTTCAGGGTGCGGGTGAGGGCTCCAGCTGATGGTGCAGGCCCTGGGGTGCAGGAGGATGGGACCAAGGAGTTCGGAGGGTGGAAGGGGTATCAGGCCTGGGGCAGGGGGTTGGAGTCACTGGAAGGGGCACTGGAAGGAGTCAGGGGTACAGGCTCCAGGTAGCGCTTACCTCAAGCAGCTCCCGGAAGCAGCGGCATGTTCCCCCTCCGGCTCCTACGCAGAGGTGTGGTCAGGCAGCTCTGCGCACTGCCCCGTCCACAGGTGCCGCCCCTGTAGCTCCCACTGGCCATGGTTGCCAGCCAATGGGAGCTGCGGGGGTGGCGCTTGGGGCGGGGGCCCCGTTACGCATAGGAGAAATGTTGCTGCTTCCAGGAGCCGTGCAGAGCCACAGCATGCGCAAAGCAGGACATGCCCTGGACCCTGCTTCCCGGCAGAAGCTCGAGGGCCGGATTAAAACATCTGAAGGGCTGGATGTGGCCCCCGGGCCATAGTTTGCCCACCCCTGATTTACATCCATAAAAGCCTGTTTATTTCAATGTGGGTGTAGGGCAGGATTTTAACCTATAAAGTCTAAGGGTATATCTACAGTGCAATTAGAAACCCACAGCTGGTCCATGCCAGCTGACTTGGGATTCTGCGGCTAGGGGTAAGAGGCCATTTAACTGTGGCATAAACGTTTAGGTTCAGGCTGCACCCCAAGCTCTGGGACCTTCTGACCTCACAGGCTCCTAGAGTCAAGGCTCCAGCCCAAACCCAAATGTCTACACTGCCCTTAAATAGTCCCTTATCCCAAGTCCCATGAACCTGGGTCAGCGGGCACATGGCTGTCCAATTACAGTTTAGACATACCCAAAGTGATAGCAAATTGTGCTCTAGATAGGTGCATACACAACTCCATTGCATGCAAGTATGTAACAGGGGGCCTTCAACTGTGGATTGACCCTTAGATGTTGAATTCCCTGCAGAAAGGAGTATGTTTTCCCTTTGTTTAGTACACCTCTGAACACAGTGACACGATCAAAAAAGCAGTAACAATTATATCAAAAGCCTTACATTTTTCATCCCTGATAGCCTTTTCCTTCCTGAAAGCAGCCACTAGGGTCAAAATGCAAAAGGACGGCATGTATAAGTTGTAGAGAAAATAAAATGACCTTAAATATTGTGAGTGGCTAGATAGATTGAATGGTTGAAGCACTTGTCATGTGATATGAAGCTTTTTCAGTTCAAAGTCACAAGTATAAATTCTTCCCAAGTTGGTAGTGACCAAAAGCCCTTACCACCTGAAAGTGACATCACCCAATAATAGCAGAGATTGGAAATGGGAATGGAGAAAAACATGAAAAGCTTTTGAAAGTGCCCTTGCAGGCTAATATTGTTACT
Organism: Eretmochelys imbricata; assembly: GCF_965152235.1. Lineage (NCBI taxonomy): Eukaryota > Metazoa > Chordata > Testudines > Cheloniidae > Eretmochelys > Eretmochelys imbricata. The sequence goes on from NC_135579.1 coordinate 27,623,167, forward strand.
CCAATGAATAAGTCTCTTAAAGGCTGTGAGCTTACGGCCATTTATCTGGTAGACTTGCTATTCATCTCCTCCTGAGTGTAGTGTAAATGCACTGTATTAGGGTCATGATGAAGAGCAAACCTAAAAAGTAAAGATATTAGAAATCAGCCAGCCAGCCAGACGAAAAGTGTAGACTATTGGAAAGGGAACTGTGGAAACAAAAGGTAACAGTTGGAGGGAAATATCAGAAGGGTAGCCCTGTTAGTCTGAATCTGTAAAAGTGGCAAAGAGTCCTGTGGCACCTTAGACTAACAAACGTATTGGAGCATAAGCTGTCGTGAGTGAAGACAGCTGAAATGGGATAACATCTTAAATGCAAATTGGGATGGGGGAAAGGGGTGGCAGTTTGAAGGTGTGTATAGCAATGCCATGTCAAGAAGTAAGGAGATAGGGCTGAGTGTGGTTTTTTAAAACGTTCATGTCCTTTTGTTCCAAAAATATTTCCAAAATATTGGAAGCAGCAAGGATATACTAAAGCTAAATCTTGCCTGATTTGCTCAAAACCCCCAAACTCATGTATGCATTTCTAGATAAAAGGTAGCAGTGATACAAAAGAAGGATGTATTGGAGCCCAAACCCACCCTTATATCTGAAGGGAGAATAGTGGAGTCGAGAAATGTTTTGTCCACTTCAGAAAGTTTAAACCTATTCATGCATACCAGGGAATCGACATACATTGATCAATCCCCCGGAGGGTCGATTTAGCGGGTCTAGGGAAAACCAGCTATATAGACCACCGATCGCTCTCCCATCAACTCCGGTACTCCATTGGAACAAGAAGCATAAGGTAAGTCCAATAAGTCAACCTAAGGTACATAGACTCTAGCTATGTTATTCACGTAGCTGGAGTTTCATACCTTAGGTCGACTTAATCCCGTAGTGTGGACCTACCCTAAAGGGTGGAAAGCAGGGTGGACGAACAAACTTTGGATATCTTTCAGTGTGGGGCAAGATGAACTGATCCAATTGCTCTTGCCTCAATTGTCCGTTTGGAAAAAGCAGAACAGGAGGTGAAGAACTTTCAAATAATGCTGATAATAAGCATAGATTGGCTCACATCACACCCACAAAACTGAACACTTCTGAACTTTTGGCTGGAGGGTTTACCCTGTGGACCCAAATCCAGATCCCAATTCTACTTTTGGGACTTATTTCAAGTTGATGAAATTTACATAAATGGGCAGCAACTGGAAATCATTAAAATATTCAGCTCTAGAAAGCCAGCATGGACCCCACTGAATCCTTGAGCCAGCACCGGCCGCTGCAGAAGTCACAGAGGTCATGCAAAGTCACAGAATCCGTGACCTCCCTGACAGACTCGCAGCCTTAGCAATAGGGTGTTTTTGTCTTTTATCATTTTTCTCTGACCGTTTCATTTGAGAGTGTAGGGCCGGTGGGGGAAAAAATTGCTAGGGTCCATCTATGACCGAAGCAATTTGCCCAGAGTCACACATGGAGTGTATGGCAGAGCCAGGAACAGATCCTAGATCTCCTGAATCCCAGTCCAGTGCCTTACCATAATAAGACTATTTTGTGTGACAGTCAGTGGAAGGCTCTCAACACTTTCCTAGCCTTCAACACTTTCCTAGCCTTCTATGATAAAGACCAGATGATATTCACCCAAGAGTTCTGAAGGAACTCTGATATGACATTGCAGGACTCTTGTTTGTGGTATGTAATCTATCCCTTTTAGCAGACTGGCGGATGGCTAATGTGACATCGATTTTTTTTTAAAGGCCCCAGAGGCAATCCTGGCAATTACAGGCTATTAAGCCTAAATTCAGTACTAGGCAAATTGGTTGAAACTATATTAAAGAATAGAATTATTGAACAGACAAATGAACACAATATGTTGGGGAAGAGTCAACCCATCTTTTGTAAAGGGAAATCACTCCTTACCAATCTATTAGAGTTCTTTGAGGGTGTCAACAAACATGTAGACACAAGTGTTCTACTGGATATAGTGTACTTGAACTTTCAGAAAGCCTTTGACACGCTTCCTTTCCAAAGGCTCTTAAGCAAAGTAGGTAGTCATAGGATAAGGGGGAACACAGGCGCTGACTTTCCAATGTGCCAAGGCATGCTGGAACCCTGGCTTTGCCCAAGACCCTGCTCCACCCCCACCCCGCCCCGTTCCACTCCCTCCCCTGAGCGCACCACGACCTCGCTCCTCCTCCCTCCCCCCAAGAGCCGTGAAACAGCTGATCGTGGGGAGGGAGGGAGAGGTGCTGAGAGGGGCACCTACCACTTTTTCCCTGTGGGAGCTCCAGCCCTGGAACACCCACAGAGTCAATACCTATGAGAGGTAAGGCCCTTTCATGGATCAGTAACTGGTTAAAAGATAGGAAACAAAGGGTAGGGGGAAATGGTCAGTTTTCACAGTGGAGAGAGGTAAATAATGGGGTCCCCCAAGGATATGTATTGGAACTAGTACTTTTCAACATATTCATAAGTGATCTGGAAAAAAGGGAAAACAGATCATTGGCAAAATTTGTAGATGATACAAAATTATTCAGGATACTGAAGTCCAAAGCTGACTATGAAGAGTTACAAGGGGAGCTCACAAGACTAGGTGTCTGGGCAACAAAAGGCAGATGAAATTCAATGCAGATAAATGCAAAGTTATGCACATTTGAAAACATAATCCAAACTGTATATACAAAATTATGGAGTCTAAATTAGCTGTTATCACTCAAGAAGGAGATCTTGAAGTCATTCTGGATAGTTCTCAGAAAACATCTGCTCAATATGCAGCGGAAGTCAAAAAAGCTAACAATGTTAGGAACCATTAGGAAAGGGATAGATAAGAAGACAGAAAATATCATAATGCCACTATATAAATCAATTGTGTGCCACCAGTTGAATACTGCATGCTGTTATGGTTGTCCCATCTCAACAAAAGATATATTAGAATTGGAAAAGATTCAGAGAAGGACAACAAAAATGATTAAGGGTATGGAACTGCTTCCATATGAGGAGAGATTAAAAATACTGGGACTGTTCAGAGTAGAGGAGAGATGTTTGAGGGATATGATTGAAATCTATAAACTCATAAATGGTGTGGAAAAAGTGAATAGAGGAGTGTAATTTACCCCTTCACATAACACAAGAATCGGGTCATTCACTGAAACTAATAAAGCAAAGCTAAGGAAGTACTTAACACAATGCTCAGTCAACCTGTGGAACTCATTGCCAGGGGATGTTGTGAAGGCCAAAAATATAACTGGATTCAAAAATAATTAAACCAGTTCATGGAAAAAGTCCATCAATGGCTGTTAGCCAAGATGGTCAGGGACATAGGCATTTGCTCTAGTTATCCTTAAACCTTTTGTTGCCAGAAGCCTGGACTGGGACTGTACAAGAGTGGTATTTAGGGCGCTGGATGAGGTACACCACGCATTGTGATTAGGTATGTGTAGGGCTAATGGATCTTGAAAGGAGCGGGGAGAGAGGTGTAGATCATCATAGCTGTGGAGATAGTCTATAGATTGCATCTGTTGTTCTGGAAGAGTCTGGTGCCACTTTGAGTTGTTGTATCCTGGTCTGTGGGGAACTTGTTTCTGATGATGAGCTTGGAGAGGTTGGGGGGTAATTTGAAAGTCAGATGTGGGGTTTTCCCTCCCTCCCTTCCTTCCCCTGCTTTGACTGGAGAGGCGTTGACAAGCCACTTCATCTTGAATGGTCCCTTGAAATATGTGTTAACTACTTACTCTAAACAATCTGTTCCACCTTGTATTCAGCTGTGATGCTATGAGTACCTTTCTCAGACCTGAAGTAGAGCTCTCTGTAAGCTCAAAAGCTTGTTTCTCTCGCCATAAGAAGTTGGTCTAATAAAAGATACTACCTCACCCTCCTTGTCTCTCAACTATACATATAGTGAGGCATTTTAAAAGAATGCAGAATGCTGGTATTTAGAAAAATGGATACATTCAATTGTGTAGCATTAGAGATATCCAAATAAGTTAATCTTAAATTCAGCATTTTCCTAGTCTTGCTCTCTCTCATGCTAAATGGTGTTTTTCTTAAAGTTCCAGCTCATGGAGTCAGATGATTACATGAGAATGTCAGCTTTGATTTTTTTTTTTAAGGAAGTTTTTAAGTTTTGTAGTTGCAGGAAAAAAACTAGAAAATGTGAATTGTAAAGGTTCAAAGGGAAATAGACTTCCATATTGTGACAAAGTTCCTGCTGTACCTTGGTGGGTCTTGCGCTTATTGGCGGATTTGCTCGCCTTGGAGCTTCACGGCAGCCGTCAGCTTGGCTGTTTTTCTGAACCCACAGTCCAGGTCGACGACTCCTGTGTCTGACCAGGAGTTGGGAGGATTTGGGGGGAACCCAGGCCCGCCCTCTACTCTGGGTTCCAGCCTAGGGCACTGTGGAATGCAGCTGTCTAGAGTGCCTCCTGGAACAGCTGTGTGACAGCTACAACTCCCTGGGCTACTTCCCCATGGCCTCCTCCCAACACCTTCTTTATCCTCACCATAGGACCTTCCTCCTGGTGTCTGATAATGCTTGTACACCTCAGTCCTCCAACAGTCCGCGTTCTCACTCTCAGCTCCTAGCGCCTTTTGCTCCTAGCTCCTCACACGCACACCACAAACTGAAGTGAGCTCCTTTTTAAAACCCAGGTGTCCTGATTAGCCTTCCTTAGTTGATTCTAGCAGCTTCTTGATTGGCTGCAGGTGTTCTAATCAGCCTGTCTTAATTGTCTCCAGAAGTTTCCTGATTGTTCTGGAACCTTCCCTGTTGGGAAACGGAACGTCTTTTGCTTGCTCCTCAGCTATCTGCTTTCTGTTCTTTCCTAAAGCCCCCTGGCCCGGATTTTTCTTACTTTTTGCACCTGCCTTAGTCCCCCCCCCGACCGGGCCAGACGCTTAATTTGTTTTTTCTTGATTTTTTTTTTTTTTTTTTTCCCCGTCTACGTTCTTCGCCAGCACCCGCCCCCCCCCACGCCTGCTTTCGGGCGCAGCTACTTGCCTCAGCTGAGCCCCCGGAGGAGGGGGGGGAAGATTGCTGATTTTGCTGTCCGGAGGGGGGAGTGAAAACCCCCAGACCCAGCCGTTTTGCCAGTAGCTCGGACCTTACAACATTCTTAACATGCCGGAAGCCTTGGAACACAGCCAACACAGCCGGAGAAGAAGATTCAGCAGACAGAAGAAATAATATAAATCATCGTGAGAGGGCCGTAAGACTGAGTAATTTTCTGAATTATACTCTCGTGGGGGGGAGTTTGACTGTGATTACTCGTGTTTGTGGCGGCACAGGGGGTGTGGCGTGGAGACCCCCAGCCCCGATCCATTGGTGCCCCCACCCCCCCCATCGTTATTACAACTGTCACGGCCCCCCGCCGTCTGTCCCTGCTGGCAACCTGCCATCTCCCTTCGGATCCGGCTGTTCGCTTTGAACTTTGCCTTCCGGACCGGACAGAACAGCCGACCAACCGAGACTCTTTGGACAAACGTGTGTGGGTCTGCACCCGCCCCCCCCCCCGGATTGCTTATCCCACAGCTTGCCCCTATTACTGGACCCCGATTTTGTTTCCCTCCCCTCCCCCAGTTTAACCCCCCCAGTATTCCCCCCTCCCTGCCCGCAGCCTAGCGGAAGGAGGGGCTACCTCGCCTTCTCCCCTCCCCCCTCCTCCTTCCGGTGTCTTCCTGTCTCTCCCTGCTTACAATGGCGGGGAACGAGAGGGGCGAGACTGCTTCAATAAAACTAGTTGTCCCTCCCCCACCACCACCCCTGCCCGATCCCCAATGTCCCCCCCCTACCACTATTGTCAAGATATTTGCCACCCCCCCTGCTGGGGCACCGGTAGCAGGAAGCACCAGGGTGATCGCTGCTGCTGCTGCACCCACTGCCCCCCCAGATTCTAGGACACCCCCCCCCGGTTCGCCGGAAGGGCCAGGGCGGGTGGAAAGGAAAGGGCCCCGCTAAAACCACTGAGCCCTCCATGGCAGGGGCTGCCCCCACCGCTGTGGCCTCGTCATCAACCGTGGCGCCCCTCCCTGCATTTCCCTCCACCAGCTCTGCGATTGTCCCTCCCCCGGCCCCCAGGACGTATGCCCGGGCGGCAGCGGACTCCCCCCTGCCTGCCGCCTCGTCATCTCGCCCCCCCCCCCGCCTCCGCCACCATCACCAGCGGCCGAGGCCCTTTCCCCGCCTTGACCAGGAAGCACGGCATCCGTTGCCTCCTGGTGCCCGCCTCGCCCCACGTGGAGACATACGTGTAGGCGTTGGCGAAGGTGGTAGGACCCACGGCTATTGTGGCGGCCTCCAAGATGTATGGGAAGGTCGTTTTCTTCTTAGCCTCGGAGGATGCCGCCCAGGAGGCGGTAGAGAGGGGCCTGACGGTGGGAGGGGTGTTTGTCCCCCTAGAACCATTAGAAGATTTGGGCGTTCGCCTTGTCCTTACCTCCGTTCCTCCCTTCCTACCCAATGCTGCCCTGTTACCCACTCTTTCCACCCTGGGGAAACTTGTTTCTGTCATCAGCCCTCTCCCGTTGGGCTGCAAGGACCCCACCCTCCGTCACATTTTTTCGTTTCGCCGGCAAGTGCAGCTTCTACCACCGGCAGGGGCGCGTGACGAAGAGGCGCTTGAGGGGTCCTTTCTAGTCCCCTACCAGGGAGCCCGCTATCGGGTCTTTTATTCTACCGGAGAGGCCCGGTGTTACCTCTGCCGTTCAGCGGGGCATGTCCGCAGAGACTGCCCTTTGGCCCGGGGGGGAGGGGCACCCGAAACCCCCGGGACCCGGCAGGACATCGGCCCCGTCGCTGCCGACGCCCCTGGCTGCCCAGCACCTGAAACCAACCCTCCTCCTACTCGACCCATCGCTGCTCCCGTCCGGGCCCAAGAGACATCTTCCCTACAATGCCCGGGCGAGCAAGGGAGTTCCACCCTTGCTAGTACCAATCCAACAGAGCCAATGGAGGAGGGTGTGGCAAGGATATTATCGGGTATAGGAGAGGGCCCTCCCCAAGGAGAAACCCCCGCCCCTCATGTTGCCTCACCGCTACCTCCCCGAACCCCTAAACCATCGCCTCTGCCCCCCGACACGACCCCTGCTAACCAGCCCCCAGATGACGCTATGGAGGGCTGGACCTTAGTCCAGGGGAAGCGAGGCAAGCGGAAGGCTCGAGCTCCGCTGCATCCACCCGACGCGGAAGCCCCCCGGAAGACCAGGAAAGGAGGCACTGCTATCGAGCCTCCCGCCGCGGCCACGAGCGAGATCCATCCGCTGGTGTCGGGAGGGGAAGACGGACTGGCATCGGAGGGTAGAATCCCCCCTCTACGGGAGACCCTCCCCTCCGAGACGTCTGAGGACGCCCCTGCTGCCTGGACATTACCCGAACCCCTCGCGGACCCCGGGGCAACCGTTGAGGCGGGCCCTAGAGGAGAGGCCCCCGGGGTGGCAGGAGTTGGCCTCTCCCCCGTGTACGCGGAGATTGAGGCCCTAGATTTGACCCCGGTCACCCAGGGAGGGGATGATCTGCTGCCGGCTGGCCTCGAGCTGGGCAGCCTTACCCCAGCTTCCCTTTCCCCATGCTCCCTCCCCCTAATTGCCTTCCCGGGTGAGCACCCTGCAGAAGGCGGTCCACCACCTGATGCCATGGCCGCTAAGACCACCATGGAGCCAGCGCCTAGCATTATTGGGAGCCCCCTCCCTTACCCCTTAACCCTTGACTCTGCTCAGGAGGCACTTTCCTTTAGCTGCTTGCCTCCTGCACCCCAGAGCCTTACCCCTGCCCCTGCCCCCACCCCTGCCCCTGCCCAAGTTCCCTCCTCCTGCAATGTTAATGCCGCCCCTGGGGTCATTTCCTTTCCGCCTTTCGCAGATTCCCCCCATGGAGCAGTCTTTGCACTTTCTAGCCGCGACCCATTAGGAGTGGCAATTTTTCCCCTGCCAGCCCCCTCTACCCCAAGGCGTGAAATGAATTTAATAACCCCAGCCTGTCAGACGCCCCGTCGGTGGTCCGCACCCTGTCTACCCGCCTTAGCGGACCACGAGGCTGTATTAAGAAGCCCATCAGGGAACACTTCGGGAATTGTAACCCCACCCCCCCATGAGCTGCGGCATGCGCTACGGAAGTTCCTAGAGCACACCCGTGGCGCCCGCGATAGGGCACAGCTGGCTCTTCAGCTATGGGGGCACTTTGATCAACTCCTCCAGGCCACAAGGGCCCTTATAAAGGAGGGCAGGGGGCAAGGAAGGCGCGGTGCTGCGGCCTACGAGCGAGCCCGCAGCTTCCGACGCGATCTACTCACCCACGGGATGGGTCACGGGTTGCTGTGCAACCCGCCGGGGGCCCTGAACACCCCCGCCGATACGAGGCCCCCACCCCCCCAGCCCTCCGCATGACGCCTCTTATTATTGCGACCCTGAATACCAGGGGCTGTAGGATGGCTCTCCGCAGGTCCCAGGTGCTCTCTTACCTTCGGGAAGGGAGGTACTCTGTAGTTTTCCTGCAGGAGACCCATACGGACCCGGCCGCCGAGGACAGGTGGCGGCTGGAGTGGGGGGACGGGGTATACTTTAGCCACTTCGCGACCTGGCAAGCTGGAGTGGCGACCCTGTTCTCCCCCGACCTACGGCCTGAGGTGCTAGGGGTCACCGAGGCCGTGCCGGGCCACCTGTTGCACCTTCGAGTCCGTATGGAAGGGCTCGTTGTTAATCTTGTTAATATTTATGCCCCGCAAATGAGCTCCAGGCGGCCACAATTTTATCAGCAGGTGTCCGACTTTCTCGGCACCCTGGATTCGCACGAGTGCCTGGTCCTGGGAGGGGACTTTAACACCACCCTCGAGGAACGGGACCGCTCAGGGGCCGAACCGAGTCCGGCCGCTGCGAATATTCTCCAAGGGATAGTTGACCATCACTCCCTGGTGGACGTCTGGCGTGACCATCACCCAGATGACACCTCCACGTTCACCTTTGTCCGGGTGGAGGCCCATCGGTCCCACCACTCTCGGTTGGACCGTATTTACTTATCCCGTTTCCATCTTTCACAGGCCCACTCCTCCGCCATTCGGCTGGCCCCATTCTCCGACCATCATTTAGTCACCGTAACGGTCTCCCTCCATGCAGAGAGACCGGGGCCGGCCTATTGGCACTTTAATAACAGCCTGTTGGAGGACGAGAGCTTTGTGATGTCCTTCCGGGAGTTTTGGCTGGCCTGTCGAGAGCAGTGGCGTGCCTTTCCCTCGGTGCGGCGATGGTGGGATCTCGGGAAGGTGCGCGCCAAGCTCTTCTGCCGTGACTACACTCGGGGCACCAGCCGACGGCGAAATGCGGCGATCGAGCAGTTGGAACGGGAGGTCTTAGAGATGGAGAAGCGCCTGGCCGCCGATCCCGAGGACCCGTCCCTCTGCGGAGCGTGCCGGGAGAAGCGGGAGGAGCTCCGGGCCCTTGAGGACCACCGGGCCCGAGGTGCCTTCGTTCGGTCCCGCATCCGCCTCCTTCGGGAGATGGACCGCGGCTCCCGCTTCTTCTATGCCCTGGAGAAAACGAGGGGGGCCAAGAAACACGTCACCTGCCTTCTTGCGGAAGACGGCACCCCCCTCACGGATCCGGAGGAGATGTGTGGGAGGGCCCGTGACTTCTACACAAGCCTTTTCTCCCCAGACCCGACCGATCCTGACGCTTGCAGGGTGCTCTGGCAGGAACTCCCCACGGTCAGCGTGGGCGACCGAGACCGACTAGAGTTGCCTCTCACCCTGGCCGAGTTCTCGGAAGCCCTCCGTCGCATGCCCACCAATAAATCTCCGGGCATGGACGGGCTGACCGTGGAGTTTTACCGCGCGTTCTGGGACGTTCTCGGCCCAGACCTAGTCACCGTCTGGGCTGAGTCCTTGCAGAGCGGGGTCCTCCCTCTGTCCTGCAGGCGAGCGGTGCTCGCTTTGCTGCCGAAGAAGGGGGACCTCCGCGATCTACGAAACTGGCGTCCCGTCTCACTCCTTAGCATGGATTACAAAATCGTAGCGAAAGCAATCTCGCTGCGGCTGGGGTCCGTGATGGCGGACGTGGTCCACCCAGACCAGACCTATACTGTCCCGGGTCGCAGCATTTTCGACAACCTCTTTCTAGTCCGAGACCTTTTGGAACTCGGGCGGAGAGATGGTCTATCGTTCGCCCTCCTGTCTCTTGATCAGGAGAAGGCGTTCAATAGAGTAGACCATGGGTACCTCCTGGGCACTCTGCAGGCGTTTGGATTTGGACCTCAGTTTGTGCGTTTTCTCCAGGTGCTGTATGCCTCCGCGGAGTGTTTGGTTAGGCTCAACTGGACCCTGACTGAACCGGTCAGCTTCGGGCGAGGAGTGCGGCAGGGGTGCCCCCTCTCGGGCCAGTTGTACGCTCTGGCGATCGAGCCTTTCCTCTGTCTCCTCCGCAGGAGGATGACAGGGTTGGTGCTGCGGGAGCCGGAGCTGCGGCTGGTCCTGTCGGCGTACGCCGATGACGTACTCCTCGTGGTCCAGGACCCGGGCGACTTGGCGCGAGTGGAGGCATGCCAAGCCATCTATTCGGCAGCCTCCTCTGCCCGAGTCAACTGGGTCAAGAGCTCTGGCTTGGCGGTGGGGGACTGGCGGCAGGTAAGCTCCCTCCCATCCGCGCTTCAGACCATCCGGTGGAGTGCGGGTCCACTGCTCTATCTCGGCGTTTACCTTTCCGCCACGCATCCTTCCCCGCCGGAGAACTGGCAAAATTTAGAGGGCGGGGTGATAGAGCGGATCCGGAGATGGACGAGGCTCCTCCGATGTCTCTCCCTCCGAGGGAGAGCACTGGTGCTTAACCAACTAGTCCTGTCCACGCTCTGGTACCGGCTCAACACCCTGGCCCCGGCCCCGGGTTTCCTGACCCACCTCCGGAGATTAATTCTAGAGTTCTTCTGGTCAGGAATGCACTGGGCCCCTGTTGGAGTTCTTCATCTACCCCTGAAGGAAGGAGGGCAGGGCCTGAAGTGTCTGTACACTCAGGTCCGCGTTTTCCGCCTCCAGGCCCTGCAGAGGCTCTTTTATAGTGCACGTAGTTCGGCGTGGAGCATACTGGCGCATGCCTTCCTGCGCCGTTTCCAAGGGCTTCGCTACGACCGGCAGCTCTTTTACCTTTCTCCGAGGGGTTTTCCGCGAGACCTCTCCGGGCTGCCGGTCTTCTACCAGGACCTCCTCCGGACCTGGAAACTGTTTCTAACAACCAGGTCCGTGGCGGCCACCGTGGGAGCAGATCTCCTCACGGAGCCCCTGCTACACAACCCCCAGCTCTGTGTGCAGGTGGCGGAGTCCCGCTCGGTGCGCCAGAGGTTGGTCCTGGCGGAAGTCACGAGGGTCGGAGACCTCCTGGACTACGACCGGAGAGACTGGTTGGATCCCCTGACGCTCGCTCGGCGCATGGGGCTCTCCAGCCTCCGTACCCCCCGGCGCGTACTTCAGGAGGTGAAGGCCGCCTTGACCCCCGCTGCTCGGGCTTACGTTAGCCGAGCCTTGTGCGAGGGCGCACCCCGCCCATCCCTTACCCCAGGCCCGCCGGACCTTTCCATCGGGCCCCTACCCCGTAGATCGCAGCAAACCCCTCACCCTTTCACTGCAAGCCGGCTGCACGAACTGCAGCCGGTTAGCTTTCACATTGCACCACGGAAATACTTATATACACTTACACTTCACACCCTTCACGCCCACACCCTGGTGTCCCGCCCCGATACAAAGTGGCGGGATCTCCTGCCACCTTTGGAGGGTGAGCAACCTCGGTGGGCCAGCCTGTATTCCACCTTGGTCCCAAGGCCCGTCGGGGACATCAGTTGGCGGCTCCTTCACGGAGCTGTGAGCACGGGCGTGTTTCTGACACGGTTTACCCCACTTCCGGATACTTGTCCTTTTTGTAATGTGAGGGAAACCCTGGCGCACGTGTATTTAGAGTGTGCCAGATTGCAGCCCCTTTTCCGGCTCCTCACAAATCTTCTATTACGCTTTTGGCTTCATTTCTCCCCTCACCTTTTTATCTATACACTTCCCATCCGTGGCCCCACAAAGTCGCGGGATCTTCTGGTCAACCTCCTCCTAGCTTTGGCTAAAACAGCCATTTATAAAACCAGAGAGAGGAGGTTGGCCCATGAAACGTCCTGCGATTGTGGGGCCGTTTTCCGATCCTCAGTACATTCACGTATCCGGGCGGAGTTCCTCTGGGCGGCGTCCACCGACTCCCTTGACGCCTTCGAGGAGCGGTGGGCGCTGTCTGGGGTTCTCTGCTCGGTGACCCCGTCCGGTTCCCTCCGTCTGACCCTTTGATTGAGGGGAAGAGCGAGAGGCGCCAGCCCCAGCCGTTGCTGCTGTGGATACCATCCTTTCTGTCATCTAGGAGGGGTCCTATAATACATGGGTGTCTACCCCCCCCACCCCTAAACCGCCCACCCCGCAGCCGTGCCCATCTTACCGGGCACTCTCAGGAGAGGGAGGATTGGTGACACTGGGCGCGGCACTGGGTAACTCGAGGGGGTGGAAGACCACGAGTGTCGAGGAAGCCCCCCCGCTCTAGGCCACCAGGTAACTCAGGAGGGTGGAAGACCACGAGTGTCGAGGAAGCCCCCCCGCTCTGGGCCCAGGCTAGCCTGAACACTTCTCCCTCCTGAAAGCTGCTGTGTTATACCTTCTGATTGCGTTGTTTTGTTGCATAGTTGTTTTGTTTTCTTTGGTAATTCTGTAAGCGTTACCAATAAACTTTCTTTCTGTTTCAAAAAAAAAAAAAAAAAAAACCTTCCCTGTTACTTTACCCAGGGAAAAGGGACCTACTTAGCCTGGGGCTAATATATCTGCCTTCTGTTACTCTCATATAGCCATCTGGCCCGACCCTGTCACACATCCCCCCACTCTGCTCAACACTATGGGGTTGGGCAACTTGGGACGTCAGGCAGTGTACTCGTGACAAGCCATCTGCATTGCCGTGGTGGCTTTCAGCCCGGTGTTCTATGGTGAATTGGAAAGATTGTAGGGGACAGGGACCATCTGGTCACCCTTGCGTTCTTCTCTTTATTTTGCTGCATCCACTGGAGGGGTGCATGGTCGGTCACAAGGGTAAACTGTCGTCCCAGAAGGTAATAATGTAGTGTTTCCATGGCCCATTTCACAGCTAGGCACTCTCTTTCAACCACGGCATACTTCTGCTCTCTTGGGAGGAGTTTCCTGCTGAGGTAGAGGATTAGGTGTTCTTCATCTCCGACCATCTGCAACAGGACAGCTCCCAATCCTACTTCAGATGCATCTGTTTGTAAAATGAATTATTTCTTGAAGTCTGGGGCTATAAGCATGGGGTTACTGCAGAAGGCTGTCTGTAGATCCATGAATGCTTTCTCTGCGGCATCTGTCCACTTCACGATATCTGGACCCCAGGCTTTTATCAGGTCTGTCAGGGGACTCACTCTGGTAGCAAAATGGGGAATAAATCGTTGGTAGTACCCCACCACACCCAGGAATGTCCAGAAATGTTGCTTTTTCTGATTCGGCCGGGGCCAATTTTGGATAGCCTCTAGTTTGTTTAGTTGGGGCTTGACCATGCCCCTTCCTACAATGTAGCCAAGGTATTTAGCCTCGGCTAGCCCTATAGCACACTTGGATGGGTTGGCTGTGAGGCCAGCCTGTTTTAGCATGTCCAGATCCGCCTCCACCTTTCCTAAGTGGGGACAGGGACTGTGCAGCTGACACTACGGGCAGGACGCACAGTACCTCTGCACTTCTTCATGTACTCCGGGCCAGAAGAATCGTCACAGGACCCGTGCCAGGGTCTTCTCTACCCCCAAATGCCCCCCAAAAAGATGACTATGGGCCAGACTTAATACAGCATTCTGGTGTTTTTGAGGTACTAGGATCTACTGTACCTTCTGCCCCTGTACTGGTGCAACCCTGTATAAGAGATTCTTCTTCATTATGAAGTAGGGTCCTGGTCCCCTCCAAAATTTACTCTCCCGGGGCTAATCTGCCCGAGATCTAGGGGGTCAGTCTCTGTTGCCTCTACTGGTTTAGAGGCATTAGGGTGTGGGTCAGACTTGGGTGCTTCTCCCTCCTGGGTGGCCTCCTTTTCAGCTGCTCGGGTCTGCCTACCTACGAGAGCGACCCTCTGGCTTTGGGCCAGTATTCGGGTTCCCAAGGCCTTAGCTGCCCTTCTTTCCCTTTTTGTCTTTCTATGCTGTCTGGGAGTGGAGAACAAATCTGGGGATATTTCAGAGAAGGTTGGGGGTTGACAGTTTACTGTGGATGCCTCACTACTTTTAGGGCTTCCCCCTTTCTCCAATTCCCCTACCGGGAATAAGTCTCCAAACCCTGGGAAGTCCCTCCCTGTGAGCACTAGATATGGGAGTTTAGGGACTACACCAGCTGCTACCTCAGGAGTGTTCCCCTGAATCTCGATTTTTACTGGGATGGTGGGGTAATAACCAACTGTCCCATGGACGCATGTTATCCCCGTACGCTTAGCCCACAGCAGCTGACTAAGCTTCATGAGCTTCCCTGAGAGAAGCATGATAGCACTCCCCGAATCAACCAGTGCTGTGGTCTTTACCCCATTTAGCTTCACTGGTTTAGTGTACATATATGGGGTCAGTGAGACCCCCACAAGGTGGATTAGGGAGCATGGGTCTGCCCAGTTCCCCAGGTTACACTGTATAGGCTCCTCAGCATTGGGACACTGTGCAGCTATGTGTCCCCACTCCCCGCAGGCATAACATCTGTATGGAGCCCGAGGCATTCCCTGGTCTCTTGATTTGGGTAGTCTAACATCACGATCCTCTTCCCCCTCAGTGCTCCGATTCTTTGTGGCTTCTGGTGGGCTTTCAGCCCCTCTTTTTTTCCACCTGGGTTCTCCTGGTGGCCCAGTCACCTGAGCTCTAGGGCTTGGTGCTGCTAGTTTAACCCAGGATGCTTCTTCCTTAACTGGTCGGTCAGCTCCCTCGCCGTCCTTTGCCTTTCTACCAGCACGACAACCTCGACGTAGGTGGATTGTTCGTTCTGGCTTACCCAGGTGCGAAGGTCTGGCGGTAGTCCTCTCATGTACCGGTCGATGTCCAGAACCTCTAGTATCTCCTCCGGACTCCGGGACTCAGTTTGTAACCACTTTTGTGCGAGATGGATGAGGTCCTATAATTGGAACCGCGGGGTTTTGTTTTCCTGGTATCTCCGCTTATGATATCGTTGGGCCTGCACTGCGGTCGTTACCCCAGATTTGGCCAGGATCTCTGCTTTCAGCTGGGGGTAGTCTGCCGCAGCCTCTTCAGGCAAATCATAGTAGGCCTTCTGGGTCTCCCCACACAGGAATGGAGTGAGGATGCCAGACCACTGTTCTTGGGGCCAAGCCTCCCCCAGGGCTGTCCTCTCAAAGGCCGCAGTTCTGCTCCGTAAGGGCCTTTACCTGGTTTACCAGTTCCCGGTCTTGAGCAGCCTGGTCCATCAGCAGGCGATTAGTCTCTTGCTGCAGCCGCTCTGCCTCCTGTTGGGCGGCTGCCTGGACACGAGTAGCCTCCTGCTGGGCAGCCGTGGCTTGTATCAGTGCCTGCACTACCTCCTCCATTGTGGTGAAAAAAAATAAAAATAGACCCTTTTCCCTTTTTTTCCTTCCAAACACCCTATTTCTTCCGCCGCACTGTGGACACCAGGTCCCACTTCGGACACCAGTTGTGACAAACTTCCTGCTCTACCTTGGTGGGTCTTGCGCTTATTGGCGGATTTGCTCACCTTGGAGCTTCACAACAGCCCTCAGCTTGGCTGTTTTTCTGAACCCACAGTCCAGGTCGACGACTCCTGTGTCTGACCAGGAGTTGGGAGGATTTGGGGGGAACCCAGGCCCTCCCTCTACTCCGGGTTCCAGCCCAGAGCACTGTGGAATGCAGCTGTTTAGAGTGCCTCCTGGAACAGCTGTGCGACAGCTACAACTCCCTGGGCTACTTCCCCATGGCCTCCTCCCAACACCTTCTTTATCCTCACCATAGGACCTTCCTCCTGGTGTCTGATAATGCTTGTACACCTCAGTCCTCCAACAGTCCACGTTCTCACTCTCAGCTCCTAGCGCCTCTTGCTCCCAGCTCCTCACACGCACACCACAAACTGAAGTGAGCTCCTTTTTAAAACCCAGGTGTTCTGATTAGCCTGCCTTAATTGATTCTAGCAGCTTCTTGATTGGCTGCAGGTGTTCTAATCAGCCTGTCTTAATTGTCTCCAGAAGGTTCCTGATTGTTCTGGTACCTTCCCTGTTACTTTACCCAGGGAAAAGGGACCTACTTAGCCTGGGGCTTATATATCTGCCATCTATTACTCTCCTATAGCCATCTGGCCCGACCCTGTCACAATATGTATTTATTTTTAAAATCTCCTGGTGTTTAAGCC
Source organism: Eretmochelys imbricata (assembly GCF_965152235.1). NCBI lineage: Eukaryota > Metazoa > Chordata > Testudines > Cheloniidae > Eretmochelys > Eretmochelys imbricata. Next base: position 27,639,558 of record NC_135579.1, read on the forward strand.
AATATCATGACTTTCGGGTGGCTGACTCCTGACTTTTGGACATGAGCCCTCACATAACAGGGCTTGTCACCCCTATACCTGGCAACCAGCAGCACCACTCCTCAAAAGAACTCTGCTTTGTTTCACTTTACATTCACCTTGGTTTTATTAAACCAAACTCCCCTAACAGTGCCTAGATGGGGCAGGAGATCTCATTATAATAATATCTTACTGGTGAATGATCATCACCAATGTCCTTTCTCCCTCCTCCTGTGCTACTTATAAATACTGTAAACATTTGTCTCTGTCTCAGGTTCCACTAGTATTTTTTACACTTCTGAGGATCAGGCCAAATACACTCAGTGCTCGGGAAGCATGAATGGTGCTGGTGAGGGATCAGTGGAAAGGTAACTAAAGTGGAGAGAAAATGAGAGCCATATTGAGGAAACAGCATGGGATTATTTTTTCTCTTTTTCCACCTTCAAAAATTCTCTTTTGAGTTTAGTTAATTTCTGACTTGACTTTCAACCCTATAAACTCTCAAGTACATTCCTTACAGTGAGGTCTTCTTGCTTGGGGCAACTTATTTACCAAAGTGGACTGACTGGAATTGACATGGATTTACTAGATGCAACACTACAGTGGACAGTTTAATTTAAACCCACCTATAGGAGCAAGACATGTTCCTACCAACTGGAAACATGTGTGTATAGTTCCCTTCCTACTATAGATTTCAATCTCTCCCAAAAACTTTAAGAACAAGTTTTGGAATTTGTTATGATGAGTCCTTGGGGCATTTCTGCTTTGGAGATACATTCAACCATATTTGCTATTCTGTTTTCCGCATATCAGCTTGGCTAGGCTTTGAAAAGAGGATGTGAGCATTTTTAAAGCCCTTTCCCCCCCTTTTTTTAATTTATATGAATCAATGTTCTTGAGGGAGTCAAAGTTCAATCCTCCTGGTGCATTACAATGCCTTGCATTCTAATATTAGAGAACCAAGTCCCATTTTACTTTGTAATGTGAAGCTTTACTTTGGCATTAATTTCATTCAGAAAGCAGCTGCACGTATAAACAGATTCCTTTTAAGCAAAATGGGAAAATATACATTTATCAAATAACTTTCTTTCAGTAATGCTGCAACAGTCTTTATTGCATCAAAGTTGTCAGCAATCAGCCCATCTTTCTGAATAAAGATGTGCCAAATCATAGTAGCTGAGTTAATACTGAATAAGCAATGAATGAGTTCTAGGATAGTGTCTAGCTACCAATCTGAGCTTTTATAATACCTATTTATTTCTGCCCATATCACATAGCTATGGCAAATAATTATTTATTTCCTAAACAAACATAGAAAGTGACACTACCAAGATGAAAATCACATTATTTTTAAAGTTCATTGCCTGGAATTCTAATAACACCTTACTAAAACTGAAAGATTTTTTAAAAATCAAATTTACTTTCACTGAGTTTCTTTTACCTTTTCTGATATGTTTTTCAGTATAGCGAAATGAAAATAATCATTTCTACTTTCAGTGGATTGTAAGTTTCATGCTGGTTCAGCGCAGGGCTATTCTGTTTTCATTTCCAACATAAGAAATTGTTTAAACTGCTCAAAACAATTTTCCATTTTTTATTGCTTTTGTTTTAGGTTAGTTTTTTTATTCATTTCAAGAAAGTATTTGTTTATGTTGGACTAGATCCAGCAGTGTTGATTGAGGAATTCTGTCTGAGTGAATTCTGTATATAAAATGAGGATCAGGATATCCATGCTGCCAAAACTTATGGACAGGAACTTCTAACCATTTGGCTGCATGGAGGGAGAGAGTACTGCCGTTATAATAACTTTCCATCTCCCTTGATCCTTTGCTGGGCCTCCAAGGTTTTAGCATGGAACAGAGGACCAGGCACTATGCAGCCTCTGGATTTCAGTGAATAAATCAGGGAAAGAGGTTAAATGCTTCTCAGTCCTCCGTTGCTGCTGCTATTGAACATCTTCAGAGAGACTGTGTAACCCAATCTATGGATTGTGTATTGATTATATTGAGAATTCTCAGTTATCACTCTGAGGGTTGACAGGTTCTTGGCCAAGATCAGGTGCAGTATTATTAAAATTACTGTTCAGCTGGGAATTCCACTGTGCACAGTTGCAACACTCACACATCAGGAACCCTTTCTGTATTTATAATAGTTTATTAATACATTAACAAAGTTACAAACTCTCTAACCCTTCAAGATAGATAGAGATAATACAGATTGTTCATCAGAACATCCATATACTCACACAACTCCTTGCCGAACAACCTGAAATGCTAGCCATTATCTTCATCATCACCATCAGTTTCCTCATCATCACCAGTGGCCAGCATCTTGGCACCTCCCAAGGGCTACATCTCTCTAGCCTTCGCATGCAGCCTGGGAGACAACTTTTATAATATGTTACTTATTTCTATTTCCTCACACTACTAATGTTGGGGTGCTCTTCTAAATGTTAGTGTATTAATTATCTCAACTTATTATCATATACGTGAGTTTGTTGCCATGGCACTCTTGTGTTCAGACATCTGTAGATATTCTATTCTTAAATATCCAAAAGCTGGTGTTAGCTCATGTTCCTGTGGTTGACTGGTGTCGTTATGGACAAAGTTTCCCCTTCCATTCTCTATTTCCAGTTCCCCAAAACATTAGGCCATTTATCTGTACCAGCATTCATAGGCCTCAAGCCTAATACTGCCTACTGAAGCCAATGTCTTATACGTTACAGTCCTGTACGTTCCTTACATTACTGCTGAATACAATAAATGCTAAAGCTAGTTCTGTGTGCTCCAGCTGTGCCCATGTAGCATAATTCTTGCTTGAGACACGCTGCAGATGGGCAATGGGGTGGGGGGGGCACAAGAGAGACAAAGAGCCTCCATGAAGAGATTTTCATGCCTTCTTTGTTTTGGGTTGGAAGGCTTTTAATAGTGCCCACTCTAGAGCTCCAAAGCCCCACCCAGTAAAGGACCTAAACTTACTGAACACAGGTATTTAAACCTGAAATGCTATATTGTTCTCCCCAAGATAATGTACATCATGCTCCAAAGATACATCACAATCTCTTCATATGACTATATAATTTTGCTAGCTGACGTAAAAGTGTACCCTAGAATTAATGGTTATTAGGCACGTCTAACACAACACAATACATCTGTAAGGAGTTTGGGGGATTTTTCAAATCTTTTCCTTCCTTTCTATGTGACAACCAACTTACTGTCAATCAGGAATAAGTGGATGGAAGTGGCAAGTAGTTCAGTGCCGCCATATAACTGTCATGGCTGGGACATGGGTAGTGGGGCCAGAGCCAAAGTACAGGGCCAAACTCAGAAGCCAGAAACCAAAGCTGGGGTTAGAAACCAGAATCAAAGCAAGGCAAAGAAGCAAGGTCTGTCATAGTAGCCAGCTGAGGATCTATCACCTTCAACAGAAAACTTCCTGCTATCCCTTAAGTAGTTCGACTGGACCAGTCATGGACCCAAGGAGTGCTGTCAGTCGTGCCCTTTGTGGCCAGCACCTTGTATGGTGCGTGGTCCCACAAGTCTTACAACCCATCAATTGCTGCTCCTTCAGAGCTGTTGGATGATATTGTGGATATGACAACTGCTGTGGGACTAGCAGACACAGGTTCTAGCTCAACAGAGCCTCATAGCAGGTTGCCAAGCACTTTGGTATGGGTATTTCTATCCTTCACCATGATATTGTCAGCATAAGTGGATCAAGAGATAAATGGCACAGGACTGACTCACCACTGTGTTACTCCAGTTTCAAGCTGATGTAACGCATATAAAAATCAATGGAGTTACACCAGTTAAAAACTGTAGAAATAATGGTGAATCAGGTGCACCATTATCTGCAGCTGAAGAAACGAGAACGCACATCTTTAAATCTGAGATTTTCATGTTGAGCCTTGGAACAAAACCTTTTGGAAGCGACTTTTAGCAACTTGGTTTATGTTGAGATGCCCTCACATTTTTCATTAACGTTCCAGTACCATCTGTCTTCTAGAGTGTTGTGCATTGCGAGATGCAGGCATAAAACACTGTTGTGTGTTGAATTTGTTGTTGTTTAATAACCTGACTTGAGTAGAATTCTGAATTCCCTGCAATGGAAGGAGTGTGCATTTCCAAAGCATCTGACAAGCAGTAGCTGTAACCACCTCCACAATCAGTGCCTTAGTAAGCTTCCACTGTTAAACAATCTGTGGCTGTAGTTGTAAGAGACTGGCTGATCTAATTGATCCCAGCCCTTCAGGGAAGCTGCTCTTCATTTAATTAAGAGCACAGCCACCTGCTTGGTGTACTAGTGTCTTAGCAATTCATGTGAACAGGTCCATCAGCAGATTAGGGCAGTCTTTAACTGATGTGCAGTGCTGAAACATTACCACATTGAGCTGTAAAGATGATTTTTAATCTGTCATAATACTAGTTGAATTACAGTTGATTGGAATATTGAATTCTGGAATTCTGATTGGTTGGAAGCAAATCAAATCCAAGGGAAACCACGCTGCACTAATAGAATAATAAGACAAAGTGCTTAAGAGAAATTATTTACACATTGCTTCACAAACGTCTAGATAATTCACTTAGTTTGTAGTATCCAGCAACAATCACCTCTAAGATGTTTAATCAAAACAGAATTTTAGCTATTTCACATACATTGCAAAAACCACTGGGGGAAAAAGCCAGGATCCACTAATAAATTTACTGTTTACTAAAAAAATATTATTTTACCTTCATATTGTATCCGCTGCATATTAACACAAGTGAGCATGGTTTACACATCACGAGACGATCAGTTAACATTCTGGACTTTAAAGCAACAGGAAAAGGCTAAAGCCAAGGTAAAAGTAGCAGCAATTTTCAATGTAGATAAAGATGACTAATTCTGTAAAACAAACGAATTAGGTGAAAAATTTGGTTTGAAACCACAAGAAATATTCTCGTTAGTCCATGTTAGAGCAGAATAGAGAATTTACTTAATTGCTTCTTATAACTTTTTATCTCCCTAGCTAAAAGAACATTAGTAAATAGGCTTAAGTCAAACATGCATTTTGATATTTAACTCTTGAATTATTCTGTTACTGCTGCTGCTTTTTCTTACTATAGTTACCTTTATAGTGATGTCTTCATATATGTATGTGTTCTCTGAAGACCAGTAATTTCCCTGTATAAATAATGGTTATAAATATACAGCACAAAAGGTTTAAAGGAGTCTTTAACATATGAACGTTTGCATAAAATGCGAGAACAACACTGTCAGTAACACTCGTGATCTCACAAACCTGTTCAGTCATTGTGCATTTGTTTTGTCTACCATCAGATGATCCTTTTTTAGCCATAGGATGTCTTAGTCAATAACGTAAATTATGGTTGCTTCCCCCTGGATGGATGAATAACAGCTAACCCACACTTGATCCAGATAAGATGCAGACGATGCTGATGGGTAAGGGGAAACATTCTGGAGAACTTGCATATCCATAACTGGTACTCCTTTTACTAAATTGGCTGTCCATTCAGTATTGGATCATATTAATAGATTCCAAGGCCAGAAGGGACCATTGTGATCATCTAGTGTGGCCTCTTATATAACACAGGCCATAAAACTACCTAGAGCAGATCTTTTAGAAAAATATCCAATCTTGATTTATAGATTGCCAATGATGGAGAATCCACCACAACCTTTGGTAAATTGTTCCAGTGGTTAATTACTTCCATTGTTAAAAAAAATTACACCTTATTTTCAGTCTGAATTTGTCTAGTTTCAACTTCCAGCTACTGGATCGTGTTATATTTTTCTTTGCTAGACTGAAGAACCCATTATTCAATATTCCCCACTTATAAACGGTAATGAAGTCATCCCTTAACCTTCTCTTCATTTTCCTAAATTGATTGAACTCCCTGAGTCCATCACAGTGCGGCCTGTTTTCTAATCCTTTAATTATTCTTTTGGCTCTTCTCTGAACCCTCTCCAATTTATCAACAACCTCCTTGAATTGTTTACAGCACACACAGGAATCTGGAGCATCCACGGGGAAAAATCGGTGGGTGCTCTGTTCCCACCGCCGGCTCCCCGCCCCGCCCGCCCCCAACTCATCTCCGCTCCACCTCCTCCCCGAGCGCGCCGCATTCCCATTTCTCCCCCTAGCTCCCAGCGCTTGCCGCCTCAGAACAGCTGTTTCATGGTGGCAACCACTGGGAGGGAGGGGGGCAGAGGGGGAACGTGGCATGCTCCGGGAAGAGGCGGGGCCAGGGTGGGGACTTGGGAAAGGAGTCCAATAGGGGCAGGGAGGAGGCGGAATTGGGACGAGGACTTTGGGTAAGGAGTTGGAAGGGGGGGGGGGGAATCAGGGCATGGCCAGGGGTGGGGTGGGGGGCGACCACCCACCGGCGCCAGGAAAAGTTGGCACCTATGGTTTACAGACTACAACTGGCCACTGTATTCCAGCAGCACTCACACCAGTGCCTAATACAGAGGTACAATAATCACTCTACTCCTACTCAAGTTTCCTGTGTTTATGCATCCACGGATCACACTAGCCCTTTTGGCCACAGTATTGCACTGGGATTTCATGTTCAGCTGATAATCCACCATGACCCCTAAATGTTTTTCGGAGTCACTACTTCTCACAATAGAGTCCCCTATCCTGTAAGTATGGCCTACGTTCTTTGTTCCTAGATGTATACATTTACAGTTAGCCATATTAAAATGCATATTGTTTGATTGCACTCATCTCACCAAGCCATCTAGATCACTCTTCATTATTTCCCACTCCCCCAATTTTTGTGTCGTCTGAAAACTTCCAGTGGTGGTTTCTTTATTTTTTCCAGGTCATTAATAAAAGTGTTAAATAGTGTAGGGCCAAGAACCAATCTCTGTGGGATCCCAAGATTCTAGATTGTATCTTCAAAGACCTTCAAAGACAATGCTTGATTATATGATGGTTTGTCTCACCCTTTGTCCTACTCCTAGTAACAAGCGATGTAATATAAAGGTTCCACCCTTATCGCTAAAATTTTGTCTGCCCTATTTAACCAAAGAAATGTAGGAACAAAAGTGTTTTGTTTTTTTCTCAAGCAACTTATAATGGCTTTGAGGCCTTGTAGTCTCAGGGTTAAGGCACCACTGGAGTCAGGAATGTGTTCTTTTCCTGGTTGTGCAGCTGATGTATTATATAACAGTAGACAAATCACTGAGGCCAACATTTTCAAAAGCAGCTGTTGATCCTGGGTGCTTCTATGTTTGGCTGTACAGTTTGCAGTACCCTGCCATCTTATCTTCAAAGGCACTGAGCACCAGCAGCTCCTATCAACTTTAGCTGGAATTTTGAGTACTTGGCACTTCTGAAAATCAAACCCAAAGAAAATCAGCGTCAAGTAAGGTATCCAAAATTAGGGTCCCCTTTTGAAAATATGGACCTACCATGTCTTTACCTCAGTTTCCCCACCTGTAAAATAGGGATGGTGATATAGATCTACATTGGTAAAGCACTTAGAAGTCTATGGAAGAAAAGTGCATTTTGTGTTACTTTGTTTTAAAAATTAATTTTGACATGCTATTATTCCAATAGGATTGTGCAAACATTTTTAAAGCATAACAAGGAAAAAATTAAGCCAGAGAAATGAAATTATAGATGAAAAATAAATTATTGTGAATTTGCAATACATTTCTCCATTCTTTTCAAGTGGGTTTTACTATGTACCACACAAACTGTATATTTATTTAAATGATAGTAAATAATAAACCTCTTCCGGAAATTCTTTTAATGTCCATTTGGTGACTAGACCAAAATGATTTCTTGTCTTTTGGCCATATAAAGTGTTTTTGTTTTTTCCCCTCACTCAGTTGTCTAAGATTTATCCATCAGATTTAACTAGTAGACTTTTTTTCCCCCAAAGAAAAAAAAAGATTAATTATGTTTACCTGATGGATCAGAACAGTTTATTCAGCATGTAATACCCATCTCAGGCTACATATTTCAACTTCTGCTCAGAAAAACAGAATGACTTTGGGAACGTTCCCGATTCTCAGGAAATCAATATGCATTGTAAAAAATATTTTATTTTGACATGAGAGGAGAAGTGAGGGGAAGAAATTCTTTATAATTTTCCCTTATATATTTTTAAACAAAGGAAAGAAGCTACATTTAAATTTTCCCCAGTGTTCCCCAAACCAATCAAAATAATGTGAATCAGCCTTCTGCCGGACACAAGTCTCATTCTAGTCCCAATCCTGAAAATGTTATGTATATGAATTAAACAGGACTTTCTACATCACAGCTTTAAGGGCCCTCACATGTTTCTGTGCGATATAGGTACTGTTTTGGTCAAGATGTTCAGACGTGTCCAGCCAGAGTTAGGCTCCTAAATCCAGTGATGGACATATTAAGGAGGTGGAGGGAGAGAAGTGGTCTGATTTTCAAAATTGCTGAGAGCTGCAGCTCCTGTCAAAATAATAGGACTAATGGGAGCTCAGTATCAAAAATCAGATCCCAAAGGACCTGTGCCTGCACAAGGATATGTGTGTGTGTAGATTCTTCCTTCTGCATGGAGTCTCAAAGATTATTGTGGGGTTAAGTGCAGGCAAACTCTGTGTGGAACTCCATTCAAGTGACTTCTGCATAGTAATTTTTTCCTTGTTCATGGCTCTTTTCTAGAACTGGAACCTAAATATGCATTTAAGTGTCTAATGTTATGGCCAACATTTGCATACTTTTGGAGTGCTTGGGCTGTACAAGCTTTTGTGGATATCAGCTATTTTCTCATGCAGCTAGAAATGCCACAACAATTTACTTAATACTGTATCTTAAATAAGAAGTAAATATTTACAAAAAGCAAACAATTTTGCTGTCAACTAGTGGAGGAGGAAGGACACTGCCGGAGTCATACATATTGAACTAACAAGTGTGCCATGCTACAAAGAATTATGCTGTAGAGCAGGGGTAGGCAACCTATGGCACGAAAGGCAGCACGCGAGCTGATTTTCAGTGGCACTCACACTGCCCGGGTCCTGGCCGCCGGTCGGGGCGGCTCTGCATTTTAATTTAGTTTTAAATGAAGCTTCTTAAACATTTTAAAAATCTTATTTATTCACGTACTACAATAGTTTAGTTATATATTATAGACCTATAGAAAGAGACCTTCTAAAAACGTTAAAATGTATTACTGGCACGCGGAACCCCAGATTAGAGCGAATAAATGAAAACTCGGCATACCACTTCTGAAAGGTTGCTGACACCTGCTGTAGAGTAAAAGTGGTTTGTATATTTAAGAACACATTCTGCCTTGTGTCTGTGTTTGGGGATTTTTGTTGTTTGTTTGTTTTTAAATATCTTCTTAGCATTTGAAAGTTGTATATTGTCTCTGAGTTATTTGTATATACAAATAAATCTTGTAATATATTCTTCTGAGGAAGGGTTCACTTCCTTATTTCCTGGTTCTCTGATACTGATTTATATAGATTTGCAAAATGTATGAATGGGATTTGGTAGTGCTAGTTACATGAAAGAAATATCATTTAGATCGAATAGTTTAGTATATTAAACTCTTGGTCATTCACTTCCATGAGCAGATTGGTTCATGGGTTTTGTAGGGTCTTGGGAACAAGAGTGGTGTCTCAGTTCAGTCCACAAAGGATAAGTGTTTGTTTTACAAAACCAACACTTACATTTAACAGAGTACAGCAGAGTACTCTTTAAGCATGTATAACCAGTGTGGAACTCGGAGATCAAATGATCTGGGGCTCAGAGAATGTGGTTGCTATTGATCAAGGCTGAAGTCAATAAACTAGTAAAATAGTGTAGGAGTCTGTCTCTGCACAAAATATTTAAATAGAATAATTCAGTCTCTTGTGGTTGGCTGGATGGATTGATAAATCATGCATACAGATATACATACCCACCCACCCAATGAGATCATTAAAATACATGGATGTGATCTGACTTTCCTGGTACATGAACAAGTGTAGGCCCTCCTGTAATAATCCCCCCCGCCATTATGCTCAAGACATGAATACATTAATTTCAGTTAGAGAAATCTGATTCTTACAAAGATCAAGTCTCTTATATGCCTCCTATATTTCACTACTTTTTTACAGGGCTGGAGGTAGTCTGTGTGCCTATCACATCAGCTCCTAGTGGTTTTTTCTTTCTTGTATTCTTTTAGGTCTAGCTTGCTTGCTAGGGAACAAGAGTGGTGTCTCAGTTCCCATTGTCAAAGGATTTTTGGACTAAAATTTAACCTGTCTGAGTGTTTGTTAATGTAATCCATACAATTCTTCATATGAGATCAGGCCTGAATGCCTCAGGACTGTGCTTTTTTATTTTATTTTTAAATTATTTACTTTAAACTTAAATCATAAATGAACAATGTCAATATTCCAACATTGAGGAGGAGCCCTACCATAACACATCCATAATCAACTGACTGAAAGAAAAAACTATGAGGAAACAGACTGTCTTGAGGTTACATGTACAATATATTTTAAAATATATACTTTATAAATTCTACCTCTGAAGATACCAATTCAAATCTTTACTTATGTTATATGTTCAGATGCGTTAACTGGTTTCAGTACATTTATGTGTATTGTAATCCAGGTGAACACACAAAGGAACCAGCCCACTGCTATTTTTTCAGCAGAGCTCCAGCAACTCGTGCTTCACACTCTGAAACAGCTGGTGCGCTATTAACCAATCCTGCAGCTGTGTTCCCATTCTCAGGACACTGCTGTATGGTGGCTTCAAAGGAACACATCATTACACACATTATAAAGCTGCCACTCAGTCTGGCACAGTTGGCAGTCTCTACTCAACAGAGGCATAGAACTGAAAAAGAGAGGATGTTGCAGATGAGGACTGAGGTGCATTAGCACAGCTGTGTCAAAAGTTGGTACAACTCCTGCCTTTGCTGCTCTTAGTTTATCAGAGCCTCCCTTTAATGAGCACAATATACACTCACAATTTAAAAAATCAAATCAAATCAAAAATGACTTTTTTAATACCTCTGCAGCTAATAATAAAATGAAACATCCCAGAGATTCCAGTGATGGGTACCTTTATAAATGCATAGAATAATAATACTATATACGTGTACTCCTTGGATTCAATACAGTATGGATTCAGAAATAGCATCATTGCATTGATCACTTGCTTTTGTGCTATACATTGTGACATGTTGGCAGTGCTGTTAGTTGTGAGACCTGAAGGCTCAGAGCTAGTCATGTGTCTATTTTCTCTTGCAAAACTGCATAATTCCATTGACTATTAGGACTATTCATGAGACTAAGATTATGGGATTGAATTTTTAGAAATCTTTCTCTTTTACTCTGTTCAATCTAAGAACTACCTTCATTCATTTCAATGGGATTTTTGGCTGCATTAGGATCAGTAGCATAACTGAAAAATCTCACCCAAACTTTCAAGTGCTAGTTCATAATTTATGAATTTACACCATTTTCCAGTGCAGTCAATAAGTGGATTCTTCTAACAACAACATTGTTAGATCTAGTAAATCTGTAAATACCTGCAAACTATTGCCTTTGCATTTTTGTGCCTGTTTTAAATTGTGCTTGGAACTGGTGGAACTTAAACCTCTAATTGCCTGATTAGCAAGTTGCTGGATGTATCTTAGTGCTATTATTTGCTTTTGCAATCAGTCACAGGAACAAAATTGTCCATGTCAAATAGAGACCAACACAGCAAATCAAGCTCTCCTAGTGCAAGCAAATTATTGTTTTTCAGAAGTCCAATCTGTTTATTAAGCAATTATTCCATAATCGGCAAGATGATCTGTGGAAGAAAATTTGGCTTCTCAGATTTAACTATTATTTAACTCTCCCTCTACAAATTCTTAATATGTTTTTGAGACCGTAATTTTATGAAAAGGGGTCCAAATGGTATTATACAGCCAGAACAAAGGGTTGAAAGTTTAAGGAAGGTTTATCTACAACTACTGTGTACTACATATTAGCCACCTTATCTACAGCGTAAGTGCATATTACACACCTTAACGAAGCTTCAGCTGGTAAAGTATTAGTCAGGGCCTCCAGTCACGCTGAAGGTCAAAGAACGTGTAAATATATAGTATCTGTTAAGTAAGGGCCAAAATCTGCGTCCTGAAAGAGTTGAAGGGTTTGTGGATCAGGGCAGAATTTGCCCCAGACAGTAATTAACATAGAATAAAAATAGAGCCCATTCAGAGTCATACTGTGAATGCACAATCCACTATGGTATAGACATTCATCTCCATAATCACAGTGCTATGTAGCATTATGATCGAGGCTGGAACTGTACATCCAAAAATGAAGAGCACTCATTCTGGTTTGGGGGCTTTCTAGAGGAAAAATTATTTGCCTGGACATAGTGCACTTTTTCCTGTAGGCCTTGGGGAAGTACTGCAGGAATGCCTTTGATGTACTTGATTAGGCAACAAGATCTCAACCTTCTAGGTTCAGTCAGATACTCAGATGCTCACATATAGTTAATTTGTCTCAGTACTTTTTTTAAAAAAGCATACATACCCACATCAGGTTTTTTTTCTTTTTCCTTTCCTTTCCTGTAGCTTTTCAGTGATACAGAGATTGGTTAGTATGTTGGTTGTGTGATACTCTGCTCGGAATTCATCCAGAATAAATGACCAAGCACACATTTCTATCTTGAAAGCTAAACTGATAATGTATTTGAAGGCAGATTTTAATTCTGTGACAAGAATTTCTTTCAAATGGCCTCTTGTGCAAGTGTTAGGACCCAATGGAGCCAACAGCTTCCCTGGCTCTAATTTCACTCACTGGCATTGCACACAGGATAAATTTGACTTGCTGTACACATTATACTGCATTCTGCTCCAGGCAATACAAAGGATTTTGGAGGGTTCAGAGGAGTTTGGTAGGAGAAGTAAGCTTGGAATACAGCCAACTTTGGCAGTTGTAGGTACTCAGAGCTTCTGAAAATTAGACCATTCATCTCTGGATTTAGGTGCCTAACTTTAGCACCAAACTCGGAAAATTTGGCCAGAAAACTTCCTGTGACACTACACCCCAATATTCTTCATAGAGATATTGTTATGATATGATTCTGGTATAACTAAGATGTATTTTATGCAAGATGGGTCATGTGAGATCAGTGGAAAGGTTATGATTTACTGAGTATGATGATTGTATTTGTATGCATGTAACATTTTTGTATCTGAAGTCAGGAATATTGTCTATGCATCTATTACAAATGTGTTTACACTTGGGAAATGCCCACTAGACATAATGCAATCAATCTAGATGGCTGAGGGAGGAAGGACTATTAGGGAAAACAATAGGACTTTGAAGATGCTAATCTCCCTCCAGGGAACCTTTCAGGGGACGCTGCAAACAGCCTCTGAGTTATGGCTGCCAACAACATGTGACCAAGTCACCTGGTCTTGGATTCCATGATAATATGAGTGTTTTTCCACTGATTGGGTATGGGAAACAAACTGGGAGACAAAGGATTCCTGCCATATGCAAGAACTATTTAAGGCAGGGGAGTGACATCATTGGGGTTTTCTTCTTCATGGATTCTCTGCCCAAGAAGACTTAATTGGCGGAGGATTGAGCCCAGGCAAGAAGGTTATATAGCCTTTGAAAGGAATATCTGTTTTAAGCTGCAAGCAAGTGGGGCTTGTCTTCAAGACTCTCTGAAAACTGCCTAGAACAACATTCAGGATAAGACTTTGCTGCTTATATCTAATTTCTTTAATATATTAAGCTTATATTGCATTTTGTTTTATTTGCTAGGTAATCTGCTTTGATCTGTCTACTATCTATTATAATCATTTAAAATCTATCTTTTGTAGTTAATAAATTTGTTTTGTCTAAAACCCAGTTTGTGCATATCCCTCTCCACATGTGGGGGGGGTGAATTTCATAAGCTTACGCTGTACAGTTCTCGATGCAGTGCAAGATGGTATAATTTTGGGTTTACCCTCCAAAGGGGGTGTGTGCCTGTGAAGCTGGTTAGTGCCCTAGCTGAATAGCCTTCCCATGCAGGGGGTGATCAGAAAGCTTCTCTGCATATAATTATAGCTGGGTGTGTCCCTACCTGTGTGTTAGTGAAAGTGAGAGACCAGGAACATGGCTGTAGCTTCTCACAGCATTACTGGGTGAGTGGGAGCCCAGGATGGTGGGTTGCGGGGGGGGGGTCAGTGATACCCCAGTTCAAGGCCACACCCCAGGGGTGGAACCCATCACACTTCCATCTTCCCAAGATTCAGGGTCTCTGGTGTTTTGGGAGTATGGAGTGTTCTAGGAAACATTCATCAGGGGCCAAGGGCTCAGATGGGCATGATATATGCATCTCTGCCATGATTCCTGTGTGATCTTGGACAAGACAACTCAGGCCTAATTTTCACAAGTGCTGAGCACCGGAAGTTTCCATAGAAGTCAATGGGAGCTGTGGGTGTACCTCTCCTCTGAAAATCAGACACTTAATTTGTATCTTTGTAACCCTTCTGCCAGTCAGAGTTGGCAGCAACATGGGTGGGTTCAGTATCTAGGGGTTTCTTTTCAACTATACAACAAAAACCGGCTTGAGCTCCCACCCAATGACCAGGGACAATTACACACCACCCCCTGGGCATTTCTAAGAGGTGATACTTCCCCGCTCGCAAACACAGAGTCTGAATGTAGTGCAAAACTTTTAATAAAAGGATGGAAATAATGTGGCATTAATTTGGGGAAACACCACAAACAGGGTTTATAAATACAAACCATGAGCAAAAGATCTGCCATCAAGTAAGTTGGGCAGTGTCCTTTTATCCTCAGGTTCTTAAGACCAGCAACCCAAAAGTCCCTTTAACGTGCCCATCCCTTCTCTGCACCTCACTCACAATTGCTGTCCTTGGATGGTGCAGACCCAGAGTTCAGAAGTGCATCTGCAGAGTCCACCTCCCACCCTGGGTGGAGAGGGGAAACAAGGCACCTTACTCGCTCTGCTGCTTGGGTACTCATTCACCACCACCCATCCTGCTGTCCACTTGCCATGCCTTTCCGCCAGCCACACCAAGATGTTTTCAGGGTCCCCCAACTTAAAATAGCTCTTACTGATTTCAGCTCTCAGTGATTTCAGCTGTTAGTGGGGGAGCCTCACTGCTGGTGTACACTGGGCAGTTTCTTGTGTCAGAGACGCTGTCCTAAAGCAGGTACTCAAATACTCAAACCTAGGTATTCGTGATTTCAGCTCTGTACCATGTAAGAAGACTCTCACTTGTATCTAAATTAGCTCTGTTATTACACAGTGGAGAAAGGAACAGTCAAACAATGTCTGGGGCCCTTAGGCAAGGCACACACCACCAGCTACAAGTACCTGTCCCCACTTTTTCTCAACTCACTAGGCTTTGGAACCCATGTCACCTGCCTAGCAAGTGCTGTTTAGCTGAGGGTAAGTCCCTCAATCGGGAAATGCCAAGTACCATTTTGCTGCCCTTAATTCACACAACAAGGATAACAACACTTTATTACTCCTGCCCCAATAACAAGGAGACTGGGGAATCCCACACCAGCCAAAAGTGACCATTTGGGCGAGCAATCCCATCATGCTGAGCACCTAGGGAGGGTGGGTGTGCTCATGCAAACAAGATCAGCTTCTGAAGTCCTTTTCACAGCTCACCACTAGATGTCAGGGGCCTGATTCTGCTTACATCTCAATTTCTTCATCTGTAAAAAGGGGTTGGTTCAATTTCTGCATTGAGCAAAGGTTTGGGTGTTCATCTAGATTAGAAAAATGGTCCAGTGATGAAAGCACAGCCTGGAAACCAGGAGATCTAGTTTCTACTACAAGCCCTTCTACAGACCAGCTCAAATGTAACTTTAAACAAGTGACTTAACATCTCTTTGCCCCAGTTTCCCCAACTGTAAAATGGGGAGAATACTTTACCCCTACATCTCAGCTGTGTAGAGCACTGTTTCTCAAATGCAGCCACCAGGGTGTTTCCCTGTGGCCACAGCAGTTTCCTGGGCAGTTGGGGGCGGGAAGCATCAGCCCCCCCCCCCCCCCTTTCTCCCGCTTGCTCCTGCTGTGTCACCTCTCTGGAGACACAGGTGAGACACACAATGCTTAAGGAGCAAGGTGAGGTGGTGAGGAGGTGGTGAAAAGGCAAGTGGTGAGGCGAGCAGCAGGCCTGGGGGGCATGAGGAGGAAAGCGATGAGGTGAGCAGGGGGCAGGGAAGCCTGGCAGGGGGACTAAGGATGTGAGCAGCGAGCCAGCAGCAGGGTGAGGAGGAGTAGATGGGTGGAGCTGGCTGCGAGCGGGGGAGTGAGGAGGCGAGCAGCGGTATGTGTGAGGAAGCCAGCAGCGGGTGGGGGGGGGAGTGAGGAGGTGAGCCAGCAGCAGGGGAAGAAGGCAAGGGGCGAGGTGAACCGCGGGCATGGTGGGGGTGAGGAGGAAAGCAGCGAGGCAAGCAATGGACAGGGAAGCCTGGCAGAGGAGGAAGGAGGTGAGCGGTGAGCCAGCAGCAGGGTGAGGAGGGGTAGATGGGTGGGGGAGCTGGCTGCAAGCGGGGCAGCGAGGAGCTGAGCAGCGGTATGTGTGAGGAAGCCAGCAGCGGGTGAGGAGGCAAGAGGCGAGTGGCAAGGGAGCTATGGTGAAGGAGTAAGGAGGCGAGTGGCAAGCCAGCAGCAGGGTGAGGAGGGCAAGTGAGGGTCTGGCTGTGAGCAGGGGAGTGAGGAAGTGAGCGGTGAGCCGCCAGCAAGAGGGAGTTCTCGTAGCGGGCAGGGGAGTGAGGAGGGACACAGGAGGTGAGCAGCGGGTGAAGTCCCCCTTTGGGGAGGCTTGCCCCCGACTCCACCCCTTCTGCCTGCGTTTCCCCCCACCCTCGGTAGCTGGAGCCCCGAGACCCTCTGTGCCTGGAGCCACAAGCCCCCAGCCCAGAGAAGCCCCAAGCACCCGCCGCCTGAGCCAGAGGAGCCCCTAACTGGCCAAAGCCCAGACACCTGACCCCCTCACACCGGCCCAGAGGAGCCTCAGGCCAGCCACAGCCGTCCCTCCCCAGCCCTCCCTTCCGCTCCCCAGACCCAAGCCACCCAAATATATTTTTCATTATTATTCAGACTTCTATTATGTCAAAAAAATTTAAATTTACTTCAGAATTGTTGTACAGACAACCGCTTTTATCAAAAAAGCAAAAGAAACACTAATAAAGAAGACAAGAACGTGCCTTATTTGTGTTTCTATTCTGTTAAGTCCAGTGAAGAATAGAGATAACTGTGCATGATTTTTATTATTGAGTCGTCAAAAAAAACCCAAAACCTTACATAAATAAATTACAATGATTTTGATGTATATATGTGCATATTACTTAATTAACTGTCGGAAAAATAAATAATTTTAGGAAAAAGTGTCAGTGCGGCCATGAGCAAGAGTTGGTGTCCGCACTCTGAGGGCACAGAAAAAATTGTTGTGAGAGACAAAATCCTTGTAAGGAGACTATACCGAATAATATTTGTGAAGTGTTTTGAGATCTTTGCATGGGAGAAACTATGTAAATGCAAAATATACCATGTTATTTACTAGCTGAGTCATATCTTTCAGCATGTGCATATGCAAATCAGAGAGAATTTTAGAGAGTTTAAAAAAAACTTGACTCTACTGTCTGAGAGATTTTTTTATAATGTAATTTTAAAGATGTTTATAGCCAATGCACTATATAGTAATTCTTTGTCAAAGAGAGAGAAAGCATAATAAGGAGAATGTAAATTGAGGCTTTGTGTGTATGTTTGTTCATGTGTTAGTATGTGTTATAATGGTGAGGGTCAGAATTACAGCCCATAGTATTACCTCTAATCATCCTTACCCCTCTTCCTTAGACACTGACTCTAGCATAGGTTAAAAAAAAATACTGCTAGTTACGTTCTGGTCTGCTGCGCCAGGTCAAAATGGCTTTCTGTCTCACTCCAGTGGTTTCATGGAGGTGGGATTGATCTGTGAATCTCTTGCATGTTATGTTTGAAATATTTATCTGAGGTTGAACTGTCAGGTGGTGTCCAACTCACTCATTACTAGGCAGCAGAGGGAGGCAAGTCTGTCAGGAAGTCATCATTTTCATAAGATATGGCTCTGTTTTGATTTTTATGGACAGCAGGTTCTTTGCTACACTTTGCAGCAGAAAGAACTAGTTGTGAGGCACTTGATTTAAGCAATGGAAATGGTATACTAAAGTTAACGGTGAATTACATCCTAACACTGTTGAAAGCTTTGTGGTTACTCTGAGTATTCTTAACCTTTTTATTTCTCTCTTTCACTCGTATTCTTCAGAATATTTTCTTCACTTTCCTTTTCCTCCTTCCCTTTGCCAGTAGCTTCTCCTCATGAAACATATTAGGGAATGATTTACAGCCCAGTTTAACTAGTAGTTGATAAATTACCTATATTTTGTTTCTTGAACTGAATATGCTACTGAGCTCCTTTTGGTTCAGAAAAGTATGCCGGGAGGGGTGGGATGGTACAAGGTTTACCATGATCAAAGCATTGAGGGAAATTCTCATGGCTCAACCATACACTCATAGGCACAGCCCTTACCTCCATCATATCATAAATTCAGTTTTGCCACAGATTATTTAGTAGGAAATAAAGCATCAGGTGAAATAAGACGTCAATTTAACTATTGTATACTCTCTGTCTACACCAACATTATGCTGAAATATGATGTTATAGTTTAAGACTTCCGCTGCAGTTTTCACAGCGGGAGACCCGATGTGTGCGGGGCTGACGTTGGGAGCCCTGACTACCCTGGGGCTGAAAGTGGTACCCCCCACTGTCAGCCCTGGGCAGCCACTGCCAGCCGTAGACCCCCACTCTCAGCCATGGGTGTTCAACAACAGAAAATCACCGAAGAGTAATAATAGACTTTCTTACTGCAAATAATAAATCGTTATTGTTACTTTTAGTCCATTATTACTTTTCCACAATTTTCCATGGCTAGTCCACAATTCACCTGCAATTTATTGACAATCATCCTGCAATTCAAGTAGGACCTTAGACTATAGCTATTTGATGAGAACCTTGTATTATACACAACCCAGACCAACCAGTTTCATTATATTGTGTCTCTCTGGAACCTGGACATTTTTACATTATACAAACTACCTAACACTGTAGTTCTTAAATGTTTTCATTGTCTGAAAGGCACATTTTATAACTATGGGAATAGGAATGTTATCTGTAGGTCAAATTACTGTGTTCTGAAGCATGACCCAATTTTCAGTTTAATGCATGTCCTATTTGGGGAGTGTGAGGGAGAAAGAAAGAAAGAAAGAAAGAAAGAAAGAAAGAAAGAAAGAAAGAAAGAAAGAAATTGTCTTTGAGATTTCAGTTTTATTAAAGAACTGCTGATTGCAAGTTATGGGATGCTATAAAATTGAAACAGCCTTATTTAAAAGCATTTTTACTCATCTAATGACACAGAAAAGGTAGTTTTGTAGCTGCGGGGGCCTTATGTGAGATGATTTAGATTGTGTTTTTCATTTAAAGATATTTTCTATGCTTGTTATAAAAAAAAAGTCTTGACACTTTTTACATTTTGGTAATTAATCTTTAATTCTGTAGCATTAACTACGAACTATTAGAGAAACAATAAACCGTGAATCATCAGCTATAAGTAGAGAGCTAGTTTAACAGTCAAGAGATGTAGCACTTTTTAATTTTATATATCCTGCAAATCAAAATGAGTAAATCCAAGGTTAAAAAGACAGGCTATCACATTCCCCACAGATTTTGAAAACAACTAATGAACTCTTTTTTATTATTTATCTGAGAATATATATAACAAAACCAGGACCTGATTCTGCAAACCCTTACTCACAGGAGTAGCGCTTACTCACCCAAGAGGTAAACATAAAGATGTCACTGTTAATAGGAAGTATGTATACAGTACATCTGAAAATGTGAAATTAGGACCTGCTTTAGCCAACTCTTACCCGTGTGAGAAATCCTCATGGACATAAGTAGCACCCTTTTCAATAGGGCCGTTAGCTTCAGTAGGAATAGCATTTATTCCAATCCATTGAAACTGATGGATGAGTACTTATGTAAAAAGGAAAAGATAACAACCAGATGAATCTGGCTGCTATTGTAGGTGCAGTATTAGAATAATAGGCACCATATGCTCCATCTATGCTGGTCAAGTTTCATCCATTCTCACAAAGTCTGGTTCTATAGTTTGCACTGCATTTGATTTCCCCTTAAATAGCATCCAGCTGATTCAGAATGCAGCTGCCCGTCCCTGGGCACGGTCGGGTTCTATGAACACACAACATCTACTATTCATGTACTATATTGGCTGCCTGTTCAGTTCCATATGCAATTCAAGGTGTTACTTCTACTCTTCATAAACCTACAAACCTAGGACGGGCACATAGATGTTTATGAGCTGTTTATCTCCTTATATACCCTCAAAAGTTGAGAGTTGATTGAACTTTCTTGTGAGTCAGTGTGATGCTTCCAGAGAGTACCTGGGGTTATGACGTACCCTGCTACCACCTGCTCTTAGCATGAAGAAGACTTGTCTCTGCCAGCTATGGGTCAGTTCCCCAGTTGCCATAGGCTTTGGCAGCAAAAGGAATGCCTTCCAGGCCTTCACAGCCCCACTCTCTCTTTACAGGTTAACGACAGGCACTTTCCAACCCCCAGGCACTCCAAATGTTCCAGCCCCTGTTCCCCAGGACACTCTCAGAATTCACAGAGAAACCCGCTACTCCCAGAGGAATACACACACCAGTTTACGAATTGCACTTCAGGATCATCACTCCACTCAACACATTGCACATAGATATGTTTATTGTAAAAAAGCAAGAAGGAATTCATTTAATAACTAAGGGAGATTTAAATAATGTCAAGTAGGTGGAAGTATTGGAAACAAAGGGTTACGTATAAAATAAAATCATAATATTCATTCTAGGACCTAGTATTGCTCACCAGCATTTTTCTGCCAGGTAGGCTGTAGATCCCTTTTTCCTTAAGCTAGCCATGCTTTCAGCTTGTCCCTCAGTAAAGGATGCAAAGTGTATCTCTGTACCTAACATTAGAGTCCAAAATTCCATTGTCTTCGCATATAAACAGGACGCCTTCTGCTGTAAATTTCCCCTCTGGAAGATTTCACAATCCCAGCATTCGCATTTGGTTCAGACTGTATATGGACATCCCTGGTGAACCATTTACATGTCGCCAGACAGATAAATTCTCAATTTACATGTAGCCAGACAGATAAATCAACAATTCTTACCTGAGAGAAACCTGTTTCTCATCTTTTCGTGACCAGCCCCAACTCTCTGACCTTAAGAACAGGATTTTCAGTATAGATACATAATTTCTTACATATTATCGGAACATACATATAGGGACTGACATCTCAAAGAATGGTTGTTACTGTACAAGGTGAATAACTTCCTTTTTGCAATGATTAGGAGAACCAGTCTGACACAGGCTTTCAGTAGAGAACTTACATGACACTCTTTGGCAACCCTTGTGTAGATAGCAGACCCAGGGTATTCCCGTTAACCATTTGCACCCCTGTGCCCTCTGCCAGTGGGCATCAAGAGGTCCCTGGGTCACACTCAGTACCTGGAAATTAACTTTCCCAAGATGTTTTTGGTTACGGGACTTTGACTCTCTTCTCTTGATGTAAGATTTTAGTTTTTGTTTAATCAGGCATTGGTTTAATGTTTTTACACATTACATTATCTATGCTAGGGAGTTCTGGTGTTAAATGGAACATTGGTCAAGTAACGTGCTTATTTATAACTTATTGTACAGTTCCAGGTTACCAGTGTTATATGTGTGAAATAGAACTATAAATAAATAAATATACATTTCAGCAAGTGCACCATTGATGCAGAATGTGTCACATGCCAAGTTGCACTGCTTACAATGGGTTTAGAGCAGGGGTTCTCACAACAAAATTTTTGGTGACCTCAGAGTGCGGACACCAACTCTTGCTGGTGGCCGCACTGACACTTTTTCCTAAAATTATTTATTTTTCCTACAGTTAATTATAGCTCTTCTATACTTAGGAAACAGAAAGACAATCCTCCTGAGACAGTGCAATAGTTAGCATATATTGAATATCAACTGTCTTTTGAAGAAACAACATAGTTGAATTGGTAGCATGCTTGATTTCTCTGATTTAGTGAAGTTTCCTAAATAAACAGAATAATCTGTGCTCAGGATAGACTAGGGGTTCTGAATAAATACATTTGTGTATCATGAGTGGCTCTCACAAGTGAGGAATTTTACATT
Organism: Eretmochelys imbricata; assembly: GCF_965152235.1. NCBI lineage: Eukaryota > Metazoa > Chordata > Testudines > Cheloniidae > Eretmochelys > Eretmochelys imbricata. Next base: position 27,661,829 of record NC_135579.1, read on the forward strand.
ACTGCTAAGAACAGCTAAGACAGAACTAATGGTGTGTTTTAAAACATTTATTGCTGCTCTTATTTTTTCCCTGAATCTTAGCTTTTACCTTTGAATTTAATTAGACTTTCCTCAAGTCTTAAATCAGAAGGGTAGTTGTGGGGAGGGGATGAGGGGTTGTATGTGTTTAATCCATCCAACTACACAATTATGAACACCTTGAGGTTAAATAGCTGAGGTGGTGTGTATTTAATTATCCTGTTTAGAGTTATGGGATTTGGAGTTAACAGGGAAAATGACTTGTGGATCTGACAGGATTTATGTGGTGGTGTTTAATGATGCAATTTTCTGGATTTTTTCTTTTTCTTTTTTTTTCTTTTCCCTGGACTTAGCGGAGTGACAGTTTGACAGCCTTCTTTTAATGGATTTTATAGATTTTTAACAAGATTTGTAATCTTCTCCCACTCCTCATATCACCATGACACACCTTCCACTCTTTCTTATTGACAGCAGAGTTCCATTTTTTAACGGACATGTTAGTGGCAGTAAATTCCACAGCCAAAAAGGATCTGGCAAATCTGGCTTTTCTTCTGGGCTGGATTACTCAATCAACCACCTCTGGAATGCATACATGGACACTGAAGATCTTCAAATGGTTCAAAACATAGCAGCCCAACTCCTGAGCAATAACGGCTACTGAGAGTACTGCATCCCAGAGATCTGCTCACTTGGGTTCAAACATGAAAGATGCTGCGCACTCTGGCTCTGATCCAGCAAAGCCCTTAAACTCGTGCTTAGCTTTAAGTGAACAAGTAGTCCTATGGAAGTCAGACCACTCATGTGTAGAGGTGCTTAAAAAAAAACTGACAAAACACTGTTCGATTGAAAAAAGCTGTTTTGTTGAAACCAGATTTTTATTTTTTTTAGGAAATGTATATATTTCAATGAAAACTTCATCCAAAAGGAATTTGTGGTCAAGAATGCAAGAGAATGAGTGAGATTAACTTGATAGCCCTGTGGCTACCATTCTCATCTGGGATGAGGGAGACCCAGGTTCATGTCTTTGCTTTGAATCAGGCAGCGTGCTCCAGCATGATGTTATTGGGTGTCTGGGGTCAGTCTCTCTCTCCAATTTTCATGACATATTTTGAAAGGTCTCGTTTTTGTTCCATAAGGGAATTAAGTTACATTTCAAAACCTAAACAACTTTTGTGAAACAGAATTTTTCTTTTCTGGCCAGCCCTACTCATGTGCTCAAAGTTAATCATGTACATGTTCGCAGTGGTCCATAATGACTCCCCGTAGGACATCAGGTTAATTCCATGACACAGTGCTCCTTATTTTGAAAGCTTTTCATGGTACAGGATGATGTTATATAGAAGAACACCTTTTTTCTAAAAGACCACAGGGGTCAGCCAACTGAAAGTGGACTGAAATGGTATGTGAAAATGTAGGAAAATGTTTGCAGAAAAACTCCCAATTTTGTCCTGGGCCATTCATGGTAAGAAATATTTGCCAGATTTTCCTGAAATGACCAGTACTACATTGAAACATGCTAAAATTTGAGTTTGTGCATCTTTTGTTGCAAAAGTTAGTTGTTGAATAGAGCTGGTTGAGAATTTTCCAATAAAATGTTTTTTCATCAGAAAATGCCAAGTCGTTGAATCCAAAACTGTTTCCAGGAGAGGATCCATTTTGATTAATCTCCCAGTTCAAACTTTTGTTAAAATAGTTTTGAAATGGTTAAAATCTGACATTTTGACATTTTTAAAGGGAAATTTCATTTTTCTATTCAAAATATTTTTTCTTCAAAATTATTTTTGTATGCTAAAATTTAAAAAATTCACAATCAAAATTAAACATAGAAAAAACTATTGGAACAGAATTGTTCCAAACAGAACAATCTGATTTTTTTTCAGATTATTAGTTCACAAAAATAGTTAAGATTTTGACTTTTCATCCTGATATGGGCTGTGGAAAAAAAGTAAAATCTCAAACTCTCCTGTCATGGGAAACCTCTCTTTCCTACCAGTTGTCTTGTTAACCCCAATTTTGAAACAAGGTTTTTCATTAAAATAATGATGTGTCCAGTAGCACCTTAAAGACTAACAAATTTATTTGGGCATAAGCTTTCGTGGGTAAAAAACCCACTTTTTCAGATGCCTGGAATGAAAATTATGGTCTTTCATTATTTCTCAAAAATGGTTCTGCTTTCTAGCAAAAAAAGGACATCCTCACAGGTATCTTCAAGAAAAATCAGACCATTTTTGCAAGTAGACCGGATCCTAGCTAGAACGTGTGTGTATATAGCGCGAATTCGCATGTAACACAGTCACGGCCATGGATCCCAAATTTAATTACTTTAATTGGAAGTCATTTTAACACTGTCCCTGCTATAACGCGGTCCCCACGTTAACACAGTACCGCGCATGGATCCCAAATCCCGCGTTCTAGTGAGGGTCTGACTTATAAAACACAAGCCCCCAAATTTCCAGTTATTTTTCTTTCAGTAGCAAATATTTTACACACTCTAGTACTTATGCACCTAGCACTATCCCTACTTTTCATCATGAATGTTAGCTGTTGAGCCCAGAGTCTTTTCATAGAATCATAGACGATTAGTGTTGGAAGAGACCTCAGGAGCTCATCTAGTCCAACCCCCTGCTCAAAGCAGGACTAACCCCAACTAAATCATCCCAGCCAGGGCTTTATCAGGCTGGTCCTTAAAAGCCTCTAAGGATGGAGATTCCACCACTTCCCTAGGTAACACATTCCAGTGTATCACCACCATCCTAGTGAAATAGTTTTCCCTAATATCCAACCTAGACCTCCCACACTGAAACTTGAGACCATTGCTCTTCATTCTGTCATCTTCCACCACTGAGAACAGCCTAGATCCATCCTCTTTGGAACCCCCCTTCAGATAGTTGAAGATTGCTATCAAATCCCCCCTCAGTCTTCTCTTCTGGAGACTAAATAAGCCCAGTTCCCTCAGCCTCTCCTCATAAGTCATGTGCCCAAATCATGTGCCCTAATCATTTTTGTTGCCCTCCACTCTCCAATTTGTCCACATCCTTTCTGTAGTGGGGGGCCCAAAACTGGATGCAATACTCCAGATGTGGCCTCGCTAGTGCTGAATAGAGAGGAATAATCACTTCCGTCGATCTGCTGGCAATGCTCCTACTAATGCAGCACAATATGCCATTAGCATTCTTGGCAACAAGGACATACTGTTGACTCATATCCAGCTTCTCATCCACTGTAATCCCAAAGTCTTTTTCTGCAGAACTGCCACTTAGCCAGTCAGTCCCCAGCCTGTAGCAGTGCATGGGATTCTTCTGTCCTAAGTGCAGGACTCTGCACTTGTCCTTGTTGAACCTCATCAGATTTCTTTTAGCCCAATCCTCCAATTTGTCTAGGTCACTGTGGGCCCTATCGCTACCCTCCAGCGTATCTACCTTTCCCCCCCAGCTTAGTGTCATCCGCGAACTTGCTGAGGGGGCAATCCATCCCATCATCCAGATCATTAATGAAGATGTTGAACAAAACCAGCCCCAGAACAGACTCCTGGGGCTCTCCACTTGATACTGGCTCCCAGCTAGACAGCGAGCCATTGATCACTACCTGTTGAGCCCGACAATCTAGCCAGCTTTCTATCTTTTAATGAGTCTGCTTTGTGAACATCATGAGCACAAGCCTTGAGGGGGTTCTCTGGTAATGATTAAGAGCTGTAGTGAATTCTGTTTCTTTGTGCTTCTTTGCACCAGTATTTAATATTTGATTCCTCAACCACAGTCATCAATTACATATATTCTATCTCATTATTTTTCCAAAATAGTTTACAAACAGATTTTTTTGCAATATCTCTAAAGCTTCTAATGCATTCAAAGAAATTAACAAGGCGGATTAATAAATTCTGCTCTGTTTTGAGAATAATGGATAACTAAAAAATTGTACTCTGTTGGAAATGTAGACTTGCTTAATGTGAAATCCAGTATCAATAATGCTGATGGGGAGAAACAAGTAAAATGTGTTTAGAGGCCTATTAAAGAAACATTATGTGGGCTAATTCCACGGCAATAAAAGCAACTTTTGAGATAGGGTTTTATCCACATAAAGTTACTTTTCTGTGCATCAGCACCGGACATGCTGTTCAGTGGTTATGAACCAGAAACAGTGTTTTGAAAATGTTATCCTCATCTTTAAAAGATATTACCAAAAATAAAAAGTTAGAAAAATTCATAGGGACTATATGGGTAGTGATCCCATTGCTTTGCATGCACCTCAAATAATATAGGAAAAAATAATTACCAAACAGGACAAAAAAAATACCTAAAAATGTATACTTAAAGATGAAGCAGATTTTCTGTTTTGTGGGAAATTCCAAGATTTTATATTTTTTTTTGGTTATGAAACAGAACAAAACCAAAAAATTTGAACTTTCCCACAAAACAAAAATTTTGTGTAGAAATATATACTTAAGATAGATTTGGGTCAGGATAGTCAGAATAGAAAACTCTAGATGATTTCTTTCAGTTGTGGGTCTCCTTATTTAGCATCAGATTCTGATAAATTTGCTCACCTAGTAGTATTTTATTACATGAATTGCCCCTTCAAAATCAATAGAAATATTCATGGAGTAAGGTACTATTTAGAGTGGAGTAAAGGAATTAGTCTCTGGCCCTTTACGTTGGCAGAGAGCAACAGAACACAGTTGCTATAGTTGTTAACTGTGTATGATAAGGGATAAGGGTTGAGAGGAAGAAACAAGAGAAGATAAAACAATAGGGAATATGATCAAGATAGATGTTTTTATCTTCCAAATGGATGTTGTCCAAGAGGTAATAGGTGAGAGTGGATGGAAAGGAATTCACAGAATCAAAGAAATGTGGGGCGGGAAGGAACCTTGAGAGGTCCATCCCTCTCAGCCCCACCTTGGGGCTGGATTAAGAATTGCTAGACCACCTCTGTCCAACCTGCTCTTAAAAACTTCCAGTGGCAAGGATTTCACAACTTCTCTTCATAAACTATTCCATACTTAACTATCCTTATAATGTTTTTTTTCTGATATCCAATCTAAATCTTCCTTGCTGCAATGGAAGTAAGGGGGAAATGGAATGATGAGTCCATGAGAGATTAGGGACATATAACTAAGAAGACCTGCTCTTGTGATAGCTGCTGTTTTAGCTGGGACCTCCAGAGTTACAAGGAAGAGCTACGACATCTTGAGTTAAACACCCAGGCTCTCCAATTGGGGTTGTAACTTTTTGGACTGGGCACAGTGAATGGCGTGTAGCATACATTGACTGGTGGGTTACACTATGAATGGTAGCCACCTTTTCATAGGAAAAGTAAACAAAGACCTCTCATTTAGAGGTAGAAAATGGGATTACAAATGTGAGAATTACATATTAAAGACTGAATAGTAGTTACTAGAAATTTGAACAGATCTGAATGCCTAGTATTGGTCTTTGTCATTTTTGAGGGATGTGGTGTGGTTTCTATTGAGCTGTCAGCCTGCACCCCTTTTGTAGGCTTCAAGTTAATATTTTGTATTTCTGTGCTATAAATTGCATAGGGGAAAAGTCCTAGAACAAACACAAGTGAGCTCATTTTTCCTCTGTTTAAATTCATAATTATCACATTTTTCTATTTTATTTCTCTTGAAAATTTTCAAAGGTTGAATATTAATGACACCCATGTAACAGAATTTACATTTGAAAGAATATTCAGATTTACATTTGAAATTAATACACGTTTGTCACAAACTTTTCTCTCAAAGAACATTGAAGTATAAAGTCTGTTTTAAACAGGATCTGTTCCTTTATCAGTTATCATTTTCCTTGTTTTAATTTTTAAGCATATTTCATTTTTATATATGAATAATGGAAATGCAAACTAAATGTTTTTTTAAAAAAAACACCTTGGTTTGATTTGTACAAGATTAAAAAAAGTATCATACTAAATTTTCTACTGCTCATAGCTGTTTGAGCTGTATTCTCAGGCTTCTTAACCTACGGACAGATGCTGTGGCTCATTGATGGAGGATCATTTCTCATTTCATTTTCTGATTTTCCCTTCTTCTCCTTTGAAAGCAAAACTGTATGAAACAGCTCTGTAAAATTCCATGGATTTTTTATTTTTATTTTTTTTTGCATGGCAAGCTCCAGCCATTCACAGCAAATACAAAGTTTAAATTCCATAATTCATCTAGTAGGATGGACCTTGAACTAATATTCTTTAAGCATGGCAAGGATCTTCAGCCTAGCCTCCAGCCAATGCCATAATCACACAGAAAACTTTAAAGGAGATATGGACGGGAAAAGGCATTCTTTTCAAGAGACCTGTCTAGCTTGGTGCTATTAAAAGTTTTGAGTTTTTTTTATATTTGTTCTGCATATTGTTTGCATCTTAGAGATTCTGTTTTGTTCCTGAAATAAGAGATTTATTTTCTTGGAGTGATATAGAACACAAACATATGCACACGTACACACACAAACACATATAAGCCCAGGTACAAAGTAAACTATGCAATTGTATCCTGTCTTTATATCATTGCTCATGTTACAGGTTTTGTCAGTTTCTGAAGAATGGTGGTAGATCATTGGCCTGAGATGTAAAGCTACACTCTGCTGTTCAAGGAACAAAGAGAGACAGCTTTAGCCCACAAGGCCATATTTTGTGAAATACTTTTACTTTTTAATAATGAGCTGATGCAGACTGCTCTTGCCTCAATGGGAAGACTCTCAGATTACTTCAGTGTGCTTTGGATGAGAGCTACAATATTCTCACAACATATATGACTTCACATGTGGATAGTATCAATAACTACAAAAATAGTGATACCAAATGTCATGGACTCAGCAGCTGGGCTAACTGCTGTCACACTCAGTAAAAGTAATGGTTTTACTACTTCATGTGTGGAAGTGGACAAATATTTGACAAATATTTGACAAATAGTGGACAAATATCAAGCCACACACATCCTGCAGAAGTCTGGAATGATAAAAAGGACAAATGTTTCCTCATGTTTTTTTTAATATATCGCTTACATTCAAGGTAACACACAACACTAGAATGCAATATCTGACTAGTTAAAATTTTCAAAAGCACCAGAATGATTTTAGAAGACTTAAGACTTTGAAAGTGAATAAGGTTTATGCTTCAAAGACATATAAGCATTATTGAAAATATTACCTTTTGTGATTTCTAAAATGTCCTATGGGAGCGACTTCTGGAAATGAGTCTACAGGGTTCAGATTCCCCTGGATGAAAGAATATAATTCCAGCTAACATTACAATGAGTTCCATTCTGGCACTGTGGGAAGAACAGACACCTGTTTCTAAGAGATTAGAGTAACACAGTATGACTAGGGATGCTTCATCTTAAAGATTTTGAGGGGCATTAGCCATATAGTTTGGCAAACAGCAAATCTGACACAATGCTGTTGAAATCACCATGCCATCTCACTATGTGACCATCATGTTGTAAAAGGACATCATGGATGCCATGACATTGCAATGTAAATGTCATCACTTTGCCATACCACTCCAAACCAGCCCATGCTCTGGGGTTATGATATATTGGCAGAAGAGGCACTGCTGCATGGAGAAGAGACTAGTCTTCCCTGTCCCTGTGCTCTTAGCGTATGATCCAACTCACACTGATGTTGGTAGGAATCCTTCTGTTGATTGATTGGACATTGGATCAGTGTTGTAAGGATGGACTTCCAGAATACAGGGTAGTTCGTCACCAGCTTCTTCCCCTTGCAGGCAGGCTTTTACTTTTCACAGTCTAGGGAAGCATGTAAACTAGATTGTAAAATACTTGGGGCAGGGACTTTCACCTTCAGATCTACCTAGTGTCTTGAATCTGTGAAACCTACCGGTAAAGTGTATGTCATGTCCCCCTCTAGAGGCTGGTTCACAAGGAAGGTAACAACCTATTATTGTTACCAGTTTCTTCTTAGGCTCAAGCAGAAGAGATTTCACTGTAGATATGGAGGTTGAAGGTTCAAACATGGCGTGGCCATCCATGCAGAGAAAAACTAGTATGTGATCATGTAATTAAGTCATTATCATAATGCATGCAGATAAACAGAGGATTTCATTCATCAAGTCTGCCTTTTACCAGACTAAATTTATACTTTAAAAAAAATACTGAAGTGTATGGTTATATGCAAATTATTTGTCAATATGAAAATTATCTCATTAAGTAACTTGTCAAATGTCCTAGAAACTTCACAGAACTTGGCAGCTATGAACCTTGGTCCAGAATCTCAATTGATGTGAGTTAGTGTATCCCCACTGACTTCAGTCTGGCCTCTCATCTTCCTACTTGTCCAGAAAATAACTATACACAGTTGGTGCTATATAAATAAAAACGGGATCCCTTCATGCAGCAGCAATGAAGTCCACAGAACAGAATCTATCGCGTGTCAGTTTTAATTCCTCTAACACTGTGCTAGGTTTCATCATCACAATACAAATCAATTCATTGGTTTCTCAAATAGCCAGTGCTTCATTTCCACCTGCTCTTATACAATGAACTATTAAGTCATTTCCGTTCTTGGATCTTGATGTTTAAGTATTAGCCACGACATTTCAACCTGCAAACAATGGGATATGTTCTTCTCTCAAAGCATATGTAACTCTGTTAACATTACTGGAAGTTGTAAACATACACCAGAAAGGGCATATATCCTTATATAATCATTGTTTATCAAGTCAAAGTTAGCTCTCTACATTTTTAGGTACTAAAAATAAGCACTGTGTAATTGTTTTATAAATTTAATCTAGTCTGTGCTGTGACTAGTAACCATTGTCCTGATCACACAAACTCAAGGCCACATCCTGCTATTTTTTGTTTGTTTGTTCTTAAAGGAAGCAAATTGTGACCCTTCCAAATGGATTTAAATGTGCTAATTGTTGAAACAGATCTTTAATGGCCCACAGCTCAGCAGATGTTACAGATAACAGTGAGAATTTGGAAACCAGTATGCTTAATGCACAGTCATTTAGTTGAGAAAGAGTCACACAGGCAGTTAAGGTTACATAGTACACATCTTTTCCTACAAGCCTTAGTTCCTCATGCATAAAGCCTCAGTAACTATGTTGGCCTTACACAGTATCCTGATTGGCAAACAAAGCAAATATATCTACCAATTCTAGATGGAGACTTCTTTTCTTCTCTTCTTTCCCCTCTTAGGTACTTGGTTTGTCAAATGTCCCCCGAAGCAGGGTCTAGGTCACCCCGAGGACTTCTGTCTCACAATCTCGGACCTCTTCAGATGTTAATAGGGGAACTCTATCTTAACTAATTTACTTTGCTTAACATTTATACCTTTTGTTATCAAAGGAGTCACACGTCCCAGAAATACGCCTTGTGGGCGTTCATCACTGGTTTTCTCTAATTAATATTTTGGAATAAGGGGCTGCAGAACAGAACCAGACCAAAGCTCAATCAATGTTTACCTTCTTACCAATCATTCACTTAGTCTCTTAGTATGATGTTATCCAAAAAGGGTCATTTTGACCTATGTCAGCTTGCACCAAGCCCACTGATCGCATGTTTTTAGATCTTCTTTACTTTGTGAGCTGGTTTTCTGCTGATATATTCCAAAGTTCGATGTTGAAACATATAGACCCATCGAGCCGTTATTAACCATTCAAGTACAGTTTCAGCACCTCCAGTAGTTTTCCACATCATTTATCTAATACTAAGAGAATCCTGCTCCCAGAATCCTCTAGCAAGTTCAGGTATACCAAGCCATACCCAAACTCATGCTTACCACATTCATTCATATCAGTCACAGCAATTCATAATAATTTGCACCAGCCAAACACTGATTATCCCTTCTGTTATGTACAGGTTAAGTCTCTGCATGAAAAGATAAAATATTTGTGCTTAATCCAGAAATTTAGCTCAGTTGATTGGAAAAAAAATCTGGGATTCTGGTTTCTGGTTTACATTTTATGCATTGTGTTAAATGTCATATATACAAATTACAACAAAGATTAAAAGGAAGCAAATACCATTCAGAACTTTTTTCATATCTTTATTTGAACCCATGTGATCACTTCACAATCATATTGCTTTGTCTTTGAATCTACAATTCCAGGACTAGAAGCAGAATACTGAAGTAGCAATTGTAGGAAATTTAGCTAAGTATTAAATCACTGACCCTGCCATCTTCCTTTAAAGCAAACCGCTAACTCTTTCCCTATTAAACTACTTGATTTTTTTCTGACAGGGGAGAGGCGTGTTTTGTTTTTTTGTTTTTTTTTGATGCAGCAGCATTCCCAAAGGCTTAGATCTTGACCACATACAAAATTACACTTCGAGCTGATCAGAAAAGTTTCATCAAAATCGTCTTCTATTGGAAAATGCTGTTTTGACTAAACCAATTTTTTAATGAAATTGTATCAATTTCAATGAAATCTCACTTTAAAAATTGGAAGGAGGTAGTTTGTCCCATTTTGACATTTTTGGAATGAACCATTTATTTTTTTTTTGTTTCAAAATGACTTTTCATTTTGAGATTTACTTAATTTTATATAAAAAAGAACATACATTAAAAATTAAGAAATAAGGCTCAAAATTGAAATGAAACATTTTGAATGCATCAAAACAAAATGGTTTGATTGACCCAAAATTATTATTATTACTTTAGAATTTTGTTAAATCGACAAATTCAAAAGTCTGACCTTTTTGTCCTCATTTAGGATAAAGAAAATGCAAAATATTGAATTTTTTTGGAGGATGGAAAATCCTTTTTCAGACCAACTCTACTCACATGATTTTGCTGAAGGTGTGATTTACTTACACCGTGGTTCAAATTTGTAGACTTTCTTATTTCAGTTCAAGAAGTTTTCAGGTTAAGCTATGTCAAAGTAAAGGTATGTCTACACCACAAAATTAGGTCGAATTTATAGAATTCGGCTTTTTAGAAATCGTTTTTACACGGTCGATTGTGTGTGTCCCCACACAAATGCTCTAAGTGCATTTAGTCAGTGGAGTGCATCCACAGTACCGAGGCAACCATCGAATTCCGGAGCGTTGCACTGTGGGTAGCTATCCCACAGTTCCCACGGTCTCTGCCACCCATGTGAATTCTGGGTAGAAATCCCAATGCCTGATGGCGCTAAAACATTGTCGCGGTTCTGGGTACATATCATCAGGCCCCCTCTTCCCTCCCTCCCTCCATGAAAGCAATGGCCGATAATCGTTTCGCGCCTTTTTTCAGCGCAGACGCCATAGGACTGGGAACATGGAGCCTGCTCAGATCACCGTGGTAATTAGGAGCACTATAAACACCACGCGCATTATCCAGCAGGATATGCAGAACCATAAGCTTCAAGAAAAGTGAAACCTGGCGAGGAGGAGGCGACTGCAGCGTGGTGACGAGGGTGATGAGGACATGGACATAGACTTCTCACAAAGTATGGGCACCTGAAATGTGCACATCATGGTGTCAATTGGGCAGGTTCATGGCATGGAACGCTGATTCTGGGCCTGGGAAACAAGCACAGACTGGTGGGACAGCATAGTGTTGCAGGTCTGGGATGATTCCCAGTGGCTGCGAAACTTTCACATGCATAAGGGCACTTTCATGGAACTTTGTGACTTGCTTTCCCCTGCCCTGAAGCACAAGAATACCAAGATGAGAGCAGCCCTCACAGTTGAAAAGTGAGTGGCGATAGCCCTGTGGAAGCTTGCAATGCCAGACAGCTACCGGTCAGTTGGGAATCAATTTGGAGTGGGCAAATCTACTGTGGGGGTTGCTGTGATGCAAGTAGCCAACGCGATCACTGAGCTGCTGATATCAAGGGTAGTGACTCTGGGAAATGTACAGGTCATAGTGGAAGGCTTTGCTGCAATGGGATTCCCTAACTGTGGTGGGGTGACAGACCCATATCCCTATCTTGGATCCTGAGCACCAAGGCAGCGAGTACATAAACCGCAAGGGGTACTTTTCAATGGTGCTGCAAGCACTGGTGGATCACAAGGGACATTTCACCAACATCAATGTGGAATGGCTGGGAAAGATAAGTGATGCTCGCATGTGCAGGAACTCTGGCCTGTTTCAACAGCTGCAGCAAGGGACTTACTTTCCAGACCAGAATATAACCATTGGGGATGTTGAAATGCCTACAGTTATCCTTGGGGACCTAGCCTAGCCCTTAGTGCCATGGCTCATGAAGCCATACACAGGTAGCCTGGACAGTAGTCAGGAGCTGTTCAACTATAGGCTGAGCAAGTGCAGAATGGTGGTAGAATGGGCATTTGGACATTTAAAAGCGTGCTGGCTCAGTTTACTGAGTCATTTCGACCTCAGCGAAACCAATATTCCCATGGTTATTACTACTTGCTGTGGTCTCCACAATATCTGTGAGAGTAAGGGGGAGACGTTTATGGCGGGGTGGGAGGTTGAGGCAAATCACCTGGCCTCTGATTATGCGCAGCCAGACACCAGGGCGGTTAGAAGAGCACAGGAGGGCGCGGTACGCCTCAGAGAAGCTTTGAAAACCAGTTTCAGGAATGGCCAGGCTACGGTGTGAAAGTTCTGTTTGCTTCTCCTTGATGAAACCCCCCACCCCTGGGTTCGCTCTGCTTTTCTGTAAGCTAAGCACCCTGCCCTCCCCCCTTCGATCACCGCTTGCAGAGGCAATAGAGTCATTGTTGCTTCACATTCATGCGTTCTTTATTAATTCATCACACAAATAGGGGGATAACTGCCAAGGTAGCCCGGGAGGGGTGAAGGAGGAGGGAAGCACCGGGTGGGGTGGTGGAGGAGGGAAGGACAAGGCCACACAGCACTTTAAAACTTTAAAACGTATTGAATGCCAGCCTTCTGTTGCTTGGGCAATCCTCTGGGGTGGAGTGGCTGGGTGGCCAGAGGCCCCGCCACCGTGTTCTTGGGCGTCTGGGTGAGGAGGCTATGGAACTTGGGGAGGAGGGCAGTTGGCTGTAGCGGCGGTCTGTGCTCCTTCTGCCTTTCCTGCAGCTCAACCATACACTGGAGCATATGAGTCTGATCCTCCAGCAGCCTGAGCATTGACTCCTGCCTTCTTTCAGCAAGCTGACACCACCTACCATCTTCAGCCCCCCACCTCTCCTCGCAGTCATATTGTGTTTTCCTGCACTCTGAGATTGTCTGCCTCCATGTATTTTGCTGTGATCCGTCAGTGTGGGAGGACAGCATGAGGTCAGAGAATATTTAATCGCAAGTGCGTTTTTTTCGCCTTCTAATCTTCACTAGCCTCTGGGAAGGAAAAACATATGCAGCTGGTGGAGGGGAAAAAAGGGGAGAGTGGTAGTTAAAAAGACACATTTTATGGAACAATGGGTACACTCTTTCATGGTAAACCTTGCTGTTAACATTACATAGCATATGTGCTTTCATTACAAGGTTGCATTTTGCCTCTTATTGAGGGTATGCCAGTTTGGTGTGAGAAATCACTCACGCAGGGCCGGGCAACAGAATTCAGCTTGCAGGCAGCCATGGTAAACCTAAACTTTTGGCTTCTTTAACCTTCATAACATGTGAGAATGGTTTTAAACAACAGCGCCCTCATTTCCCATATGAAGTAGCCGTTGGGTTGGCCATTTAAAATGGATTGGCAATTTAAAAGGAGGACCTGCAGTTTCGGGGTTAACGTGCAGCAGAAACCCAACTAACCCCCCCCCCCCCACACACACACACCGAATTCTCTGGGATGATGGCTTCACCCCTCCCCCGACTGCATGGCTAACAGTGGGGAAGATTTCTGTTCAGTCAGAGGCAAACAGCCCAGCAGGAACGGACACCTCTCAATGTCCGCTTACTAAAACCACCCTATTTCAACCAGGTGACCATGAATGATATCACTCTCCTGAGGGTAATACAGAGAGATAAAGAACGGATGTTGTTTGAATGCCAGCAAACACTGGTACCATACACTGAAATGCTTTGTTCTACAATGATTCCCGACTACATGCTACTGGCCTGGCATGGTAAAGTGTCCTGCCATGGGGGAACGGGATAAGGCTGCCCTCCCCAGAAACCTTTTGCAAAGGCTTTGGGAGTACATCCAAGAAAGCTGTATGGAGATGTCCCTGGAGGATTTCCACTCCATCTCCAGACGCGTTTACAGATTTTTCCAGTAGCTGAACTGGCTGCTAATGCCAGGGCAAATTAATCATTAAACATGCTTTCTTTTAAACCATGTATAATATTTACAAAGGTACACTCACCAGAGGTCCCTTCTCCGCCTTCAGGGTCCAAGAGCCTGCCTTGGTTGGGTTCGGGTGTACTGGCTCCAGGTCCAGGGTGATAAACAGATCCTGGATGTTGGGGAAACCAGTTTCTCCGCTTCCTTGCTGTGAGCTATCAACAACCTCCTCCTCATCATCATCTTCCTTGCCCCCAAAACCTGCTTCCATGTTGCCTCCCACTGCTTGGACGGAGTCAAAACCCAGGGTTGGGGTAGTGGTGGCTGCATCCCCTAGGATGGCATGCAGCTCATCATAGAAGCAGGATGTCTGGGGCTCTGAACCGGAGTGGCTGTTTGCCTCTCTGTTTTTTTGATAGGCTTGCCTGAGCTCCTTAATTTCCACGCGGCACTGCTGCGGGTCACTGTTATAGCCTCTGTCCTTCATGCCATTGGAGATTTTTTTCAAATATTTTGGCATTTTGTCTTTTCAAACAGAGTTCTGCCAGCAGAGATTCATCTCCCCATACAGCAATCAGATCCCGTACCTCCCCTTCGGTCCATGCTTGAGCTCTTCGGCAGTTCTGGGACTGCATGGTTTCCTGTGCTGATGGGCTCTGAATGGTGACCTGTGCAGGTGAGCTCGCCACGCTGGCCAAACAGGAAATGAGATTCAAAAGTTCATGAGCCTTTTCCTGTCTAGCTGGCCGGTGCATCTGAGTTGAGAGCGCTGTCCAGAGCGGTCACAACTGAGCACTCTGAGATAGCTCCCGGAAGCCAATACCGTCGAATTGTGTCCACAGTACCCCAAATTTGACCCGGCAAGGCCGATTTCAGCGCTAATCCCCTCATTGGGGGTAGAGTAAAGAAATCGATTTTAAGAGCCCTTTAAGTCGAAAAAAAGGGTTTCATCATGTGGACGGGTGCAGGGTTAAATTGAGGTAATGCTGCTAAATGCGACCTAAACTCGTAGTGTAGACCAGGCCTAAGACTCTTAAACCCAAATAAGTGTCCACACACAAGTTTATGCTGGTTTAATTAAATCAGTGTCACAACACATCATTAGTTAAACTGGTGCATGTTTATGTGTAGACCAGGTCTCAAAGACCTAGGGAACTTTTAAAACCTGCCGTAGCCACCATGTTTGATGACCTGGTTACAATAGTGTTGCCTTTTCCTTCCTCTTCTGGTTATGACCAAAATCCATCCTGTAGTCTTGCAGCGTGAACTGGACTTTAAATATATCTACAGGCTTTTGTGTGTTTCAAAGAATAGAACCATGTTGTGACAAGGAGAAGGTGGGTGGGTATGACAGATCAAGTTGCAACCTTATTTGTAGTGTATTTGTAGTGCCTGTTTACATGGTGTCAGACATGAGATCAAGCCCAAACCACTGGATGGCAATATAAATGAGGAGCATGTTGATTTAGAGTAAATCTTGGAATCCTTGGGACAGTGGAAAAGCTAAAGTGCCAATATTTTTAAAAGGTAAGTGGGAGGACCCAGATAATTATTGGCTTATCCTGACATCAATCCCAGGAAAAATAATGGGACAGCTGATAAGGGACTGAAAGGGTGGTAATATGCTGACTGCCATTATTGGTATGTTTATGGAACATAGATCTTGTCAGACTAACTTGATATCTTTTTTTGGATGAGATTACAAATTTGGTTTATAAAGGTAATAGTGTTGATATAATAGATTTCTGTGAGGCATTTGACTTGGTACTGCACAACATTTATTAAGCAACTAGAACAAAAAAATATCAATATGGCATACATTCAATGAATTAAAAACTGGTAAACTGATAGATCTCAAAATATGATTGTAAACAAGGAATTGTCAGTGTTTCTAGTAAGGATCTGCGGGTGTCAGTTCTTGGCCCCATCCTATTTAACATTTTCGTTAATGACCTCGAAGGAAACATCATTGATAAGGTTGGCAGATGGCACACAGATTGAGAGAGTGGTAAATAATGAAAAAGACTGTTCACTGATACAAAGCAATCTGGATCACTGGTAAGCTGGGCGTAAGCAAACAATATGCATTTTAATATAGCTAAATGTAAAGTCAGACCTCGAGGAACAACAAACATAAACTACATTTACAGAATGGAAAGCAGTGACCCTGAAAAGGATTTGGAGTCATGATGGATAATCAGCTGAACATGAACTCCTAGTGCAACGCTGTGGCCAAAAGGGCTAGTGCGATCTTCGGAAGTTATAAACAGGGGAATTTCAAGTAGGAGCAGAGGTTATAGTATTTGGCACTGGTGTGATGGCTACTGAAATATTGTGTCTGGTTCTGGTGTCTATAATTCAAGGATGATTTTGATAAATTGGAGAAGGGTCAGAGTAGAGCCAAAAGAATGATGAAAGGATTGGAAAATATGTCTTACAGAGAAAGACTTTTAAGGAGTTTTGTCTGTTTAATTTAACAAAGTTAGATAGTGACTTGATTACAGTCTATAAGTATCTACGTAGAGAACAGAAATTTGATACTGAAGTCTCTTTGGTCTAGTGGGCAAAGGCATAACAAGACCCAGTGGATGGAAGTGGAAGGTAGACAAATTCAGATAGGAAATAAAGTGCATTTTTTTTAACATTGAAGGTATTTAACCACTGGAAAAATTGACCAACACTTGGAAAATGTTTAAATCAAGATGGGATGTTACTCTAAAAGATATTCTGTAATTCAAACAGGTATTATGTCAAAGGAGTCCTAAAGCCTGTGTATACAGGTGGTCAAATTAGATGATCACAGTGGTCCCTTCTAGTCTTATAAACCATCAATCTGTGACTCATTTAGCCGCAGAAGGTCAGGGTCAGTCAGCCAGAACAATAGGGGATGAATTTCTCTATTCCAGGGTACAATGATTCCCTTGAAAATTATTGTTAATCCTAGCATCTTTAACCTGTCTCAGGATTTAGGTAGTTTTTCACAATATTAGACAAAAATAAAGTTTTGTAGAAATAGAAGTTTTGTGAGGAAGGGTTTGTTGTATTCCTCTTTCCTTTTTGCCAGATTGACTTATTTTGGGATTTTTAAACTAGGTTTTTTCAAAAACTCATTATTTTTCAAAAGCTGTAATTACATGTGAAAACAAGTGTGAAGTCCCAAGAGAATCCTTAATCCACAAAGCCACCACAAACTGTGGTATGATTGACAGTCCTTAAGGCCAGACTCTCAAATGGAATTAAGAGGTGTACTGTGTTCTCAACTGGGCGTATATCTGAAGCAGGATTGGGATGCAAGGCAATGGTTAGAGCTCGGTTCAGACCTCCATTTTCATAAACACTAGGATTCATATGCACTCAATGAAAGGAAGAAATAACTCCTCAAAAATATCTTTCCATTTTTGACATCTTCAAGACAGGCACAGTTTAATCACACAGTAGGAAATAAATCCAGCCATGGTTTATCATGAGGCTCACCACTTTTTAAACATACATGATTATTTTTAAATCACACATTCCCATTGCATATTTGCTTTTTCTACCCATATTAATTGAGCAGATTCAACCTTTAAAATTTAAATAAATATTTGGGGGGTTACAATCAGAAAGCATAAAAGCAAAGTTAATACTCTGAATATAGAAATGCAAAATTACGTGCTATCAACTGTCTAAACTAAATCCTGTGCAAACATGCAAGCACACTCTCACTCTTCTAGCAATTCAAACAAGAAACTGGAGTTCAGGACTGCTCAATTGTATTCCTGGTGCTGTCACTTATGGCCTGATGGAAAGCCCACTGATGCAAATAGAAAAGCTCCCACTGACTTCAGTGGACTTTGGATCTGACGCGTAGTGACTCTGGGCAAGTCTGGTAATTTCTCCATGTTTCAGTGCATATATATAATAATACCTTAAACTCATCATTTGTACTTCTATGGTGCCTTCCATTTAGGTATATGTATACAAGACTCATTATTATAATATTTGAGCACCTTACAGGCTTCCATAAATGGAGAAGTGTGGTCTTTATTTAGATCTATAATTCTTTCATCTCTCCCCTCTTCTATGGATGAGAAGAGCAGGTGGCTTTGGTTTTCATATTTGGAATGAGAGTGCAGTAGTTTACAAGGTTGGTGTCATCAAGCATTGATTGGACAATTGTAAGTTTTCAGTTGGAAGGTAGACGGCTCTTCCTGAAGAATGAGTTCTTGGATGGAGGATAGGAAGATATCTGAATAGTTGATATGAAGTTGGGTTAAAATCAGTTACATGCTGAAAGATTAAGGGAATCTTAGCAATTTATTTGTCAGTACTTAGATTACTTGCAAGAGCTGATACATTGGCCTCTCTGTTATTGGAATGAAGGTTTTCATGAAATAAAACTCCTACACTCAGAGAACTGATACCGAATGATCTCTTTGGTTTGTCAAGGCAAAAGGCAAACATCAGTAAAGCATATAGTTATAATAATATGTTGCTCTGACACGGCATGGACCAAAGGCAATTGAAGTCAGCAGCTTCCATTTGAGGATCTTAAAAAGTTTTGCAAATACCGTGTTAATGAATTCAGCCTCGTAGTCCTATCTGTAAGGCATATACATATTAGCATCCGCATTCTACAAATGCTAAAGCTGAGGCATAGAGAAAAATCTGTCATAGAGCAAGGAATAATATTCAAGTTTCCTGAATCCAGCTCCTGTGCTTTAAAGATAATTCTACAGACTAGCAGTACAAGTAAGGATAGATAGAAAGAGTGTGGGGGAAATTATTTTTGTTTTTTTAATTCAGATTTTCTCTTTCCTAGAAGGTTTTCTGACAACAGGAGAGTTAGTGAAAGTATGACATTACAAAAGTTGACATATTGAAACCTGAATTTCTAATGAACATTTTAGGGGAGGGATGTCTCTGTTAAAACACACCTGCCACTTCCATTAAGGTGTGGAAGTTGATAATAGAAATGACTTTCTTGAAGACACCTTGTGGGTCTCAGAGCAAATTTGGCCTTGCAAGTAAAAGTAAAGCAGAAAAATATCCCTGATTTTGGGGGAGCAGGAAACAAACGCTTTCAAATCTTCTGTATGCATCATAAAGAAGCAAAACAAAATGACCAGTTTTTTAAATAACCTTTATAGATCAACTTTAATGCCTAGACAACTACCTTAGACAGGCATTCTGAGGTTTAATTAATGTTTGTAAAACACAGAGATCCTCAAAGGAAAGGAGTTGTCAAAATAGAAATGATTATTAGTGTTTGTTTCTGCATGCGTCAGTCTATTCCAGGAAACTAAGTGACTTGGACTTGCCCATCAAATAAAATTCTCCTTGTGGCGCAAACAGAAAGGTAGTGGCTGGAACTGTTTCTTGGCACCCACATTCATTCCTGGACGAAAATCAATAAAGTGACCTGTTAACTGTGGTTTCTGTCAGTTTTAGATACATAATGCCTAGGACTCCCTCGTTCAGCTCATTAGCTTTTCCACCAAACTGATGTGTTTCATCTCTGCTTCATTAGTTTAGGATAGAAGGCATTTTTGTTCTATAATCTAACAGTGGGGCAGATTTATTAACAAAATATATTTTTTTATGATATGTGATAGAGAACTTTGGTATAACAAGCCAAAATGAAAACCAAAAATAAAGATTCAGATAAAGCAGATGATGAGCCCTGACAATTTTTGTATTACTCTGTCCATTGAATTAGGTTCATACTGCAGTCTCAAAACAGAACTTACCAAACAAAAAGTAAATGTTCATTGAAAAGAAGTCTTTGTTTCGCAAAGAAAAAATATCTTGACAATTAATCTGATATGTGAATTCATGCAGAAGTAGACAGACGCATTAGGTGTTTTTTCATTTTTGTCTGAAGCATCAAATATTAACACTGCCAGGGGATTTGATGAATTTACAATCTGATACAATAGATCAATTTCTGTTTTTCTGTGCCTCAATTTCTAAGATAACTGGTGGATAGACCAAGGATTGGTATCATCGTGTCATCATAATACATTGCACTTCTGCAGCATTTATTCTGAGGAGTTCTCAAAAGTATTTTTAATGCATGTTAATTAATCTGCCCAATACTGGTGAGAGGTCCTAGAGGTAAATGTCATTCCCATTTGAAGGATGGGAAAAGTGAGGTACAGAAAGGTTTAGTGTCATAACTTGACTGAGGTAATTACAAAAGAGCTGGAAATAGAAACCAGGAGTCTTCCTTCCTGTTTTAAAAGTCTGGTCCTCTTCACCACTGTTGGTGATTCCTGCTTAAGCTGTATTTATTTAAATATATGAAAAAGTACCTGCCCATTTAAAACTTCCAGGTGCTTCTGCATTATTTGTAAAAACACATACAAAAATCCTTTAAAGAACAGAGATGTAGTCACAATGGTTGGAATGTGACTTGTTTTTGTTGCTTTGAAGGTTAATAAAAATCTTGATTAATTTAGAGCAGCTGAGAGGTACAGCATATGAGTAGTTGCAAAGCCAAAATTACTATTCTCAGCCTTAGTTATCTACTTTTTAACCTAGTATCCATTTATTATGGAAGATATATGCAGAAATAGAAAAGTAAAAGATAATAGGTAAGATTTTCTGAAGCAGGTAAGTCCCATTTACCAAAGGGACTTAGGCACATAGCCATTGACTTTCAATGGGACCTAGGCTCTTAAGTCACGTAGGCACTTTTGAAAATGTTAAGCAACATGTGTACCTTGTTTCCATAATTGCTTCATGTACATTGCTTAAATGAATCAGAAAAAATAGGATTTTATAGCTCTGGTCCAGATTTTCCATGAACCTTCTTTCTACAAATAGAACTATTTCATTTCTAGTACATTTACTGATAATTATAAAAATATAAGACTATATAAAAACATCTAAAATGTAACTAATCAAAGTATGGTGCTATAAGTAATATGTCATAGATATGGAAAAAGTATATTAAAATGTCATATGTAGTGTAAGTGATATATAACCAGTAACAAACGAAACATTCCAGATAGCTAGAAATTGGTAAAAAGCGGATATTAGAAAAGGGCCTAATTAGCTGGTGACTGCTTCCTATGTGTAATAAAGCCCTTCTGATAAAGCATGGTTTTCTGCACCGATCCAGTACCATTATTTATACTCTGTGGTTTAATTTATTTAACTAGAGATGCTGAAATTCCAAAACATAATAGTTGGTGTTTGCTTTGGATGTGCACTAGGGCTGGGTATACCCGGCACAGTTTGCTTGAACCTGCACAATCAGTTTGCAGGGTTTGGCAGCAGAACAATCTATGCAGGTCTGCTTGGAAACCATTATTAATAAATAACTTATTATTATTATTAATAATAATTAATTTATTATTATGTTATGTATTATTATGTCTCTTTAAAAACACCCAAAAAGTGAACTTTGCAGACATGAAAGGAAAAAATCCCTGCTGTGAATGGTTTACACTACAGTCTGATTAAACCATGCACAGGCAGAAAGGGGTGGGAGGAGAATGGAATACAACAATTACAAAATAATAATTATGTAGACACTTACCTATTTGTATTGTTTTAGTTTTTAATATTTACCCATTATCTCTTTCTTGTTATTTAATAACCCTTTTGCCTGATCCCAAACCACCAAGAACTCCCATCCCACCAGAAACCCCTTTTGCCAATTGCTCCCAACAGGTCTTGGAAATTCCAAATTCCCCTTGCTTTTTGTTTTATTTACAAGGTGCCAATAGTATTTCCTTCCCCTTCTATCTTCCCCCCATGTTCCTCTGTTTTGGGGGGACACTGGGTCATCACTGTTCCTTATGTAGTTTTCTGTGAGTGTCGCTGCCTTCCATAAGTCATAATTGCTGTGGTGCAATTGCAATGTAGGAAGAAGGCCCACTGCCAGTAACTTGCTGAATGAGGGTAGGACCAGGAGATGCTCCAAAATCCCTATCTTGTTACCTGAGGATTATCTAGCAACTTTATATGAGGGCTTATGAGGAGTCTTTTCTGTACTGTCTAGTTGCTAGGGTATCAAGGTATGCCCTAGCAACCATAGTGAATTTATAGAATGTTTCTGCCCTTGAGCTTATTCTGTGGGCCACTGGCAAGGATGAACAGAAGTGCTTTCCTATTTGACCTGCCCTAGAGTTTCTCCTCCCGCAGAAGATCCTTTTTGGATTGGGGGAAGGAATGACTCTTGCAGAAGGACTTTCTGAAGACTCTGCTCAGGGGAGGCCACCTCCTCTGAGAATTGGAAATTATAAACAAAAAAAGATAAGGGTAATGGGTCCTGGAAAAGAGGCACCAACTAGAGAAGTGGTAAACACAGACTGATGTTTGTGAACAGGATGGTAATTAAACCCAAGATGGTTTTGGTGCGGTCTGGGTTTTATGTGTCCTGTTTGCAGAGCCTTAATTGTCTACTTGCTCCTGGGAACTGTAGATCAAATATCCCAAAACTGTATAAAGGATGGACTAAACTTTTCATGAGTGTGCTAGTTCTGAGCTGAGGCGGTCATGAACTTGTGACCATAGAAGAGACCTCTTTGTGGAGTTTTGAATGACTTCTCCTGCCAAAGACCATGTTGAAGTTAGGGTGCTCTCTGGTAAGCTTATTAGTATGTGTATAGATTATTTAATAGTTTTTTAATATGCTTCTCCTGTGTTTTTTTTACTTAAAGAATAAAATAAGCTTTCATAGGGAGTGCTGTGTGGTAACTTATGACTGTTGGCAATTATACTGTGTATCATCTCTGATGGAAGAAGCAAGCAGGCCTGTTTTGGCAGGTTGTCTTTTACTGGGAATATCACAGTGAAGGCAAGGGACTGTTCAGTTTAGGAATACCCCAGTCAGAAGCGGGAGAGAGACAGATTTCTGCCTAAGAGGTGGTGGCCAGGGGAGATGGAAGCCAGAGGGTGAGCACCCTTACTGAACCACTGAGGGAAAATACAGGTGCAGTTGCCCTGAACTGTGACACTAACATATTCCTCTTGAGTCCATTAAATGGTTGTGGGCACCACAGTGTTGTCTCAAGATATACCTTCAGTACTGCTTATAACCCGATTCCTATCCACATACAAAAATTGCTAGCCTGTGCTGTCATACTATAGGCTTTGTTTACACTAGCACTTTTGTCAGCAAAACTTTTGTCAGTGGGGGTGTGAGAAAAACTTTCCCCTGACCAACGTAAGTGTGATGGGGTGGACTAGGCCCAAGGAAAGCAGCAGTGGGGAGGTCCTCCAAGCAGGCTAGAGAGGCTGCAGAGGAAGCAGCTGATCAGGGCCAAGAAGGGCCATATAAAAGGAGCTGCAGAATAGAGCAAAAGTTTGTAGCTGCTTGGAGCTGGAAAAGCAGTAGTATCATAGACAGTGAAGTGGTGGGCAGGGAATAATAGGCTCCTGGCTGGCTTCTAGTACTGAGCCTAAGATAGTTTGCTAGCAGGGACTGGGGAGCATTGAGAGAGCTCCTAGCTTGTTGTGGGGATTGAGTAGGGCCTGAGCCTGGGGAGGGCCGCAGGAAAATAGTGTTTCCAGGGAGGAAGCCCTGCGGATATGGCCCCATACCAGGGCTAGACTGTCTTAAAGACCATGAACACACCCAATTAGAGGGGGTGCTCATGAGAGGTGGGTGCTGACCCTGTTACATTTGGTACCAGAAGTGGGGATTTCAGACCAACCCCTGATTAACGAGGGGCACAATTATGGAGGAAGAGATCCACCTGTTGGTGGCAGGCTAACAGCAGCAGGTAACCATGGTACAGCAGCAGCAAGAGCAGCAGTGCACCCAGACCCTGCTGATGCAATTAATGGAAAACCTGCAGAGGCAACAGGAGGCCCACTTTGAGGCATAGCAATAGTGGCAGGAGATCCACTTCAAGCAGTAGGAGTGGATACAGAAGCAGTTGGATCATACCACACCCAAGAGCCTGGTCGGTTGGCTCTGGGCCTGGTGAAGCTCTGATGGATGATGACGCTGAGGCCTTTCTCCAGACCTCTGAGCAGGTAGCTAAGGCAGCAGACTGGAAAGAATCAACTTGGGCAGCCTGCCTAGCACCATTCCTGATGAGTGAGGCACAGGCAGCGTACTGGGTGGTAAGCAACGTGCAGGTGAGTTGCTACCCTGAGGTGAAGGCAGCCAGAGATGTACAAGCACAGTTTCCGGATGGAGTCATTCCAAAGAGGGGCACAACCATTGGTAGTGGCTCAGAAGTTACAAGACCTGGTGATGCGCTGGCTTTGCCCAGAGACCAGCTTAGTGGAGAAACTCCTGGATCAGGTGGTCCTAGAGCAATTCCTGAAGGTCCACCAGGCAGGCCACAGATCTGGGTAAGGCTTTTCCAGCCAGCCTCAGCGGGAGAAGCAGTCAAGCGAGCTGAGGCCTACTTTGAGGCTGAAGGATGGGAACGGCCCAAGTTTTATGGTAAACCAAGAGGGGTTCACCAGAGTGTGACAAAAGGGGGGTTGCAAGGGGGAAACCCCAATGATTCTATACTCAGGGGGCCAGGGAGCCCTTTAGCCTATAAGAGGTACTAGTGGAAAGGAGCTAGGAGACCTGGTAGTCTGCTACAGGTATGGCCAGCCCGTGCATATTAAAAAGCACTGCCCAGTAATGGGATGTGACTACTTGAACTGTTGTTACAGTGGAATTAATCGGTGAGGGTCTACTTCGAAGGTCAGGCTGATCCCACCATGGGTAGTGACAATCAAGCTGGGAGGAACTGTGGTTAAGGGTCTGGTAGACTCAGGGTGTGGGTATATTTTTGTTAAAGAAGACCAGGTGAGGGCAACTGGCTTTGACCGACACTTCCCAGTACATGTCTCCGGTATATATGGGGAAAACTGAGTCTACCCCACAGCAGAAGTTGGGCTGGAGGTACAGGGCCGGAGTTCGACTCCATGTCAGCATGGTCAAGGACCTTCCATGGCCCGTAATCTTGGGGAGAGACTGGGTGGGCTACTCAACCCTCATGTGGGAAGGACCAGAACAGTGACCCAGGACCGAGAGGGTCTGGGCCCAGCTGGGAAATAAAGCAGAGGGGCTGGGAGCCATGGTAAGGAGACCTCAGAAAAGAGCCCAGAGGTCTGACCAGAATACCCCAGATGTGAGGGACCTGCTGAGAAAGTGCCAACAAGAGTCTGATGGGGCTAACGTCTCCAGAGAGAAAATTATTAGCCAACTGGTCTGGACAGAGCAAGAATTGGCCCGGGTACAGGCCTTGCAGGAAGCATTGGCCCAGGCCCAAAGGGAGATGGATCAGAGAGCACAGCAGGAAACAACAGAGACCCAGACAGAGAGCTGGGCCCAGAAGAGTATGAAGGGGACCTAAACAGAGTACTGTGGGAACTCCGGCTAAAATACTAAGTGTGCTGACTAGCACAGAGGTCCAGACAGAGTTGCCCCAGCTGCAAGAGGTGAAAGAGAAAGGCTGGGATAGAGAACAGGACCCAAGATTAGGGGGGGGACTAGTGTGTGCAGGCTTTATGAGCTCCCTCCTAAGAGAGAAGGACCTGGTGAAACAACTGGAGGCAGTAGAAAAGGAACTTGAGGATCTCAAGTTCAAGAATGACCAGCTGGCCAAAGAGCTCCAGTTCACCATGGAGGGAAAAAAGCATTTGTTCCAGACAGTGTATGATTATGAGACCCTCGGTGTACAGAAACCCCAAAGCCCAAGATGTGACAGTGAGTCAAGGGATCATGAACACACTCTCCAGGTAAGAAAAACCTGGGAGAGTAGACTCTGGACACCAGGATAAAGCCTGACTAGAAGCTCTCCAGACAGTGAAGTCTGGGGGGAGGCAGCCCTGATTGAAATGGGCAAGGACTAATACAGACTATCAAGGTAAAGAGGCACAAGAGAAAAGGACACTGGTAGATCGGGGCACAAAGAGACTATAACTAATAGTCCTCCAGAAAGAGAAGTCTGGGAGAGGGAAGACCTTGCTAATCTGGGGCTAAATAGGGTAAAACGAGAGAGTACCCTCTCCAGAACTACCACCCCAATCCTGTCAGGGTGGGAAGAGGTGTGATGGGGTGGACTAGGCCCAAAGACTCCCTGCTGGAGGCCTCAGGGTTCTGTCACACCCATCCCAGGAAAGGAGCAGTGGAGAGATCCTCCAAGCAGGCTAGAGTGGCTTCTGGGGAAGCATCTGATCAGGAGCAAGGAGGGCCCTATAAAAGGAGCTGCAGAACAGAGCAGAAGTTAGTAGCTGCCTGGAGCTGGAGAAGGAAGGACTGGATGCTGGGCTGGAAAAGCAGCAGGATCACAGACAACTAAGAGGGAACAGGGACCTGGGGTGTGAAAGGCACTTGGCTGGCTGCTAGTACTGAGCCTAAGACAGTTTGCTATCAGGGACCAGGGGAGCATTGAGGGATCTGTGGGGACTGTGTAGGGATGGAGCCTGGGGAGGGCATCAGGAAAACAGTGTCTCCAGGGAGGAAGCCCTGGGGATACAGCCCCATATCAGGGCTGGACTGGTTTAAAGACCATGGACACACCCAACTGGGAGAACTCACGAGAGATCGGTGCTGACCCCATTACAATAAGTTTCACCAATGAAAGTGTCAGTGTAGACAGTGCTATGTTGGCAGGAGAACAACTCCCGCCAACATAGCTACTGCTGCTCTTTGTGGGTGGCTTAATTATGCTAGCAGGAGAGCTCTCTCCTTCTTGCATAGAGTGTCTATGCAGGAGACCTTACAGTGGCGCAGCTGCAGCAGTACAGCTGTGTGGCTGTAAGGTCCATACTGTAGACATAGTCTTGAATTTGAGCTAGCTGGCCCATCAAAGGATGTAGGCTGAAGTTGGAATGCTACTGATGCTTTAGCTAGTAACGTAGGCAGAATGCAGCTACAGGCTACAGCAGCAGTTAGCACAGTTCATTAACTGATAATCAAATTACCCTGTGAGAGTGGTTTTTCATGGTGTGCCTACTCTCTCATGTTAAAACAATGAGGAGTCCTTGTGGCACCTTAGACTAACAAATTTATTTGGGCATAAGCTTTCATGGACTATAACCCACTTCATCAGATGCATGGAGTGAAAAATAGAGACAACAGGTATAAATATACAGCATATGAAAAGACGGGAGTTGCCTTACTAAGTGGGGAGTCAGTGCTAACAAGACCAATTCAATTAGGGTGGATGCGGCCCATTCCCAACAGTTGACAAGAAGGGGTGAATATCAACAGAGGGAAAATTACTTTTTATAGTGCTAACGAGGCTGATGTGGCCCATTCCCAACAGTTCATAACAAGATGTGAGTATCAACAGAGGGGGGGAAAAATTTGTAGTGACTCAGCCACTCCCAGTCTGTATTCAGGCCTAATTTGATGGTTTCAGGTTTGCAAATTAATTTCAGTTCTGCAGTTTCTCATTGAAGTCTGTTTTTGAAGTTTTTTTGGTTGAAGAATGGCCACTTTTAATTCTGTTGAGTGTCCAGGGAGATTGAAGTGCTCTCCTACTGGTTTTTGAATGTTACAATTCTTGATGTCTGATTTGTGTCCATTTATTCTTTTGTGCAAAGCCTGTCCTGTTTGGCCAATGTACATGGCAGAGGAGCTACATTCTTCAACAAAAAAACTTCAAAAACACTTCAATGAGAAATTGCAGAACTGGAATTAATTTAAAAACCTGAAACCATCAAATTAGGCCTGAATAAAGACTGGGAGTGGTTGGGTCACTACAAAAAATAATTTCCCCTCTGTTGATACTCGCACCTTCTTATCAACTGTTGGGAATGGGCCACATCCACCCTAATTGAATTGGCCTCTGTAGCAGGGTGACTACCCCGCTCCTGCCCTGAAGGGGTTAAAGCAGCCTGAGAGAGAGCTGTGAATGGGAAAAGCAGGCTGATTGGGAAAGCAGCTACAGCTGTGGCCAGTTTAATCAGGGTCCAGCTGGCCCTTATAAGAGGGCTGTAGGTCAGAAGTGAAGACACACTCTGTCTAGCTTCCTAGAGAGAGGCTTGGGTAGCTAAGAAGGGTACCTAGGGTGGAGCAGTGCTGGGGAAGGGTACAGGGAGCTGGGAAGCTCTAGCCTAGCAAAGCCACGCCCCAGGCTGCAGGACTATTGAAAGGCCTATGAAAGAGTACTGCGGCAGCCCAGAGATAGGCATCCCATCCCCCCCCTTTGCTGATGATGAGTGGTTCATAGACTGCAGTCTGCCCCAGGGAGTAGGGGCTAGATGGTGACTGGCAGTGGCCACTGAGGCAAGGTGGGGGTAGAGGGCTGGGGGGGTCCCCTGGGTGGGGAGACTCAGATTGTGGGTTACTGCTGGGGCAGAACCCTGATAAGGAGGGCACCGGGGCCTGGGAGACACATGGGGGCCAGCAGCTGGCAAGACACTAGCCTGCCAAGGGTGCTCCTGGCTGGAAGAACTAATTCCCAAGGCAACCTACAGGAGCCATTGCATCGGTAAGTCGTCGCCCAGCGACAGCCTCGTTAGCACTGATCCCCCCTCTTGGTAAGGCAACTCGCATCTTTTCATAAGCTGTGTGTTTATACCTGTTTACTGTATTTTTCACTCCATGCATCTGATGAAGTGGGTTATAGCCCATGAAAGCTTACGCCCAAATAAATTCCTTAGTCTCTAAGGTGCCACAAGGACTCCTAGTTGTTTTTGCTGATACAGACTAACACTGCTACCCCTTTGAAACTTGTCTCTCATGTTAGGTTAGCTCCAATAGATTAACTCACGCTAAAGGTTGCAGTGAAGGTAAGCCCTAAGTTAGATCACAGACAAAAGCACATTATGACAACCTGGATGGGTTAGTTATTATAATTACCTCTGAGGTCATATGGAAGCAATAGACCTCCATCCTACTTCTTTTTTTGTCCTAACACAACAAGTATAATTAGCAACGAAATCCTGCTAGGAAGTGGAGTTGTAATTGGGTAAAGAAGCAAAGATGGATTAATTATCTGGAGCTATAATTAATTGGGGTTATTCTTCTCAAGTTTAGCACATTTTAAATGTATTTTACTAGTAAATTAATTATGCATCACCAAGCTGAAGTCTTATGGCTCCAGTGACAGCAGGTAAAACCCATTTTATACTCAATTCCTGGCTGGATATCATTCTATCAACTCATTTCCATCATAAATTCTAAAAACAGTCAGCAAAAGAAGAGATAGCGGGGGTGGAGAAAAGGGTGGACTAGCCTTATTCTTTGACATTTTGCGATGGTGTATGTGTTTGAATCTGACATAGGTCAGATGTATCAATTTCATCCTAGTTCTTAATGAACCTCAGCTCACTTTACAAAACTATTACACAATTGGCATGATTAGCACTCTCTAGTCCTTAGTGGCCCAAAGCTGGAACAGTAATGGTGTTACAAGTCCTGTGCCTAATTCACTCCTGCCTTGTATTGTCATTTACAGCTCTGCAAAGGGGGTATAAAATACCTGATCAGAACAGTAATATTTTAGATTTACTTTGCACAGGTGTAAAATACTGAACAAGGTGAAAGGCAGTGGACAAACAGACCCCTGGATTGCAGAAATAAAGTGACAGAGTTGTGGGGAGAATCCTGTATGTCTTCCTCACTACTGCTGGAGTCCTAGGTGTTGATCCTAATTGGAATAATTGGAGCAGATCTTCCTGTACACTCTAGTTGCATTGCATCACAAAGTACTTATAAAACAGACTTAACACTTGTAGCAGTCATAACAAAAGCTTCAGTTTAGTTTGCTGTA
The DNA here is from genome assembly GCF_965152235.1 of Eretmochelys imbricata. NCBI lineage: Eukaryota > Metazoa > Chordata > Testudines > Cheloniidae > Eretmochelys > Eretmochelys imbricata. The sequence goes on from NC_135579.1 coordinate 27,691,630, forward strand.
TATGACTCATCCTCTCCTTGTGAGGTGATAGTTATGAAAAATTTGAAATGAAGTTTTAAATCCTTAAACAAAACCATTGTTTCACATATGAGAGCCAGTTTAAATGCTACATTAATATTACATCTATAGACACATTATTTATCAGTTCCAGAACATAGTTAGAGATGCAATTGTGGATTTGAAGGTGGCTGCCTTTTTCTTTTTCTTTTTTTTAGTTTTTTTAAGAACCAATCATCAGAGTTTTCATATTCACAACCCACTTAGTATCCCTTAGACAGGCTATTGGAAAACTATAAAATACACTTAGTGATGTTGCTGTAAGATAAGAGCCTATCTCCACTCCACTTTCACTGTAAGAGTGAAATTCTGTTAACAGTAATATAGACACAGACTGGAGTATCTTTCAATTTTTTTTCTATTTGTTGCTGCAGAGATGTGTAGAAGGTAAAAGTGTAGGTATTCTGTCATCAGCTAAATTATGTGTGCTATGTGCTTCTTCGGTGATGTGTAGATTGTCATGCAGAGGAATGAAAAGGTGACTAGGTGCTAATAGGATGGAGATTTCCCTACATGTATTCTGCCACTTAAAAAATTCAAGGGGAGGAAATGATCACAAATTACTGCCTGTCCCAAATTGGTGTAACTTGTATTGAGTGGAGGTTCACACAGATTCTTCCACCACAGTTCCTCAGGAGGTGACACTTCCAAGATGGAGGACAAATATGACAGCCTAGCCAGGGATGCAATATCCTGAACAGGTTAGTAAAGAACGACCCCACATCTAGGGATCTCATTCTACAGGTATGGAGCAAGGAAACACCCCTTGCCCAAGACTGGAAGTCTCTCTCTTGTCCTGTCTAGGGAATGGCCCTATTAGGAAGCCATGTGCTGTTTCTGTCTCCCTCCTGACTCGCAGGAGGCCCAACCACCTGGTTTTCAGACAACAGGATTTCTTTCCACCCTCTTCCAAGTAGGCCCACATACTTTTCCATCCCCTTCTTATTTTTGTCTGCAAAGGAAAAGAATTTAAGCCCAAATACTTAGCTAAAATTGGTGAATAAGAGCTCTGCTTTAGAGCAATATCCTTGGCCAAATGTTAATCTCTCTAATTATTGGAGTTAGCCTTGCCTACTAGTCAAATTCTGCTCTCCTCTCCAATTGTGCAACTCTGAATCACTGGATCTGGTTTTGACCTCACTCTGATATCAATCAGCACCCATTCCAGGCCAATGGGGGCTGCGGGAAGTGGCACGGGCTGAGGGATGTGCTGGCTGCCCCTTCCCGCAGCCCCCATTGGCCTGGAATGGCGAACCGTGGCCAGTGGGAGCTGTGATCAGCCAAACCTGTGGATGCTGCAGGTAAACAAACCGTCCCGACCCGTCAGCGGATTTTCCTGATGGGCCGCATGCCAAAGGTTGCCGATCCCTGCCTTATAGCATGTTTTAAAACAATTATAAATGAGATTAATACATGCAGCAACTTACAGGCTTTTTCTGCAGTCCAAACACTAAACACATTGATATACCCATCTTAACCATACTAACATACAAGTGAAACAGACTGGTTTCCAGCAATGAATTTGTCAGTGATCAGCTGAGACCTAAAGCCTTGGCAAGAGCTCGCACCTGGTCTGCCAGAAACACAGAGGGCAGAAAATTAATTTGTTTGACCTTTTACTGCATTGATTTCACTTCAAAGTGATACAAATGTGTACAAAGTGTCATGTAAAAATGCAGGGGATTGTTTGTTTGTTATGACAGCATTTAATACTGTGTGTTAATACTTTAGTGAATGAAGGGCAGGGGTTAAATTCTGCCCTTAATAACATCCAGACACCTTGTCTGCATTTTGGTTGGCATTGATGAACCATAACAGGTAAGAAGCCATCACAAATAGCAGCAGCAGTAGCAAAAGAATGTCTACCAGTCTAAGAGACAAAAGTGAATTGCATTATTGAGAGGGAGGCTTTCAAAGGCACAAAGGGCAATTAAGCACACAAATCCTATTGAAAGTTAATAGGATTTGGGCACCAAACTACATTTGTGCCTTTGAAAATCCGGTATTCTTGCCAAACATTCAATATTGAATATTGGCAGTCACAATAATTTTGGAGCCCCATTTCCCCAGCACAGAAGAAATGTAGGACTGGTGTATGCAGCCCTCTGTTGTCACTGACCCCACCTCCCCAGCAGCTCCTAGTGTAGGGGTATGCTAACACTTGAAAGAGAATAAGATGGGGAAAGTGTACTTATCTTTCAAAGATATTTTGGGCTGCTGAGAAACCCACAGGTAGTCATGCGAGGCTCCATGTTTCCCAAGGGCTACTCTAACTTATTCCAGGCTCCACCAGCCTCTGAAGGAGCCTGGAATCTGAGAGTTGCAAAAGGAACTTAGCGTACTACCTTTGCCTTCCCTCTGCCCTTTATTTCTTTTTGGTTTGCAGCAATGAGCCAAACTCAGACCTGGTGTAAGCAAGTGTAGCTCCACTGCAGTCAAAAGTTTGGGGATAGCTGGCACAATGGTTTACTGTACTATTTTTCCATTTAGAGAGACATGGACTCAAATACTGATAGGTGTAATAGAGGTTGATTAGTAGTCCATTCATCCTAGTGGTTACTTCTCACACTCGGGTTGCTAACTTTCTAATTTCTGAGGACCAGACCCCACCTCTTTCCTCGAGGCCCCATCTTCTGCTGCTCCTGTTCCCTCCTCCCTCCGTTGCTCACTGCTGTCCACCTAGGCCCATCAAGAGCAATTCCGGGCCCCAGGGTGGAACAGTCAGTGGTCCGCTGAATATTTGGGCGGTGTTGCACATGCATTGGCTGGTGCCCAGCGAGCTGTTGGCTGTGCTGCTGGGCATGCTCTTCTGGGCTTCCACATGCCCTCCCAGCTGCCTTCGCCACCGCCAGTACCACCCCGCACATGCTTAGGAGCCCTGTGGCCCACCCAGGCAATTTAAGGGGCCCCTGGGCAATTGCCCCTTTGTCCCCTGCTCGTTGGAGGACCTGTGTCCACCTCCCTTCCTTCCTTCTCCAGGGCAGGGAGAGGAACTGCAACCTGACATGGAACCTGTTGCCTGCCTTGCCCATGAGATGCAGGCAGGAGGCGGCCCCGGCTAAGCAGGGGCTGGCAACAGTTGATGACCCAGAGCCTCTCGTCCACAGTAACCAGACTTTTGGTGTCCAGTCAGTACATCTGACTGAATACTGCCAGCTCCTTTGACTGAACTTCCAGTAAAAAACAGAAACCTGGCAACCCTAACACACACACAAACAAGACTGAACAAAACTGTCTTTTTTTTTTTTCTCTTCTCCAAGAGAAGCTCAGAACTGGAATAGCCAGAGCACTAAAAATCAGGATTTAGGAATGAGGAAGTTTGCAATTTACCTGACTCTGCTATGACTGGTCTTGTGCAAACCTTCATCAGCACTAAACTTAGCCACAAATTATTTTGAAAAGAGCAGAGGAGGCGAAGAGAAGAGAGATCCCGATTCAATCCTCTGAATTTTGGCCTAGCTATCTAATAGACAATGTAAAATAGTAGCAAGCAAGGTCAAAACAATCCATTATAGCCACAGAACCATACCTGCCACAGTGTGCAAACACTGTCATAGCTGTTCTGTATGAACATAAGCATTAGCATGCAGTTGATACTAAATATTGTGAAAATTTTACATGAATTAAAACAACTTTTGCACAATGAGATTAGGAGTTTTGTACATCCTGAAAAGCTCACCCAGTAATTATGTAACTGACAGTCTCACTTCAAACCACAGTATCGTGCTACTGAATATAATATGCATAACTGTGAATTTTGTATGAAATAAAAACAATGTACAGGCTGAGATTTTGAAGTAAATGCTGAAATGTTCCCTAGTAATTATAGAAATGACTGCCTCCTTGTATAATATTCCTGACATTATGTATTACCTGCCTTATTTATTCATTTCCTGAATCTGTGTGGCTCTTACATAAGTATTCAGTGAGGCTTGAGCAGAGGGAGCAGGTTGAGCACATGGAGCCTCAGCCTAGCAGAATTGTAGCTCCTCGTGTTTAGGTTTTGGGTTCTCTTCCTGGCACTGGCCTGCTGTGAACTTGGCATTTCTGTGCCTCGTTCTCCTCCTACGCAATTTCTTGTCTGTTTAGGTTGTAAACTCTTGAGGGTACAAAGTTATGTGTTTAGCAGCTAGCACAGTGGGCCCCTGATCTTGGTTGGGGTCTCTAGGTGCTTCTGTCATACAAATGACAATCACAAAAAGGTTTTGTAAAAATGGCAACAAGCTTAGTTACAAAAGGATATGATCCATTTACTTAATACTCCTGTACCATTCTCTGAGATCTTGTCCAGCCCTCAGTGCACCTAGAGGTCAGAGCATCCACAAATTGGGGGAAGGGGGAGGCAGTGGGCAAGTATATTGCTTTTCTCTTTTAAACATTCAGAACCCCTCATCCTCCTGTTACTTTTGGAATGTCCAGTCATGTCAGACCTTCCCTATTGCTTTAATTTAAAATCTACCTCCCTTTAGGATTCCTCTCTACTCCTTGTCAGTTCTAGGTGCATTTTATTTAGATTTAAAAATGCAGTTTGCAGATTCCCTGCTGGGAGTCAAACAGCCTCCTTTGTTAGAGAACTGCAGCAGTCATGAAAATGGTAAGGACTTTCCTGTTCTCACCCACTTGAGTTGAAGTGGCTTTGTATGCCACATGCTGAGACCTTATACGTGGGTCAGTACAAGGTTAAATCTTTCCAATACTGATTTTGTAAGTCAACAAATTTTAAAAATGAATTTCACGATATAGTGGGGAAAAAAGTCTCCTGAAAAATCATAATCTGTCCCACTACAATATGCAGTTAGATAGGGGCGAAATATATTTCATTAATAAAGTGGAGTTGATTTAACTTACATTGATAGAAATTGAGAATATTTTTATTATGCTATAATTCTTCTCTGCTCGCTTTCTTCAAGGCGAGTACTGTGCTTAGAACTAATTTTCATCTATTACACATTTCATAATACTATTAGTCTGATTAATTAATGTATAATACATCCTGGAGACTAATTTGTTTACTCCTAGTGGGCTCATTAGGACTTGCCTTATGAATGTGAAATTAGATTTTAAAGTGAGCCACCTTCTAAAGATTGAATCATATGTCTGTTTTGCAGAAACCTGACAAATGAAAATCAGGTAATCTATATCCCTTTGTTTATGTGCACAAGTGCATTAAAGCATCGCTAAAGCTAGAGACAATGCAGCCCAGCTTCCTGCAATTAGATAAATGATCTCCTTAATATTACCCATAGTTTATATGCTGCACACCAAAATAAGGTATATTAGGATAGTATTTTGTTTTTTCAAATCTGAATGGGGCAGTATCTGCATTTATCTTTTTTCTTCACAGGAGATCTCCTTTGTTGTTTCTATTTATTAAAGATCACATCCAACTACCATAATGAGTGAACTCTATACCCAAGTTGTATGTTGACCAAACATCGTAAAATTTGGGAGCATTTCCTCAAATGTTGTAAGGAAGTCTGGAGTTTATAGAGTGCTGTAATATCATGCTATAATTTCATAATATTTAAAGTTTTTGCTAAATTGACCAATGCTAAACTTTCATTTCCACATGCTTTTTTCATAATGGTTCTGGTTTGCATAATCTATTAGAAGTGCATGGACATTTTCATTCATGAAAATAAGGTAGATAATATGAGAAACTGAGTGGTCATATAATAAGCAGGAACTCCAACTCCTGCAGGAAAGTTCTTGCTTAGATTTTGCACATCGTTTAAGATTTTTCTTTTTTTTCTTTTTATCTCTAAAATATTCATTTATGTCAGTTCTAATTCTTTCTACATTTCTATTCTATAATTGCTGTTTATTCAAATGGGAGAGGCAATGGAATGCTTTGCATTTTAAGAAAGGTTCTTAAAAGGATATATTTCAGTCTGGTGTATTCTGGAGATTGGTAACCTTGAAAGCTTCATGGGTTAGTTAAGGCAAGTACCTACAAGTTCAGAAATTCATCCTTATCTGAACTCTTTGGTCTGCAAAATTGGATTGGAAAGCTCACCAAAACAGGCTCTCTGATAAGATTTCCTGTTAAGCTATTTCTATGTGAAAATTCTGACTTTCTCACAGGAAAATCAAAGGTGCATGATATGAAAATTAATTAAGCATTTTTATCTCCTCCAAACTGCCACCAAGAAACATTTACATTAAAAGGAGAGATGATTTGGTGGCTTTTTATTAGTTTACCTGAATTGGTTTAACGATCCATATATATGCTGTCCTTGATGTGTACACATAAATTTTCATAAGGCTACTGAAAAATCACCTGTGTGGTTAAAAGAAAACACACACCTAAATATTGCAGTTATATTTTTAATACTTGTCTTTGCAGCATATTAAATGAAACCTGTAAAGATTACCCCTATCAGGAACCCTGTTCTCTCACTAAAGAGACACCCCAAAGATCAATCCATGGGGTGAAATCTTGGTCTTACTGAAGTTGATGAGAATTTTGTCATTGATTTCAATTGGGCTGAGTTTTCACCATGGGTTTTTTAAAGGAGCTATGATGCAGTTATCACTCTGTTTACTTCATGTTAAAAAAAAAAAAAAGACCCAAAAGTATAACTTATGACTAGCAATGTCAGTTCTATGAATGAGCTTCCCGATATTGTAATTATATCAGTTAACACAAATGTAAGTTGTGTATATGAATAAATCTGCCAAACTTAATCTGAGACCTTCACCCTACTGTTAAGTATCAGACATGCATCCAATCTATTACATGCCTGTGTACGCAGCTTGTTAGTTGCTTAGCATAACATTCATTGTATATATGTCAGTTTTTGACACCAGCGCTTTACCGTTGCATTGCCAATTCTGTGGTGCAACACAATGCTTCATGCAAAAAGTAGAAGAGCTGCTACTTTATCTCCTGAATTATGGGATGATGGTCTTGCCCACTAATGGCTATTAGTGCTACCATAAATAAAGACTACTACTGAGTCTCCTTACATCCAGAGGATGGTGGTGCTAATGCTTTTTGTTTTGCCATATGCTATTTTCAAATTTTGGAGCAAAGTGGGTTGCCACGCTGCCCAGTATCTCCACCCTCAGACCATTTTGTGAGATGAAGTCTCTGCCTAAAAGGTTTGCTTGCAAAGCTGGTTCTGTAAACAACCAGTATCTTGTGGGTGGACCAGAATTAGATATGCACAGTAATATGAACTTTACAGAACAGAAACTTTAAAATTCAGAGGCCATTCCTCCTATTACAAATGATTACTTAAATTGATGATTACACAAAACTTAAGACAAAATAATTTCTTATTCCCATAAAAACATGTTTTACTTATATAGATTCTTGAAAAAGTGTATTTAACTTTTAGAACCACTGAATTACATCCCTTTATAAAAAATTTATTACTGTTGAGTATTGAAAAATAGCTGGAGAATTATTCAGTATTACTGGAACATCGTGGCATTCTCACTGACAGATTTTTTTTTTTTTAGAAGAGTTATATTGCATTTGTTCCTGTAGGATATTAACCTCATTAGTGTATCTAGATGCTCTCCCACAGACACAGTTGCACTGGAAATAGTACTGGTAAATGTAAGGGATAAGTAGATGGCCCCACTGCTCAGTGTTTTTTAAATTCTGTGTTTATAATATTCATCATTTCTCACCATCTCCAGTGCTCTGCATCACTGTTAGAGCTGTATAAATCCCAGGTCCCACGTAATAGCTGAAGAGTAAAGAAAATGCCTGTCCACATTACCAGTTTTTGGTGATACTAAGGATCTTGATATAATTAGGGAATAGACTCGCATATTTATGTCAGCATGACACAGATTTAAAGCTATACTACAAATGTGCTCCAGAGCCTGTTGAAGCTCTGTCAGATGGTAGAAGAGCAAGGCCGCAGACTAAAACACAGTTGTCAAACACTCCTCCAGAAACCTTTCCCTGATATACTTAGGGATAAATCTTGATCCCCATTAATTCAGTAGTTTTGCCTTTGCCTCCAATGGGAACAGGATTAGTCCCTTAGAGTAGTTGCTGGAGTAGCCTGGACAAGCTAATTTGTTTTGCTAACGCAGCTCAGCCATGTTGGGAAAACAGATCCATTTTGAAAACTAACTTTCCACTAGTGTGGACAGGGCTAATGAAATTTCCTTCCGAGCCTATCAGCACCTTTCCTTAATAATCAGCCAGAGGGATTGCTGTCTAGTAATAGGAGTCACCCTCCAATTCCAGTGGAGGCTAGTAACATGTACCATGTGAGTGGATAAGCAATACTGACAAGTAAAGATGTCCCCAGAGCGATTCTGCTGCTGCAGGTATTCTGTCTGATTCAGAATTGGATAAGCAAACCCTTCTTAATGAGCCTTCACTGTCTGTCTTTGACCCACCTCCACAGCAGTCCACTTTCTACCAATCTATGTAGTAAGATTCTGGGAACAGAACCCAAGCCTCTTTCATAACAGTTATAAGAAGTGAAGTGTTTAATATTAAGCACCAAAATCCCTGAGTCTGTATACAGCTCAAGCAATGTGTATTGCTGCCCTTCATCACTGCTGATTAAAGCTTTAGATTTTCTTAAACAGGTAAAACAATTTGAGTATTGTGATTAATGTTTCAGTGAGAGGTCAGAGCTGTCATGCAGAAAGCAATTCTTGTGTGGAGTGGAAAGTTATAGTGTAGCAAACACTAGCACTCTACGCTATGCCTCTGTGTAACCAAATGCAAAGTGGTACAACAACCTGAAGTTCCATATTTTTGCCTTCATTTTCCGCTTTCTGAATCTTTTAGTAAATTCACCCTATGTAATTTTTTGAGGTAGATATTTTCTTGCTAAGCTGCCTTAGGAAGCAGATATTTGTGTGTCACCAACAGGCATGTTTCAGCAAGCAGCAGGTTACTAGAGAAATATCTGCCTCTATTGCTGGCCTAAGAGTAGAAAGCTTAGTACAAACTGAAGTGGGTAGTGCAAATAGGTTGTAGGTGTGCAGTCACACAGAAATGTACAATAGTTGGAATAACTTCCATTTACAGTCTCCTGTGAATCCCTAACTCCTTGAAGGATCAAAGAGCAAGCATATTGGTGTGTAAGCACAGAGGGCAGTTTCTGACCCAGAAACATAAAGCCCCCAGCTTTTATGAAAAAGTGGTTTCGTTTGGCTTTGTTGGGGCGTGCAGTATTTATTTAGTGCCTTTCTCCTTAAATGTCCAGCATTGTTATTGACTAAGGCCATGTCTATACTACCAGCTAAATCAGCACTGCTGCAATTGACACTATGGTGTTGATTTAGCGGGTTGGGTGAAGACACACTAAGTTGATGGGAGCACTGCTGTAAGTCAACCTAAGTTATGTAGACTTCAGTTACCTAATTTACTTAACTGAAATAGCGCAACTGAGATCGATTTACAACGTTGGTATAGACCAGCCCCAAGGTACTTTCACTCATACATTCTTCAGGTTTCCCCACTACTGCAGTTGATAGATGAAATCCTATAACCTACAGAATCCTTATACTGATGAACTTTTCATGCTTTCAGTAACATTATTGAAAGGGTATTGAAACTTATGTTGATCAAAAGTGAATTTTAGTTACTCCAGCTAATTACTTATAGGTCTGTTCAGAACCAATTTCTGACTTCCTGGACCAGCAAATGCATGGAGTATACATTTGACCTAAGGGGAGGGAGAACGCAGTGAATATATTGGGCAGAGGGTTCCAGAAGCTTCTTTAAAGGCAGAGTTTACAGATCTTGGATGCTACGATTGTTTTGTCATAACACATATATAATGCACCCTAGGAAGTGAAGAACTATCTGTGTATTTGAAGGAGTCAACAACTTCTTGAAGTTCACTGGAGAGAAAAGGGAAAGTCTTGCATCACTCACTGACTAATTAATCAGTGACACTGACACATTTCAAAGGAAGTCCAATCTGGAACTCCTTTTCAGAAGGGTGGATGCTATGATCCAGCATGTGTATGATGGTGGAAATGGATACAGATGTGAATTAGCTTCATGGATGAGTTTTGAATACAGGTTAAAGGACAGATCAGGGCTAGGCTTTTTATTCAGATCTGATGGCATAAAAAGAATGACAAACTGTTCTGTGATTTGAGCCCAAAATTCTTCTGAGATTACCACCATCTTGTTCTGAAATATTTTGATTGACTCATGAGAATTCCACCAGAAAATGGACTCTTTGTTTGAATCCAACCCAGTACTAAAATTAGCTGCAGGTTCACAGCTGGTATTCCAATCAGAACAACCAGAAATTTCAAGAGAATCAGATATGAGATTTCATATATGACTTTCCTCTAATTGTCAGAGCTTGAATTTGAGATGTGAAAAACAGTTCAGAAGAAATAAAATTGTCTCTGAACGTGGAATTATTCTGTCCTGTTTCTAGCTCTTTGGGCCTGGACCATCTCTCTCTCTCATTCTGTCTCTCCTGTAAAGTGACTAACACATTTTTTGAGTGTTGTAAAAATAATTAATAACTGGACTCTCTAATATTCATTGCAGGAAGTGCTAGCTAACTCAGACTTCTGGGAAATCAAATACCTGATCTATATCTTTAACAACTAAATCCTTCTGCCTTTAAAATGCTTATAGAACATCTTGCCCTATTATGACAAGTATGGGGAGTCTGATTCAACAAATCTTTACTCTCATAGGAAATTCCTATTCTGGTGAGTAGACTTGTTGAAAGATCCCACTGTCTGTACTAAACCAATTTCAAAAACAATCTAAAAGTAAGGTCTGAAACATTTCCCATAAAGATTTTTTTTATAAAATTCAGGCAATATTTTCCTCTGCACACTCATTCCTATTAATGTCACAACTAGTATGAATCAGGTTTAGCAGCCTAATCCTTCAACCCTTACTCATGTGTGTAGTCCCAGTGAAGCCACTGTGTTTTATTCATGGTAGTGAGCACTATGGCTCATATGAATGGCCTCATTTTCAGAAATGCTGAGCACCACCAACCCCAGCTGAAGTAAATGGGAAAACCTGGCCTGTGGAAAAAAAAGTGAATCTGAGGTGAAGCCTGACTCCATTAAAGTCAATTGGAGCTTTGCCATTAACTTCAATGGGATTTCACCCCTGGTCTTTAAGTTAATATAATGGATTAAGATGGATCCTAAATCCTATTGAGAGCACTAAATGTGGCTAATGTATATTTCTTTTGTTTTTAATACTTATTTTTTTCTTCAATATAGTTTATTTTTAAAAAGCATTAAAATTCTGTTACTTTCACCTCCTTTTGCCCAATCCTATCACCCAGCGTTCTGCTATTGTGTATGTTCCACAAGGACAGCTTCAGAAAAGGAGCAGTGTTCCAATCTTAAAACAAGATTCTGTATTGAAATTCTATTTGATGAAAAAGATATACTCAGAACATTATCCTTAGTAATAACATTGTTAAAAGATCAAGGTTGTTACTGCTGTTGCAAATTAGGAAAACATTGGTTTGGGTTTTTTTAGTTCTTCCACACATTTTTATTTAAGGGATACAACCATAAATCTTTAGGTAGTAAAAGATAAATATTAGAAATGCTGTCAGAATAATTGAATTACATTCCACAACAAATATGCATTTTGACAGTAATATAGTGGTATCTCTATGAAGAAACCCTAGGACTAGAGGAAAAAGTAACAAATGTTATTCTGAGGATGGTGGATTTTTTTTTTCCAGGAAAGATCTTCTGTATTTAGAAAGTGAGGGATGGATCATTAGTGAATGCTGTAATTCTATATATGAACTAGATCAGTAATAGTTTCCTGAAATGTTTCATTGTGTATCTTTATTGTATACTTTCCATGGAAGAGAAAATAACTCCTTTATCTCCTATATCAGGGGTGGGCAAACTTTTTGGCCTGAGGGCCACGTCGGGTTGGGGAAATTGCATACAGGGCTATGAATGTAGGGCTGGGACAGAGGGTTAGAATGTGGGAGGGAGTGCGGGGTGTGGGGGGGGTGCAGAAAGGGGCTCAGGCAAGGGGTTGGGGTTCAGGGTGCAGCAGGAGGCTCAGGGCAGGTGGTTGGGGTGCAGGAGGGGTTCAGGCTTACCTGGAGCAGCTCCGGGGTGGCAGCAGCGTGCACCAGGGGGCAAGGAAGTGGTGCCGGCCACTTCTGCAAGTGGCGCAGGACCTGCGGCGCCACAGGGGTGGCAATCCCACAGGCCGGATCCAAATCCCTGACAGGCCGGATCCAGCCCATGGGCCATAGTTTGTCCACCCCTGTCCTGTATGATGACAGGCTATCCATCACTGAACTTTCAACAAAATATCGAAGAATGAAATGTGACAGAATATTTACGTTTATTTATGTTTTTAGGGTAAACAGCCAATATTAAGCCATACTTGGCATGTTCCTCTAAAAGTGAAGGAATCACATTGATTTCAATGGGAGAAGGATTGGGTCCACACTGTATTTTTAATCATCTCAAGATATTTACCAAGAATGAATACATTCTAGCTTTTGATTTAAGGCTTTCTGTGGCTAATGGGAAGGTCTAAGAAGGCTATTAGTTTGGCCAAAGTTTTCAGAAGTCTGGTAATTTTGGGTGCCTTAATTTTCAGGTGCTGAAAATCAGGGCTCTCCAAGGTGTTTCAAGTTGGGGGCACCCCCCCCTGCCCCCGCAAATCAAGTCACTTTAAAAAAAAAAAAAAATCTTGGCCCTTGTCTCCCAAAAACACGAAACCTCCATATTATGGTGCCTGGCAGTGTTAATATTTAGGCCTTGTCTACACTAACAAGTTATGTCGCCAAAAACTGCCTATTGTTAACCAAACAGTCAGTGTGGACACACTGCGATGCGACTTTTGTCGGGGAAAAATGCCTGGTTTTGGCGACTAAATACATCCACAACAATCAGAGTTACGTCTTTTTCCTCTACATTTTTCTGGACAAAGTGCCAGCATAGACACCACGCTTGATTTCATCACTTTAATCGGTCCCTAGGAGGTATCCCACAATGCCCATCTTGACCACTCTAGTCAGCACTTTGAACTCCCCTGCCCTGCAGCCAGGTAACCAACCATCTGCCCCTTCCCTTTAGAAACCCCAGGAATTTTTGAAATTCCATTTCCTGCTGGCTTGGCGTGGAGTGGTCTTATCACATCTTTCCAGGTGACTATGGTGGGTTATCGCACCAAATGCTCTCCCTCTTGGACCACTGCAGAGCTGTTGGATCTGATCAGTGTATGGGGAGATGAGACTGTGCAGTCCCAGCTGCGCTTGAGCTATAAGAATTGGGATACCTACGGGCACATTTCTCGAGGCTTGTGCAAAAAGAGCTATGATCAGGACACGCTGCAGAGCAAAGATAAAGGAGCTGAGGCAGGCATACCCTAGGGCTAGGGAAGCAAACTGTCTCTCCATTGATTCACCTAAGACCTGCTAGTCCTATAAGGCGCTGACGCTATCCTCTGTGGCGACCCCACCTCCACTGCCAAGAGCCCTGTGGATACTTTGGAGGGAACAGCCGTGGAGGAAAGAGGACCTAACCCAGAGGACTAAGTTCTTGATGAAGAGGTGGAGTTAGATGAAGATGTGCAGCTCCTGACAGGGTTGCCTGGTGGGGCAGACAGCCAGAAACTGTTCTCCACTCCAGAGATGTCTAGCTGGTCTGAGAAGTTGCTCTCCAGAGAGCAAGAAGCAGGAGATGAGATGCCTGGTAAGTGGCTGCGGTTTGTGTAATGTGGAGGTGGGTACAGGGTATAGAAATGTGGGAGGCTGGCTGTGTGTCTATGAGCTGGACATTTCCCTGTGTAGCTAATCAGTACAGTGGAACAGGGTGTTGATCCATGCTGAGATCTCACAGGAATCCTCCAGAGAGACCTCCAGGAAACTTTCCTGGAGGTACTCTGTACTCTGCAGAAGGTTCTGTGGCAGAGCAGCTTTGTTGCTTTCCCCCATTGTAGGAAACTTTTCGCGCACCATTCAGCAATCACTTGTGCAGAGAGCAAAGCGGCAAATAGGTGAGCAGCATAGAGATCAGGGTGGAAGGCACAAGCATGGAGTAGATGTACCCTCATTTCCCAGCTTACCCTTAGCAGCGAGATGTCTGCTAGAATTACCCCTGCCTGTGGAAAAGTGTGGGAGCATTTTAGAATTTTTTCCCTGGAATGCTGCACCACAACCTTTGCAAAGAGTATGTGCTCTTCTTCCCATGTGGAGTACCCTTCCCTCTCCCCACTCCCGCCAACACTCACCATGATCTGGGTGTTAGCAGAGATTGTTCCTCACTAGGGTCAGTGAAAAGGTGATCGGAATGTTGCAAAAGGTGTATTTAATTGAAATGTTTCAATGCTGTGTGGGAATTTTACAATCCCACTTCTGTGTGTTGTCCCCTGTGCTTCACCAGATTTGGTCTTAAGGAAAACCCTATGCACCCCAGCCGAGCATCTCTGCCAGATAAGCGCCCAAGACACAGCAAAAACGACAGGTTCTGGGAGATACTGCAGTGCTCCAATGCAATAAAAAGGGAACACAAGGTGTGCTGGGAAGGCGAATGGCAGGACAGAAAAGAGAATCACATTTAAGGATGCAGATGATTAAAGTAATGGAGAAGCAAACACAGATGCTAAAGTCCTTAATAATGCTGCAGACTGAGCAGATCCGTGCTCAACCTCCACGGCAGGACATTCAAAACTCTTTTCCATGCCCCCCCCACCAGCGCTGCCTGCACTTTACTTTCCACTTTCCCGGACTTCTCGGTTTCCCCTTCACTCCACCCCCCTCAGACAACTTTCACAAGGACAGCTGGATCTACACACAGCAGTGAAAGTTTGCCCTTCCCTGGTTCCTCCGTTCTCAGCAAACATCTATGTGTTTGTATGTGCTGTTTCTTGTTCAATAAAAGCAAAGTTTTATAATGGTAAATCATCTTTATATTTTTTTCTACAAATTTGAGATTGCAGGCACTACCCATACACACACTTGCATTTTAATTATTTTCTGACTGGAATATGTGGCCCCAAATGTCACCATTGCCTCCCAGGAAAACTAAATGTAATGTAAAATTGAAGTACCTCCGACTTGTGCTCATTGTCAAAGTGCTCCATCAAAGCCTCCCTGATTCATATTGACCCCTCTGGGCTCGGGGTGAAAGTGAGCCAGTACGGTGTACCGATAAGAACCCGCACCGGCCCATACCCAGCCTGCCCCTTTTGTCTCCCCTGTCGGCGGCCCTGCCGGTAAGGTCTGTACTGGCAGGGCCGCCAAAAGGGGCAGGGATGTTAAAGTGTTGCCGCAGCAGCACTTTAAGGATGGTCCTTTGCCGCTGCAGTGCTTTAATGTTGCTGTACCCCTGCCCCCAACCCCGGGCGCAGCAACATTAAAGCGCTGCCCTGGCAAAGGACCCTGTAGCACTTTAATGTCCATGCCCCTTTTGTGCCCCCCCCCCCGGCTGCCGACAGGCCTGGGGTGGGGGCAAAGGGAGCAGCTGTCCTGGGGCCAGCCCTTTAACAGGGCCCAGGGCTCTGGATGCTGCTGCCATTACCGCAGCAGAGGTGTTGGGGACCCCGGGCCCTTTAAATCAATGGGAGACCAAGGCAGGATGGGCCACATAGCATGGAAGGGCTGGCTGGGGGATACTGTCCCTTCCAGCCCTGCCCCTTCTGGGGGCTAGGCCCCCCCGCCCCGTACCAATAAGTGTCCTCAGTTACTTTCACCCATGTCTGGGCTCCTCTGACAGCCCTGGTATCTGGCTGCTCAAAATCAGCAGCCAACCAGTCTGCCTCAGTACTCCACCCCAAGGAAACCTTTCACCCTTAGCTTCACAGAGATTATGCAACGTACAGCACACAGCTATGGCCATGGGACTATAATCCTCATTAAGGTCTAACCCACCATAAAGGCATCACCAGCGCACCTTTAATCTGCCAAAGGTACATTCAACTGTCATCTGGCACCTACTCTGTAGGTGTAAGGGGTATGCCAGGTCTCCCAGGATCACTATGGGCATTTCAACATCCCCCCCCCACACACCACCACCACTGTAATCTTCTGGTTTGGAAAGAAAGTCCCCACTTGCAGCTTTCTGTACAGGCCAGTGTTCCAGAAGATGCATGCATCATGGACCTTCTTGGACCACCCTGCATTGATGTAAGTGAAATGCCCATGGTGATCCACAAGCACCTTGCAACACCATGGAGAAGTATCTCTTCCTATTGATGTACTCCATTGCGAGGTGGTCTGGTGCCAAAATGGCAACATGTGTGCCATCTATCACCTCTCCACAGTTAGGAACACTCAAACAAAGCTGTCTGCTATTTCATGCACATTTCCCAGAGTCACGGCCCTTCGTAGCAGGATGCAATTTATTGCCCTTCTCGCTTGCATTAACGCAGCCCCAATGGTCGACTTCCCCACTCCAAACTGATTTGCGACCGACCAGTAGCAGTCTAGAGTCGCCAGCTTCCACACAGTGATGGCCCCACGCTTCTCTACCAAGATGGTGGCTCTCATTCTGGTGTCTTTGTGCTGCAGGTCTAGGGTGAGGGCCACACACAGTTCCATCCAAAAGTTCTGCAGCCACTGCTCTTCATCCCACACCTGCATGACGATATGATCCCACCATTCATTGCTTGTTTCCCCAGCCCAAAAGTGACTGTCCACCCTATGCAGCTGCTCTGTGAATGCCAAAAGCAATCTAAAGTTGCTCCTATCCATACCATGCAGAACATCAGGTGCCTGCAAGTCTTCCTCAGACAGGAGCTTCACCATTAACTGCGCTGCCATCCGCAGTATCTTCATGACAGTTAACAGAGCATAGGAGAGTAGTGCAGGATCCATCCCTTCTCACAAAGATGCTGGGGTGCACAGCAAATAAGGGCCATTACAAAAATGCAATGAAAGAAAGCCGGAAGCCTATGTGCTGGGACAGAAAGCAATGCATTACGGGACATTGAGCTCAGTCCCAAGATGCGTTCCTATCTGCTCCACCTTCCCAAAATACCTAGCGACAGAAGGTGTCGAGCTAGACTGTGAGATAGGTACCCACAGTGTATTGCTCACATTGTCAGTGATGGTGCTCCCAATGTGGACATGATCTGCCAACAGAAGGAGCAAGTGTGAACATGAAATTCCAATTTTTATTATATTGACTTTTGGGTGTAGACATCACTTTTGGCAACAAAAATTGGTAGTGTAGACATGGTCTTATTGTGAGGGGTCTACTAATGTGAGGGGTTTAAAATTCAGTTAGTAAATCTGCTTGGCGTTATTCTCCAGCTGTACAACACAACTTTATTATTTGTCAAAATTGGCAAGACTCTGTTTGTAGTCTGACCAAGGTAATTTCAATCTTTTAAAAGTAAAAGGTTCAAGGTAAGGTGTGAAAATGGAATACAGCAAACATACAGAACCTTTTCTCTTACCCTCATACATTCTGAGACACACATTCATCCCTTGAAGAGCTCTTCATTTGAAAAGATGGTAGCCATGACTAAGCCATTTAAGGGGCTAAAGCAGAAAAAAATTGCAGAGAGAATCAACACTGCCCATTCAGGAAAATAGAAGCCCCTCCCTTTAAATAAAATCAAGGGTGGTTTTTTTTATCAATGTTTCTAACCTGTCACCTGCAATCAGAAAAGCAACAATCAAACCATTCAAATATAATTCATAATGGAAACATAGTCTGACATTTATCAGTCATCTTGGACCTCAAAGTGAAAGCTTCTTGTGATCAACTTCAATAGAGAGATCCCAATAACACAATAATATCACATATTTCTTGGAAAGTCTGAGATTTTTGGGGGGTTAAAAAAATCAAGCAGCTGTCAGTCCTGTCATCTATTAAAAATAAATGCTTGTTTTTGAAATAAAAAAGCCACAAACACACATGCACACAGCATTCAATTTAATAAATTCTAACCTTTCAGAATGGGAGCTTTGCTAAGAATGAAGAACACAAGGTGAAGGACAGAATGAAGCATGCAGCCTGCTGCTCCAATGCTTCACTGAGAACAGATGGTCTTCTGAAACAGTCCATTTGTGATCATTCCATAATAAAGATTAAAGTCGCATATCCCCTACCAGAGGTGCTTTCAGCAGGCTGCCAATTTACAGAGTAAATTCTTGGCCCTCCCCCTTCAGCATTTGATTCCACTCCACCCTGACTCATAAATCTTTCCATAAAAAGTCAAAATACAGATTTTTATGTTACAATTATTTTTCAGCTATAAGGAACTGTTTTATTGTTCCAGACCTTAATCTTACAATAATGTTTTAGTTATACACATGTCTGAGCCATATTCTGTTTACAAGGTGTGTTAGGTTGATAATGAGACAATGAATGCAGGGCATTTTCTCATTGAATCTGTCCTTGTGAGCTAAGTGTGGGGGTGTAACTGCAAGGTGGCAGCTTTCAGAGTAACAGCCGTGTTAGTCTGTATTCGCAAAAAGAAAAGGAGTACTTGTGGCATCTTAGAGACTAACCAATTTATTTGAGCATAAGCTTTCGTGAGCTACAGCTCACTTCATCGGATGCATACTGTGGAAACTGCAGAAGACATTATATACACAGAGACCGTGAAACAATACCTCCTCCCACCCCACTCTCCTGCTGATAATAACTTATCTAAAGTGATCATTCTCCTTACAATGTGTATGATAATCAAGTTGGGCCATTTCCAGCTGCTGTAACTCAAATTGTAAACACAGTTGAGAGTCTGTTATAAGTTAATTTGAGGTTCTTCCCAAAAGTTGGCTGCAAACTGTTATTTCTACTGGTTACAATGGATCTCACTTGTGCCACGGCAAGTTGTGTAACAGCGGACAATTACATAATAACTTGGGATAGTTACACAGAATAAACAATAGCATCTTGTAAATGACATGCTTACAGTTTAATGTGGTCTGACTGCAATTTCAGAGATCTACTCACCTCTTTTGTTTTTTTAAATTCTTTGTATAGAAGTTTGTCCTCCTGACACCTTGTTGCTACTAATTGTATTTTTTATATACATACACAAGCACAGTATAAGGAGAATATTAAACATATGACTGAACTGTAAATCTGAATATCAATAAGCTTTGATAATAAACAAACAAATATTTATTTAGGGCCAGATGCTGCTACCATTGGAATCAATGGGAGTTTTCCCCACTAACTTCAAAGGAAGCAGAACTGAGTCCTTATTGTATATTGGCCTAAGGTAACTCTCTTCTTTTCTGTTAAGGCTAAAAGTGGAACACATGCTTTCTTTCTCCCTTCTTCAGTCACTCACTGTCACTATTCACTAATTATTCAGAGAATTTTTTGTGGAATTGTATAATTCTTATAATACCTGATGAAATTATGTCAATTTTACAATCTAATAAAATGAGGGATAAATAATAATTACATAACTCAAAGGGTGCTGTGAGGGATAATTAGTTCATATATATATATGTTTATGTATGTGTGTGTGTGTCTGTGTGTGTATATATATATATATATATATATATATATATATATATATATATATATATAAAATTTTAAATACTACTATTTCTCCACAGTATTGGTTTTGCCTATTTATTTTAGACAATGAATAGATCTGAGTTGCCTTTATCCATGTCTCAAATTACTGGACAAGTTACTGGATAGATTTTCTCCTCCCCTTTCATTACTGCTGTTTGAATTCCAGTGGAGGAGTCTTCACTAATGTTTCGATTGCTGTCATGGCATTGTCTAATTTTGTGACATCACACCTGAGAAATGTGATTGATAGGGTTTTGGAAATAAGCTTGGATGTTTCTAGAGAGCTTGGCCCAGTGTAAAAGAAGAGGAATTCTAATGTGGTTGAGGCCTAATAAAAGCTTTTGTCATACTAATCCTCATAATGGTTGTGAGATCTTTGTACTGATGATATTGAAGGAGTTGTGAATATGTACTGAAAATATATTTTACAGTCTGTGTCCAAGGCAAAGCTGACAAACAAAAACACTGATTCACCTGCCTCTCTGCTGGCATATTAGATTGAGCATTGTAAGCCAACACAATGGAAGTGCCACTTACATATGAAGTCAACAGAGCAGCAAGACACTGGAGACTGAACCACAGCGGGTTGTCCTGTCTCTGGAGGCAGACAATGACTTTGGGGAATATAAGAGGAAGGCAAAAGGATACCCATTTATCCTTCACCGGGAAAGCAAAAAGAACCTGGCTTTTTGCATTCATGATAGGGGGATCCCAGCGTGTTGGTTGGAGATGCTGGGAAATTGCTTTAGGTGAGATAAACTACTTTAAACAATGGTTTTAGCCTGTTAAGTTTAGATTCTAGGAAGCATGTTACACTTTTTGGTTTATATGTAGCAGTTTTTGTTTCCAGCATTATCCTTATTCACTATCTCTTAGATATTAACCTTAGATAATACATGTATGATTGTTTTCACTATAAATATACCAGTGTTGTGGTGTTATATTGAAGCTGATCCTCAGCTGAACCAAACAATCTGGTGTGTGGACTGTGTGATGTTCTGTGCCTCCGGGGAACACCCAGCACCCCCATGTTCATCCTTATAATATGATTGTGTGGTATCTCATGCAAAGTTTGTCATGTCAGGTGTATTTGGAAGGCTCATAATGTATTGAGCATTGTTGTTATGGTAATGTTATAGTAATCATGGTTATAGTAATGTTTATAGGTTGTAATTTCATGTATAGTTATGAGGCTGAAAATGTGTCCTCATGGCTTAAAGCAAGCCCAGGCAAAAACTCTCCAGAAGCAGAGGGGCAGTTCACACCTCAGCAGAGCATGCATGGGACAAACCTAGCCCAGCCTCACAGGAACAAACGACACTGGCTTAGGCAACTACAAAGGGTCTGTTGGGGTCAGTCACCCCCCTTCCTTTGGTCAGTTTGGGACTGAAATGAGGTAATACTCACCTGACTCTGAAGTATGTGTGTGGGGGGGGGGCAAAACCAAGAGGGAAGAAAGGACATGATAAAAGGGAGAGACGTTTGCCATGCTCTTCCTCTCTCTTCCACCTCCATCTATAGACATCACCACCAAGCGACTGAAGCATTGATCAAAGGAGAGAGCCTGGCTGAAGGGCAACCAATCAGCCTGTGGTGAGAAGCATTTAAGTTTGTAAGGGCACTGGAATTAAAAGATCCGCTTAGAATGTGTTTTGCTTTTGTTTCCTTTGACCAAATCCGACTTGTTATGCTTTGACTTATAATCACTTAAAATCTATCTTTGTGGTTAATAAATCTGTTTGTTTACTCTACCTGAAGCAGTGAGTTTGGTTTGAAGAGTGTCAGAGACTCCCCTTGGGATGACAATCCTGGTACATATCAATTTCTTTGTTAAATTCACAAACTCATATAAGCTTGCAGCGTCCAGCGGGCACAACTGGACACCGCAAGATGGAGGTTCCTAGGGTTGTGTCTGGGACCAGAGATATTGGCTAGTGTCATTCGGTTGCACAGTCCAAGGAGAAGCTTACATGCCAGAGGCTGTGCGTTAACAACCCATGAGTGGGGGGTTCTCATGGCAAAGCAGGGTAAGGCTGGCTCCCAGAGTCAAGGATCGGAATGACCTAGCAGATCACTGGTCCAGATAACACCAGAGGGGAATGTCACAGACTGTTACGTGGGAGACAGCTCACCTGATAATTTCTGTGAGTGTCCACTGGTGAAGGCATCAAGAGGGCTCAGGATGCACCTAATGTTAACCTGCAAGGCAAAGTAAGATCTGCCAGAGCCCTGAAGAGATTTCTCTGAAGCTCCTGCTGCAGCACAGTCCCCCTGAACCCTATCATTTCAATCTAACCCAAATATTCAATCCTTGGAACACTTCTCTAGCATCATATAGGAAACAAATATTTCATTGGAAGAATGAATTCCAAAATCAAGGATCTGCCCCTCAAAATGCTATGTCCCTGCCTTTCTTGCAGCTCACAGCTGGGGGGGGGGGGGCAAGGTGGGTGAGGTAGCACCTTTTATAGGACCGACTTCTGTGGGTGAGAGAGCCAAGTTTTTCAGCCACACAGAGCCACACTGCTGGACCCGAAAATAATGGACTGAACAGAGACTGGATTTATGGTTTATCACAACAATCTGTAATCCACTAACACCCTCTTTTTGTCATGACTGTAAAGGTATTAATGGGCCACTCTACCTTGAATGGTCCCTTAGAATATGTGCTAACTACTTATGCTAAACAATCTGTTCCACCTTGCATTTAGCTGTGACACTGGAAGTACCTTTCCCAGACCTGAAGAAGAGCTCTGTGTGGATCAAAAGCTTGCCTCTCTCATTAGCAGAAGTTCATCCAATAAAAGATATTACCTCACCCATTTTCTCTAATATCCTGGAACTGACACAGCTACAACTCCTATGGATATAGCTTATAACTGGGACAATAAGTGAAAGTGTATCAGGTAAAGGCAGGTTGTGTGCTGGATCAGAAAAAAAAATATTGCATGAATACACACATACACAAGGAGGTGTTTATTTTTATGTATAATTCTCTTTAAAACTGGATAAAGTATTGAGATATCTTTCTATACTCATGTTATATACATCGTTTATAGCTTCACGTTTTCCTCCTGCTTTTGATTTAAATATTTGTAGACTTTTTTTTTAAAGTGATGGGGAATCCAGGCAATTTAAGTACTACGTTGACAAACATCAGCATTTTTAGGTTTTTTGTTTTTTTCTTGTGGTTGTATCTGAAAATGTTTGCTTTTAAAGACAAATTTAGTCACATCAGTATACATGAATTTTTAAGTACTGCAATATTATTAGCGGAATTCCCACAGGTATATACTGTGTCTAAAGCCTGTGCTGATCTAAACAACTTGAAATGGGATAAGGACATGTCTTTGAAAAAAATATGTAGAAGAAAATAGTTTGACAGGCTCCAGGGTGAATTTAAAATCAGTTAAAGAGTAGCAGTTACCTTGTGGACATTTTTGAAAAACGTTCTGTTTAGAAACAGGTCTGCCTAAATGTCCTTTCTTTTCTGAGATGATTCTTCCTGTTTTTCTAGTTGGATCATCCACTGTAGATTTATGCATGATATAAGCCCTGCATATATGCATTTCTGCCTACAAAGAGAGAGTGGTGGTTCTACCCCATCCTTAGCCCTTGGGGCTCTGAAAAATAGAGGCTATTTGGATATTTAGAGGTGGAACCAGAAACAGTGATGCTCTCTGTGGCTGCATCCCTTGCTATATACACAATGCCAACTTAAATGTGTTCTTTGAAAAAATGGTTTGGACTAAGTACTGGAGCAGGTGTAAATCCTTTGATGGCAATGGGCAAAATTCAGAGGTGACGTACATGACTGTATAAATTCACACATCAGTGTAAACTGATCCAAAAATTAAAGGAAGTTGTGGAATAGTGTAACAAGTCCCAGCTGAGTTGAAGGGAGTTTATACAAAGTGGACCTCTATTCTTACACTTTTTGCTGTTTGCCTATGACTAGCTATAAAGCAAGAACCAGAGTGTCTCTCTCTGGCCCTTGAAAAAGGCACTATCTTTGCCCGCTACCCAAACAAACTTTCTGCCAGAAGCCTCATCAGAGAAGGATCTCTCCATTGTGTTTTAGAAATTCTTGATATGACAGTTCTGTAATTGAACTGTAACCTGAACGATTGGAGTGGGAGGGCAGGCGCAGAGCTGCCAGAGGGAGATCAGAGTTGGTTACAATGCAGAAAGCTGCTTTACTGCATGGAAACTTGCCAGTGTAGACAAGGCGTGAAGCTATGGCTACACTAGAGAGCCGCTATAAGCTCTCTAATGTAGCCGCTCTAAGCCGACAGGAAAGAGCTCTCCCACTGGCTTAACTACTCCAGTCTCCATGAGCAGCGGTAGCTCTCCTGCCAACATAGCACTGTCCACACTGGCGCTTAGGTCGATGTAACTTATGTCGCTCAGAGGGGTGGTTTATTCACACCTTGTGCAACATAAATTATGCTGACATAAGCTGCAGTGGACATAGCCTAAAATAGGAATGGACTAAATGTCTGTGATAGACTTTATACCATTTTAACTTTAGATGTTGCAGAACAAATGGCAGAAAACATTTTCTGCTGCATCTTTCCTTGTAGAAGCTTTAAGATGTTATTTGAATGCACATGCACTTTTGTTGTTACTTTGCTCTGTGCTCTGTTTTAGTATCTGGTCTGACATTATCTGTGTCTGATGTGGGATTACCACTGCAGACTTGGTTAGATACGTGGGGCCAGATCCTTAGCTAGTGTAAATCAACATACTGCCATTGAAATCTATGGAGCTACACTGATTACAGCATGTGAGGGTCTGGCCAAGTATTTGTTTGACTCTAGGGTTAAATTTTATCAACCGAATTATTAATATTAAGAATGTTCACACTGTTTAAGTGACTTATCTTCTTAAATGCATAGCCTTCTTTCTCCTTAGTATGTTGGAAAGGTTTCATAAATATTCCCAGCAAAGGGGCTGTTGTGTTGTTTATCACTGCCAGGATGATTATAACGTGCAAGTCATGCAGGACTCAACCCATCACAGTATCTTTAAATAGATATGGTTAACAAAAGGGTCATGTGCTTTTGTTTCATTATGCTGTCCATCACAGCTGATTACCAGGCTATGTGCACAAGTAGGAGCTCTCTTTTCTAATGAGCTTCCTCCCTTTGCTGTGACTCATTCAGTGATGCCACAGTCCACTGTTTGCAACATCACAATTTATTACCATGGAAGTGAGTTTGTTGTCACAGAACATTTGATTGTTTATTTCACTGTGAATGTAGTTGACAAGAGGAATTGACTGATTAGGAAGGAAAAAGCTTCTATTACACACATGCACCTTTGGTAATCAGCAGTGATAAGGAAGGAAATACAGCAAAATACATGGCAGTTAAATTGAGTCAGTAATGAAATATGGTTTGAGGATACTGGTTGGAGAACAGATTACTGTGTACAAGATTTTTAGGCACTTTATGCATTAATATTAGGATTACTTTGTCCCAAAGAGGTGAAGCAGAATTAGAATTCTGTGTATCCACATTTAATTTTAATGTGGTCAGTTATTGACTGGAGACTTGGCTACAGAATATTTTGAGCTGGTTGTATAATATACCTTCAAACATAGTGAATTCCAATATGGAAGGAAGACCATTCCAAATACCAGAATGAAAAATTAGTGTAGTAGGAGTCTGAAGATGAAGAGGCAACTTAAGTAACGGCTAGTTACAAATTGTGAACATGCTCACTAAAGCCCCTTGTAGGTTAGAAAGAGGTGTTTTAAGTTAATGATTGCCAAATAATTTTATCCTCAAAATTACTAAAAATGTACAGACTAGAGAAACAAGAACTGGTAGGCTAAATCTTAATAATTGTCTCTTAATGTCAATATCAATCTGAGAACACCGCCCGGTATCACTGTGCGGGCTTCACAGTGAGGGGAAACCTCCCATTGCAGTCAGCAGAGAAACTCCCAGCTGGCTTGACGCCGACAGTCTAGGGGCTGGGGGTTCTCACAAGCGATTCAGTCTGTTCGGTTTGAAATGGGTCAGATTTACCCTGCTGCTTTAAGCAACTCGAGTTTGTGGGGGGAGGGATAGCTCAGTGGTTTGAGCATTGGTCTGCTAAACCCAGGGTTGTGAGTTCAATCCTTGAGGGGGCCATTTGGGGCAAAAATTGGGGATTGGTCCTGCTTTGAGCAGGGGGTTGGACTAGATGACCTCCTGAGGTCCCTTCCAACCCTGATATTCTATGATTCTATGAATTCAGGGATGTGACTCCCGCTAGTTTAGTCACATGGGGTTCTTAGCATGCTTTGGGGATATCACAATTAAAAACAAGCAAAATAACCACAACTATAAATACTTTATTGGTAAAGGAAAGGAAAGAAAGAAAAAAATTAAACAAAACAGGGCACAAACAATAAGCAATGGTTTCTTCAGTTCCATTCAATTCTATGAATGACAGATTTTTTGGTTTGCTGGAAGCTCAAAATAAATTAGAGGGAGGAAGGAATTGTTTCCCCTCAAAACCAAAATATTTTAAAAATTTCCAGAAAATTGAATAGTCAGACAAAATTCATTTCACGCCAAGCTAAACCTTCTGTTTGGCATTAAATATTTTGTTTCTAGACATTTTAAACTTTTTATTAAAAGCAATGGAAATTTGGAAACAACGGACTAGATTCACAAGGGGATTTAAGTGCAAAATCAAGTGGAGGAGGAGAAAGAACAGGTGATGGTAGCATCCTCCTTATCCCCACTAGCCTCAGGGCAGGCACTTGAACCCCCTTCCCAGGAGAATGCCCTAACTACTAGTCTCTGGGGTATGAGGAGGGCACCACTGCCACCACCATCATCTGCTCCACCTTGATTTTGTGCTTAAGTGCCTTTATGGCTCTAGCCCCCAAATCCAAACTCTTTGTTTTCAAAATGTCAATATAAACCACTTTTACGTTGCCAAAGGTATTTATTTTCCTTTCCAATCAAAGCAATTTGCTGAAATTGACACCAACGGGAGGAAAAAAATTGTTGATCAATCCAAATTCACATCTTTGATGGAAAACAAAGTTTTGTCCAAACTTTTTTCCTCGCCTACTTACAGTCCCTCTGCATGTGTTTGTGGGTAGCTTCAAACACAGAGATTATACCTTTAAAAGTGGTTCTACTCAGGTGGAGACACTCTTCACTAAGTAAATTAAAACTCAAATATATTAGTCCCAATATCACTAGTGTGTCCTGTTTTAGGTCATGTTTACACTACAGAGACTATAGCAGCATGGCTTCAGTGCCGCAGTGATGCTGACATAACCTGTATTGTACACGCACCTAAAGAAATAGAAGGGTTTTTCCCATCTCTGTAGGAACATATCCCTTCCAAGCAATGGTAGCTAGGTTGAACGATGCATTCTTTTGTCAGCCTAGCTGTGTCAGGTCAGCATGGCTACAGCATTCGGGGGGGAGGGAGCGGGGAGGGAAATGGATTTTTCACCACCCTGAACACCATAGCTATGTTGACCTAATTTTTAAGTGTAGACCAGGTCTTTAAGGTATCATCGCTGATTAAAACAGTTGGTGAATCCTGTTTGGTTTATCATGGGTAACATAAACAGTTGATAATTGTGCAGAGGTAAATAATCTTAACTAAATCCTATGAAACTACATTTTAAACTTAGTTATTTAAAAAAAAGCCATTCAAGGAGCAGTCTTGAGGCAGGCAAATAATTAATATTAAGAATGTTAAACTCAAATTAAAGTTCAATATTTCTTTTTGTTTACCAAGCTTAGCTTCTGTCTCCTTTCTAGAAGTATATAGTCTAAACAATCTGGTGTTTAGCAGGAAAAGCTGTTAGTACCTTAAATTACAATAGCATCTCAATATTTCATTAAATATATTATAAGAAAAATGTAATCTAATTACTTGGCAGAGCTTTTGCAAATTCCATATCACCAGTAATGCTAAAGTCTCTGTGATTTTGTCATGTTGCAGGAGCAGTGTGGGACTGGAAGGTTACTTTTTCTTGATGCTCTGAGGAGGCTTCTTTCTTCTTAGCTGTTTTGTTGCTGTTGTTTGTTGCTTGTCTAGATAAGATGAACAGGCTGAGCTGAGCATTGAGAGTGTAAGAGAATAAGCATCTGTAAGAATGCATAAAAGTAAGAGTAAGACAACATAAGCATACGAGTGCACTTAGTTCACAGAGATGTATACTCTTCTGTTTGCATAGCGTCACTGAAGTTGGAAGGCACACCTCTTTGAGGAGCTTGGCTGGATTCAGATATCAGCCACTGTCAATTTTCATTGGCTCATGGCTTCAAGGGATTGTATTGCTGGTATCTTTAGCTCATGGATATGAAATCTGCAACTTTATGGTTATATTGCTCTAGGCTTTTGTGGAAAAACATTCTCAGGACATCTTTAAAGATAGAAAAGGAGTACTTGCGGCACCTTAGAGACTAACCAATTTATTTGAGCATAAGCTTTCATCGGATGTTCCCGACGCAGACTGTGCACTCACATCTGTGCACTCACGGTCTGTGTGTGTGGATATGAATGTGTGCATAGATGTGAGTGCACAGTCTGTGTGGGGAACATCCGATGCAGTGAGCTGTAGCTCACGAAAGCTTATGCTCAAATAAATTGGTTAGTCTCTAAGGTGCCACAAGTACTCCTTTTCTTTTTGCGAATACAGACTAATGCGGCTGTTACTCTGAAACCTTTAAAGATAGAGTTAAAACTCTTCCTTGTATTAAATTCATTTTCTGAGATATCCCTTCAGCTCTATTCAGGGTTTAACAGGTATTGAATTCTGTTTCAGATGAGTCCAAACACCTCTATTTCCTATACAAAAGTTGTTCAGTTCTTACAATAGCCTTATTTAAATTAAGTGATTCTTTAAAAGTATCTTTTAACTTAAATGGTCATCAAAGAAAATATTGCCTTTTCTTAGCAATTCTTGGAAATGTTCTTGTCTTTTGGGATTTGATAATGAGTTGCTTAAGCATTGCCAGATAACTGACTAATTCCCCAATAGATATCAAATTTTCTATACTCAAATGGCTTCTTATCTTAGTATAGCAAGTATGACCTTGCTATATTTGTAAATAAAATATATTAGTATCACATAGTGATGGTATCAGGACATTATTATTAGAAAGCTTTCTTTTAGATGCAAAATATTTGCAAATATGCATCTCAAAAGAAGCTTATGATGCTTAAGCATTTGATGGATAACAAAGGTTTTCACATTTTCCAACCACAGATGTTTAAAGAAGGAAGACTTAGTTTTAAATACATATAAAGATTTCTAGAAATATTCATATTGCAAGCGATTTATTTTATAAATACTCTAAGTTTTTCTCTTTTCAAAGAG